>NC_050097.1:172331588-172936422 GCF_902167145.1 Zea mays | reverse complement strand
ATATCAATATTGTCCGGCTGCGCACAGAAATTTAACATTTACGATTCAATATCGAATAAATTTAACGTAATACGGGAGAACTTACGTGGCTTTGAAGAATATGAGGTGTGTCCTGTTCATGTGGCCCAATATGTCTCATGGGGATGTGCTTCTCTGCGCCGACCACGTCTGCTGTTTTTGTGTGCTCTTCGATATGTCCAGGTGCCCTTAATGCCACCGGAGGAGTCACAGATACACCCTATGTGTATGGGGCGATTGCAGACAAAACAGGTTGCATGTCCATTGAAACAGACGTACCTACTTCCTCATGCGCAGATGTTACAGGGAGGATGTCATCGCCAGCGCCGGTGGTGGACATCTTCTTCGCCGGCCAGACCTCTCACTTCCGCCGCCGCTAACCGCCGCCAATAATTCAGATGGACGAGCGAACGTGGACGCGGCTGTAAAGTTGTTTTAGTTTCCTGCCGTAACTGCGCCTTTATTTTCGCGCACGAAAATCACGTCTTGCCTTATTCCAAAACCTGCCGTGAACGTCTTGCATGGTTTACGCTATTATGTCTCACAACGTTATGCAGTCGTAAACGTCTAGCACATGCAGATATTCGTGCGCGGGATTCCTGGCATGCAAAGATTCCATTTATGCATGAGTTATACACATTTGTACACAAATTTATGCTTGCGTAATTGCATGTCGCGTGTAAGGCGGGATACGTGGTTATCCTTTGCATAAATGGCGCAGGCTGGCGTCCAGTGGGCCTAAAAGCGACCCGTTCGGTCTCCCTGGCTGGGGCTTCGCCCACTAATGAAAGCCCAGGGCTTCCATTACCTCTTCCCTATATATATATATATATATATATATATATATATATATATATATATATATATATATATATATATATATATATATATATGCGTGTTTAATTTTAACTAAAAAATTAAAGAGAGGGAAACAGAAACCTCCTATGAATTTTGTGCAAGATATATGCTCACATCCAGTATCAGAATCCGGCTCTTTGCCGAATGTTCGGAGCTTTGCCGAGTGTCTTTTGTCGGGCACTCGACAAAAGACTGCTTTATCGAATGGCACCCTCGGTAAGAGAAGACTCTCGGTACCGACAACCTTTACCAATGGTAGCACACTCGGCATAGCCAGACACTTGGCGAAGGATGACGTTCGGCAAAGTACCCTCAGCAGCCGTCTATAGCTGATGGCTGTTACCTTTACCGAGCGCCAAGCGCTGATACTCGATAAAGAAGCTAATTCTGGTAGTGATCATGTAACCCAATAAGCTACTCAAGCATAGGAGCAAACTTATTTTATTATTTTCACTTGTTTTTTATTTTCATTTATTTTTTGTTCTAATGTCGATAACTAATCATGTTTACCGGATTGAACATTTACACGCAATTCAATGTGTTTTTTTTGGATTGTTGTCTACGTAGCCTAATTCCGCAATTCAGACAAACTAGTTCAACATCTTATCAGCAAATGTTGAAACGATATATCCAAAACTAAGATATCCAATTTGTTCAGATGAAGCATTTAAAATGTTGATTTTTTTAAAGCGAAATAGATGGGGAAAACTCATATGGGGTCTTATTTTGGTGCATTAATTTTTTTATAAAGACACTTCAGCTCAAACGGATTTTTAGGCTGTATTCATTCATAGATTGAAAGAAAAAATGCATCTCAAGTTTTGGATTGAAACTAATCAGTTATACCTATAGGTCCACCCATTACTCTATACCAAGTTGCGCAATATATCATACATGACTAATTGATCGTATCCATATCTCTTCTATATTAAGGTACAATCACCACTACCGGAATCCAGCTTTTTTGTCGAGTGCTAGGCATCGAGTGTATTTTATCGGGCACTCGGTAAAACATTCTTTGTCAAGTGCCACTCTCGGCGCACTAAGGCTCTCGGCACAGACCTCGTTTGCCGAGGGCAAAACACTTGGCATAGAAAAACTTTCAACAAAGGAGGCTTTGCCAAGCGCCAATCTCTCGACGAAATGCGACGCTCGGCAAATGGCCGTCAGGAGTCATCTATTGTTGACGACCGTTAACTTTGCCGAGTGTCGTCCCTTAACACTCGGCAAAAAAATTGTTTTTTACTTTTTCCACCAAACTTTTTGTGGTGTTTTCCTGCAGTATATAAATCTACATGTTCAATCGTGGCACAATTATCAAAGTGTTTGCTATAACTATTAGATTTAGTTTGTTTAATTGAATTTCTTCGGACAATTCAAATTTTGAACTGTAAGTCACTTGAAAATGGAAAACGGTGAATACAAATATGATATTCATGTTATTTAGCACTAGATACAACCTATTTCAGGAGCAGCCCATAATTTTTTAGCACCATACTCACGAAACATGAACATGAACTTGCGATCTAGTTGTTTTAAAATTATACTTGACATAGAAGTCGTTGCCGATGTACAGTTTGCCGAGACTTCTTTGCCGAGAGTCACACTCGGCAAAGCGTTCGCCGAGTGTTTTCCAGGCTTTGCAGTATAGGTGCAATTTTTCTATTCCCAAAAGTGTTACTCTCATCTTCAATAAATCATATTGTGTATATGTGTATATTTATTTATCAATTCAAAAATGTTTATACACTTATTTTATATAAGACACTACAAATCCTACTACTTGATTTTTTTCAAAATATCACATTTTTTAATGTATTATTATAATACAATTATAATAGTATATAAAATAAGTATAACCATAGACTCTGTGTGTTTTTGTAAATTTGACATATATATTACCCTGAATGCTCTAGTATGATTATATACTCGGTCTATATAGACTTCTTCGGATAATATACACCTTAAATCTAGAGATAAACACACGACACTAACCAGATCCTGAGAGTAAAAAATAATTTTCCTCGCGGTATTCTCATTCAGTTGTTGTAGTAGTAATAATAATAATAGTCATAATAATAATAAGTTTTACACACATGCTAGATAGTAGCCTAGTTCTCAAGGAAGCTAGTCGAATCTCCATCATGTTATTAGTTCTAACATTGGTCGACCCATTTGAGTCCACGAGAAGGCCTAAACGGAAGAACGCAAAGGATCACTATCGAATCTCAATGACACACTCGCTTCCGTCACTCAGTCTCCAAGGTGAACGTGGATCGGCAATGACGGTGGCGCGAGGAGAGGGGACGCGAGCATGACGAGCGAGAACGGGGTGGCCAAGAAGGTGGCCGACACAACAACGAAGGACAACAAGGCGATCGACTAGGATGGCCTGGTGAACATTCTTATCTCTAAGAGGGGACTTAGCCAACTTCTTGTCTTCGAGGAGGGGATTTAGCCTATATTCCCCTTGGTAAGAAAACTTCAATTGAGGTATGGTCTAGTTTTTCAGCTAATTATCCACAATTTAGTGTTTTTGTTGTTCTACTTATGCTCATGTCGATAATGGTAATTTGAGCCTAGAGCTATCAGATACATATTTCTTAGTTATCAACCTACTGTTAAAAGTTATAAATTATACAATCCCCACACTCAGAAGGTTGCATTTAGTAGGAATATTATATTTAATGAATATGATATGCTTCCTAACAACCTATGGAATTATGTTCCTATTAAGAGAGAGAAAATAAGTGTATAGCTTGAGCACTCAGCTGATGCACCAGATATTGACAATGTTGTTGTTCAAGATGCACTTATTACTGAAATTTCTTTAATTATTGATATTTCTTCTATTGTTGAGAATTCTTCCCTAGTTATGCAGCCTTCACAATGTTCTATTGTTGTTGATATGGTCATAAGATAGCCCAAACAAATTAAAAGGTCAATTGACGAATGCAATATTGCTTATGCTATGAGTGTTGTCGAAGAAATTGAAGGTAATTCAAAACCTTGTAATTATTCTAAAGCTATTGCTTCTGTTGATTGCAACAATTGGATGATCGTCGTGCAAGATGAGATGGAGTCACTTCAAAAGAATGGCAATTGATATTTATTAAAATTGCATAAGGATAAAAAGACTATCCATTGCAAATGGATTTTCAAAATAAAGGACGAATTTCCCCTCGTGAGCCAACAAGGTATAAAGCAAGGTTGTTTGCTAAACGTTATAGCCAGATTCCAGAGGTGAACTTGTTAGATATATGTTGATTCTGTCTATGCTAGTGATTTGGTTAAGAGAAGGTCTCTTGCGGGTTATGTTTTCACCATTGGTGGTTGTGCTGTTAGCTGTAAAGCAAGTTTGCAAACTATTGTTGTTCAGTCTACCATAGAAGCTAAATCTCTACTACTCTATAAGACTCTAATGTAGACCATTCGTGCACCATGGTTCTGCCGTTCTGCCTCTCATTAATCAGTACCGTCCGTATCATCCGACGGCTCACGTGCGTCGACCCCGCCCCACATTTTGCCCACTCCTGAGTCGTCGCCACTCCACCCCTCCAATTCTCAATTTCTCACGCGAGGTAGGGTTTCATCGCCTCTGTGCCGTCGCCTTCGTTCCCCGTCCGCACGATCGCCGGCCCGAAGTCATCATCCATCAGTCGTCGCTGTCGCCCCCCAACCTTCGAGGTATAGTTCCTGCATCCTCTTCCCCACCGCGTCATGGTTGTTGAGCTGACTGTTGAATTCACTCCACATCTTCATACGACACGCGCAAACCCAACAAGGCAAGAACACGAACAAGAGAGACTCACACAAATTGACAGGGAGGGATCATCCATCCATCATCCATGGACAACCTTAAGGAGGTAAGATGGGCTAGCGATCTCTGCCTCCTTGGATCCTTTATTTGTTAGGCTTGGTCTTGGGTTCCTACAGCTAGCGCGATCCGTGCATGTGTTCGTCCTTCTTAGTTCTCACTGACCCCGTGCATTGGTGGTGCATGCAGCAGCGAGGCCACGAGGACGCGAGCGCCAACAACGCCTGGATGACTGTGCCGACGTTCGGGGACTAGAACACGAAGAACAGGGCGCTGCTGGACTACTCCATGGACTTCTCCAAGATCCACGAGATGCGCAAGCGCAAGCAGAACAAGAGCCTCGGTGGCGGCAGCGACCTCCTCGCCCACGCGCAGGCCTAGAAGCCATGGCGCAGCGACCAGCCGCAGGCTAACAGCGCCCAGCTCAAGCTCAGCCGCCCGTTCTATTCTAGAATCACTAATAAACAAACTTCTTTCTTTCTTTTGGGTGGAAATTCAACATATTATGTCTTAGATTTGTTTGGTCTTGGTTGAATTTTATAAGCACGGGGTAATAATTAGTGTCGAGGATTGAACTTGTTAATTATGAGAGTAACTGGAGTAAAATCCAAATTAGCAAAGCTGCAGAATAAAAAAACTGCAACCGACGAAACCATTATTTTAGTGTAGCATCACAGTACGTAGTAAAATCACCTCACCACTTTAGTAGGCAGCATCACTACAGTCATTAGAAGCTCAATGTCCTACTAATGTTCTTCTGAAGCTGATTCTTGAAATGACATAATGGTTCTGCAGGTTTAGTTTAGAAAACTAAGTGTAGATCAGTTGTCCAGTACATGTGAAGCCAAGAGCCACTTGAAAGAGAAATAGGCTTACACCTTTTTTCTAATTGATTTTGGTGGTTGAATTGTCCAACACAAATAACTGGACTAACTAGTTTGCTCTAGTCTATAAGTTTTACAGGTGCCAAAGGTTCACTATAAGCCAATAAAAAGACCAAGAAAGGGTTCAAACAAAGAGAGCAAAAGACATCCCAAAAGGCACCCTGGTCTGGCGCACCAGACTGTCCGGTGTGCCACCGGACAGTGTCCGGTGCACCAGGGAACTCGAAGCTGTACTTGCCACCTTCGGGAAAATGGGAGGGCGCTCCGCTATAATTCACCGGACTGTCCGGTGTGCCAGCGGAGCAACGGCTACGTCGCGTGCAACGGTCGACTGCAACGCATTTAATGTGCGCCTACGCGCGCAGAGGATAGAGCACGCGTAGTTGGCGCACCGGACAGTCTACAGGACCTGTCCGGTGCACCACCGGACAGCCCAGAGGCCCCACCAGTCAGAGCTCCAACGGTCAGAACCCAACGGCCGACTGACGTGGCTGGCGCACCGGACAGTGTCCGGTGGCGCACCAGACTGTCCGGTGCGCCATGCGACAGCAGCCTTCCAACGACCACATTTTGGTGGTTGGAGCTATAAATACCCCAACCGCCCCATATTCAATCGCATCCAAGTTTTCCACCTTCAACACATTACAAGAGCTATAGCATTCAATTCTAAACACATCCAAAGAGATCAAATCCTCTCCCAAGTCCAGAATCATTCCAAATCAAATAGTGACTAGAGAGAGTGACATTTGTGTTCATTTGAGCTCTTGCACTTGGATTGCTTCTTTTCTTTCTCATTCTTCTTGTGATCAAACTCAATTGTAACCAAGGCAAGAGACACCAATTGTGTGGTGGTCCTTGCGGGAACTTTGTGTTCCGTTTGATTGAGAAGAGAAGCTCACTCGGTCTAAGTGACCGTTTGAGAGAGGGAAAGGGTTGAAAGAGACCCGGTCTTTGTGACCACCTCAACGGGGAGTAGGTTTGCAAGAACCGAACCTCGGGAAAACAAATCCTCGTGTCTCACTCTTTAATTGCTTGCGATTTGTTTTCACCCTCTCTCACGGACTCGTTTATATTTCTAAGGCTAACCCAGCTTGTAGTTGTGCTTAAGTTTATAAATTTCAGATTCGCCCTATTCACCCCCTCTAGGCGACTTTCAATTGGTATCAGAGCCGGTGCTTCATTAGAGCTTAACCGCTCGAAGTGATGTCGGGAGCATCCGCCAAGAGGGAGTTCGAGACCGACGAGAAGCCCGCCACAAGCCATGAGAAGGCTCCATCCGGGGAGTCCGCCAACAAGGTGAAGGGATCCCCTTCACACGACAAGACGCGTCGGAGCGGTGACAAGAAGAAGAAGATGAGGAAGGTGGTCTACTACGAGACTGATTCTTCGTCGCCATCCACCTCCGGCTCCAACACGCCGTCCATAACTTCTAAGCGCCATGAGCGCAAGAAGTTTAGTAAGATTCCCCTACGCTACCCTCGCATTCCAAGACGTACTCCATTACTTTCCGTCCCATTAGGCAAACCACCCATGTTTGATGGTGAAGATTATAATATGTGGAGTGATAAAATGAGGCATCATCTAACCTCACTCCACACTAGCATTTGGGATGTTGTTGAGATTGGAGTATAAGTACCATCACCGGGGGATGAAGACTATGATTCGGACGATGTCGCCCAAATCCGACACTTCAACTCGCAAGCCACCACTATACTCCTCGCCTTTCTAAGTTGAGAGGAGTATAACAAGGTGCAAGGACTAAAGAGCGCCAAGGAGATTTGGGACGTACTCAAGACCGCACACGAAGGAGACGAGGTGACCAAGATCACCAAGCGGGAGACGATCGAGGGGGAGCTCGGTCGCTTTCGGCTTTGCCAAGGGGAGGAGCCACAAGACATGTACAACCGCTTGAAAACCTTGGTGAACCAAGTGCGCAACCTCGGGAGCACCAAATGGGATGACCATGAGATGGTCAAGGTTATTCTAAGATCCCTCGTTTTTCTTAATCCCACGCAAGTTCAATTAATTCGTGGTAATCCTAGATATACACTAATGTCTCCCGAGGAAGTAATAGGAAACTTTGTGAGCTTTGAGTTGATGATCAAAGGCTCAAAGAAAATCATCGAGCTAGATGGCCCCTCCACGCTCGAAGCACAATCGATCGCATTCAAGGCAACGGAGGAGAAAAAGGAAGAGTCTACATCAAGTAGACAACCCATCGACGCCTCTAAGCTAGACAATAAGGAGATGGCACTCATCATCAAAAGCTTCCGCCAAATCCTCAAACAAAGGAGGGGGAAGGACTACAAATCCCGCTCCAAGAAAGTGTGCTACAAGTATGGTAAGCCCGATCATTTCATTGCTAAATGTCCATTATCTAGTGATAGTGATAGGGGCGACGACAAGAAGGGAAAGTGGAAAGAAAAGAAGAGATACTACAAGAAGAAGGGCGGCGATGCCCATGTGTGTCGCGAGTGGGACTCCGATGAGAGCTCCTCCGACTCTTCCTCCGACGAGGACGCCGCCAACATCGCCATCACCAAAGGGCTCCTCTTCCCCAACGTCGTCCACAAGTGCCTCATGGCAAAGGACGGCAAAAGGAAGAAGGTAAAATCAAAATCCTCCACTAAATATGAAACCTCTAGTGATGAGGATAACTCTTGTGATGAGGAGGATAATTTGCGCACCCTTTTTGCCAACCTAAACATGCAACAAAAGGAAAAATTAAATGAATTAATTAGTGCTATTCATGAGAAGGATGAACTCTTGGACTCCCAAGAGGACTTCCTAATTAAGGAAAATAAGAAGCATGTTAAGGTTAAAAATGCTTACGGTCTAGAAGTAGAAAAATGTGAAAAACTATCTAGTGAGCTAAGCACTTACCATGATACTATTGCCAACCTTAGAAATGAAAATGCTAAACTAATTGCTAAGGTTGATTCTAATATTTGTGATGTTTCAATTCCCAATCTTAGAGATGATAATGTTAACTTACTTGCTAAGATTGAAGAATTGAATGTCTCTCTTGCTAGCCTTAGGATTGAAAATGGAAATTTAATTGCTAAGGCTAAAGAATTAGATGTTTGCAATGCTTCCATATTCGATCTTAGAGATAAGAATGACATTTTTCGTGCTAAGATTGTTGAACTTAATTCTTGCAAACCCTCTACATCTACCATTGAGCATGTTTCCATTTGCACTAGATGTAGAGATATTAATGTTGATGCTATTCATGATCACCTAGCCTTAATTAAGAAACAAAATGATCACATAGCTCAACTTAATGCCAAAATTAATGAGCATGACTTTGAAAATGAAAAATTTAAATTTGCTAGAAGCATGCTCTATAGTGGGAGGCGCCCTGGCATCAAGGATGACATTGGCTTCCAAAAGGGAGACAATGTCAAACTTAATGCCCCTCCTAAAAGATTGTCAAACTTTGTTAAGGGCATGGCTCCCATGACTCAGGATAACGAGGGTTACATTTTGTACCCTGCCGGTTATCCCGAGAGCAAAATTAGGAGAATTCATTCTAGGAAGTCTCACTCTGGCCCTGATCATGCTTTTATGTATAAGGGTGAGACATCTAGTTCTAGGCAACCAACCCGTGCAAAATTGTCTAAGAAGAAAACTCCAACTGTATCAAATTATCATAACATTTCATTTAAAACTTTTGATGCATCTTATGTGCTAACCAACAAATCAGGCAAGGTAGTTGCCAAGTATGTTGGGGACAAACACAAGAGCACCAAGACTTGTGTTTGGGTACCCAAAGTTCTTGTATCTAATGCCAAAGGACCCAAAACCGTTTGGGTACCTAAAATCAAGAACTAAACTTGTTTTGTAGGTTTATGCATCCGGGGGCTCAAGTTGGATAATCGATAGCAGGTGCACAAACCATATGACAAGGGAGAAGAACATGTTCTCCTCCTACGAGAAAAACCACGATCCCCAAAGAGCTATCACATTCGGGGATGGAAATCAAGGTTTGGTCAAAGGATTGGGTAAAATTGCTATATCACCTGACCATTCTGTCACACCCGGGTTTCGGGGCACCAAGACCCGGGCGCGAACATAATCACCAGGTGTGCTGGGACCAAGTCTCACACATATGATGAATCATGGCACAGGATCGAATGTCACATCTTTACTATATAACAGGAGTTCTATACAAAATAAATAATTACATTATAAGGAGACAACTGTCCAGCAACCCAAAGTTGACTGGGAGACGACGTCCTAGACCTCTCACGAACACGTCGCAGCATCCTCCATGCGCCTCATTCTGTGGTACCTGTTCTTGACCTGTGTGGGGGGGGGGTGTGAGACAGCAAGAGTGAGCTCACATACGTTCATCGCTCAACAAGTTAGAGCTCACATACGTTCATCGCTCAACAAGTATGAATTTTGTGCATGAACTCGCCAAAGGTGGGAGCTCACGTGAAGTGTAAGGCTTACCAAAGAGGATGGTTAGAGCTGAGCATTGCTTTTAAAGTTGGTCAAAATTTTATTAGCAGTTACTAAGTATAAGTAAATACCAACCCAATTAAGTAGTAGAACAAAGTAACAACATCACCTGCAATGCAATGCATATGACAAATTGAATTTAAGTTCCATAATTTAATCATGTGAGGGTCCGAGCTGCTCATGACCGTGAGCACGGCTAGTATACCAGTTTTACACTCTGCAGAGGTTGCGCATCTTTACCCACAAGTCATGTTACCCATCTGCCAAGGGATCGCGACTTCCCATACACCTCTACTGAGGAGGCGAGGCAGGGTAACACTACGAGGCCTTTACAAAGTTCCACTAGCTTCAGAAAACCCGCTACAGTTTATAGGAAGCTCCAATGCAGGGATCCCTCGCATGACCGCCTTCGCAGCAAAATCATCCCAAGGACCTCCCTACACTGACCACTCCCCTACTGCCCTTGCCCCTTTCGGGTAAGGTAGTCTTCCACTAGCTTTCCTAATTAATCAGCCAAGGGCGTCCATAAACCCTTGTGGTAGCACTGTTTTCCCGGGTGGTCGCTCCATGTTCCAATTAACATAATGATCTTATCATGAACAGTAAATAACAACTGATAATAAAAGTGTGATCATGAATATTGTATCTTCATACCCAAAACCACATAAAGCACTAGCAAGTACTACCCAAAAAGTTCAGTGGTAAACAAGGTATAAAGATAATCAAACTATGGTAACCTATTGGGTCCCATCAAAATTAACCTATGCAGATCATTATGATTAATTAGAACATGAGTGGGTAAAAAGAAGTGATCAAGGGCACAACTTGCCTGGGACTTGAGATTCCAGGTACCAACTTGCTCTTCAGATGACACGTGTCCTCACGCTAGTCGTAGCAATACAGACAAACATAGTACAGGCAAAATTAACATCACACCAAACATAGGAATAAACCATGTAATAATAATCTACACGCTGCTACAAGATCATGAGTACAAGAATTACGAAATTCGGAGTTACGGTTACCAAGTTATGAATTTCCAAAATTATTTAGTGCTTAGAATAGATTAATCCTAATGAACAACTTTAATTCAAGTTTCATGGCTAAACAGTGTTACTGGTTGATAGACAATATTAATACAAAATTAATGAAACTGGAATGGATCAATTCGGACTTAATATGAATTTTCTACGAATTAAACAAGTTTCTGGAATTATTTTGGCACTAGAAATTCATTTCTTAAAACCTTTTCCCCATTTTCTCGGATTCCAGGACTGTGCGCAGGATTTCAGAGAAGTGCAAGGTCTAATTCGAAAGACTCTCAAGGCTTAGGCTACAGCTGGGGTGGACTGTGGGTTGAATAGTTTAAAGTGGTGGGTCACTTTAAGAAAATACCCAGTCGAAGGGGTACGATTGAATGTCGACCGTCTGATCACCCGCTGAGGGCTCGGATCAAACACTCCAGAACGGTACGCTCCCTCTAATCCTGCCCATCCACTCCTTATCCAATGGCTCAAATCCCTTCACCAAAGGAGTATATTCGCTTTTAATCACAGACGCCCATCGCGAGATGGACGGTAGCCGTACCCTCTTCAACCTCACGCGCTCCTGCGTCTCTTTCTCTCACCCATCTCTCTCTTCATTCTCTCGTCTACCCTCACACCGGCCATGGCCCTCGGTCGCCAGCAGCAGCCCGCCGGTGATACGCCAGCGCCGTGTACCCAACCTTCGATCTGGATTACCCTATTCGTGGAATAGAAGAACAGAGCAAAAATCTAAAAGAAAAATTTGAAGTGCGGCGCTCCCCAACCATGGCTGGACGCAGCCCACGGTGGCGTTTGGTACGTGACGAGGAACAAAACCGAGCTTAGCTAGACGAAGGGAAAAGTTCTACTCGCCACAGCGAGCTCTCCGCCATGCACACGAGAATCCTGGTTCAGGGATCGACTAACCTTGAGCGCCCCGTGTCGTCGACGCTAGTGTTCTGAATTCCGATCCGGTGACTCCGGCCACCCCAGCAATCTGAGCCGCGGCCCAGCGATGGCGCGACAGTTTCCCCCCTGGCGCTGGAGCTCCAACGCAGAAGTCGTTCGGCGCATGCCCCACCACACCCACGCGGTGGCAAATCGGCCACCAAATTCCCAGGGAGAGTTCTGGATTTGGTTTTGGTGGGCAGGGGAAACACGACGCCCGGTTTTTATAGCACGGGGGGAGAAAGGATGGATTCCTCGCGGTTGTTGCGGTGTTCTTGTTGCTCCCGGAATCCCCGCCGGATGCGCAGGAGATAGCAGACCTTGAGTTCGGCAGGGGAGAAAAGGAAGACCGGCCATGGCACGGAGAATCCGGCAGCAGATAAACTCATGGCCAAGACTACAGGTGGTAGCGGTGAGTTTGTTAGGATTTGTTTGATGTCCCACCTATCCCAATCTTCGGTAACAGAAACCAGCAGGAGCAGTTGACCGCACGGATGGGAGTTTGGGCTAGCTTTCAGCAATCGTAGTTGGCTCGATCTGGACTCTAGAGATAGAAGATGAATCCGACACATATGGAGGCTGGTACCGACAAAGCGGACCCCATGTCAGCGATACTGCTTAGGGTCTGTTCGGTTACTTCGGAACGGTGGCCTGGAACTATTCCTGTCTGAATTGTTTACCTATTTTATATAAGATTTCATTAGGGCTTGTTCGGTTAGCTCTCAATCCATGTGGATTGAGTGGGATTGGATGGGTTTGAATCCCAAACAAGTCAAACTTCTTAAGAATTTTTTCCAATCCCATCCAATCCATATGTATTGGGAATAACCGAACAAGGCCTTAGGTGGAATAATTCTGGGTCTAATCCTAGACAACCGAACAGGCCCTTAACAGGCTAGTGCACGGTGAGAAGCTGGCCGAGCGACCTGCCTGGTGGCAACGCGCACCGTGTGGGATTAGTTTAGTGGGTCAAGTGGCCGGAAAAATACTAAACAAATGACTTGTGCGCTGGGCGTTTGGGATATCTGGACAAGGAGTTAGTCGGCTGGTGCTTTAAGTCCCAAGGCAGTTAGCATTCTTTCTTTTTTTTTTGTGTGTCTCTATTTTTCACAATCCAAATTCAAATCAGATTTAGACAAAGTTCAAATTTCAAGCTTAATTCAAATGCTCATTCAAAAAAATCCAGAATACCATGCAAAGTTTATTTTATTTATTTATTGATTAATTATTCACCTAGATAAATACTTCTATATACATAATTTCATAAGAGAATAATTGACACATTTTTTTATTTAGGGAAATATTATTTTGGATGTGTAGACAAATTAAAAGTTATCTCAAAATAAATGTACATAACTTATTTGCCATTTTTAGGGGAATAACCTCTAGTGTAAAATATTTATTAAGAGATTGTTTTAGCTTAATTCTTTTAGAGAATATATATCTAAATATATAATTCAACCAAGGATAATTTGATTCATATAAGATCTTTTATTTAATCTCTTGTTTTAAAACATATTTATTTGAATTTCGAGATAAACTTCCCTAATTCATCCAAAATATGATTTTGTGGTCTTACACATTCCATTTCAAATGTTTTTCTTGTAGATTCTTTAGATTACAACTTGCTTTCAGTTTCACAATTATGTAAAATGGGTTACAACTGTCTTTTTACGGATACAGGTGTTACTGTCTTTAGAAGAAGTGATGATTCAGTAGCATTTAAGGGAGTGTTAGAGGGTCAGCTATACTTAGTAAATTTTGATAGAGCTGGACTCGACACTTTCTTAATTGCTAAGACTAACATGGGCTGGCTCTGGCATCGCCGACTAGCACATGTTGGAATGAAGAATCTTCACAAGCTTCTAAAGGGAGAACACATTTTGGGACTAACAGATGTTCATTTTGAGAAAGACAAGATTTGTAGTGCATGTCAGGCAGGGAAGCAAGTTGGTGTTCATCATCCACACAAGAACATCATGACGACTAACAAGCCACTCGAGCTCCTACATATGGACCTATTCGGCCCGATAGCTTACATAAGCATCGGCGGGAGTACGTACTGTCTAGTTATTGTGGATGACTATTCTCGCTTCACTTGGGTGTTCTTTTTGGAGGAAAAATCTCATACCCAAGAGACCTTAAAGGGATTCTTGAGACGGGCTCAAAACGAGTTCGGCTTAAGGATCAAGAAAATAAGAAGCGACAACGGGACGTAGTTCAAGAACTCTCAAATTGAAGGCTTCCTTGAGGAGGAGGGCATCAAGCATGAGTTCTCTTCTCCCTACACGCCACAACAAAATGGTGTAGTGGAGAGGAAGAATCGAACTCTATTGGACATGGCCAGAACCATGCTTGATGAGTACAAGACTTTGGATCGGTTTTGGGCTGAGGCGGTCAACACCGCTTGCTACGCCATCAACCGGTTATATCTACACCGAATCCTCAAGAAGACATCATATGATCTCCTAACCGGTAAAAAGCCCAATGTTTCATATTTTAGAGTCTTTGGTAGCAAATGCTTCATTCTTGTTAAAAGAGGTAGAAAATCCAAATTTGCTCCTAAGGCTGTAGAAGGCTTTTTACTAGGATATGATTCAAACACAAGGGCATATAGAGTCTTTAACAAGTCCTCTGGGCTAGTTGAAGTTTCTTGTGACATTGTGTTTGATGAGACTAACGGCTCCCAACTAGAGCAAGTTGATCTTGATGAGATAGGTGATGAAGAGGCTCTGTGCGTCGCGCTAAGGAACATGTCCATTGGGGATGTGTGTCCTAAGGAATCCGAAGAGCCACCACATGCACAAGATCAACCATCTTCATCCACACAAGCATCTCCACCAACTCAAAATGAGGATGGGGCTCAAAATGATGAAGGAGAAGATCAAGATGTTGAGCCACCTCAAGAGGAGAGCAATGATCAAGGGAGAGATACCCATGATCAAGATGAGGAAGATGAACAAGTTCCAAGACTGCCACACCCAAGAGTCCACCAAGCAATTCAACGAGATCACCCCGTGAACACCATCGTCGGCGATATTCAAAAGGGGGTAACTACTCGATCTCGTGTTGCTCATTTTTGTGAACATTACTCGTTTGTTTCCTCTATTGAGCCACACAGGGTAGAGGAAGCACTTCAAGATTCGGATTGGGTGGTGGCGATGCAAGAGGAGCTCAACAACTTCACTAGGAATGAGGTATGGCATTTAGTTCCACGTCCTAACCAAAATGTTGTAGGAACCAAGTGGGTCTTCCGCAACAAGCAAGATGAGCATGGTGTGGTGAAAAGGAACAAAGCCCGACTTGTGGCCAAGGGGTATTCACAAGTCGAAGGTTTGGATTTCGGTGAAACCTATGCACCCGTAGCTAGGCTTGAGTCAATTCGCATTTTACTTGCCTATGCTACTTACCATGGCTTTAAGCTTTACCAATGGACGTGAAAAGTGCCTTCCTCAATGGACCAATCAAGGAAGAGGTCTATGTTGAGCAACCTCCCGATTTTGAAGATAAATTTAGTAGGATCATGACACAGAAATTCGAGATGTCGATGATGGGGGAGTTGAAGTACTTCTTGGGATTTCAAGTAAAGCAACTCCAAGAAGGCACCTTCATTAGCCAAACAAAGTATATTCAAGACATTCTAAACAAGTTTGGGATGAAGGATGCCAAGCCCATCAAGACACCCTTGGGAACCAATGGGCATCTCGACCTCGACACGGGAGGTAAATCCGTCGATCAAAAGGTATACCGGTCGATGATAGGCTCTTTACTCTATTTATGTGCATCTCGACTGGACATAATGCTTTCCGTATGCATGTGTGCAAGATTCCAAGCCGACCCTAAGGAAGCTCACCTTACGGCCGTAAAATGAATCTTGAGATATTTAGTTTATACTCCTAAGTTTGGGCTTTGGTACCCTCGGGGATCCACTTTTGATTTAATTGGTTATTCAGATGTCGATTGGGAGGGGTGTAAAATTAATAGAAAGAGCACATCGGGGACTTGCCAGTTCTTGGGAAGGTCCCTGGTGTCTTGGGCTTCAAAGAAGCAAAATTCTGTAGCTCTTTCTACCGCCGAAGCCGAGTATATTGCCGCAGACCATTATTGCGCGCAATTGCTTTGGATGAGGCAAACCCTTAGGGACTATGGTTACAAATTAACCAAAGTTCCTCTTCTATGTGATAATGAGAGTGCAATCCGCATGGCGGATAATCCCGTTGAGCATAAACACATAGCCATTCGGTATCATTTTCTAAGGGATCACCAACAAAAGGGGGATATCGAGATTGCTTATATTAACACTAAAGAACAATTAGCCGATATCTTTACCAAGCCACTAGATGAACAAACTTTTAACAAACTTAGGCATGAGCTAAATATTCTTGATTCTAGGAATTTCTTTTGATATTTTGCACACATAGCTCTCTAATATACCTTTGATCATGTCTCTTTCATGTGCTATGACTAATGAGTTTTCAAGTGTATTTCAAACCAAGTCATAGATTGAAAGGGAATTGGAGACTTCGGTGAAGAAAAAGGCTTCCACTCCACTCCATCAAATTACTCATCCTTCGCCGTCTCTCCGAGCAACTCTCCAACTTTGGTATAATCTTCACTCATATTTTGTTTGCCAAAGGGGAAGAAAATAGTTAAAAAGGGCTTATATTTCACTCAAAGTATCCGTTTTTGGCGATTCATGCCAAAGGGGGAGAAAGTATTAGCCCCAAAGCAAAAGGACCGCACCACCACCAATTTTTGAAAATTTAAGTTAGGAAAAGGTCTTGAAATGATGAATTTTTCAATTGGTATCTTATTTTTGATAGAATTTCAAATTGGTACACCCTCATCAAAAACTAATATCTAAAACCCTCTTGAACACTAAGAGGAGAATTTTATTAAGGGGGAATTTTGTTTTAGTCAAAGGAAAAGAATTTGAAACAGGGGGAGAAAACTTCAAATCTTGAAAATGCTTCTCAAAATCCTATTCATTTACCTTTGACTATTTGCAAAAGGACTTTGAAAAGAATTTACAAAAGAATTTGCAAAAACAAAACATGTGGTGCAAGCGTGGTCCAAAATGTTAAAAATAGAAAGAAACAATCCATGCATATCCTATGAGAATATATATTGGCTCAATTCTAAGTAACCTTTGCACTTACAATTATGCAAACTAGTTCAATTATGCACTTCTATATTTGCTTTGGTTTGTGTTGGCATCAATCACCAAAAAGGGGGAGATTGAAAGGGAAATAGGCTTACACCTTTTTTCTAATTGATTTTGGTGGTTGAATTGTCCAACACAAATAATTGGACTAACTAGTTTGCTCTAGTCTATAAGTTTTACAGGTGCCAAAGGTTCACTATAAGCCAAAAAAAGACCAAGAAAGGGTTCAAACAAAGAGAGCAAAAGACATCCCAAAAGGCACCCTGGTCTGGCGGACCGGACTGTCCGGTATGCCACCGGACAGTGTCCGGTGCACCAGGGAACTCGAAGCTGAACTTGCCACCTTCGGGAAAATGGGAGGGCGCTCCACTATAATTCACCGGACTGTCCGGTGTCACACCGGACTGTCCGGTGTGCCAGCGGAGCAACGGCTACTTCGCGCGCAACGGTCGACTGCAACGCATTTAATGCGCGCCTGCGCGCGCAGAGGACAGAGCATGCACAGTTGGTGCCCCGGACAGTCTACCGGACCTGTCCGGTGCACCACCGGACATCCCAGAGGCCCCACCAGTCAGAGCTCCAACGGTCAGAACCCAACGACCGGCTGATGTGGCTGGCACACCGGACAGTGTCCGGTGGCGCACCGGACTGTCCGGTGCGCCATGCGACAGCAACCTTCCAATGGCCACATTTTGGTGGTTGGAGCTATAAATACCCCAACCACCCCACATTCAATCGCATCCAAGTTTTCCACCTTCAACACATTACAAGAGCTATAGCATTCAATTCTAGACACGTCCAAAGAGATCAAATCCTCTCCCAAGTCCAGAATCATTCCAAATCAAATAGTGACTAAAGAGAGTGACATTTGTGTTCATTTGAGCTCTTGCACTTGTATTGCTTCTTTTCTTTCTCATTCTTCTTGTGATCAAACTCAATTGTAACCAAGGCAAGAGACACCAATTGTGTGGTGGTCCTTGCAGGAACTTTATGTTCCGTTTGATTGAGAAGAGAAGCTCACTCGGTCTAAGTGACCGTTTGAGAGAGGGAAAGGGTTCAAAGAGACCCGGTCTTTGTGACCACCTCAACGGGGAGTAGGTTTGCAAGAACCGAACCTCGGGAAAACAAATCCTCGTGTCTCACTCTTTAATTGCTTGCAATTTGTTTTCACCCTCTCTCACGGACTTGTTTATATTTCTAACGCTAACCCAGCTTGTAGTTGTGCTTAAGTTTATAAATTTCAGATTCGCCCTATTCACCCCCCTCTAGGCGACTTTCACCACCCATTCCAACTCCTTGAATTATTATTTTTTTTGTCGTAACGATAGGCAAGGATGAATCTTCCTGTTTTCTTAATCATATTGTCCATATCTATATGCCTTCAGAAATTTGCTTAGATGCATTGATGTGGCACTGACCGTAGGAGAATTTTAGTGAAACTAATGATGGGGTTTAGCCAGTTGAGGGGGATAAGCAACTCTCCGACTATTAATTACTTTTTACTATTATAAAGCACGAGCCTCGATAGTTCTACGGTCGTCCAATGTAATCCTTTTACAACCATGGTTAGGCTCCTAAAGTTTTTATTACAGATCTCACTACTCTAATATGGGAATCATTCTTCATTACATGCTTAGGCTCGAGCCATTTACATCTTCGCATCTAAATTTTCGGGTTGTCACTTTGCTCATAGCTATCATTGTTTCCTTTAAATTCGAGCACATAGCTATTATTTTTAAAACATTATTCGTGAATTTGTCAATTCATAATTTCTCTTGTCGTATTTCACCATAATTCAAAATAAGGGATCTTGTCATATTATTTATTTACATTTATGTTTGTCTAGCACTTGTGCAGGGTGGCATGTTTGACTATGTAGATTGTTTGTTCCAAAGCATGGAAAGCGCTTACATAAATAGCTTATCAAATACATGTGACTATTTCTCTTGTCGTATTTGATGGAGAAATAGTCGATTATGTCTCAAATGAGCCTAGGGAAGAGATTATAGCTAAATATGTCTCAAATGAGCCTAGAGAAGAGATTTGGCCAGTCCAATGTTTTTGTAGTCTCTACTCTGCTGGAATATGGTGGTGTTCCACAATCTGCAACTCTAGAGTCTCTTCTGAAAGAAGTTATTCATGTCATCAGCTATAGCTATGAGGACAAAACTGTCTGGGAACTGAGGTAATGATTCATGTAGTTATAACTTTGTAACATTAGTGTTGTTGATGCTTGTGCTATTACTTGCTAAGAAATGTTGAGATATGAATTGATGTTTCCTTGTCTGGTTTGCGTGTAAACCTTTTGTTTTTTGTGATAAATATCTACTTCATTCTTGGAAATGATATATTTGTTGAATTGAAGAAAAATAAATGTTTATTCATTTTAAATCTTTAATATGGTGCACCACGGATTGGGTGGATCTATGGTTCTATTACAAAAGACATTCTCACTAGAATCAAGGTTCATGCTCAAGGCTGGCGATCAATCTACCGCATGCCTAAGCGACCAGCTTTCAAGGGATCTGCTCCTATCAACCTTTCGCATCATTTGAATCAAGTGCTTCGGTGGGCCCTTGGTTCCATTGAAATTCTTTTCAGCAGGCATTGTCCCATATGGTATGGCTATGGAGGACGGCTTACATTCCTAAAGATATTTGCTTAAATTAACAAAATAATTTATCCACTCACATCAATCTCGCTCCTCCTGTACTGCATATTGCCAACAGTTCTAGATTATTTGTGGTATTTCTGCACATTTATTTGCTGTCTTCCAGGGTCTCCTAAATATGCTTACTGGTATCGACACGAGCTTCACTGTCACCTCTAAGGCCACTGATGAAGAAGGTGATTTTGCTATTTGATTTCATTTATTAAGAACCGGTGATCCATTAGCACTAAAAATTAGCTAGCCAAAGGCTGTTGATTTTTAACTAGCTAATTTTTAGGTACCTAATTTGTAGAAGGAAATTGTTTGGATCCACCTGCTAATATATGATTGGATAGATAGTAAAATAAGTTTCTTGAACCTTTGATCTTCTAGTCATCAAACTGATAATCCTTGTATGTGTGCTTGTAGTTTTTCTATCGTTTTTATATTCTCAGTTCATCTTGCATTTTTATGTATCCTTTTGTTATTATAAGTATAGGAACTAGGAAAGTCTGGATTATGGGACGGGGTGGTATGTGATCTGTCTTGGTATGTGGTCAATGGCTAGAGATGGAAGGTATGTGATTGGAGCATGGTTGTTTGGAACGCGATGATTTCAAGGTACGAGATGGACATGCTCGCTGAAGGACGACCGAGGTGTATAGGGAGATGCAAATGGTCTAGGAGGCTCCAAACGCTCTCTGCCTAGGCTCAGTGTAACGCCCTGAATTTGGGGGTAGAATTTTTTTCTTCTTTTCTCTCACCAAATTCAGGCGTTACTCTTTTCTTTTCCTTTTTTCCCTCGCTAAACCTTGATCTTTTCCAAAGTCATAGCGGTTTTGGCTTTAGACCTCGTGTAAAGCAAAACCTTAAAAATACTTTATTTTATGTGATGCACCATGCCGAACCATGCATACTTTTTGATTGATTAAAAATGTGAATGCTTTCATCTAGAGGAAATTAGAAATCAGAAAAAGAAAAAGCCTTTTCTTTTTTTTCTTTTCTCTTCCCCCCCCCTTCTCCCCTTTCGGCTCAACCGCCCCCCCTTCGGCCGGCCCAGCTGGCGGCCCAGCTGCCCCCCTCTCCCCCCTTCCCGCGTGGGCCCCGCGCCGGCCCAGCCGCGCACCCCCTCTCCCCCCCTTTGGGCCCAGTCGGCCCAGCCGTCCCCCTCCCCCTCTCTTTTTTTTCTTTCTTTTTCCAAAAATCCCCCCCTCTCTCTCTCTCTCTCTCTCTCTCTCCCTCACCCTCAACCTAACCCTAGCGCCGCCGCCTCTCCCCTGCCCTAGCGCCGCCGCCTCTCCCCTCCCCGGCGCCACCGCCGCGCCGTCCCCTCCGGTGAGGCTTCCCCCCTCCTCCTCCCTCCTCTCCTCCCCCTCCCTCCTCCCTCTCCTCCCTCCGGCGCCCTCCCCTCACCCGCGCCGCCCGGCTCAGCCCCCGGCTCGGCCGCTCCGGCGAGCTCGGCCCGGCCCCGGCCACCCCGGCCGCTCGCGCCCCCGACCCCGCCCGGCCCGGCCGCCTTCGGCTCGGTCGCGCCCGGCCGCCCGCGCCACCCCTCCCCCGCGCCCGGCCTCGGCCGCCCCCGCCCCGGCTCGGCCTCCCTCTCGCCGGCCCCGCCGTGCCCCGGCTCGGCCGCCCCCCGGCTCAACCGCCCGCCCCGTGCCCCGGCTCGGCCGCCCCCGGCCCGGCCATCCCCATGCCCCGGCTCAACCGCGCCCCCGACCCCGACCTCGCCCGACCTCGCCGCGCCCGGCCCCGACCTCGCCCGACCTCGCCGCGCCCGGCCCCGACCTTGCCCGACCCAGCCCAACCGCCCCGCCCCGCGTTCGGCCGCCCCCGGCGAACCCGCCTCCGTCCCCGCCCCGACGTGGTGACCGACCATGTCCTCGCTCGCCCATGCTCGCTTGCCCCCACGTGCTTGCCCGCTCGCCCCGCCGTGCCTTGCTCGCGTCGCGACGGCCCTCGGCGTGGCCTCGAGCTCGGCCCAGCGTGCCTTTGGCGCGCGGCCTCGAGCTCGGCCAGCGCACGGCCCCGACGCGTGCGCGACTCGTTCGCGGCACGTTAAGTGTGGTTTTGCGCGTGCGCGTGCTCGCGCAGCGTTCTGGCGTAGCTCGTCGTGCTCGCGACGCGATCGTCTACCCCCCTAGCCCCGTCTACCCCCCCCGTATCCTATATGCGCTAATCACATGTTTATATTAATAAGATAGGAGTCTCAATTTGGAAATTGGTTACGTTAGTTAATTTGTATAACTAACCATCTATCTCATTCAATGTTAATCCACTAAAAGTGGTCACATTTACATTAGTGCATGTAGCTAATTCCTTTGTTAGAACCAATTGGAATTAGAGCACGTAACGTCTAGTTATTCGTTTACACGTAGTGCGCCTCGAGTATAAGCCTTAACCCTCGTGAGACCTTTCCCTGCCTCTTTCTAACCATGGTAAATTCATTATCGTATGTGATATTCTATGTATATTTACTTCATTTGTTCTCTTGTATGGTGTACTATTTGTTCCCTAATTTGAATGGATGGATGTATGTATGCTTGCAATCGCATAGAGAACGATTCGGTCGAGGAGCCCGAAGAACTCGCAGGAGAAGCCCCTGAGCAGCAGTCGGTTGGTGGAGGCAAGTGTCCTTTGACCTATCTCTGTCCTATTCATTCTTTAATTCACCTCCCGTATTACACATTTATACCTAAGGATTGACTAGCTTTTGTTATCCATATCCTTGTTTACCTATGTGGGTTGGACTATTATTCAAGGGGGCTCGAGCGGTTTCTCGAGTGCCTCTCCGTAAGGACCTGTTCTATGGATGACCGCCCGGGAAAACAGTGCAACCATGAGGGTGGAATGGGGTGCCCTTAGCTGAATAATTAGAGGATCCGGGGTGTAGTTCGCTTCGCCGTCGTGCCGTCAATGGGGCTCGGTGTATGCGGCTCGCTCTGCCAAGGTTGATTTGTCCCTTGGGGAGGAGTGCGGTACATTTAGGAAACCTAACGGGCGGCTACAACCCCGGAGAATCTTTGTAAAGGCTACGTAGTGAAACCCTGCCTATTCACCTTGGTAGTGTTTAAGGGTTTGATCGGCCCGAGGCAAGAGGGAATCGCGGCTTGTGGGTAAAGTGCACAACCTCTGCAGAGTGTTTGAAAACTGATATATCAGCCATGCTCGCGGTTATGAGCGGCCAAGGGAGCTCCAATGATTAGTGGTACTTGGTCAGAGACATTTTGGTTTACAGGTGGCAATGAGACTGATGGTTTGGTTATGTCTATGGTGCTGGTAAGTGGTATTCTTTCCATTTGGAAAGGGTACATCGGGCTAATAACTTGGGTTAATGTTAAAACCTGGCTTTCTACTAGTAAATAATAATCTGACCAACTAAAAGCAACTGCTTGACTTATCCCCACATAAAGCTAGTCCACTACAGCCAAACAGGATACTTGCTGAGTATGTTGATGTGTACTCACCCTTGCTCTACACACCAACCCCCCCCCCCATCCCTAGGTTGTCAGCATTGCAACCACTGCTCAGGCGAAGATGAAGATGTGGAAGGAGACTTCCAGGAGTTTCAAGACTACGACGAGTTCTAGGCGTGGGTTAGCGGCAACCCCCAGTCGGCTGCCTGTGAAGGCCGCGTTTATCTACGTTTCTTTTCCGCACTTTGATTTATTGTAAGGACTATATGGACGTCTCAGACGTATGATGTAATCGACTATTATTTCCCTTTTAATACTATTTTGAGCACTGTGTGATGATGTCCATGTTATGTAACTGCTGTGTACGTGAATAACTGATCCTGGCACGTACATGGTTCGCATTCGGTTTGCCTTCTAAAACCGGGTGTGACATAAGTGGTATCAAAGCCGTGCTGACTGTAGGACCGCTAACCTAGAATAGAATGGTCGTTCTAAGGACTATAGACCTCTGTCCCTGCCTTGACTTTGATATCCCTTCAAAAGTTGGTCATACCGACCAAACCTATGTTCTACTATATATTATACCTTGCTGAAAATTGTGTTTCATTCTAATCCTTCATTTACTTATGATTCATTATTTGCTGGTAATATTAATTCTGTTCTCACCCTTTTGCTTGCGATGTCTTTTGTAGATGGCTCAACTTAGACACACTGCACGAAAGTCCGTCATCCCCTTCTTACCCTCCCGCCTTGCTGAGCGTCCGCTTCGCCGTCCCGTGGCCGGACAGTCCAGCCACTTGGAGAGACTGCACCACCGCCTGCATGAGGAGCAGGAACGTCGACGACAGGAGCAGCAGGGCTCTTCTTTCTCGCTCCAACAGGAGATAGAGTCTGTGAGGAGCTGCTCCCCTGTGCTTCCCCTGGAGGCGCCCCCTGCACCACCACTGGGGCCCCAGCCTCTGGAGTAGCTGCTGGAGGAGACCCAGACGATGGAGGTGGCGATGACAGCTCGAGCCACGACACCGACTTCTCTGCTGACCATGAGCCGGAAGGATGGGTTGCTCGACCCATCACTCACGACGCTGCTCGCGGGTGTCACTTCCACGATGCGCTCGACACCCTGCTACGTCGGGCACTTAACCGACATACTTGGTCCATCGAGTATCGCTGTGTGGTCTACCAGCATAGTCGCGGGGTCTACCCGGACCGCTGGGAGGCGACCTGTTTGGTGCGCCGTCCGGAGAACAGTCTCCAGGGCGCGGAGGCCTGCTCAGAGCACTATTCCATCTCTGAGCGGGACTCAGCTGAGGCAGCCATGCAGGATGCTGCACGGCGTGCGCTTTCGCACTACTGCTCGGTTCTCGGTGGGGTAGCTGACGGTCTCGACCTGAAGTATTACCCCCACCGTCCATCTGGCAGCACAGGAGGCGTGATTGTTTCACCTGCTGGTGAGGACAATCCTAGGTTGAGCAGCACAGTCAACCTAGCCGCCGTGCTAAATACGGAGCTGGACCATGCATTAGACGAGCTAAGTAGGGCTCGTGCTGAGATCGCCCTGCTGCGGGCTGAGCGCGCGGAACGTCGTCACTTGGATGATGGTTCCCCCGCCCCCGTTGGGACTCAGCACCCGTACCGCTCGCCTCGGCGTGGACGCCAGTCTTATGGCAATCCTGACTGCAAGACCAAGATAAATCTAGAACCATAGATCGTTAGAGTTGGATCTTGTAATTAATACAAAATATATACGCAGAAGCTACAGTCTTAGCGTTAGTCTCGGTCTTACTTGGTCTTAGTTAGACAGGGTAGTTTGCTATATCCTGTGCATTTATGTTTGTCATGATGAACCATGTTTGGTTTGGATCTTTGTAATGACTGTCACCAGAGTGTGGGTATCCCCTGCATTTTGGTTTACCTGTTATGTGTTAATGGAGTTAGTTATATAGTTGGGAATCCTTTTTTATTCCACTTTCCTCTTTATCTGAGAAGCTGTGTGGCCTGTGGTGGAGATCAGTGAAGATGCTCATCTGTTCAGTGCTGTTGAAGAATTCTATACTCTTTTCTTATGCTGCAAGATTTGCTAGATCAGTTCTGATGCGTGGTTGCATTCTGCAGATGTCAGAGAACAGGCGCAGAGGAGGAAGGCGTGCTCAGCAGGAGCGAGCCGCTCAGCAGGAAGAGGTGCCCCAGCAACAGCATCTGCCGCCCCCACCCCCGATGTCGATCGAGCAGATGTTTCTGATGCAGACTCAGGCAGTTCAAGCCATCGGTCAGACTCTGGCCGCCATTCAGCAGCAGCAGCAGCAAGCACCACCTCAGCCTCAGATGCCTCAGATGCCCAGAGACAAGCGTGCTGAATTCATGAGAGGTCATCCACCAACGTTCGCTCATTCTTCTGACCCCATGGACGCTGAAGACTGGCTGCGCACTGTGGAGCGGGAGTTGCATACCGCTCAGTGCGGTGACAGGGAGAAAGTCTTGTATGGTCCCCGTCTGTTGAGAGGAGCAGCCCAGTCATGGTGGGAGTCTTATCTCGCCACCCATGCCCACCCCGACGCCATCACCTGGGAAGAGTTCAGAGAAAGCTTTCGTCAGTACCATGTGCCTGCAGGTCTGATGACAGTGAAGAAGGAGGAGTTCTTGGCCCTTAAGCAAGGGTCATCATCTGTCAGCGAGTACCGAGACAGGTTTCTGCAGTTGTCTCGCTATGCTCCTGAAGATGTCAACACCGACGCCAAGCGACAATACCGTTTCTTAAGCGGCTTGGTTGACCCTCTTCAGTATCAGCTGATGAATCACACCTTCCCGACATTCCAGCACCTGATTGACAGAGCAATCATGACAGAGAGGAAGCGTCAGGAGATGGAAGATCGTAAGCGCAAAATCAGTGGACCTCAGCCTGGAAGCAGCAATCGTCCTTGTTTCTCAGGCAATCAATCTCAGCAGTTCAGGCAGAACCAGCGCCCACCTCAGCAGCATCAGCAGTTCCAAAGGCAGTATCCTCAGCACCAGTACCAGAATCGTCAGAGCAATCAATCAGGAGGTCAGTTTCAGAGGCAGAATCAGCAAGCACCTCGTCTTCCTGCCCCCGCAAACCAGCAGAACAATCAGGCAGCACCAGCTCAGGTTGGAAACAGGGCATGTTTCCACTGTGGAGAGCAAGGCCACTGGGTGATGCAATGTCCGAAGAAGGCAGCCCAGCAGCAGTCAGGCCCCAATGCCCCAGCAAAGCAGAATGTGTCTCAGCCTGGAGCAGGCAACCGCTCTCAACCGCGCTACAATCATGGAAGACTGAACCACTTGGAGGCTGAAGCAGTTCAGGAGACCCCCGACATGATAGTAGGTATGTTCCCAGTCGACTCCCATATTGCAGAAGTGTTATTTGATACTGGAGCAACGCATTCTTTCATTACTGCATCATGGGTAGAAGCACATAATCTTCCAATTACTACCATGTCGACCCCCATTCAAATTGACTCAGCCGGTGGTAGAATTCGAGCCGATAGCATCTGTTTGAATGCAAGTGTGGAAATAAGGGGGATAGCGTTTCCCGCTAACCTTATAGTAATGGGTACTCAGGGAATAGATGTCATCCTAGGGATGAATTGGCTAGATAAGTATCAGGCAGTTATCAGTTGTGATAAGAGGACAATCAAGTTGGTGTCTCCACTAGGAGAGGAAGTGGTGACCGAGTTAGTCCCGCCTGAGCCAAAGAAAGGAAGTTGTTATCAGATAACTGTTGATAACAGTGAAGCAGACCCAATTGAGAGTATCAGGGTTGTGTCCGAGTTCCCAGATGTGTTTCCAAAGGACCTACCGGGTATGCCACCAGAGCGGAAAGTTGAGTTTGCTATAGAGCTTCTTCCTGGAACCTCCCCTATCTTTAAGAGAGCTTACAGAATATCTGGGCTAGAGTTGGTTGAGCTTAAGAAGCAAATCGATGAGTTGTCAGAGAAAGGTTACATCCGGCCAAGCACCTCGCCTTGGGCCGCCCCTGTCTTGTTCGTGGAAAAGAAAGATGGCACCAAGAGGATGTGTATCGATTATCGAGCTTTGAATGAAGTCACAATCAAGAACAAGTACCCTTTGCCCAGAATAGAAGATCTGTTCGACCAGTTGAGAGGAGCCAGTGTGTTCTCCAAGATTGATCTGAGGTCGGGTTATCATCAGCTCAGGATTCGACCTTTGGATATTCCGAAGACGGCATTCATTACCAAGTATGGGTTGTATGAGTTCACTGTGATGTCTTTTGGTTTGACCAATGCGCCAGCCTTTTTCATGAACTTGATGAACAGTGTATTCATGGATTATCTTGATAAGTTTGTGGTGGTATTCATTGATGACATTCTGGTTTATTCTCAAAGCGAAGAGGAGCATGCAGATCATTTGAGGATGGTATTGCAGAGATTGTGAGAGCACCAGTTGTATGCAAAGTTGAGCAAATGTGAGTTCTGGATCAATGAAGTCCTGTTCTTGGGTCACATAATCAACAGAGAAGGATTGGCTGTGGATCCGAAGAAAGTGGCAGACATTCTGAACTGGAAAGCGCCAACGGATGCTCGAGGAATCAAGAGCTTCATTGGAATGGCCGGATATTATCGGCGATTCATTGAAGGGTTTTCGAGGATTGCGAAACCAATGACGGCGTTGCTAGGCAACAAGGTTGAGTTCAAGTGGACCCAGAAATGTCAAGAGGCCTTTGAAGCGCTGAAAGAGAAGTTGACAACAGTGCCTGTTCTAGTCTTGCCTGATGTGCACAAGCCCTTCTCGGTGTATTGTGATGCTTGTTACACAGGTTTGGGATGCGTGTTGATGCAAGAGGGAAGAGTTGTGGCTTACTCGTCCCGACAGCTGAAGGTTCATGAGAAGAATTACCCAATCCATGACCTAGAGTTGGCAGCAGTGGTTCACGCACTGAAGACATGGAGGCACTATCTGTATGGACAGAAATGTGATGTTTACACAGACCACAAGAGTCTGAAGTACATATTCACTCAGTCAGAGTTGAATATGAGGTAGCGAAGATGGTTAGAGTTGATCAAAGACTATGAGTTGGAGATCCATTACCATCCAGGCAAAGCAAACGTAGTGGCAGATGCTTTGAGCAGAAAGAGTCAAGTCAATCTGATGGTCGCTCGTCCGATGCCTTATGAGTTGGCCAAGGAGTTCGACAGGTTGAGTCTCGGATTTCTGAACAATTCGCGAGGAGTCACAGTTGAGTTGGAACCTACCTTGGAGCAGGAAATCAAAGAAGCACAGAAGAATGATGAGAAGATCAGTGAGATCCGGCGACAGATTCTAGATGGCAGAGGCAAAGATTTTCGAGAAGATGCAGAGGGTGTGATATGGTTCAAAGACCGCCTGTGTGTTCCTAATGTCTAGGCTATTCGGGAGTTGATTCTTAAGGAAGCTCATGAGACAGCCTATTCGATTCACCCTGGCAGTGAGAAGATGTATCAGGATCTGAAGAAGAAGTTCTGGTGGTACGAAATGAAGAGGGAAATCGCAGAGCATGTGGCTATGTGCGATAGTTGTCGAAGAATTAAGGCAGAGCACCAGAGACCAGCTGGATTGTTGCAACCGTTGCAGATCCCTCAGTGGAAATGGGATGAAATCGGTATGGATTTCATAGTCGGATTGCCTCGCACTCGAGCCGGCTACGATTCCATTTGGGTAGTAGTGGACCGCTTGACCAAGTCAGCCCACTTCATACCTGTCAAGACCAACTATAGCAGTGCCGTATTGGCAGAATTGTATATGTCTCGGATCGTTTGTCTTCATGGTGTGCCAAAGAAGATAGTGTCAGACCGAGGAACGCAGTTCACCTCTCATTTCTGGCAGCAATTGCATGAAGCCTTGGGCACACATCTGAATTTCAGTTCAGCTTATCATCCAGAGACAGATGGTCAGACTGAAAGGACCAATCAAATTCTTGAAGACATGCTGAGAGCCTGTGCGTTGCAAGATCAGTCCGGATGGGACAAGCGATTGCCTTATGTAGAGTTTTCCTATAACAACAGTTACCAGGCCAGTTTGAAGATGTCACCATTTCAGGCGCTCTATGGAAGGAGTTGTAGAACTCCGTTGCAATGGGATCAGCCTGGAGAAAAGCAGGTGTTTGGGCCAGACATTTTGCTTGAAGTCGAAGAGAACATCAAGATGGTTCGAGAGAACCTGAAGATAGCGCAATCAAGGCAGCGAAGCTATGCAGACACAAGAAGAAGAGAGCTGAGTTTCGAAGTCGGAGACTTCGTCTATCTGAAAGTGTCACCGATCAGAGGAGTCAGAAGATTCGGAGTCAAAGGCAAGCTAGCACCTCGCTATATTGGTCCGTACCAGATTCTCGCAAAGCGTGGAGAAGTGGCCTATCAGCTCAGTCTGCCAGAGAATTTGTCCGCAGTGCATGATGTCTTTCATGTGTCTCAGTTGAAGAAGTGCTTGCGTGTGCTAGAAGAGCAGTTGCCAGTGGAAGGTCTTGAAGTCCAGGAGGACTTGACCTACGTTGAGAAGCCAGTGCAAATCCTTGAGGTTGCAGACAGAGTCACCCGAAGGAATACCATCAGAATGTGCAAAGTCAGGTGGAATCACCATTCAGAGGAAGAAGCCACCTGGGAGCGTGAAGATGATCTGTTGGCTAAATACCCAGAGCTCTTTGCTAGCCAACCCTGAATCTCGAGGGCGAGATTCTTTTAAGGGGGACAGGTTTGTAACGCCCTGAATTTGGGGGTAGAATTTTTTTCTTCTTTTCTCTCACCAAATTCAGGCGTTACTCTTTTCTTTTCCTTTTTCCCCTCGCTAAACCTTGATCTTTTCCAAAGTCATAGCGGTTTTGGCTTTAGACCTCGTGTAAAGCAAAACCTTAAAAATACTTTATTTTGTGTGATGCACCATGCCGAACCATGCATACTTTTTGATTGATTAAAAATGTGAATGCTTTCATCTAGAGGAAATTAGAAATCAGAAAAAGAAAAAGCCTTTTCTTTTTTTTCTTTTCTCTTTCCCCCCCTTCTCCCCTTTCGGCCCAACCGCCCCCCCTTCGGCCGGCCCAGCTGGCGGCCCAGCCGCCCCCCTCTCCCCCCTTCCCGCGTGGGCCCCGCGCCGGCCCAGCCGCGCGCCCCCTCTCCCCCCCTTTGGGCCCAGTCGGCCCAACCGTCCCCCTCCCCCTCTCTTTTTTTCTTTCTTTTTCCAAAAATCCCCCCCCTCTCTCTCTCTCCCTCACCCTCAACCTAACCCTAGCGCCGCCGCCTCTCCCCTGCCCTAGCGCCGCCGCCTCTCCCCTCCCCGGCGCCGCCGCCGCGCCGTCCCCCTCCGGTGAGGCTTCCCCCCTCCTCCTCCCTCCTCTCCTCCCCCTCCCTCCTCCCTCTCCTCCCTCCAGCGCCCTCCCCTCACCCGCGCCGCCGGCTCGGCCCCCGGCTCGGCCGCTCCGGTGAGCTCGGCCCGGCCCCGGCCACCCCGGCCGCTCGTGCCCCCGACCCCGCCCGGCCCTGCCGCCTTCGGCTCGGTCGCGCCCGGCCGCCCGCGCCACCCCTCCCCCGCGCCCGGCCTCGGCCGCTCGCCCCGGCTCGGCCTCCCTCTCGCCGGCCCCGCCGTGCCCCGGCTCGGCCGCCCCCCCGGCTCAACCGCCCGCCCCGTGCCCCGGCTTGGCCACCCCCGGCCCGGCCGTGCCCGTGCCCCTGCTCAACCGCGCCCCCGACCCCGACCTCGCCCGACCTCGCCGCGCCCAGCCCCGACCTCGCCCGACCTCGCCGCGCCCGGCCCCGACCTCGCCCGACCCGGCCCAACCGCCCCGCCCCGCGTTCGGCCGCCCCCGGAGAACCCGCCTCCGTCCCCGCCCCGACGTGGTGGCCGACTGTGTCCTCGCTCGCCCATGCCTGCTTGCCCCGGCATGCTTGCCCGCTCGCCCCGCCGTGCCTTGCTCGCGTCGCGACGGCCCTCGGCGTGGCCTCGAGCTCGGCCCAGCGTGCCTTCGGCGCGCGGCCTCGAGCTCGGCCAGCGCACGGCCCCGACGCGTGCACGACTCGTTCGCGGCACGTTAAGTGTGGTTTTGCGCGTGTGCGTGCTCGCGCAGCGTTCTGGCGTAGCTCGTCGTGCTCGCGACGCGATCGTCTACCCCCTAGCCCTGTCTACCCCCCGTATCCTATATGCGCTAATCACGTGTTTATATTAATACACTACACGACGGTTGATCTTTAGTGACCCTTATTAGGGACCGACAGTTGGTCGCTAAAAGTTATGGACCGACGGTTGGTCGCTAAATGCGTTTATAGCGACGGTCTGTGGGTCGCTAAAAAGTCTAGAAATTTAACGACTTATGATCGGTCGTTATAGAGGTAAGTGTGTGACTGATGGTGGGTCGCTATAGGGGTACGTGATTTTTGTGTTTCTTATTTAGTCACCAAAGCCCATCTAAAGGCCTACTAAACAAACAAAGTCTAATGATTTGTAATTAGTTTGGTCCTCTGTTTCTTAACCCGGAAGAAAATAAAACATGTAGTCTGAAATATGTTGGGACTACTCATTTAGACTCTGACAAACCCTAGAAACTAGATATGTGCACATGAATTTGTTTTAAAAAAAGAATTGAAGATAGAAAAATATGAATTTCCTTTTATCCTTTCCACCACCCTAACAGTTTCTCGACATCTCCATCTCTCCCTACTCAGCCTCTCCTGCACGCCGCCGCCCATGGTACCAAACTCGACCGCCAAAGCCCCTGGCCGAGCTCCCCCATGGCGTCTCCCCCAACCATGGTGCTCTCTGCTCCTCCACGGCGCTGAGCTCCACCAGCCGCTGCTCCTGAACGTCGGCGCCAGCCTCATCTTTGCTCCTCTCTCCCGCATCTCTGCAGCTCGCCCAGGCCGTGGCCTCGATGGATCCCGCGCGCTCCTGTGTCGTGGCGCCGTCCCCATGTTTTCTCCGCGCCAGTGCGCCACCGGCTCTGCTCGAGCTCCTCCCTCGCCGTAGCTCACAGGTCGCCACCCCATGGCTGCTGCTCCTCTCTCCCTCATCTCTGCAACTCGGCGCCTCCTCTGCTCCTCCACCTGCAGCTCCCCCCATGTTCTGGACGCCAACCCTCCATCCCCCTACCCTCCAGCCATGGATGCCTCAGCTCCCTTTTGCTGCTCGCTAGGGACCAGCTCGGTGCCCTCTCCTCACTTGAAGCCGGCAACAGCGCCTTGGTAGTGGTCGAGCAGCACGTCGTCGGCTCCGTGGTTTTTTTGGACAGTCCGGTTGCGGTGTCGTCAAACCCCGGTGAGACCTCACTGTCCCTGCATGCCTTGTGTTTGATGTAATGACAAACCTATAAATCGATGTCGTTTCTTGCAGCCCTCTGTCGATGATGCGTCCGCTCCTTATCCTAGCACCTCGTCGTAATATGGAATACAGGGAGATCCACACCGTTTTGGCAATGCCGCGCAGATCCCATCACACCAACATTAAAAGGATGCCAGCACCTCTCATCCTCCGCTCATCCTCTTCGCATCCTCTGCAACGTCCACTTCCTGTGTGCGCGCCTTCCATTTCATCTGGTGAGTCCCGAGTACATCCCGATCCTAATTCTTTTTTGCTATGTGTCTATGTGAACATCTTGTGGTTTCAGTTGCAGGCTGGCGATGCCACCGCTTAGTTTTATAGATAAGTTTAACATTGGATTTTTCTGACTTCTTGCACTGATCTGCCATGAATCCTGAAATGTAGTCCCATGTGTGCCATATTTCCTCCATGCATGATTATTAAGTCTGTGTTCTGTTCTTGAAGTTTCCAATCTCACATGCATGATTAATGTGACATATTTCCTCCATGCATGTCACCTTTTTCAAGGAACGTGGGTAATAAATTCTCTCTAATCCTTTAGCTCCGATTCAATCTCGTATCTAGTTCTAGACGAACTGCTTTACAACGAACCCTGCCTCTAACTCTGGGATGATTTCTTCTGCAGATGCGGGCGATAAACTGAAGCTGTGGGTACTCTGTTTTCTGAAATGTAAGCCCATCAATAGTGCGTACTATTTATTTTTGATTAGGAAGTGATTTAATCCACTCCAATCCCCACCTTCTATTATGTGGTTTTTGATAAAACAGGGACACTAACACAAGGAAAGGCTGTTGTAACAGCTGCAAAGGTTTTCTCGGGAATGGACCTAGGAGATTTCCTCACGCTGGTTGCATCAGCAGAGGTTAGTCTGAATTGATCTACAACTATTCCTTAGAGTAATACCAAGGAATTTCAAAAATAGTTTGCTTTCTATTGTTTTGGATGCTCTATTGGAACCAATATGACATGTTTTGCATTCTCATGTTTTTTTGCTACTTTGTATTGATGCACGTGATATTTGTGCTTTGGCTCTGTACTCAGGCAAGCAGTGAGCATCCTCTTGCCAAAGCTATTTTGGACTATGCATTGCATTTCCATTTCTTTGGCAAGCTTCCTTCATCAAAAGATGGCATTGAGCAACGAAAAGACAAGGTATTATCCCAGTGGCTGCTTGAAGCTGAAGACTTCTCTGCAGTATCTGGCAAAGGAGTTCAGTGCTCGATCAATGGGAAGCATGTTTTGGTGAGTCATAGGTGAATGTCATGCTTCCATATCCCTTTTAATTTACATTGTCTGGGCTGCTGTATATGGCATGTTATGGTACCTTCCAATTTTCCTCCAAAATACTCCCTCTGTTCCAAATTGTAAGTCGTTCTAGCTTTTCTAGATATGTAGCTATCACTATACATTATGTCTAGATACAATAACAATAACTGTGTATCTAGAAAAGTCAGAACCACTTATAATTTGGAATGGAGGAAGTATATGCTATGTGTGCAGAATTAATGCTAATTCCTTCCTTCTGCCCTTATACCACATTCTGTCCTAATGATTTATTCATGACCATCCACTCATATTATCATCACTCATATCTCCAGAACCAGCAATTATATAGCCAAATAAACTTCTTAGTTTCAGTTTTAGTCAAAACGTGCCTTATAAAATGTACTAATCATTTGGTATGCGTTATGCCAAAAAGGACAATGAATTGCACAGAGCTTGTTTTGCCACGCAAACCGGTATATACTCTTGGAACTGAGTAAATTGCCTCACATCAGATAGCTTTATGCATGGCTTTCTTTATACCAAAATGTTGGCTGCAAAGGAACATGAATGGACCTGTGGAAATGCTCCTCGTCGTGTGTCTGATGCATTGGCCACTCCTTCCACATAGGACCACTTCTCCAATCAATTAAAACATACAATTTCCACCATCAAACCTCCACCACAACCACTAGCTTTTTATTATACCCCTGCTCGACACACCTCATCCCTCTCTGATTCCCCATTTGCTTCTATCTCCTCCCGTGCTCTCCTCTCTCCTCACACCTCATCTCTTCAAGCACCAATCTAGTGCTGTTTATGCCAAATTCGAGATGCTAGAGATCTGACCTGGCAGGAACCAAATGGCAGCATACACGCCCCCTATCAATGCCACCAGCACTCTTAACATGAAGAAGTTGTCCATCATGGTTGCTGGGCTGCTGACCCTGTCCTGTTCGGCTGCTCCTACTTCCTCATGGGTCAAGGAGTAGGTCAAGGGGAAGAGGAAGAGCATCCCTGGAGGTGATTGTGTCATCATCAAGTTGACACAAGCTTAGGTGCCATGTGCAGTAACAGCAGCCTGGCCAACAGGACCTCTACTCCATGGAGCACTTGCTGCGGCAATGCTTCATCGCTTTTCTCAGAATGTTTCAATATCTTAAATTATTTGTTGCAAGGGTTTTCCTGGATGTCAGACTCAGTCCTTGGGGGATAGACCACCCCGGGTATTAAAGAAGAGATTTTCTCGCTGCAGGACCGCGAAAACTCCCTGAAGGCCCCATCCGCATAGTTTATCTGTTCAGGAGCAACCAGAATGTGGCTGCAGGTTACTTATATCTCTGCAGCTGCGTCAGTGGAAGAACAGGCCAACAAGGGTGAGGGGTGTTCCGTGTTTTTTTAACCCAGCCTTGGAATTCCGCACGAGAGAAACAACGATGGTGCAAGAGGTAGGCAGATGTGGAGGTAAAGGAATGCACAGAGAGTCCCATTTCACTTGGATTAATTAGAAGTAGAGAGTCCCATTCCTCGTACAGCTTTTGGCCTCTTAGTTATGTAGTGACAGCCGCCCGGTGAGTAAGTGTCTGAACCAACGGTAATATTGCTTCCACTCGCATATTTAAGCAGTTATAAATTTCTTGAACTTTATTACCCTACCAGAAATTAATAATTAATACCTAGATTTGCCATCACTACTCCCTGAAAATGTTCGTGTAGTTAGTTTTTTAGGAGGGCATTTTCATGCTATACCATAGATATGTATTATGGTAGAAAGTTTGTTGTTGTTTTGTGATACACCAGTAGTTTTAGATCTGTAGGTTGGTAATTGCTGCACGCACATCATGAGAGAACTTTAATAGATGCTTGCGCTACCTAGGTGTCAAATTTATTCTTTCCAATGTTGCATGAAATAGTTACATGTCATGATTTCTGCACCTGACCTGACTAAATTTAACATCCTCCATTCTCACACACAGGAACTATTGGATAACAAGGTGCAAACATTAGAGAAAGAGTGGTCTGTGGTTGAAGAAGAATCTTTAAAGAAACCCACTCCTGGTACTTTATACTTTTCCCCACGTTGGTTTTCCCCATGCTTATATCTTTCCTAGCATACCATCTTCTTTGGTCGTTTCTGGTGCTAGCATACCTTTTGGTTAACATATCATGTTACTTATTGCAATTATCACTTGTGCAGACAGGCTATTGAAAAAGAGAATTGATCTTTTTTATGGACGAAGTGTTGAAGATGGCTTTGGTGAAGGAAATGTCTTGTTAGCGCATCAAGTAAGTGGCGACATCACAACCCCTACAAGCTTGTGCCTTAAAACAAGAGGATACAAGAAGTTGGAGTGCTTTTGTGAAGGCTTTTGCGAATCACTTGAAGCGTTAGTACTTTTGTGAATGATTTTGTAAAGTGTTTGCAAATATGTGCAAAACATAATAACACGTGTAGGTTTTGTGAATGATTTTGTTGTGGTGCTTGTTGATGGTTTATGTGATGTGGATCTATCATTGTGCAATACTAATTAAATTCATATATCTATGTGATTATGTGTATAAAAATTGGTGATTTGTGATGCTTTTGTATATATAACAGTTGTTGGATGCTAATTAATGGTATATTATCATTATTAACGACTATAACTAGGGGCAACTTTCTGTTGGTTGCTAAATTTATAGTATAACGACTCACGATTGGTTGCTAAATCTATAGTACAACAACCCACAGTTGGTCGCTAAATATATAATATTAGCAACGGACGGTCGGTCGCTAAAAAGATGTCGGTCGCTAAAGCCTTTAGCGACGGCACTTACAGCGACCATCCTTATGGGTCGCTAAAAGTTTTTAGCGACCAACCGTAGGTCGCTGAAGGCCGTTTTAGCAACCAACCGTAGGTCGCTGTAAGTGAACCGTCGTGTAGTGATAAGATAGGAGTCTCAATTTGGAAATTGGTTACGTTAGTTAATTTGTATAACTAACCATCTATCTCATTCAATGTTAATCCACTAAAAGTGGTCATGTTTACATTAGTGCATGTAGCTAATTCCTTTGTTAGAACCAATTGGAATTAGAGCACGTAACGTCTAGTTATTCGTTTACCCGTAGTGCGCCTCGAGTATAAGCCTTAACCCTCGTGAGACCTTTCCCCGCCTCTTTCTAACCATGGTAAATTCATTATCGTATGTGATATTCTATGCATATTTACTTCATTTGTTCTCTTGTATGGTGTACTGTTTGTTCCTTAATTTGAATGGATGGATGTATGTATGCTTGCAATCGCATAGAGAACGATTCGGTCGAGGAGCCCGAAGAACTCGCAGGAGAAGCCCCCGAGCAGCAGTCGGTTGGTGGAGGCAAGTGTCCTTTGACCTATCTCTGTCCTATTCATTCTTTAATTCACCTCCCGCATTACACATTTATACCTAAGGATTGACTAGCTTTTGTTATCCATATCCTTGTTTACCTATGTGGGTTGGACTATTATTGTTTAGCTTTGTGCTATTGCTCAAACTCTAATCAATAAAAATGATGAGATTATCTATGATACGCTGTTTTCCCCTCTCTTATTATGATGTTATACTTGTGGTCTTCAAGGGGGCTCGAGCGGTTTCTCGAGTGCCTCTCCGTAAGGACCTGTTCTATGGATGACCGCCCGGGAAAACAGTGCAACCATGAGGGTGGAATGGGGTGCCCTTAGCTGAATAATTAGAGGATCCGGGGTGTAGTTCGCTTCGCCGTCGTGCCGTCAATGGGGCTCGGTGTATGCGACTCGCTCTGCCAAGGTTGATTTGTCCCTTGGGGAGGAGTGCGGTACATTTAGGAAACCTAACGGGCGGCTACAGCCCCGAAGAATCTTTGTAAAGGCTACGTAGTGAAACCCTGCCTATTCACCTTGGTAGTGTTTAAGGGTTTGATCGGCCCGAGGCAAGAGGGAATCGCGGCTTGTGGGTAAAGTGCACAACCTCTGCAGAGTGTTTGAAAACTGATATATCAGCCGTGCTCGCGGTTATGAGCGGCCAAGGGAGCTCCAATGATTAGTGGTACTTGGTCAGAGACATTTTGGTTTACAGGTGGCAATGAGACTGATGGTTTGGTTATGTCTATGGTGCTGGTAAGTGGTATTCTTTCCGTTTGGAAAGGGTACATCGGGCTAATAACTTGGGTTAATGTTAAAACCTGGCTTTCTACTAGTAAATAATAATCTGACCTACTAAAAGCAACTGCTTGACTTATCCCCACATAAAGCTAGTCCACTACAGCCAAACAGGATACTTGCTGAGTATGTTGATGTGTACTCACCCTTGCTCTACACACCAACCCCCCCATCCCTAGGTTGTCAGCATTGCAACCACTGCTCAGGCGAAGATGAAGCTGTGGAAGGAGACTTCCAGGAGTTTCAAGACTACGACGAGTTCTAGGCGTGGGTTAGCGGCAACCCCCAGTCGGCTGCCTGTGAAGGCCGCGTTTATCTACGTTTCTTTTCCGCACTTTGATTTATTGTAAGGACTATATGGACGTCTCAGACGTATGATGTAATCGACTATTATTTCCCTTTTAATACTATTTTGAGCACTGTGTGATGATGTCCATGTTATGTAACTGCTGTGTACGTGAATAACTGATCCTGGCACGTACATGGTTCACATTCGGTTTGCCTTCTAAAACTGGGTGTGACACTCAGGCTGGTGCTCTAGACCTTGGACGTCAAGTGGACAGGCTCATTGTTTTTGAGACAGTGGAGATGAATGTGGTTTTTGGTGCTGCACTTAGTATTGCTACTGTCTACTTTGCTTCCTTTTTGTGAGGAGATGATTACAGTCCATCATTTGTTCCAGTTAGCTGTTATTCGATTTTGATGTTGACATGCTTCTTGGGTGACTTGTCCATGCCACTGATGAATTTGGCTTGCCTGATGTGGATGTTGATGCAAAACCTGATAATGAGCACACTAGAAGAACCTCTGATTCCATCCTGCTCAGTCGTCTTCACTCAGAGTTCCTGAATAAGCGAAAGAATGGAAAGCTACCATAAGGGATGTTGTATTTCTCTACCATAGCAAATCAGGTAACTGGTATTATTAAATATATTGCTGATGTTGTATTGCTCTATTTTGAAGCCTTATTGTTATTACTGAGCAAATAAGGGATCGACAAATATAATTTCCTTCTTTTTTAGATTAGGGGTAAATATAGCCTCCTACTATTTAGAGATGAAATTTATGTGTCTTGGTTTTCCTTATATAACCTCCTATTTCAATTATTGAGAAACAATATATGTTAACTTGTCCCAATTTGTTATAATACTGGAAATAAAGGGGGCGCCTTCTATAATGCCTTGTGCTCAATACTCCTAGCATTATGTGACTCAGGAACTAGGCGGATTAAATCATTATAATATTTCTCTCTTCAAAATTTGTTGGAGACAATTTTGACATGATTTTTCCCTTTTTTAGGAACAATATGCTTCTGTGAGGGAGATACAATGGGGCACTTTCAGGAAGTATTCAGGGGATCGTCGCAATAGCGTGAGCTGGAACTACAAGTAACAACTCTTAAAGAGCAGCTCCAAGAAGCTGAGATCCATTATAAGCAAGACATGATTTTTCTCCAAGTTTTCATTTTGCGCTCTATGCTAATTCACATGTTTCCTATTTGACCTAATAGAGATTGTGGTTGTGTACTCAAGATCATTTAGATATTCCTATAGGTTCTGAGAAAAACTAATATTGTTCTTGTGGCTGAAAGAAGACCAAAAAACTTTAGTTCTCTAAACTTCTTTGGAGACACTACTACCATTTTCCGAAGATCTCGATCACTAGCACTTTAATACGTTTGCATCCTTCAATCAATGTTACTCTCTCTATAAATAGTTGGACCAAAGACTAATCCTATATGTCGATCATCTGCATGAAAGAGTTAATACTTTTCCAAACTGGCGTTGTCGATCAATGTCATATGTGAAGGTATCGTCGTCTAATCTACAAAGTCATTCAATTAATTGTGTGTCATTACAATGCCTGTAATATATGTGGTGTTCGTTTTTATGTAATTATTGCGCACTAACATTTTATTGAGTATTTTGTATGTCGTTGCAACGCACGGATAGCTATCATTAAAAGTTTTATATTCACTCTTTAGAAATAATTTTTGTTATATTGATAATGTTTGCCACACGGATTCTGGATATAATAGTGATGTTTGTCATTCCGTATCTATGTTTTATACAAATTTTTTACTTCCATAGCAACGCACGGGTACAGACCTAGTATATAACTATTTCTAAAGCTTGTAATTGTGTTATTTGATAGAAACGTTTATACTCTAAACATTATAGGATTAACTTCTTGCTTTACTCTATATTGTGATAGTCAGAGTGTTATATGTTTAACTAAAGATGGGATGTTTCATGAGAGGACAAATCATATTGATATGATATATCACTTCATTCAAGGTGTCATTGTTGAAGGTGATGCTAAGTATGCAAGGTAACTAGGTAAGTACGTGTTCATGGAGTTGAGTTTTAGTCATGCAATTGCTTAGTTAATATTACAGTTTATGTCCTACTGACTTTTGGCGTTGATGATTATTTATTATTGTAGTGAGTTGATTGATGATATTTCATCTACTACAATATAGAATTCATTTCAAGATTGAAGCGTCCCCAATCCTCTGGGACTCAAATGTGATACAATTACTAGTCCCAGGAGGCTAGTAAACACATTTATACATCAGATGATTACAGATCTGCTTAAACGAGACAAACCTATAAAGGTGGCGAACAACTTTAAGAGTTGGTCCACAACTCGGGACAAATCATCAGAGTGGGGCTGAAGCAGCCCAATATACGCAGCGAAGCAATTCAGCGGTCCAACAGCCATAGGCAAGGTTGGGAACAGTCGTAACTCTTACCCGATCTCCTTTTTCTGAAAAACAACAAATAAGCAAGGGTGAGTACAAACGTACTCAGCAGCCCACCTTCACCCACGGAATGGGGAAATCAGATATAATGCATGGAATATGTGGAGCTCAGGATATTTTGCAGAAACAGCAATATTTTATGCAGAGTTGTTTTGAAAAACATTTTGTATTTTTGCAAAGCGCATCCTCTCCAAAAGGAGCAGGAAGTTTTTCAGTATTATAACAAAACCCCCTGGACTAAACCATCCAGGTATCTCAGCAGTTTCCCACTCGTTTTCCTTTTCAAAAACAGATACTGGACTTCCCGTCCACCATAGCTCACGGCTCAACCGCCAAACCTTTTAAAAACCACTTTTCTCAAACGCACCCTTTTTGAAAACCAAATTTTAATTGCCATACCATACCAGACTCGTCCATTCCTGTGGACACGGACTATTCGAATAGGTTTTCAAACTCTGCGTAGAGGTGTACACTTTACCCACTAGTCCGGCTCTGCGATCTCATGATCAGTGAGATCCGAATCCGAATCTCTTTCTTCCCTTGCACATCCTAACCTTAACGATTATCCGGAAGGAGTCAGGCCACCACCATGTCCAAACCGGACAAAACTTTCCCCCTCCTTATCCTCCCGGTGCTCCCCAGCCTTCATAACCCTGGGGTTGGACCGTACGAGTTCAGATTGAGTGACTGCCCACACAGTCTCGAGTGGTTGTACTTATCATGAGTACAGGTAGTGAAAGATGACAAACCGGTCCTTATACGAGGGGACAATCCTTCTGCTCACGCCTAAACCAGCTGAGCCATCACCTTAGGCCCTCCCCTAAACCAGGGAGTCCCTGATCATCCCTACTCAAAGGTGATAAGGGTGAAAACCCTTCATCATACACATTTTGAAAAGCATTTTCTTTGAAAACTCACACCTTTCCTCAAATCATTTGTAACAAATATATCAGAGATTGATTGCGGCAAGAAGCTGGGTGGCCATAATAACTTGTCTCAAAATCATATCATGCATAAAATAACAGGCTGAGGGTTGTGGTTGAAAAACATAGGTAATTTATGCATCAAAGGGATCCAGTGAGCTTGCCGTGCTTATTCGGCGAAGGGGGAAGGAGAGCTCGCGGAACTGGCTTCTGGCTCCACCGCCTGGCGTAGACTTGCAGATCTGGCCTCCACGAGACGACACGAACGCTCCGATAACAGGAGGGTGGACTGGAGGCGAAGCGACACTATGCGTGTAGCCGGCAGAGCGGAGTAACTGAGTGGGTGGGGTGTTTTCCTTGGCTGAGGGTGTTGAGTGTGTGTGGAGAGGGAGAGGGTAGTTGGGTGTATTTATAGCTGGATGTATGTGGTGTAGCACAGTGAAGTTCACTGTTGGTGAGAATATTGACGAATGAATCGTCTGACTTAGTATGAACAGGAGAGTTATAGGCAGAATATGGGAAGAGGGTATTTTGGGAGTTTTCTGGAATATGAACCATGCTTAAGGGATGACATGGTTGGATAGGGAATAGTTTGATAAGAATTTAGAAACGAGAATTATTGGAATCTGAGTTTGGAAGCCTAGTTCGAAGGAATCTCAAGTTAAGCGTGCTCAACTTGGAGAAACCTAGGATGGGTGACCAGATGGGAAGTTCCCACTGGAAGGAAAAATCACAGTCACCGGAGTTTGTATAACTGGAATATGGGTCTGGCTGGTCTTAGGTGGACTGGACAACATGATGGATGAGTAGTTGAAATTTTGGGTGATCGGATGATCGATGAATAGTAACGGTGAATAGTAACGGTAAATAGTAACGGTAAATAGTGACGGTAAATAGTGATGGTAAATAGTGACGGTAAATAGTAACGGTAAAATAGTGACGGTAAATAGTGACAGTAAATAGTAACGATAAATAGTAACGGTAAAATAGTGATGGTAAATAGTGACGGTAAATAGAAACGGTAAATAGTGACGGTAAATAGTGACGGTAAATAGTAACGGTAAAATAGTGGCAGTAAGTAGTAACGGTAAAATAGTGACGGTAAATAGTAACGGTAAAATAGTGATGGTGAATAGTTCGTATGAACGAACGATGAACGATGAATAGGAACTCTGAACGAACGATGAACGATCTAATGATCGAACGAACGAACGATCGGAATTTTGGCAGCATAAGGGCAGGAAAAGGATTATTTGGACGAACGAACGGACGAACGATCGAACGATCGGACGAACGGACGAACGAACCATGAACGATCGGACGAACGATCAAACGATCGGACGAACGAACGATCGGAATTTCGGCAGCATAACGGCAGGAAAAAGATTATTTGGACGAACGGACCATGAACGATCGGACGAACGATCAAATGATCAGACGAACGAACCATGAACGATCGGACGAACGATCGAACGATCGGACGAACGAACGAACAAACTAAGAACAGGGGGACAAACGATCGAAGAACGACCGAACGATCCTTGTGCTAGTGTGTGCTTGTGTGGAACATGTAGTGAGTGTGTGTGGGGGGGGAAGAGAGTTGCCATGAAATGGCTTAGGGTGGGATGAGAGGAGGCCCTTGCCCCTCTATTTATAGCCATGGTGGGGGGATTAGGGGGAGGGATGAGAGGATTAGTGGGAGGATTAGAGGATTAGTGTGAGATTAGCATGTATTTGTCTTATATGAGTGTAATTAGCTTGTAGAGCTCACCGTATGACACTGGAGGCATACGTATACGTAGGAGCATGAGGAAAGTTATGAAGAAAATATTTATAGGGACTTGAAAAATGATTCTGAAGGTATTTCTCAAGAGGAAAATACTTGGAGATATATCGGTGGAATATTTGGACAATATTTCTGGACAGAACTTGAAGGGGGTTACTCGGGAAATATCTGGGCGGTATTTCTGGAAAGAAATTGACGGTGATCACTGGGGAAATATTTGTAGGATATTTTGAGGAGGATTTTAGAGAGAATATAGACCACTATATTTTACTTGTTGATATCAACTTGCAAACAAACATTTTGAAACAAAATTTGAAATTCATTTTGAATTTAGAGCGAGTTTGAGAATATTTCAGAATTTGAATTTTTGGGATGCTACAAATCTACCCCACTTAAAAGGAATCTCGTCCTCGAGATTCGGCTTAGAAGGGTTATGGGTATAGCTTTACTTCAGCTACATATCTTCACTTTGCAGACTCTTCGAGGAGATGGAACTTCAACAAAATCTGGCCTTTCAGGAGCATCCGGTTGCTGATTGCAAACGCTGATTCTGGTACTCAAAGATCATCTTCAGGCTTCTAGGTTTCGCTTAGCTTATTGAGGAAGCATGATGCCAACACGCAAACCTTTCTCTTGCGAACTCCCACATGGATTCCTTCCTTGATTAGTCTTCTGGTGCTTCATCAACAAAACTTGGGTGACCACTTCTCATCCAAAAACTTATATGCTTTGATGATCTGGTCCTCCACAAGCTTGCTATAGGCCTTCTTCTTTTTCTCCAAAGCAGGAACTTTACTGGAACACTACCCCACTTAAAAAGAATGAGGGTAGAACTCTTGAATCTTGGGGATTTGAACTCCTTGAAGTACCTCATAACAAGGGTGTTACAGATCCTTCTTCTGCTGTTGTTGCTTGAGCAGGCTGCAGAGAGATGACTGACATAGGGTTGATTCCGGGAGAACCTTCTTCTTATCTTCTCTTCACTATCTTCTTTTCTCTTCTCACTTTTCACTTTTCACTGCCTCTTTATTTCTCTTTGCTCTTCCCACTGGAGGATTCTATCAAAGATTATTACCATCATACAGAGGAGGAAACCGAAGATGTTGAACCATGTACAACAGTCTTCAACCCAAGAATCACCATGCATTATGATCTTAGGGCCGAGGGAGTGGGAAATGGGGTTGCTTGCGATTATGACAGAGGGGATTTATTTGGAGTGTGCTTTGCTTTGAGCGAGATGGGAGTTGAGGGAGCTGGTGGGGGGTTTTATAGGCGAGTGTGGGTGCTCGGGTGTGGAGTGGCGGTGATGGAGTAGGTGACACGAGGCAGCAGGTGCGACAAGGGGAAAGGGGCCTGTTGCCGGCGACGATGGCGTGGGTGCGCTGCAAAAGGGGGCATGGGTGGCGGTAGTGCGCTGCAAAGGGGGCGTGGTAGTGCGCATGGAGGCGGGCACGCGTGCGAGGGCACGAGTGAGTGGTGGGGTCGATGACCCTGATGTTTGTGGTCTCTGGTTCCAAGAATCTTTGCCTCTCTATATGGTAATAACTCCTTTTGTCCTCTTTTTCTGTTTACTTTGACTCAAGGGCATTGCTTTGATTCTCACGGTCGGTCCTTTTGACTGAGCGGCTGGACTGGTTTCTTCTATAGCTTATTCCAGGCTTCAAGGGTAAGCTTCTTGGTATCTTCTTGGGTAAGGTGCTTTTCTCTTGAGATGGGTTAAGATGAGAATGGAAGCATAAGGTGAGGATTAGCTCTAATTTGTTATATATGTTTTTAGAGAAAACCTTTCTTAAAAGGAAAGAAAACACACAAGTTCAGCAATGATAAGCACAAACAAATCAAATGTTTTGAATAAGGGAAGAATAGAGTTTTTCCAAATCACGAACTACTTGGATTCGGGGGCTAAGCATAACTACTATTGCTCAGCTTCTGAATTGAGAACTATGCTAACCAGGACTTATGAGCACTAACGTTAAAGCATCACATATGCACTCAAAAGGGGGAGAAAACATCAAGCAAAATTCATTTTGAAATGCCCTAGGGGGCCAAACAAATAGAGTTTTGCAAAACGCGAGTCTACACGATTACCTCTTATATATGCGGGGCTCTAGCCAAAGTGAAGAAAAACTTCACTACCCAATGCATGCAGATGACTGGGCATAACTAACTCAGATCTGGCAGTGTAACGCCCCGAATTTCGAGTTGAATTTTTTTCTTTCTCTATCGCTGTAACACCCGGTTTTAAAGGACAAAGCCGGGTGCATCTCATACATGCGCCAAGAAGACAACATATATAATAACAAAGTGTATAGAGATAAATGTCATAAAACATCAGAGTATTTATTACATAGCGGAAGATTTATTACAAAATAAAAGTGTAAACATAAAACGAACTAAGGATCGTCGGCGCCAATGTCGACTGAGAAACGCCACCTAGATCAGATCATACTCCTCGCCTTGTGGCTCCTCCTGAACCACCTGTTCTTCTCCTGTGGGGGGGGGGGGGGTGTGAGACAGCAAGAGTGAGCTCACATACGTTCATCGCTCAACAAGTTGTGGGGAATAATGTGGCATAAACTCACCAAAGGTGGGAGTTCATGTAGTGTAAGGCTAATCAATGGAATAAAGGCTGAGGCTGAGCATTGCTTTTATAAGTTGGTCAAAATTTTATTAGCAATTACTAAGTGTAAGTAAATACCAAACCTTAATAATAATAAAAGTAATAGTAAAATAATCCCAAATGCGATGCAAATGTCAAATTAAATTTAAGTTCCATATTTAATCATGTGAGGGTCCGAGCCGCTCATGACCGTGAGCACGGCTAGTATACTAGTTTTACACTCTGCAGAGGTTGCGCATCTTTACCCACAAGCCGTGTTACCCATCTGCCAAGGGGTCATGAATTCCATACACCTCTACCAAGGAAGCGAGGCAGGGTAACACTACGAGGCCTTTACAAAGTTCCACTAGCTTCAGACTACCCGCTACAGTTTATAGGAAGTTCCAATGCAGGGTTCCTGGCTGACCGCCATCGCAGCAAAATCAACCAGGGACCTCCCTACACTGACCACTCCCCTACTGCCCTTGCCCCTTTCGGGTAAGGCAGCCCTCCACTAGCTTTCCTAGTTAATCAGCCAAGGGCGTCCCATTAAACCCTTGTGGTAGCACTGTTTTCCCGGGTGGTCGCTCCATGTTCCCATTAATTTAATGATCTTAACATGAACAGTAATAATAACAAGATAATAACAGAATAATCATGAATAGTGTATCTCCATACCCAATCCACATAAAGCAATAGCAAGTACTACCCAAAAATATTTCAGGGGTGAACAAGGTATAGAGGTAATCAAAACTGGGGTAACATAAAGGCTCCCATCAAAATTAACCTATGCAGATCATTAAAATTAATAAGAACATGGCTGGGAAAAGTAAGTGATCAAGGGCACAACTTGCCTTCAATGAGCTCCTGCTCAGCTATCTCTACTTGTTGAACCTCAGAATCCACAGTGGCTTGCTCGTCTACTCGCATCAACACAATACATACATAGTATGGCATAAATTAACATCACATCAAACATGTAAATAAAATATACAGTAAAAATCTACACACTAAAATGAAATCATAGGAACTGGAATCATTAAATTTGGAGTTATAGATTTCAAGTTATGAATTTTCCTAAGGTTTAATGTGATTAAAATGGGATTAAATGCTAAATAAATTTTCTTACTGTTTTCATGGCAAAACAGAGACTCTAGTGTATAGACAATAATGTTACAAAAATTTAGAAACTGGAATGGGCCAATTTGGAGTTCATATGCACTTTCTATGAATTATACAAATTCTTGGGTTTATTTTCATATTAAAAATCCAATTTCCAGTTCATTTAATCAATTTAACTCGGTACTGGACTGGGCCTCATTTTCCAAGAAGGTCAGGGGCTAGTGCAGAAGATTCCCTAGACTCAATAAATAGTGAGTGAGGACGGCGGGTTGGTTTTATGACTCTGCGGGGGCTCTTTTGCAAATTTACCAAGGTGAAGGGGTATCGTCCACCGCGGGCCACACGATCAAGTATCAGTGGCCGAGATTAGAGCAGCGCGATTATGAATCGGTATGAAGCCGGAACCCTCCGATCCCGATCCTGCGGTCTAGATTTAAATATCTGAGCGTCGATCGCAGCCGTTCCCAAGTCAGGCGGACGGCCCGGATGATCCGACCGAACGGGTATGGTTTAGATCTAATCTCCACCGCCCAAAGAAGATCGAACGGTTGACCGCCGTCTTCAACCCCCGGCTAGCCCAAGCGCTACGGCGGCGCGGCCGAGGCGGCGACTTCGCCGGCGTACTTCCCCCGTCTGCACCGCAGGCCGCCAATCCCAAAGCCTAACCGCGCAAAACAGAGACTAGCACATGGTAGATTGAATGGTACCCGCCATACCTCTAATCGCGGTGAAGAATCCCCTGGCCGCGGCGCACGGCGGACCCGAGACTCCGGTGAGCAATTCTGGCACCACAAGCGTCCAATCCTTGGTGAAGCGGCCACGGCAGCCTTTCCCCGAGCCCGAGGAAGACCCCAGGCACCCTCGACGGTGCGTACGACGATTGAATCGGAGATTCCCCCGCGGCGGCACCGCGCTACCTCACCCACTCTCTCTCTCTCTGGTTCTCAACGAGGGTAGGGTTTCTAGAGGTCGGGATGGCGCGGACGGGTCCCAGGGATGCTGATATGGGCACGGGTGCGGCCGAGGAGTCCGGGAGGTGGGCGTTAGCTGGTCAATCCCGGAGGAATCGCGGCGGCCGTTGCGCGCGGGGAGCAAGATGCGCAGTAGAGAGGGGGGGGGGGGTGACCCACCAGCCATAGGGGCCGAGGAGCGCAGGCGTGTGGTTGACCGACAGACCAGACCACCCAGGAGGCGCACGCGGAAGCCAGAGCTGCGGGTCAACGCCCACGGACGCAAGGATCGCGATGGCGTCCGCGAACTTTGGCTTGGCGGTTGAGGGTGAATCTGACAATTGGGTCCCACTGCTCAGCGAAACAACCTAAGCACAGGCGCGCCATCGTGCATGACGTACGGGTCCCGCGCGTAAGTGATACACGCGAGGTGGAGCTGATCGGGCTGTGCGCACATGGGAACAGTGATGGGCCAGAAATGAGGTTGGACGGCCCATGAGACTGGTTTTGTTTTATCCTTTTTATTTTCTTTTCTCTCCCTATTTCAAGGATCAATTTGGACTCAAATTCGAATTTAGTATTCAAGCCTTGTGCAAATTTATTCTCCAATCATATTGTGAAATGAAAAATACCAATTTTAAAAGTATAATGACATTATTTATACTTTTGTATCATTCCTCTTCTTCTCTTTTTTAGAAAACCCTAGTTTTAAGTTAGGGTTTAATTCAACTTCCAATAATTATTATATTATTATCATTAATATTATTTTTTTACTTGATGCACAAACATATAAACTCCAATATGATGCATTTTCTTTTATTTTAGTGTCTTTGGTTTTAATTGATCACTCTCAACATGTATGCTCTTTTTATGATGCAAATGAGGCACAGGAAATTGAGGAGATTTCTCTATTATTCTTTGTATACAACTTGAGTGCTACAAATCCTACCCTCCTTAAAAATAATCTCGTCCTCGAGATTTAAGAAAAACCGAGGGAAAAGATGGGGAAAATCTATGCGAAGCCCTTTTTCTCTCTACCAAGTAGCTTCATCTTCTCCATGATAGCTCCATTGCACTTTACAAATCTTTATCACCTTATTTCTTATAACTCGAGTCATTGTATCAAGAATCTTAATAGGATACTCCGTGTAAGTCAAATCGCCCTGAACACTGAGCTCTTCCATTGGTAACTGTTCCTCAGGGACACGGAGACACTTCTTAAGTTGAGATACGTGAAATACATTACGCACATCAGATAAATGATCAGGTAGCTCGAGTTGATAGGCCATCTCTCCAACTTGCCTAAAAACTCAAAAGGGTCCAATAAAGCGAGGGGACAATTTGCCCTTAACTTTGAATCTACTCATTCCACGATGTGGTGACACCTTGAGGTACACATGATCACCTTCCTCAAACTCTAGTGGTCTTCTTCTATTATCAGCGTAGCTCTTTTGTCTGGTCTGATCTACCCTCAAATTCTCTCGAATTATACGAACTTGTTCTTCTGCCTCTTGAATGAGTTCAGGTCCAAAGATTTGTCTTCCTCTAGACTGATCCAATATAGAGGAGTCCTACATTTCCTGTCATACAGAGTCTTGAAACAGTGACATCTCCAGACTGGTCTGGTAACTATTTGTTGGGGCCATGCTTCGTTGCGCCGAAGGTCTTGCGTGAAGAAGCAGCTTCGGCTGAAATCGTCCCCAGGAAATGGCCGAAGGTTCCTTTTTATAGAGCTTCGGCGTTGCAAACCGACTTAAAGATGAAAAGACTACGTGGACCTTGTCAGATTTCCATAAGTCATTGACAAATGTAATGGACATAAATGTAATTTTACGTGGGCTGCGTCCCGCGTCTATAAATAGATGAACAGTACTCCCGAACTGTTCACGCTGACTTGGCATTTGCTTTTGCGTCATGCTTGTACTTTTTATCTTCTCTCAGGACCGAAGGTACATTTGTAATTTGAAATCATTTCTATTTTTCCATGTTAATAAAATAGAAATGATTCTATGATGATGCTTATATTATATTTCATGCTTTATATGAATCCTTCGTCATTACTTGTTATGTTTACGAAGGTATGTCTCTTATGACCTTCGTCCGAAACTCATTATTTCCCGAAGGGGCATAATGCTTCGAAGGACGAAGGACTTTAACACTTAACACTTTTTATGTTGCCTTGTTCTTAATTCTTAGCATTTGAGAACAAGTCCCCAACATTGGCGCCCACCTCCGGTGAACTCACTTCCACTTCGAGTTTTTTGAACACCTTCGGAAGCTATAGACCCTCGCTATGGCACCGAAGAAAGCTTCAGCGACTGGGGCTGCAGCACTGCAACCGCTGGACCCCAACCAGCTCAATACTTTGCTAGGAAGCCTCCTCAGACCCTGGAGAAGCTGCTCCAAAAGATGGACGAGTACATTCGTGCTGACAATGACCTTCGCCAAAGAAGAGAGGAGGCCTTCAGATTTTCTGAAATGACCAGGGGCTTCGGAGGAAGATCCTATCCGAGGCATGTCAGGTCCATCCACAACTCTACTCAGAATGATGATAAGGGGAGTCAGCAGAACAGACCGCAGTGCTCCTCACAGGCTTCGGGGCAACAACAAACTTTCTTCCGGCCACCAGCTCCAAAAGGCAGAGGCGCCAGGGGCTTCGGCGGAAGATTCGGAGATCAACCAAGGAAACTGTTTTACTTGTTCTGTGGAGAAAGCAAGGGCCATACCACCAGGACGTGCCATATTACAATCCAGAAGCAAAAGGAAATAGCCGAAGCTGCATCTCAACAAGCTCAGCCGAAGCAGGTCATGCATACTGCTTCGTATCATCCACCTTACATCCCACAATACATAGACAACCACCCTGCAGCTTCTGTAGCTTCGGCAAGTCAACCTCAAGCTTCCTGGCAGCAGCCTCCGCCTCCACCTCCACTGCAACAGGGTCAACAGCCAGAAGGGAGTCAATATGCCCCACACCAAAGGGACTTCAGAGAACAATCCGAAGCTCGCACAGTCAACAGCACTATGCCAGAGTCGAAGCACATTTATTGACACATATCCTACCTTTGATAGCAGTCTTTTCTATTCAGTTTTATTTTCTGTGAAACAAAGAACATTGTTAGTTTTCATGTAATAATTTCGTTGTTTCCCACGAGGAAAACCCATTTTCTTCACAGGCTTTACCCCATTCAAGTTATTATTCGGAGACGAAGCAATAACCCCGGAAGAAGCCAAAGCTGGATCAATAAGAGTAGTAGCTTCGGCAGAATCAGGTCCCGAAGATGCTTGCCTTGTGGAAAAGGATGCTTTAGAAGGGATCAGGCTTCAGGCCGTGGAGAATATCAATAAATATCAGGCTGAAACAGTTAAATGGCGAGATAGAAAAGTCCGGTTAAAAAATATTGAGCCGGGACACTTGGTGCTTCGGAGAGTGGCTAACCCAGATACAGTGGGTAAGCTACAGTTGAAATGGGAAGGACCATTCTTAGTAGTATCTTCGTCAAGGCCTGGATCGTACAGATTAAAGGACATGGATGGCAACGAAATTCCAAGGTCTTGGAATGCGGATGAGCTTCGGCGATACTATGTATAACATGATGTAATTTTTTATGTTTTTTCTTTTCTTTTTCATGGCACCCTTTTCCTTTCCGAAGGGGGAGAAAGGTTTTTAATGGGGCCATCATGTGTAATTTCCTTTTTTAGTCTTATAAGAGCAAAATCCCCCAAAAAATGTAAATGTAACAGCTGAGAACGCACCATCGAGTGCAGGAACTGAAAAAGAAAAAAGAGAAGAAGCTCCAAAGACGTCCCTAAGGGGATGCAGAGCTTATACCGCCTAAGTAAAAGGCGAAGAAACTCCAAAGATGTTCCTAAGGGAATGCAGAGTTTATACCGTCTAAGTAAAAGACGAAGAAGCTCCAAAGACGTTCCTAAGGGAATGCAGAGCTTATACCGCCTAAGTAAAAGGCGAAGAAACTCCAAAGACGTTCCTAAGGGAATGCAGAGTTTATACCGTCTAAGTAAAAGACGAGGAAGCTCCAAAGTCGTTCCTAAGGGAATGCAGAGCTGATGTGTGGTTGATTCCAAGGAAATAATGGTTGAGTGTGGCTTCGGTTATATGCTTTGGACATTCATTCGCACATTACATCATAGCATTTGCATTCATAAGCATTCATTCATAGCATTTGTGTTCCTAAGTGGTTGCTTCGGCAAAAGGAAGAAGTGGTCTTTTATGTTCCGTTATGTACAAAAAAGAAAAAGCTTCGGCAAGAGGAAGAAGCGGTCTTTTATGTTCCGTTATGTACAAAAAAGAAAAAGCTTCGGCAGAAAGAAGAAGTAGTCTTTTATGTTTTGTACAAAAAAGCAAAGCTTCGGCAGAAAGAAGAAGTAGTCTTTTATATTTTGTACAAAAAAGCAAAGCTTCGGCAGAAAGAAGAAGTAGTCTTTTATGTTTTGTACAAAAAAGCAAAGCTTCCGCAGAAAGAAGAAGCAGTCTTTAATGCTTCGTTGTGTACGAAAAGAAGGGAAGGTGTTTTTCGCCTTCGGCTCAAAATATTGATTTCGTCCACATCAAAGCGTCTTAATAAAAGGGTAAGGATATATTACAAGGTATGTACAAAGTTCCTTGAGAACGGTTTAATTGTATTTACAACAAGTTGTTACAAATTTTCTAGCCTACTACTACTAATCTTCTTCAGGCTCCCGCTTCGGCGGCATATTCTTTAATCACCTTCAGCTTCGTCATCCTACATGAATCCAGGTATCCAGAGTAAAAATCAAGTATGAAGGAGAAGGTAAGTACAAAGTAGGATTTCTTACTGGTTCAAGATGACTTCGAGCTTCGTCTCCAGCCTTCTCCCGCTCGCCTTTTGTCCATATCATTTTTAAAAATCTATTTGAGATACTTCGGGCGAGGTCAGGTATATCGTCCAGGATTGATGGAGACAGGGTGAAGTTGGGCCTGTTGACGATCTTTCCATGCTCGCAGCCAGCCTTCAGGAATGCTGCAGCAGTACCCCGAGAAGCTACCCAGGCACAGAAGTCACCGTGCCCAGCTATAACTTCGTCAAGTTCTTCAATTTCAGCTTCGATATGATCGAAGGCTTTTGGTAAATCTTCATCCGAAGGGGTAAATTTCCCGCTGCTGGCTTCAACTGAGTAAAAGATCTTCTTTAGTTGTTGGATACAATTGTTGCTAAAATTCAAACATTTATCCTGAAGGCTTGTTAATGATTTCTTCAAATTTGAGTTGGCTTGGACTTCGGCTTCAAGTTTAGAATTAAGCTCTAGTTTTTCTTGTTCAAACTGTTTTGATTGACCGATAAGCTTCGAATTCAATTCTGATATTTTAGCTTCGGTCTCGGCCAGCAAGCCTTCGGTTGATTGAAGTTCGAAGTCTTTCTTTTCAATGATGACTGATTGTTCTTTTATTTTGCTCTCTAAATTTCCGATTATAGCTTCGTGTTTTTTGTCCTCTAAATCCTGCTGCATCTTCAGAGCCTTGCTCAGTAGCATGCTCTGCACAAAAACAGTTTTCGTTAGTAACATTTTCATTATCCAAAGCAATAAGGAACAGAGAAAAGATTGTTTACCTTGAAATTGGAATAAAATAAGCTGCCGACGATATGCTGTCGTCGGTAGCGGCTGATATCTGTCTCTAGCTTCGGAAAACCGATACTCTTTGACAGAGTACCGATGACCTTAGCTCCGGTTTGGTCTCGAATGCAGCCTAATTTTTCATCGTCCACACCTCCGAATAGAAGAGCTCCTGGCCTGTATCCGCAAGATTTGGCATAGTCCTTTAGCTCTTCTATTTCGTCCTCCGAAAGTTTTTGCCCAATTAAATTTTGAAATGAGTAGGCTTCGTCGTCCGAAGCGACTTCGGCTATTTCTTTCCCCTTCTCAGGCACTGCGGCCATGACTTTTTTAGCAGCAGCGGCAGCTTCTTCTGCAGCCATGTCTTCTAAAATTTTGTCGATATTCTCAATGGTAGTCTCTAAGTTCACATCTTCGGCTGTAGCGGCTTCGGTAGCCGCGACCTCCGAAGGTGCGACTTCGACGTTTGTTGTGTCTTCAGCAGCTGCTGTTTTCTGAATTGATGCTCTCGGTGGCGTCTTGTCAATAACTTCTGTTACGGCAATAATTCTTTGCCTTTTTGCTTTGGTTATCTTCGTTTTTTCCGGCTCCGCCACCTTTTGAAAAAGCTTCGTCAGTCGAGGCCCTAATGGACTTAGCTTCGTGGGCATGGGTTCAGTCATTACCTTTAGAATTTCCTCCACGTCGCTGGTAGAAGGTGGTGTGGGGGTCCCCTCTCCTTCGGATAGTTTTCGCTTTGGAGTTGATATCTTTCTCTTGACAATTTTCTTCTTTTTTGGTGGTTGTTCTTCATCCTTGTTTAAAGCTTCGGCCTCTCTTTTTCTTCTCTGGCCCTCAGCATCCTTGTTCAGCTGCGCATAGTCAGGATATTCGAAGCCCAGTGCATCGAGCACTCGGTTCAGCCTTCGCTTCGGACGGGTACCGAAGGCTGCTGTCATCAGTTGATCTTCTTTTTTCGAATAATTTCCAAGAATTTCATTACACATCACCTCAACTGTGTCCAGCCACTCTTGGCAGGGCTTCTTAAAATATTTCTTGAATTTGAAGTGGTAAGGAAGCCGGACAAGATCCCCTTCCTTCTTCTCCCCCTTTAACTTTGGCATTTCCCATTTTTTCAGAGTAGGGAAGACTTTGAATGCTAAGAATTCTTGAACTAGATCCCTGGTACCAATATGCTCTGCAATGATTCTGAATTCATCCATTGCCCGTTGAGTTTGACCCTCTGGTGTCATGTTGCAGTGGGGTCGGGTTTCTCCGAAAGTTAGCTCGAGTGGACTTTGCACAAGCTTCTCCTTGTCCTCATCGACCTTGACATAGAACCATTCTGATTTCCAGCCTGCCGGCCATTTGCTTCGGTAGCTAATTACAGGAAACTTTGCGGTTTTCCGGTAGGCAAAATTGTAGCAACCGAAGTTTTCATGAAGCCCATCTTTTCTGGCCTTTGTTTGATAATGCAATTCATGAACTCGACAGAAACTGTCAGCAAAAGGCTCCACTGCTTGGCTTTGGAGGGCCCAAATATAAACGCTAAGCCTAACGATAGCGTTAGGAGTTAACTGGTGAAGGTAGATGCCAAACCTCTTCAATATCTCCGCAACAATCTCGTGAACAGGGAATCTTAGCCCAGCCTTTAAAAAGCTTTTGAAGATGACAACCTCGTCCTTCTCTGGCTTCGGGGTGGTCTCTTCTCCCCCGAAGCGAAGTAGCTTCTTCTGATCTTCACTGAAAAAACCTGCTTTTACCATCTTGGCGAGATCAACCTTTGAAACAGTCGATTTTCCGAAGTCTAGGTGGCTGGGTTTGCTGGGCATGGCAATACGGTAGTCATCTTCGGAGTCGGTTTCTTCAATGTTCCCTTCTCCTTCGGCAGCTGTCGGGTTTGCTCCGGCAGCAGCTATTTCTTCCGTAGTCACCAGTCCGGAGCGCTGCATCGCTTCGGAGATGGGCACAGTCTCCGAAGCTTCAGTTTCGTCCCCCTCACGCTCAACCCTAGCTGTAGAACGAACTCTGGCCATTTAATTATGAACTTGTGAAACTTTAATACTTTTTTCTCCGAAGCAAGCTTCAAGATGGAGCTTCGTTCAAAACTGACAAACAAGCTTCGGTGATGGTTAAAAATTTTGGCAGCAAAACAGTGCAAATAGCAGTAAATGCTGTGGTAACTTCACACCTACTCGTCTGTTTATATAGTGCTGCAGGTAAGAAGGCGAAGCAGCAGGGTTTTTACACCAGGCGGGCAGTAACTTGTACTCGCTGCGCAGTGGACCGCAAAGACCAAACAGTGACTCTGCAAGGTGGGACCGACACGATCTCGGGAAATGAATCGTTTCTCGGCAACGAGCTCAGGGAAGGTGTTTTTCGGACCTTCGGCTTCCCGAAGCTTGAGAGGATTTTTTCACGGTTCAAGCTCGTTACGAAAAACGATCTAGCGCCGCGAAAGGGGCTACTGTTGGGGCCATGCTTCGTTGCGCCGAAGGTCTTGCGTGAAGAAGCAGCTTCGGCTGAAATCGTCCCCAGGAAATGGCCGAAGGTTCCTTTTTATAGAGCTTCGGCGTTGCAAACCGACTTAAAGATGAAAAGACTACGTGGACCTTGTCAGATTTCCATAAGTCATTGACAAATGTAATGGACATAAATGTAATTTTACGTGGGCTGCGTCCCGCGTCTATAAATAGATGAACAGTACTCCCGAACTGTTCACGCTGACTTGGCATTTGCTTTTGCGTCATGCTTGTACTTTTTATCTTCTCTCAGGACCGAAGGTACATTTGTAATTTGAAATCATTTCTATTTTTCCATGTTAATAAAATAGAAATGATTCTATGATGATGCTTATATTATATTTCATGCTTTATATGAATCCTTCGTCATTACTTGTTATGTTTACGAAGGTATGTCTCTTATGACCTTCGTCCGAAACTCATTATTTCCCGAAGGGGCATAATGCTTCGAAGGACGAAGGACTTTAACACTTAACACTTTTTATGTTGCCTTGTTCTTAATTCTTAGCATTTGAGAACAAGTCCCCAACACTATTATTATATGAGAACCCAGCATAAGGTAGACTCTTGTTCCAATTACTACCATGCTGAAGGGCACTAGCTCTCAACATATCTCTCAATACTTGGTTAGTCCTTTCGGTCTGTCCGTCAGTCTGAGGATGGTAGGCCAAACTAAAATTCAACTTCGTATCCATATTCTCATAAAAAAAATTTCCAAAATCTGGAGGTAAACTGTGATCCTTTATCCAAAATGATCTTCTTCGGAACACCGTGTAGAGATACAATATGAGCCATAACTTTGCCAATTGAGATCCCTTATAAATAGCCTTGACAGGAATGAAGTGAGCTACTTTAGTCAATCTATCCACAATCACCCATATAGAATCATATCCTTTCTGGGTGCGAGGCAATCTAGTAATGAAATCCATACCAATCTCTTCCCACTTCCACTCGGGTGTGTCTTCAGTGGATGCAGTAGTCTAGCTGGCCTCTGGTGTTCAGCTTTAACTCTTTGGCACACATCGCACATAGCCACATGTGCAGCCACGTCTCTCTTTAGTCCATACCACCAATACTTTTGCTTCAAATCCTGATACATCTTGGTACTACTAGGATGAATAGAATAATCCAAGTCATGGGCCTCCTTTTTAATAGTTTCACAAAGGCTTTCAATCTCAGGAACACATATCCGGTCCTTGAACCATCCGATGCCTTGCTCATCTTCCGTGAATTCTAGACTTCGACCTTCAGTAATAAGATCCTTAATCTCTTGTATCTTAGCATCACCAATTTGTCCTTTGCGGATTTCTTGCTCCAAAGTAGATTCCACATCAATAGTAACTCCTCTAGTGTGAGCAACTATCCCCAGGTTAAGTCTCCTGAAATCCTCAACAATCTCATTGGGTAGCTGGGCAACAACAGCTGAGCGAACATGCTCCTTTCGACTCAAGGCATCTGTAACCAAATTTGCCTTGCACGGGTGATAGTGAATTTCCAAATCATAATCCTTAATAAGCTCCAACCAACGGTGTTGCCTAAGGTTGAGGTCCTTCTGAGTGGATATGTACTTCAAACTCTTATGATCCGTATATACTTGGCACTTGGTTCCCATAGTGTAATGTCTCCAAATCTTAAGTGCATGCACAACGGCTGTCAATTCCAAGTCATGCGTGGGGTAGTTCAATTCATGTCTCCGTAACTGACGAGAAGCATAGGTGATCACATGTCCTTCTTGCATGAGCACACATCTTAAGCCTTGGCCACATGCATCACAATAGATATCAAATCCCTTCTGTAGATCTGGTATAACCAACATTGGTGGTGACCTCAATCTCTTCTTTAATTGATCAAAGCTATCTTGGCACTTCTCGTCCCACTTAAACTCTCTTCCCTTCTCCAGAAGTGAGGTCATAGGCTTGGCAATCTTAGAGAATCCTTCAATAAATCTCCAATAATATCCTGCAAGTTCCAAGAAACTCCGAATCTCCGTAACTATAGTGGGTATGCTCCACGCCACTATCTCCTTTACTTTAGCAGGATCCACTGATATTCCTCCATTAGAAATGACATGTCCAAGGAATGGCACCTCACCAATCCAAAACTCGCATTTGCTATACTTGGTGTAGAGTTGATTATCTCATAACTTCTGTAGCACCAATCTCAGATGTTCCTCATGATCACTATCACTCTTGGAATAAGTAAGAATATCGTCGATAAAAACCACGACGAATCTGTCCAAATCATGAACACCTTATACTTCAGATCCATAAAATAGGCTGGTGCATTAGTTAGTCCAAATGACATAACAGTGAACTCATATAAACCATATCGGGTCAAGAAATCCATCTTGGGAATATCCGATGGCCTAATCTTCATTTGGTGATAACTCGGTCGGAGATCAATCTTCGACACCTCTCATTTGACTAAATCCTCAATGCGGGGTAATGGACAATTGTCCTTCACAGCGACATCGTTAAGGGACCTATAATCCACGTACACCCCTTGCGATCCTTCTTTCTTCTGTACAATTAGAATTGGCGCTCCACAAGGTGAGGAACTCGGACGAATGTACCCAACCTCTTGTAATTCTGTTAACTGCTTCTTAAGTTCCTTTAGTTCATCTACGAACATCCTGTATGGCCGTTTGAAAGTAGGAGCAGTCCCAGGTAAGAGATCAATAACAAACTCAACTTCCCTATCCAGTTGCATCCCTGGTAACTCTTCTGGGAAGACATCCAAAAAAATCTCTAACTGTACGGATGTTGTCACCAACAAACTTCTCATCTACTAAGAATGTCGCTAATCTGATAGCGGTAGTTACTGCAATTCCAACTTTAAATCTTTCTTCTTTGGAACTGGTGAGTTCTATGGTTTCTTTAGCACAGTGTATAAACTGCCTTTGCCTTTGTTTAACCATGACATACCAAGGATCAAGTCTATACTGCTCTCTTCTAACAGTATAGGGGCAGCCCATCTGGGTTAGAAACACAGGGAAAGAAGGAAGATTTTTTTTTAGACAAGGCGAGTAATTACGAGAAATGTTACTGCGGGGATTTATTAGCTAAGTAGATTAGTGTGTTATCCACTAAAGCTAATACATTACCTTATGGTGGTACATGCTAAGATGCCCGTCTATACTATTTCACTCAATCAAAGAAGCAAATCAGGCATTGATCATCAGAACAATCAACCAACATTTTTAAATACAGAAAATAGTTATAATTTTGTCTTAGGCCTCCTATCTCTTAAAAAGGTCATAAATGTAGGATTCCAAGATGTGAAATCCATCTTGTCTCAAAGTAGAAAAGGTAAGAATCATGAGAGTAGAACAGTAGAAGGTGAGACAGGATCAAGATAAGTGTAGAAAGAATCAGAGTAAGGTAAGTATAGAATGAATCAGAATGAGATAAGTAGGTAAGGGTTGTCCATTTCTATCTAGGTTTCGTCCTACAGTCAACATTTCCTCTGATACCACTTCTGTAACACCCGGTTTTAAAGGACAAAGCCGGGTGCATCTCATACATGCGCCAAGAAGACAACATATATAATAACAAAGTGTATAGAGATAAATGTCATAAAACATCAGAGTATTTATTACATAGCGGAAGATTTATTACAAAATAAAAGTGTAAACATAAAACGAACTAAGGATCGTCGGCGCCAATGTCGACTGAGAAACGCCACCTAGATCAGATCATACTCCTCGCCTTGTGGCTCCTCCTGAACCACCTGTTCTTCTCCTGTGGGGGGGGGTGTGAGACAGCAAGAGTGAGCTCACATACGTTCATCGCTCAACAAGTTGTGGGGAATAATGTGGCATAAACTCACCAAAGGTGGGAGTTCATGTAGTGTAAGGCTAATCAATGGAATAAAGGCTGAGGCTGAGCATTGCTTTTATAAGTTGGTCAAAATTTTATTAGCAATTACTAAGTGTAAGTAAATACCAAACCTTAATAATAATAAAAGTAATAGTAAAATAATCCCAAATGCGATGCAAATGTCAAATTAAATTTAAGTTCCATATTTAATCATGTGAGGGTCCGAGCCGCTCATGACCGTGAGCACGGCTAGTATACTAGTTTTACACTCTGCAGAGGTTGCGCATCTTTACCCACAAGCCGTGTTACCCATCTGCCAAGGGGTCATGAATTCCATACACCTCTACCAAGGAAGCGAGGCAGGGTAACACTACGAGGCCTTTACAAAGTTCCACTAGCTTCAGACTACCCGCTACAGTTTATAGGAAGTTCCAATGCAGGGTTCCTGGCTGACCGCCATCGCAGCAAAATCAACCAGGGACCTCCCTACACTGACCACTCCCCTACTGCCCTTGCCCCTTTCGGGTAAGGCAGCCCTCCACTAGCTTTCCTAGTTAATCAGCCAAGGGCGTCCCATTAAACCCTTGTGGTAGCACTGTTTTCCCGGGTGGTCGCTCCATGTTCCCATTAATTTAATGATCTTAACATGAACAGTAATAATAACAAGATAATAACAGAATAATCATGAATAGTGTATCTCCATACCCAATCCACATAAAGCAATAGCAAGTACTACCAAAAAATATTTCAGGGGTGAACAAGGTATAGAGGTAATCAAAACTGGGGTAACATAAAGGCTCCCATCAAAATTAACCTATGCAGATCATTAAAATTAATAAGAACATGGCTGGGAAAAGTAAGTGATCAAGGGCACAACTTGCCTTCAATGAGCTCCTGCTCAGCTATCTCTACTTGTTGAACCTCAGAATCCACAGTGGCTTGCTCGTCTACTCGCATCAACACAATACATACATAGTATGGCATAAATTAACATCACATCAAACATGTAAATAAAATATACAGTAAAAATCTACACACTAAAATGAAATCATAGGAACTGGAATCATTAAATTTGGAGTTATAGATTTCAAGTTATGAATTTTCCTAAGGTTTAATGTGATTAAAATGGGATTAAATGCTAAATAAATTTTCTTACTGTTTTCATGGCAAAACAGAGACTCTAGTGTATAGACAATAATGTTACAAAAATTTAGAAACTGGAATGGGCCAATTTGGAGTTCATATGCACTTTCTATGAATTATACAAATTCTTGGGTTTATTTTCATATTAAAAATCCAATTTCCAGTTCATTTAATCAATTTAACTCGGTACTGGACTGGGCCTCATTTTCCAAGAAGGTCAGGGGCTAGTGCAGAAGATTCCCTAGACTCAATAAATAGTGAGTGAGGACGGCGGGTTGGTTTTATGACTCTGCGGGGGCTCTTTTGCAAATTTACCAAGGTGAAGGGGTATCGTCCACCGCGGGCCACACGATCAAGTATCAGTGGCCGAGATTAGAGCAGCGCGATTATGAATCGGTATGAAGCCGGAACCCTCCGATCCCGATCCTGCGGTCTAGATTTAAATATCTGAGCGTCGATCGCAGCCGTTCCCAAGTCAGGCGGACGGCCCGGATGATCCGACCGAACGGGTATGGTTTAGATCTAATCTCCACCGCCCAAAGAAGATCGAACGGTTGACCGCCGTCTTCAACCCCCGGCTAGCCCAAGCGCTACGGCGGCGCGGCCGAGGCGGCGACTTCGCCGGCGTACTTCCCCCGTCTGCACCGCAGGCCGCCAATCCCAAAGCCTAACCGCGCAAAACAGAGACTAGCACATGGTAGATTGAATGGTACCCGCCATACCTCTAATCGCGGTGAAGAATCCCCTGGCCGCGGCGCACGGCGGACCCGAGACTCCGGTGAGCAATTCTGGCACCACAAGCGTCCAATCCTTGGTGAAGCGGCCACGGCAGCCTTTCCCCGAGCCCGAGGAAGACCCCAGGCACCCTCGACGGTGCGTACGACGATTGAATCGGAGATTCCCCCGCGGCGGCACCGCGCTACCTCACCCACTCTCTCTCTCTGGTTCTCAACGAGGGTAGGGTTTCTAGAGGTCGGGATGGCGCAGACGGGTCCCAGGGACGCTGATATGGGCACGGGTGCGGCCGAGGAGTCCGGGAGGTGGGCGTTAGCTGGTCAATCCCGGAGGAATCGCGGCGGCCGTTGCGCGCGGGGAGCAAGATGCGCAGTAGAGAGGGGGGGGGTGACCCACCAGCCATAGGGGCCGAGGAGCGCAGGCGTGTGGTTGACCGACAGACCGGACCACCCAGGAGGCGCACGCGGAAGCCAGAGCTGCGGGTCAACGCCCACGGACGCAAGGATCGCGATGGCGTCCGCGAACTTCGGCTTGGCGGTTGAGGGTGAATCTGACAATTGGGTCCCACTGCTCAGCGAAACAACCTAAGCACAGGCGCGCCATCGTGCATGACGTACGGGTCCCGCGCGTAAGTGATACACGCGAGGTGGAGCTGATCGGGCTGTGCGCACATGGGAACAGTGATGGGCCAGAAATGAGGTTGGACGGCCCATGAGACTGGTTTTGTTTTATCCTTTTTATTTTCTTTTCTCTCCCTATTTCAAGGATCAATTTGGACTCAAATTCGAATTTAGTATTCAAGCCTTGTGCAAATTTATTCTCCAATCATATTGTGAAATGAAAAATACCAATTTTAAAAGTATAATGACATTATTTATACTTTTGTATCATTCCTCTTCTTCTCTTTTTTAGAAAACCCTAGTTTTAAGTTAGGGTTTAATTCAACTTCCAATAATTATTATATTATTATCATTAATATTATTTTTTTACTTGATGCACAAACATATAAACTCCAATATGATGCATTTTCTTTTATTTTAGTGTCTTTGGTTTTAATTGATCACTCTCAACATGTATGCTCTTTTTATGATGCAAATGAGGCACAGGAAATTGAGGAGATTTCTCTATTATTCTTTGTATACAACTTGAGTGCTACAATCGCTCGCTAAATTCGGGTGTTACCTCTCTTTCCTATTTCTTTTCGCTAAAACCCTACCTATTTCCAAAACTCCAAGTAGTATAATAATAATAAACCCTAAGAGTATTTCATTTGGATTGTTGCACCATGCCGGTCCTTGCATATCTTTTGTGTGTGGATTGAATTTGTGAAAACATGCTTTTAGGAAAAATGATTAAAAAAGGAAAAACCTTTCCTTCTCTCTCTCCCCCCTTCCCCCCTTTCAGCCCGGCCGACCTGGGCGGCCCAGCTGGCGCGGCCCAGCCAGGCGCGCAGCCGCCCCCCCTCTCTCGCGCCCGGCCCAGCCGGCCTCCCTCCCCCCTTCATTCCTCCCCGCCGTGGGCCGGCCTCGCCGCGGCCCAGCTGCCCCCCGCGCTTTGGGCCCGTGGCGGCCCAGCCGCCCCAGTCGGCTCGCCCGCTCCCCCCGCCGCGCCGACCGCGCGTGCGGTTTGGAAAGCCGCCGCCGCCTTGGGTGGGCCCCACCCGTCAGCCGCGCCCTCCCCAAACCGCCTCCCCCTTTCCTCTCTCCTCCCCTGCTCGTCCCCGTTCCTCTGCCCTAGCTCGCCGCCGCTCCCCTGCCCGCCCCAGCTCGCTCGCCGCCGGCGCCCCGGCCCCTCCCCTTCTTCCTCCCCTCTCTTCTCCCCTCCCTCCCTCTCCCCGGCGCGATCCCGCCCGCCCGGCACCCGCGCGGCCCCGCCCTCGGAGCTCGCGGCCATGGCGCGGCGTCCGACGAACCCCCCCTCGCCCCCGCCCGGCGGCGCTCGGCCCCGGCCGTGGCGGCGTCCCGGCACGGCCCTGACGCGCTCCCCCGCCCCACCCCTCGGCGTGGCCAGCCGTGGCGGCGCGGCGAGCCCCGCCCCCGCGCGCGCGCCCCCAGCCCGCCCTCGGCTCGCCGGCCTCGCCCGCCCTCGATGCCCCACCCTCCCCGGCCATGGCCGCCGGTCCCGCTCGCCCGCTCGCGGCCCCGTGCCCGCGGCGGCGCGCTCGCCCGCCTGTGCCCCGGCGCGACTCGCCCGCGGCCTTGGCGCGACGGCGCGCTCGCCCGCCCGTGGCCATGGCGCGGAGGCCCGGCGCGCCCTCCCCGGCCGGCCATGGCGCGGCGGCCTACGGCCTCAGCGGTGCGTGCGGAGCCCCGGCGCGGCCCGTGCACGCACGGTGGCCCCGGCGAGCTCGCCGCACCCGCGACTCGCGACCATGGCGGCTCGGTCCCGCCCGCATTGGCGTGTCCCGCCCCTGCGCAGCGCGGCCCCGGCCCGGCGCAGCTTCGGCTCGCGCGGCCGTGGTGCCCCTGCGTAGCGCGTGCGCGGCTCGGCCCTGGCGTGTGCGCGACACGTCAGCGCGGCCTTGCGCGTACGTGCTCGCGTGGTGCACGGTGCGTTAGCGTGGCTCGTCGTGCCCGCGACGCAACGCATAGCGCCCTGTCGCGTCCGCGACACGATCGTCTACCCCGAGCCACCCGTCTACCCCCCGTGCATTCTATGCATGTGACCGCGTTATTTAATTAATAAATGGAAACTCAATTTAGAAATCGGTGACGTTAGTTAATTCATGTAAGTAATTATCTACCTCATTTAATGTCGATCAACTGGAAATGGTCATGATTCGAATTATGCATGTAGCTAATCCGTTTGTTAGAACTAATTGGAGCTAAGTAGAACTAGGGCACGTAGCGTTGAGTTATTCGTTTACCCGTAGTGCATCTCGAGCATAAGCCTTAACCCCTGCGAGACCTTCCCTCATTTCTTTCTAACAATGGTAAACTCATTATTGTATGTGATATTCTATGCATGTTTAATCTACTTGTTCTCTTGTAAGGTGTATTGTTGGTTTCCTAATTTCAATGGATGGATGTATGTATGTTTGCACTCGCATAGAGAACGATCCGGTTGAAGAGCCCGAGGGACTCACAGGAGAAGCCCCTGAGCAGCAGTCGGTTGGTGGAGGCAAGTGTCCTTTGACCTATCTCTGTCCTATTCATTCTTTAATTCACCTCCCGCATTACACATTTATACCTAAGGATTGACTAGCTTTTGTTATCCATATCCTTGTTTACCTATCTGGGTTGGATTATTATTGTTTAGCTTTATGCTATTGCTCAACTCTAATCAATGAACATGATGAGATTATCCATGATACGATGTTTTCCCTTCTCTTATTATGATGTGGTACTTGTGGCCTTTAAGGGGGCTCGAGCGGTTTCTCGAGTGCCTCTCCGTAAGGACCTGTTCTATGGATGACCGGTCGGGAAAACAGTGCAACCATGAGGGTGGAATGGGGTGCCCTTAGCTGAATAATTAGAGGATCCGGGGTGTAGTTCGCTTCGCCGTCGTGCCGTCAATGGGGCTCGGTGTATGCGGCTCGCTCTGCCAAGGTTGATTCGTCCCTTGGGGAGGAGTGCGGTACATTTAGGAAACCTAACGGGCGGCTACAGCCCCGGGGAATCTTTGTAAAGGCTACGTAGTGAGACCCTGCCTGTTCACCTCGGTAGTGTTTAAGGGTTTGATCGGCCCGAGGCAAGACGGAATCACGGCTTATGGGTAAAGTGCACAACCTTTGCAGAGTGTTTGAAAACTGATATATCAGCCATGCTCGCGGTTATGAGCGGCCAAGGGAGCTCCAGTGATTAGTGGTACTTGATCAGAGACACTTTGGTTTACAGGTGGCAATGAGACTGCTGGTTCTGGTTATGTTTATGGTGCTGGTAAGTGGTATTCTTTCCGTTTGGAAAGGGTACATCGGGCTAATAACTTGGGTTAATGATAAAACCTGGCTTTCTATTAGTAAATAATAATCTGACCAACTAAAAGCAACTGCTTGACTTATCCCCCACATAAAGCTAGTCCACTACAGCCAAACATGATACTTGCTGAGTATGTTGATGTGTACTCACCCTTGCTCTACACACCAAACCCCCCCATCCCCAGGTTGTCAGCATTGCAACCACTGCTCAGGAGAAGATGAAGCTGTGGAAGGAGACTTCCAGGAGTTCCAAGACTACGACGAGTTCTAGGCGTGGGTTAGCGGCAACCCCCAGTCGGCTGCCTGTGAAGGCCGCGCTTATCTACGTTTCTTTTCCGCACTTTGATTTATTGTAAAGACTATGTGGACATCTCAGACGTATGATGTAATAGACTATTATTTCCCCTTTTAATACTATTTGAGCACTGTGTGATGATGTCCATGTTATGTAACTGCTGTGTACGTGAATTGCTGATCCTGGCACGTACATGGTTCGCATTCGGTTTGCCTTCTAAAACCGGGTGTGACATAAGTGGTATCAAAGCCGTGCTGACTGTAGGATCGCTAACCTAGAGTAAAATGGTCGTTCTAAGGACTATAGACCTCTGTCCCTGCCTTGACTCTGATATCCCTTCAAAAGTTGGTCATACCGACCAAACCTATATTCTACTATATATTATACCTTGCTGAAAATTGTGTTTTATTCTAATCCTTCATTTATTTATGATTCATTATTTGCTGGTCATATTAATTCTGTTCTCACTCTTTTGCTTGCGATGTCTTTTGTAGATGGCTCGACTTAGACACACTGCACGAAAGTCCGTCATCCCCTTCTTACCCTCCCGCCTTGCTGAGCGTCCGCTTCGCCGTCCCGTGGCTGGGCAGTCCAGCCACTTGGAGAGGCTGCACCACCGCCTGCATGAGGAGCAGGATCGTCGACGACAGGAGCAGCAGGGCTTTTCTTTCTCGCTCCAGCAGGAGATAGAGTCCGTGAGGAGCTGCTCCCCTGTGCTTCCCCTGGAGGCGCCCCCTGCACCACCACTGGGCGCCCCAGCTTCTGGAGTAGCTGCTGGAGGAGACCCAGACGACGGAGGTGGCGACGACAGCTCGAGCCATGACACCGACTTCTCTACTGACCAGGAGCCGGAAGGATGGGTTGCTCGACCCATCACTCGCGACGATGCTCGCGGGTGTCACTTCCACGATGCGCTCGACACCCTGCTACGTCGGGCACTTAACCGGCGTACTTGGTCCATCGAGTATCGCTGTGTGGTCTACCAGCATAGTCGCGGGGTCTACCCGGACCGCTCTCCAGGGTGCAGAGGCCTGCTCAGAGCACTATTCTATCTCTGAGCGGCACTCAGCTGAGGCGGCCATGCAAGATGCTGCACGGCGTGCGCTTTCACACTACTGCTCGGTTCTCGGTGGGGTAGCTGACGGTCTCGACCTGAAGTATTACCCCTGCCGTCCATCTGGCAGCACAGGAGGCGTGATTGTCTCACCCGTCGGTGAGGACAATCCTAGGTTGAGCAGCACAGTCAACCTAGCCGCCGTGCTAAACACGGAGCTGGACCATGCACTAGACGAGCTGAGTAGGGCTCGTGCTGAGATCGCCCTGCTGCGGGCTGAGCGCGCGGAGCGCCGTCACCTGGACGGTGGTTCCCCCGCTCCCGCCAGGACTCAGCACCTGTACCGCTCACCTCGGCGTGGACACCAACCTTATGGCAATCCCGACTGCAAGACCAAGATAGACTTGGAACCATAGATTGTCAGTGTGGAGTCTTGTAATAAGTGCTTAATATAGAAGTTTTACTCTTAGTCTTAGTCTCAGTCTTAGCGTTAGTCTCGCTCTTAGTTAGTCTTAGTTAGACAGGGTAGTTTGCTATATCCTATGCATTTATGGTTGTCATGATGAACTATGTTTGGTTTGGATCTTTGTAATGACTGTCACCAGAGTGTGGGTATCCCCTGCATTTTGGTTTACCTATTATGTTAATGAAGTTAGTTATATAGTTGGGAAAACCTTTTATTCCACTTTCCTCTTTATCTGAGAAGCTGTGTGGTCTGTGTTGGAGATCAGTGAAGATGCTTATCTGTTCAGTGCTGTTGAAGAATTCTATACTCTTTTCTTATGCTGCAAGATTTGCAGGATCAGTTCTGATATGTGGTTGCATTCTGCAAATGTCAGAGAACAGGCGCAGAGGAGGAAGGCGTGCTCAGCAGGAGCGAGCCGCTCAGTAGGATGAGGTGCCCCAGCAACAGCACCTGCCACCCCCGCCCCCGATGTCAACCGAGCAGATGTTTCTGATGCAGACTCAGGCAGTTCAAGCCATCGGTCAGACTTTGGCCGCCATTCAGCAGCAGCAGCAACAGCAACAGGCACCACCTCAGCCTCAGATGCCTCAGATGCCCAGAGGCAAGCGTGCTGAATTCATGAGAGGTCATCCACCAACGTTCGCTCACTCTTCTGACCCCATGGATGCTGAAGACTGGTTGCGCACTGTGGAGCGGGAATTGCATACCGCTCAGTGCGATGACAGGGAAAAAGTCTTGTATGGTCCCCGTCTGTTGAGAGGAGCAGCTCAGTCATGGTGGGAGTCTTACCTCGCCACCCATGCCCACCCCGACACAATCACCTGGGAAGAGTTTAGAGGAAGCTTTCGTCAGTACCATGTTCCTGCAGGTCTGATGACAGTGAAGAAGGAGGAGTTCCTGGCTCTCAAGCAAGGGTCATCGTCTGTCAGTGAGTACCGGGACAGGTTTCTGCAGCTGTCTCGCTATGCTCCTGAAGATGTCAACACCGACGCCAAGAGACAATACCGTTTCCTGAGAGGCTTGGTTGACCCTCTGCACTATCAGCTGATGAATCACACCTTCCCGACATTCCAGCACCTGATTGACAGAGCAATCATGACAGAGAGGAAGCGTAAGGAGATGGAGGATCGTAAGCGCAAGATCAGTGGACCCTAGCCTGGAAGCAGCAATCGTCCTCGTTTCTCAGGCAATCAACCTTAGCAGTTCAGGTAGAACCAGCGTCCACCTCAGCAGCATCAGCAGTTCCAAAGGCAGTATCCTCAGCATCAGTATCAGAACCGTCAGAACAATCAGTCAGGAGGTCAGTTTCAGAGGCAGAATCAGCAGGCACCTCGTCTTCCTGCCCCAGCAAACCAGCAGAACAATCAGGCAGCACCAGCTCAGGTTGGAAACAGGGCATGTTTCCACTATGGAGAGCAAGGCCATTGGGTGATGCAATGTCCGAAGAAGGCAGCCCAGCAGCAGTCAGGCCCCAATGCCCCAGCAAAGCAAAACGTGCCTCAGCCTGGAGCAGGCAACCGCTCTCAACCGCGCTATAATCATGGGAGACTGAACCACTTGGAGGCTGAATCAGTTCAGGAGACCCCCGACATGATAGTAGGTATGTTCCCAGTCGACTCCCATATTGCAGAAGTGTTATTTGATACTGGAGCAACACATTCTTTCATTACTGCATCATGGGTAGAAGCACATAATCTTCCAATTACTACCATGCCAACCCCCATTCAAATTGACTCAGCCGGTGGTAGAATTCGAGCCGATAGCATTTGTTTGAATGTATGTGTGGAAATAAGGGGGATAGCGTTTCCCGCCAACCTTATAGTAATGGGTACTCAGGGAATAGATGTCATCCTAGGGATGAATTGGCTAGATAAGTATCAGGCAGTTATCAGTTGTGATAAAAGGACAATCAAGTTGGTGTCCTCACTAGGAGAGGAAGTGGTGACCGAGTTAGTCCCGCCTGAGCCAAAGAAAGGAAGTTGTTATCAGATAGCTGTCGATAGCGGTGAAGCAGACCCAATTGAGAGTATCAAGGTTGTGTCCGAGTTCCCAGATGTGTTTCCAAAGGACTTACCGGGTATGCCACCAGAGCGGAAAGTTGAGTTTGCCATAGAGCTTCTTCCTGGAACTGCCCCTATCTTTAAGAGAGCTTACAGAATATCCGGACCAGAGTTGGTTGAGCTTAAGAAGCAGATTGATGAGCGGTCAGAGAAAGGTTACATCCGGCCAAGCACCTCGCCTTGGGCCTCCCCTGTCCTATTTGTGGAAAAGAAAGATGGCACCAAAAGGATGTGTATCGATTATCGAGCTTTGAATGAGGTCATGATCAAGAACAAGTATCCCTTGCCCAGAATAGAAGATCTGTTCGACCAGTTGAGAGGAGCCAGTGTGTTCTCCAAGATTGATCTGAGGTCAGGTTATCATCAGCTCAGGATCCGACCTTCGGACATTCCGAAGACGGCATTCATTACCAAGTATGGGTTATATGAGTTCACAGTGATGTCTTTTGGTTTGACCAATGCACCAGCATTCTTCATGAACTTGATGAACAGTGTATTCATGGACTATCTCGATAAGTTTGTGGTGGTATTCATTGATGACATTCTGATTTATTCTCAAAGCGAAGAAGAGCATGCAGATCATTTGAAGATGGTATTGCAGAGATTGCGAGAGCACCAGTTGTATGCAATGTTGAGCAAGTGTGAGTTCTGGATCAGTGAAGTCCTGTTCTTGTGTCACATAATCAACAAAGAAGGATTGGCTATGGATCCGAAGAAAGTGGCAGACATTCTGAACTGGAAAGCGCCAACAGATGCTCGAGGAATCAAAAGTTTCATTGGAATGGCCGGATATTATCGGCGATTCATTGAAGGGTTTTCAAAGATTGCGAAACCAATGACAGCGTTGCTAGGCAACAAGGTTGAGTTCAAGTGGACCCAGAAATGCCAAGAGGCCTTTGAAGCGCTGAAAGAGAAGTTGACAACAACGCCTGTCCTAGTCTTGCCTGATGTGCACAAGCCCTTCTCGGTGTATTGTGATGCTTGCTACAAAGGTTTGGGATGTGTGTTGATGCAAGAGGGAAGAGTTGTGGCTTACTCATCCCGACAGCTGAAGGTTCATGAGAAGAATTACCCAATCCATGACCTAGAGTTGGCAGCAGTGGTTCATGCACTGAAGACATGGAGGCACTATCTGTATGGATAGAAATGTGATGTTTACACAGACCACAAGAGTCTGAAGTACATATTCACTCAGTCAGAGCTGAACATGAGGCAACAAATATGGTTAGAGTTAATCAAAGACTATGAGTTGGAAATCCATTACCATCCAGGCAAAGCAAACGTAGTGGCAGATGCTTTGAGCAGGAAGAGTCAGATCAATCTGATGATCGCTCGTCCGATGCCTTATGAGTTGGCCAAGGAGTTCGACAGGTTGAGTCTCAGGTTTCTGAACAATTCGCGAGGAGTCACAGTCGAGTTGGAACCTACCTTGGAGCGCGAAATCAAAGAAGCGCAGAAGAATGATGAGAAGATTAGTGAGATCCGGCGACTGATTCTAGAAGACAAAGGCAAAGATTTTCGAGAAGATGCAGAAGGTGTGATATGGTTCAAAGACCGCTTGTGTGTTCCCAATGTCCAGTCTATTCGGGAGTTGATTCTCAAGGAAGTTCATGAGACAGCCTATTCGATTCACCCTGGCAGTGAGAAGATGTATCAGGATCTGAAGAAGAAATTCTGGTGGTACGGGATGAAGAGGGAAATCGAAGAGCATGTGGCTATGTGTGATAGTTGTTGAAGAATTAAGGCAGAGCACCAGAGACCAGCTGGATTGTTGCAACCGTTGCAAATCCCTCAGTGGAAATGGGATGAAATCGGTATGGATTTCATAGTCGGATTGCCTCGCACTCGAGCCGGCTACGATTCCATTTGGGTAGTAGTGGACCGTTTGACCAAGTCAGCCCACTTCATACCTGTCAAGACCAACTACAGCAGTGCAGTATTGGCAGAGTTGTATATGTCTCAGATCGTTTGTCTTCATGGTGTGCCAAAGAAGATAGTGTTAGACAGAGGAACACAGTTCACCTCTCATTTCTGGCAGCAGTTGCATGAAGCCTTGGGCACACATCTGAATTTCAGTTCAGCTTACCACCCGCAGACAGATGGTCAGACCGAAAGGACCAATCAAATTCTTGAAGATATGTTGAGAGCCTGTGCGTTGCAAGATCAGTCCGGATGGGATAAGAGATTGCCTTATGCATAGTTTTCCTATAATAACAGTTATCAGGCCAGTTTGAAGATGTCACCATTTCAGGCGCTCTATGGAAGAAGTTGTAGAACCCCGTTGCAATGGGATCAGCCTGGAGAAAAGCAGGTGTTTGGGCCAGACATTCTACTCGAAGCTGAAGAGAACATCAAGATGGTCCGAGAGAATCTGAAGATAGCGCAATCGAGGCAGCGAAGCTATGCAGACACAAGAAGAAGAGAGCTGAGTTTCGAAGTCGGAGACTTTGTCTATCTGAAAGTGTCACCGATCAGAGGGGTCAGAAGGTTCGGAGTCAGAGGCAAGCTAGCACCCTGCTACATTGGTCCGTACCAAATTCTCTCAAGGCGTGGAGAAGTGGCCTATCAGCTTAGTCTGCTAGAGAATCTGTCCGCAGTGCATGATATCTTTCATGTGTCTCAGTTGAAGAAGTGCTTGCGTGTGCCAGAAGAGCAGTTGCCAGTGGAAGGTCTTGAAGTCCAGGAGGACTTGACCTATGTTGAGAAGCCAGTGCAAATCCTTGAGACCGCAGATAGAGTCACTCGAAGCAAGACCATCAGAATGTGCAAAGTCAGATGGAATCACCACTCTGATGAAGAAGCAACCTGGGAGCGTGAAGATGATCTGATGGCTAAATACCCTGAGCTCTTTGCTAACCAACCCTGAATCTCGAGGGCGAGATTCTTTTAAGGGGGATAGGTTTGTAACGCCCCGAATTTCGAGTTGAATTTTTTTCTTTCTCTATCGCTCGCTAAATTCGGGTGTTACCTCTCTTTCCTATTTCTTTTCGCTAAAACCCTACCTATTTCCAAAACTCCAAGTAGTATAATAATAATAAACCCTAAGAGTATTTCATTTGGATGGTTGCACCATGCCGGTCCCTGCATATCTTTTGTGTGTGGATTGAATTTGTGAAAACATGCTTTTAGGAAAAATGATTAAAAAAGGAAAAACCTTTCCTTCTCTCTCTCCCCCCCTTCCCACCTTTCAGCCCGGCCGACCTGGGCGGCCCAGCTGGCGCGGCCCAGCCATGCGCGCAGCCGCCCCCCCCTCTCTCGCGCCCGGCCCAGCCAGCCTCCCTCCCCCCCTTCATTCCTCCCCGCCGTGGGCCAGCCTCGCCGCGGCCCAGCTGCCCCCGCGCTTTGGGCCCGTGGCGGCCCAGCCGCCCCAGCTGGCTCGCCCGCTCCCCCCGCCACAACGACCGCGCGTGCGGTTTGGAAAGCCGCCGCCGCCTTGGGTGGGCCCCACCCGTCAGCCGCGCCCTCCCCAAACCGCCTCCCCCTTTCCTCTCTCCTCCCATGCTCGTCCCCGTTCCTCTGCCCTAGCTCGCCGCCGCTCCCCTGCCCGCCCTAGCTCGCTCGCCGCCGGCGCCCCGCCCGCCCGTGGTAAGCCCCGGCCCCTCCCCTTCTTCCTCCCCTCTCTTCTCCCCTTCCTCCCTCTCCCCGGCGCGATCCCGCCCGCCCGGCACCCGCGCGGCCCCGCCCTCGGAGCTCGCGGCCATGGCGTCCGCGGCCATGGCGCGGCGTCCGACGAACCCCCCCTCGCCCCCGCCCGGCGGCGCTCGGCCCCGGCCGTGGCGGCGTCCCGGCGAGGCCCCGACATGCTCCCCCGCCCCACCCCTCGGCGTGGCCAGCCGTGGCGGCGCGGCGAGCCCCACCCGCGCGCCCCCCAGCCCGCCCTCGGCTCGCCGGCCTCGCCCGCCCTCGACGCCCCACCCTCCTCGGCCATGGCCGCCGGTCCCGCTCGCCCGCTCGCGGCCCCGTGCCCGCGGCGGCGCGCTCGCCCGCCTATGCCCCGGCGCGGCTCGCCCGCGGCCTTGGCGCGACGGCGCGCTCGCCCGCCCGTGGCCATGGCGCGGTGGCCCAGCGCGGCCCCGTCTCGCCCGTCGGCGCCCGGCGCGCCCTCCCCGGCCGGCCATGGCGCGGCGGCCTGCGGCCTCAGCGGTGCGTGCGGAGCCCCGGCGCGGCCCGTGCACGCACGGTGCCCCCGGCGAGCTCGCCGCACCCGCGGCCATGGCGGCTCGGTCCCGCCCGCATTGGCGTGTCCCGCCCCTGCGTAGCGCGGCCCCGACCCGGCGCAGCTTCGGCTCGCGCGGCCATGGTGCCCCTGCGTAGCGCGTGCGCGGCTCGGCCCCGGCGTGTGCGCGACTCGTTCGCGACACGTCAGCGCGGCCTTGCGCGTACGTGCTCGCGTGGTGCACGGTGCGTTAGCGTGGCTCGTCGTGCCCACGACGCAACGCATAGCGCCCTGTCGCGTCCACGACACGATCGTCTACCCCGAGCCACCTGTCTACCCTCCGTGCATTCTATGCGTGTGACCGCGTTATTTAATTAATAAATGGAAACTCAATTTAGAAATCGGTTACGTTAGTTAATTCATGTAAGTAATTATCTACCTCATTTAATGTCGATCAACTGGAAATGGTCATGATTCGAATTATGCATGTAGCTAATCCGTTTGTTAGAACTAATTGGAGCTAAGTAGAACTAGGGCACGTAGCGTTGAGTTATTCGTCTACCCGTAGTGCATCTCGAGCATAAGCCTTAACCGCTGCAAGACCTTCTCTCGTTTCTTTCTAACAATGGTAAACTCATTATTGTATGTGATATTCTATGCATGTTTAATCTACTTGTTCTCTTGTATGGTGTATTGTTGGTTTCCTAATTTCAATGGATGGATGTATGTATGTTTGCACTCGCATAGAGAACGATCCGGTTGAAGAGCCCGAGGGACTCGCAGGAGAAGCCCCTGAGCAGCAGTCGGTTGGTGGAGGCAAGTGTCCTTTGACCTATCTCTGTCCTATTCATTCTTTAATTCACCTCCCGCATTACACATTTATACCTAAGGATTGACTAGCTTTTGTTATCCATATCCTTGTTTACCTATCTGGGTTGGATTATTATTGTTTAGCTTTATGCTATTGCTCAACTCTAATCAATGAACATGATGAGATTATCCATGATACGATGTTTTCCCTTCTCTTATTATGATGTGGTACTTGTGGCCTTTAAGGGGGCTCGAGCGGTTTCTCGAGTGCCTCTCCGTAAGGACCTGTTCTATGGATGACCGCCCGGGAAAACAGTGCAACCATGAGGGTGGAATGGGGTGCCCTTAGCTGAATAATTAGAGGATCCAGGGTGTAGTTCGCTTCGCCGTCGTGCCGTCAATGGGGCTCGGTGTATGTGGCTCGCTCTGCCAAGGTTGATTCGTCCCTTGGGGAGGAGTGCGGTACATTTAGGAAACCTAACGGGCGGCTACAGCCCCGGGGAATCTTTGTAAAGGCTACGTAGTGAGACCCTGTCTGTTCACCTCGGTAGTGTTTAAGGGTTTGATCGGCCCGAGGCAAGAGGGAATCACGGCTTATGGGTAAAGTGCACAACCTCTGCAGAGTGTTTGAAAACTGATATATCAGCCGTGCTCGCGGTTATGAGCGGCCAAGGGAGCTCCAGTGATTAGTGGTACTTGATCAGAGACACTTTGGTTTATAGGTGGCAATGAGACTGCTGGTTCTGGTTATGTTTATGGTGCTGGTAAGTGGTATTCTTTCCATTTGGAAAGGGTACATCGGGCTAATAACTTGGGTTAATGCTAAAACCTGGCTTTCTATTAGTAAATAATAATCTGACCAACTAAAAGCAACTGCTTGACTTATCCCCCACATAAAGCTAGTCCACTACAGCCAAATAGGATACTTGCTGAGTATGTTGATGTGTACTCACCCTTGCTCTACACACCAAACCCCCCCCCCCATCCCCAGGTTGTCAGCATTGCAACCACTGCTCAGGAGATGATGAAGCTGTGGAAGGAGACTTCCAGGAGTTCCAAGACTACGACGAGTTCTAGGCGTGGGTTAGCGGCAACCCCCAGTCGGCTGCCTGTGAAGGCCGCGCTTATCTACGTTTCTTTTCCGCACTTTGATTTATTGTAAAGACTATGTGGACGTCTTAGACGTATGATGTAATAGACTATTATTTCCCCTTTTAATACTATTTGAGCACTGTGTGATGATGTCCATGTTATGTAACTGCTGTGTACGTGAATTGCTGATCCTGGCACGTACATGGTTCGCATTCGGTTTGCCTTCTAAAACCGGGTGTGACAGGCAGCTTCTCTTCTGGTGAGCCTGACACACAACTTCAATCTGAGACATCTCCTGGATGGGTCAAGAGGGAGCTGATGTTGATGACTTCTTCTGGCGGTGACTGAGCTGGCAACACGGGGTCGAACTCTTCTTCAAGCAGGACTGGCTCTTGTAGCTCCTCAGAGGGCGGCGGTGCTGGCGGGATGCTTGCAGCTTCTTCTTTGATCTCACGGGACGGTGCTGGAATCTTCTTCATGGTGAGGGGCTCAAACAACTCTGGCGGGGGATCTTGGGAGGATTCAGGGTGCTCTTGCTTATCCATAGCCTTAGGGGAGACTGGAATTCCTTCCAAGACTATGGCTCCTTCCGGTAGTTCCCAAGTCTTCTTCTCTCCTCTAATAGAGACCAGGTGACTTTCAAGAATTTGGGGGTCTTCAGCTCTCCTTGGTTGAACTGGGTTGGATGGAGCGAGCTCTTGGATCCGCAGGGCTCTACGTTGGTTATGGGTTACCATGTAGGCCTCCATCAACTTCTGGACGTGCTCATCCTTGGCTTGCTTCAGGGCTTCAACCGCAATAACTTCACGACTTTCCAATGCAGTTGCACAGGCTTGAGCTGTGGCGAGATCCACATGGAGCTGACGGTTGCGCTTCTCTGCATCTTCTGCTCGGGCAATCATCTGACGGTGGTGCCGAGCCAAGAAATCATATCGTGCATCCAGGGTGAGCAGGTATGCAGTGAGGTACACGACCGTGGGGTCATCCTCAAGCAGCTGCTTCCCTTCCAATGCACGCATCCTGGCCATCCAAACTGGACGATCTCTCTGAAAGGGTGGAAAGAATCTGAGCGGGGTGTCGGCCACTTCTTCTTCATAGATCTGACACAGGGTCCTCAATGCCTTGCGGGCGACGACTTGGTAGGTGTCTTTGAATCTGTGCCCCGCAGCAGTGACACTCCATTCCACATGGTGCGGACTGGATCCAATGTATACAGTCACGACACACTTCTCTATGCCATGCTCGATGAATTCATGACCATCATACTCTGGCTGGCTCCTGATTCCAAGACGGACTGTGCATGCTCTCAGCAACTTGGGGAAACCATCTTCATTCTGGCAAAAGCTGGTTTGGCAACAAACCTCCATCTGACTTCTGAGAGAAGGAAAGGGGTAAAGCATTTTTGAAATGAAGGGATGAGAGCAAGAATTTTTTTAAGAAAATAGTTTAGACTCAAAAACTTTTGGATCAGGCTAAGGGTTACGTCCTGCGGCCAACCTAACAGCTTTGATACCACCTGAAGCGTCCCCAATCCTCTGGGACTCAAATGTGATACAATTACTAGTCCCAGGAGGCTAGTAAACACATTTATACATCAGATGATTACAGATCTGCTTAAACGAGACAAACCTATAAAGGTGGTGAGCAACTTTAAGAGTTGGTCCACAACTCGGGACAAATCATCAGAGTGGGGCTGAAGCAGCCCAATATACGCATCGAAGCAATTCAGCGGTCCAACAGCCACAGGCAAGGTTGGGAACAGTCGTAACTCTTACCCGATCTCCTTTTTCTGAAAAACAACAAATAAGCAAGGGTGAGTACAAATGTACTCAGCAGCCCACCTTCACCCACGGAATGGGGAAATCAGATATAATGCATGGAATATGTGGAGCTCAGGATATTTTGCAGAAAAAGCTATATTTTATGCAGAGTTGTTTTGAAAAACATTTTGTATTTTTGCAAAGCGCATCCTCTCCAAAAGGAGCAGAAAGTTTTTCAGTATTATAACAAAATCCCCTGGACTAAACCATCCAGGTATCTCAGTAGTTTCCCACTGGTTTTCCTTTTCAAAAACAGCTACTGGACTTCCCGTCCACCATAGCTCACGACTCAACCGCCGAACCTTTTAAAAACCACTTTTCTCAAACGCACCCTTTTTGAAAACCAAACATTAATTGCCATACCATACCAGACTCGTCCATTCCTGTGGACACGGACTATTCGAATAGGTTTTCAAACTCTGCGCAGAGATGTACACTTTACCCACTAGTCCGGCTCTGCGATCTCATGATCAGTGAGATCCGAATCCGAATCTCTTTCTTCCCTTGCACATCCTAACCTTAACGGTTATCCGGAAGGAGTCAGGCCACCACCATGTCCAAACCGGACAAAACTTTCCCCCTCCTTATCCTCCGGGTGCTCCCCAGCCTTCATAACCCTGGGGTTGGACCGTACGAGTTCAGATTGAGTGACTGCCCACACAGTCTTGAGTGGTTGTACTTATCATGAGTATAGGTAGTGAAAGATGATAAACCGGTCCTTATACGAGGGGACAATCCTTCTGCTCACGCCTAAACCAGCTGAGCCATCACCTTAGGCCCTCCCCTAAACCAGGGAGTCCCTGATCATCCCTACTCAAAGGTGATAAGGGTGAAAACCCTTCATCATACACATTTTGAAAAGCATTTTCTTTGAAAACTCACCCTTCCTCAAATCATTTGTAACAAATATATCAGAGATTGATTGCGGCAAGCGGCTGGGTGGCCATAATAACTTGTCTCAAAATCATATCATGCATAAAATAACAGGCTGAGGATTGTGGTTGAAAAACATAGGTAATTTATGCATCAAAGGGATCCAGTGAGCTTGCCGTGCTTATTCGGCGAAGGGGGAAGGAGAGCTCGCGGAACTGGCTTCTGGCTCCACCGCCTGGCGTAGACTTGCAGATCTGGCCTCCACGAGACGACACGAACGCTCTGATAACAGGAGGGTGGACTGGAGGTAGGGGTGGATATCGAGCCAGCTCGGCTCGGCTCGACCGAGCTCGAGCTGGCTCGTTAAGAAAACGAGCTGGCTCGGCTCGACTCGTTAAGGAACCGAGTCAGAGAACCAGCTCGGCTCGGCTCGTTTGCGAGCTCGAGCTGGCTCGTTTAGCTCGCGAGCCACAACAAAAAATAGTATACATGTATATATACAACAATATAATCAATTGCTAGTTAATTTTATACTAATTTAACACTAGAAAATACTAACAATACTCATAATTTTATATATCACATCATTTAAACCCTAAACAAACATAGTTCGTCACTTATTAATTCATCCAATACAAGTATATGCTTTGTTTTATAGATAAATGCTAGCTCATTCGAGCTAACGAGCTGGCTCGAGCTCGTGTCGAGCTGGCTCGTTAACGAACCGAGCTGAGATGTTAGCTCAGCTCGTGATAAAATTGAAACGAGCCGAGTCGAGCCGAGCCGAGCTGACCACGAGTCGAGCGAGCTCACGAGCCACGAGTATTTTGTCCAGCCCTAACTGGAGGCGAAGCGACACTATGCGTGTAGCCGGCAGAGCGGAGTAACTGAGTGGGTGGGGTGTTTTCCTTGGCTGAGGGTGTTGAGTGTGTGTGGAGAGGGAGAGGGTAGTTGAGTGTATTTATAGCTGGGTGTATGTGGTGTAGCACAGTGAAGTTCACTGTTGGTGAGAATATTGACGAACGAATCGTCTCACTTAGTATGAACATGAGAGTTATAGGCAGAATATGGGACGAGAGTATTTTGGGAGTTTTCTGGAATATGAACCATGCTTAAGGGATGACATGGTTGGATAGGGAATAGTTTGATAAGAATTTAGAAACGAGAATTATTGGAATCTGAGTTTGGAAGCCTGGTTCGAAGGAATCTCAAGTTAAGCGTGCTCAACTTGGACAAACCTAGGATGGGTGACCAGATGGGAAGTTCCCACTGGAAGGAAAAATCACAGTCACCGGAGTTTGTATAACTGGAATATGGGTCTGGCTGGTCTTAGGTGGACTGGACAGCATGATGGATGAGTAGTTGAAATTTGGGGTGATCGGATGATCGATGAATAGTAACGGTAAATAGTAACGGTAAATAGTGACGGTAAATAGTAACGGTAAAATAGTGACGGTAAATAGTAACGGTAAAATAGTGATGGTAAATAGTGACGGTAAATAGTAACGGTAAAATAGTGATGGTAAATAGTGACGGTAAATAGAAACGGTAAATAGTAACGGTAAATAGTGATGGTAAATAGTAACGGTAAAATAGTGGCGGTAAGTAGTAACGGTAAAATAGTGACGGTAAATAGTAACGGTAAAATAGTGATGGTGAATAGTTCGTATGAACGAACGATGAACGATGAATAGGAACTCTGAACGAACGATGAACGATCTAATGATCGAACGAACGAACGATCGGAATTTTGGCAGCATAAGGGTAGGAAAAGGATTATTTGGACGAACGGACGGACGAACGATCGAACGATCGGACGAACGAACCATGAACGATCGGACGAACGATCAAACGAACGAACGATCGGAATTTCGGCAGCATAACGGCAGGAAAAAGATTATTTGGACGAACGAACGGACGAATGATCGAACGATCGGACGAACGGACGAACGAACTATGATTGATCGGACGAACGAACCATGAACGATCGGACGAACGATCGAACGATCGGACGAACGAACAAACAAACTAAGAACAGGGGGACGAACGATCGAAGAACGACCGAACGATCCTTGTGCTAGTGTGTGCTTGTGTGGAACATGGAGTGGGTGTGTGGGGGGGGGAAGAGAGTTGCCATGAAATGGCTTGGGGTGGGATGAGAGGAGGCCCTTGCCCCTCTATTTATAGCCATGGTGGGGGGATTAGGGGGAGGGATGAGAGGATTAGTGGGAGGATGAGAGGATTAGTGGGAGATTAGCATGTATTTGTCTTATATGAGTGTAATTAGCTTGTAGAGCTCACTGTATGACACTGGAGGCATACGTATACGTATGAGCATGAGGAAAGTTATGAAGAAAATATTTATAGGGACTTGAAAAATGATTCTGAAGGTATTTCTCAAGAGGAAAATACTTGGAGATATATCGGTGGAATATTTGGACAGTATTTCTGGACAGAACTTGAAGGGGGTTACTCGGGAAATATCTGGGCGGTATTTCTGGAAAGAAATTGAGGGTGATCACTGGGGAAATATTTGTAGGATATTTTGAGGAGGCTTTTAGAGAGAATATAGACCACTATATTTTACTTGTTGATATCAACTTGCAAACAAACATTTTGAAACAAAATTTGAAATTCATTTTGAATTTAGAGCGAGTTTGAGGATATTTTGAATTTAGAGCGAGTTTAAAAGTTTTAGGGGTGAATTATTATATGAAGTCCAACAGTTCTCTTAAAAAACTAAAAACAGAAAACTGGGTTCAAAATTTTCAAAATAACTCCCTCTATCTAGCTCTCTTTGCACTTGTATATGGGCTTTGGAAATGGGCCTTTGTAATATGTTGATTATGTAACGTGGGAAGCACCAGCAAACTTTAGGGCCAATTCTCTATATGCCATTGAAAATATACTCGTTCCTTGTGTGCCACTGGCCCCACATGTCATACACACAAAAAATGTACATATATACCACTCGGTGGCACACAAGGAATGAGTATAAAATCTAATGGCATACCAGGGATTTTTCCCAAACTTTACATATGTTGTGGCAACAACGGCACGCGCGGAAAAATTGCACCACAGTTTGCGCACACGGTGGATTGGGGAGAATGCCTCACCGGAAAATATACAGAATGAGAGGAAGCGGATGTGGGATGCCAAATTTTGGGGGATGAGATAACTATTGGAGCAAGAAAAAAATTTTGATTCTTAATATCTATTTTAGAGTAAGGCGATGTTTGGGCAGTTTCAGGTCCAGGAAATTTGTTGGAGTTGGTGGAACAGGTTATTAGATGCTCCAGAAAATCGTGAAGTTAGAGCTTTAAGCCTTTATAAGACATTTAGATAAATCATTTTGTGTATTATTTAGATTAAAATATTTTTAAAACTAATTAAATTGATATTATAAACTACAGCTCCACGCTGGAGCTGGAACGTGGAGCCATCCCAAGTATGACCGTTTTTTTGGTGCTGCTCTCAGGAGTTAAGACCATCTTCAACATATCGTGTAAATGATCGTGCAAAGAACTATTTTATATTGTAATTAAACTGTTTGCAGAGTGTAGTTTGAAATAAAAAAATAAGATAGAGAATGTGATAGAGAGCCTGCTGGAGATTCTAACCATCCAAATTTTACAATTCGCATAACGAGTGGACAGTGCGTGCCAAAGTTGGAAGTAACTTGGCTGTCATTACACTCCGCACGGCGCACATTTTGAGTGTCATATATAAGGTTTCTGGTTTGTTTGTCTTTTTTCCAAGAAAAAAGAAAGAGTTGCTGGTTTGTTGGAATAATATAATCCTCGAGTCATCTAGGCCAAACTCCTGACTCATCTGAAGCTTGAATGTTTTTTGTTAGCTATCGATTGTCAGGTCACAGCAAGAGAACGGTTCCATTGTACCCGTCATAAGTATAGATAACTAAACGGATCCTTCGACATAGCACTGGCACTAGTACTATTAGACATGACACTGTTAGTAATCATGTCGTGTCGTAACGGTACTAGTGCATAGTCATCGGCCCAGACGATACACTATAGTGTCTAATCGTACAGTGCCGACACTATACGACACTAACACCTAATGGTACTCTTGCCAGGCCAGACACTATTTTACTTTGAGAGTTCAAAAATCATAGAAGATCTTTAAGATTATATGTACAATTTTAGAACTTGAACATATATACCATTATAAAGTGAATGTATTATGCTTAAAACCATAATAAATCACGATCACATCTACAGACTACTAGTTAGTGTAAGCCGTGCCTAATCATGTCGTTCTCGTGTCAGCCCATCGTGCCGGAGTGAAGGTTCAAGCACGTGCTAACACTGACACTATATGAATCGTGTCTGTGCCGTGTTTAGTGATGGCACATTTAACAATACCCACATGGCCTTCTATAGTCACTAGGTAAATACCCGTGCGTTGCAACAGGAAAAAATATTGCAACAATAACATATGTATGATCATGTGTTATGTTGTTAATCAAAATTAACTTGCCTCTAGATCTTTGTAGTAGTCCTACATCTTTTAAGATATATAAAGATTCACTTTTAGTGATGTTAAAAAGTACAAAATAACAATTAGTGTTTTTGCATATCAATGTATATTATCATATTGATTTTATAGCAACACACGAGGCATATACCTAGTGATTGTAATAAAGACCAAAGAATATTCTCCATGCTATTGTGTTCAGACAATGGTTGAACTTGTGTTCACAATGTTTCAGACAATGCATATTCCAAATGTTGATGAATCAGTGTTGTTGTGTTCCTGAGTTTCAGACAATGGTCCAACCTCTGTTGTTGTGATCCTGCACTTGTGCATAATGTTATTGATCCTACACTTGTGACATAAAGTGTGATCCTGCACTTGTGTATGCCTTTGGAGTTTCAGTCTGTAACCTGGTAACAGTCTCAGGCAGACAAATTGTATGCCTACACACATTGTCTGCCACACATTGTATGTCTACACACAGATTCAAAGGCACACATTATCTATCACACATCCAATTAGCTATGGTGTTGTACACAGATTTAGCTATACGACTGTACATAAAATCCAAAGAGAAGCATCACATTTCATCTAGATTGAGGCATAATTTCACAAACAGAAACACCATATAGATTGAAACATAATTTCATCAACATTCTGTGTGATAGCATAGCGTAGCCAAAATACAAGAAACATAAAACTTGTCTCTTTAATCACATAGAGATGTTTCAGATAAAAGCACCCTACAACCACCCACATGGTTCATATTATCACCATAGATTACATTGAACCATCTCAAATATCCTCCATTGTCAAGTGCCCAGTCGGCATCAGTTACCCCTCCCAGTTCCCCTATGTACATAGTGTTTTCTGCATACAAATCATTAGAAATTGAGGCGGGGAGGACTAAGCTCCTCAGCAGCCATATGACCACGATCAGCTGCACCTTCGAGAAACACAGCCATCTCTTGAAGTCTCGACGACACTTCATTCAAATTCATTGTCCATAGCGAGTTAATAATCTTCCTCATCTCTCTAGCGCAGTATTGCATTTCCGAAACTGCAGAAAGCAGTCCATCCTTGACTTGCTTAAACCTACATAACTAAAACGACAACTAATGGTTAGTTAGAAAAAAACAATGATGAAGCGAAATGAATATGAGCCGGCATTATGATGATACAATAGGGATAACAATGATACAACAGAAATTGCAGATAGCTTGTTCAGAAGTTTAACAGATACAATTGTTGCACAAAAGCGCTAGCCTTGTGTTTCCGTGAACCGCAATTCTACAACAATGCTACCTGCGTCATATTGAAAAGTGTGTATATATACTAAGGAAACAAGAAACAAGGGATACATAAGCTACTTAATTCTGTTTGTCAAATTGGAGGCCTAAAATTAGTCGCAACTGATGTAGAAAAATGTGATGCAAGGGCAGCTTCGGTTGATTACCGTTGATTTATTTATCTACAAGAATCCATATTAAGAATTGTTCGTTCAATATATATGCTCCAGAAATTTGGAGCAATCCAATTCAATAATCAATTTCATGCAAACAAGAGAAGTCTATATTTTTCCAAGAACAAAGAAAGGACGGGTTCAATAAGAGAATAGGACACAGGTGGCAATAAGGAAGCAGCCTTGTATGATATTGATCTAAGAAATTAGATTAGCTAAGAGAGTGAAGTGTTTTACCTCCACGTAAACCGTCATACACAAATATCAAATCACCAAGCGCGGCAGCTACGTGCCTGCACGACCGTGTAAGCTATACAGAAGCACCACCACCTGCTCCATCTGCACTATACCTTCCTGTCCTTGGAGTTGTAACTCCATTAGCATTGTCCAATACTGAAAAGGCAGCATGCCACGAGAACTAAGTAGATAAACATGGAAATAAAAATATTACTCACATAAAAGATACTCGCCAATGATAAAAGTACTGACCTTGTTATGGTATTTTACAAACCATATACGTGCTTCAATGAAAATGTTTGTATTACAAGTAACCAGTAACTATATAAATACTAATATCGGTATATTTACTAATCAACTATAGCAGTAAATGAGCAATTTACCAGCAACCAAAAAACACAATGTTGAGTGCTCAGTAAAATCCAGAGAAACTAAGATCTAGGTTGATGAGGAGAAATCTCAGTAAAATCTAGGTCGGGGCCCCTCCAAGGGGCTCGTGTGTCGATGGGGAGAGCATCGAGCTTGCGACAGGAGGTCGTGACACGCCGAAAGAATGTCGTTCACGGGTTCGCCCCTGTGGCCCAAGGTGCTCCGACACGGAGAAGAAGACGGTGTTGCTGAATGCACCGTCGGGGAGGAACAAGTGTTGGATAGAAAAATAGAGAGCAAATGTTTGTATGCATGCCAAATTGCAGGGGAAAAATAATCAACGTAAATAATAGCAGAAGACCCCAAATGTGAAAGCAAGCAAGAAGGACTGCAAAAGAAAACTGTACAAGTTAGTCTACAATGTGATAGCTCAACGCGTAAAATGCAACTTCAAGCTATATCTAATTGTGATACTTTACCAATAATACTTGAGAACCCTTTTTGATACGTGTGATCGTCAAGAAAACGGCAAACCCTACAACCAAAGCAGAGAAGAATCGCTAAATTAGCATTTAGTTGCTAATGACATAATTTAGATTAGCTAACCACACATATCACAAGACCTGGAGTCCTGGAGAGTGGAGATCCAAGATCGCTAAGAAAGGATCTAATAAAAATGAGGAAAACCTGAAAGAGACAAGAAACATAGGTAACTCCCTAATGGCATGAATCCACCACACATTGGAAAATACAAATCACATAGATTGGGATTTATCTAGGACAAAGGATGGACATCCAGTACAATTCCTCAGCTTGTGGAATCTTAGGATTAAAGTACCAGTGTCTTGATCCATGGACACAATTGTTGGAGACTGGAGAGTGAAACCCCTAACCCTAACCCGTCTTGTAGCGGATTAGCAGGATACCGAATCATGCAAGATCCAGAATGTGCCACGCCAAAATTGAACATGGGATAGAAAATCTCTGCCGTTACCTGCACCTGTTGGCCTCTTTGCCCTGCCTCATACACTTGATGTTGTGGTCCGTGATAGTGGCTTGGATCCTTAGTCTCCACCCCCTGACAAGTGACCACTAACCAATCAGATAAGAGGAGTGTAACCTATAAACAATCTGAGAAAAGGCTTTCTATTTAACGAAAGTTGAAGTACAAAACAGATTCAGTTTTAGATGAGAGCAACTATTGTCAACTAATCGTGTAACAGTACACCAGATCAACATATGATACTCACTAAAATGCACTACATATCTAAATAAAGGCACACTAAGTTTCTATGTAATAAATAAACTCATAGCAATAGGCATACTCCGTTGATGCAAAGAAAAAATAACAAAAAATAAGGCCTGACTATTGTTCTACCAAAGGAGGCAAGATATCTACCGTCGCCAATCCGATGATGCACCGAGGGCTGGATTTGAACCCAATGGCGGGGAACGACTTCCTGATTGGCTCGATGTGGACAGTGACCTCTCCGTCGGTCGCCTCGACGCCGGTGATGAGCACCCAGGCAAATAGCACACGGACGCGGACGCCCTCGAGCCCCGTGACCGACCTAGGGGACTCGGTGCCAGAGAGCTTGATGTCGTAGCCGACGCGATAGCCCCCCACCTCTTCCACACAACCATCGAGCACTCTGAGAAAAGGCCAGGCTTTCTATTTAACGAAAGTTGAAGTACAAAACAGATTTAGTTTTAGATGAGAGCAACTATTGTCAACTAATCGTGTAACAGTACACCAGATCAACATATGATACTCACTAAAATGCACTACATATCTGTTCAACTTTTTCCTTGTGCCCAGGATCAACCTTACCAAAGCTTATAATTGCTTAAAACAAGAATGAAAGATTGTCAGTACATTATAGCTTATCCACATAGCCAGAAAATTTATCGAACTTACTTTTCAGATATTTTGTTGCATTGGGAAATGTCATGAGCATCTGAAAAGAACAATGAATTATAAATTATGTTACATTTATAACCATAGGTAATAGATTGGAATAAAAAATAATCTAGTGTTAGTTAGTACACATAAATAAGAGCAATGTTACGTCGAGAAAACACAATTTATAAGAACAAGGGCAATACGATAGGAGTTGATGGCATGGTCTTTAGGATTCATGCCTCTGATGGGGCTGTTGTCGCGAAATTTAAATCTTCTTCAAAGGCAATAACTTAAATGCTCAATCACATGATCTTTAAAATCTGTTAAATTCTATGTTGTTAGTTTGACAAATCAGAGTACCAGAACGTAGTAGATCTACCAAAAGGTAACATGTGGCTAACAGAAAGCTTTCTATAGTCCAAACGTTTCTTTTTAGTATGAAATAATGTACTGAAATTGTCATATGTAGACTTTACTTATAGGTCAGAAGACATAGGAATGTATAAATAACTGTAATACAGAGGCATGGTAAAATTCAACAAGGAAAATTGGGAGAATGACATGAGCATCCACTCGCAACTCATTGAAAGATGGCTGGCTATACAAAGACAGGTTGCTCAACAAATCAGCGTGAAACAGTATACAGACAAGGCACTTGTAGGCATGAAACAAATGAGAACATGGAAAGACCATGGAAATGCATTTTGTAAAGGCATTCCAAGGCACCTATCTTCGCCAAAAAGAGCAGGCAGGAGCACAATCAAGTGAAATGGATACCTGAGTCGATGCACGTGGACATACAAGAGAAGAGAAACTTAAAACACATCATTGCTGATGAACAAATCCTTACTGAACACCATCGAGAACCTGTAGGGTCATAGAAGCAGAAATGAGAGCGCACATAATGAACACAAAGAGAAATAAGAGGATGATAAATTACCAAAATAAGCAACGACATACCAGAATGCAGGTGCAATTTATACTCGAACGCATAATCCATAAGCGCAACTTATATAGGCACATGATTTGGTTTGACAGCAGCAACCTATGAAAAAGTATAAGATAAATAGATTCTGTTATTCTCAAGCAAGAATAGCACATGCATTTTTAGTGTAAGAATTTCATAGATAAAATGAGCATAAACATTAAAGCTTGTTCCTAATTCTTATGTTGGTTACACATGCGCATAACAAAATCACGTGGGTATGTCCACTATGTGAGTATGCTTGTGGATCTGAACTTGTAAAAAACAAACGAGTAAAGCATAGAGATGGGCTTGGGGATCCATGTCCAGGAAGAGGGGGAGGAGGTGGTGGAGCAGAACCTCCCTCCGGCGGGACAGGAAGCAGTGGGACCGCTTGGCGGGGTGATGGTGGTGGGGAGGGGAGGAAGGTATGAGCTCGTTGCTGAAGATGGGGGGCGACCTCTTGCCGCTCCCTGATCCTATCGCGCGCAGGGAGGGGTGTTGAGGGAGCGGCAGAGGTCACGGCGGGGGCTTCTCCAAGATGGACAAGTACGTCGCGTACCTGGTTGGAGCGTCGCGGCAGGTTGGGCCAAGAGCATGAACGATGTCTCGAACTTGACGACGACCACCGGCAGTGCGGTGGACACGGGCGCGGGGCTGATGCTGCCAACTGGATCCGTGGTGGCTGCGATCCGGACGCCACGACGGCTAATGGGGGGATGCGACGCCATATTGGGAAGTCGAGGGTTAGGGTTTTGGGAGGAGGGGGTGAACGAGACTCGAGAGAGAAGAGGGGTGGCGGCTTCTCGCGAGATGTGGGCGTCTCGGTCACCGGGCACAGCTTGGGCGGCGCCCTGGCGGTGCTCATCGCGGACGAGCTCGCCGGCGGCGGCTGGACGGGCGTTGCAGAGGCGGGTTGTGCGGGCAAACGGACGGGGGCGGTTGGCGGCCGGGAGGACGAGGATCAAGCGTGGGGTCGGGACGATCGAGGGTGGAAGTTGCAGAGCGCATCGAGAAGACGAGGACGGGGAAGGGCTGGTGGGCGAGGGGGAGAGCGATGCGGGGATCGTGGGAGGGTGTGCGTTGGTGGAGGGAGCGCGCATCGGACGGGGGAGGAGCTCCACGGCATATCGGACGATCGAGATAGCTAGATGGCAGAACGGCAGAACAAAGAGAGGCAGACTACTCTTACATATTTAATAAGTAGTAGAGATAAGTACGACACAACCCCGTGGCCCAGTAGACCAGTTATGTGGTTGTGGTCTCGTGGACTTGCTGTGCGGCCGAGTGACCTAAACAATGCTTGTCGGTGCCATGAAATGTCATATAGCACACATATGCACTGAAAGCTAAACCAGATATTTGCTAAGACTCTTAGTCCAATGGTCGGCAGACGTTTGTGATGGCCAAGCTTTATTCATGCTGCAGTACGTTCAGCAACTGTGAGTTGGTGCACCGCCGACGACCCAATTGGAAGCTGCACATGCGTGGGGAAATATCCAGTCCTTCACCATAGGACATGAGTGGTACAATATTCATCAATCACCGTACTGTACCACACAACCACGCCTCCTTCGATCTCAAGGAATCCGGTCAAGGGTCAATATCCATTTTTTTTCTCCCGCCAAGACTATGTAAACGGTACCGATGTTATAGGTTCGTATTCAAATTTGTTGGCTAAGATTTAGTTTGTATCTAAGTTGAGATATTCATTTATTATTGGACCTATATTTGTCTCCATATTTTTAAAGTTAGATATTTAAGATGTCGACATCCATTCAAAATCTTATCCAACATAACTCGATAATATTTATATCCGATTCAAATTTGAAGAGAAAATATATAAAAAAAATAAAGAACGAGTAATATCTGTTCGTATCCTATCCAATTGTATCCCTACGACAACATGAAAGTCGAATTAATCAGGCGAGAGTCGGAAAAGCTGCCATTGAGTTTCATCAGTAGCATCAACAATCTTGTGGCTTCCGGCCTTTCCCACTTCCCAGAGAAGATGAAATCGATCAAACTTGGTCTGTACTCGGAACCAACAAATGCCCCCAAGAAGAAGAAAAAACTGTATTATGAAATTGGCATCCAAAGATTGCAAACAGTAGCTTTTCCTGTGTGGTCGGCAAAAAGATAGCAAGAATAATGCGGGTGGCTCCGAAGACAGCCACGAAAAGGTTCGGTTGTTCAATACAGTTGCGCAAGTGCCGACGCCAACAGCCTGCCGGGGCCCAAATTACGTGCTACTTGAAAGCTGTTTGCATCTCAATGAAGGAAATGTATATATTTCATCACAGTGACTTGTAACAGCTGACCACGGACTTTGAGCTCAGCAGTTAGGCTCTGTGTGCTTTCAACTGCTGGTATCTATGCGTATGGTTACGTCCAGGGACATGTGAAGGGAACTGCAGCCAGGCCATGGATTAAGGTCATGTTTAGTTTCTCTAGGCTAAAAGTAAAGCGCTAAAGTTCAGAGGCTAAACTTTAGCCCACTCTATTTAATCCCCTAACTAAAACAGTTAGGGTATGTACAACCTAGACACTGCTGCACGGTACTCCAAGTATAAGACATAACTAAAACACAACATAATACAGTGGTCATGTCTAAAACATGTGTCTTACCATATTTATTGTACCAATCAGAGTATTCAATAAATTAAAGTGACCAATCAGCTAGTCTCCTATCTCGAACATAGAGCTAAGACATTGTGTCTTCGTCAAGATACATGCCTTGAGTTTTTTTACATTCATCCCCCTAAACACAATCTAAAACACAACTTAAGACACCCATTGTATATGCCCTTACTATAGCAATTAAAAGTTATTATTAAAAGCAGTTGCTATAGCAATTAAAACAGTTACTAATGAAGGCCATGCAGCCCATACTCTGGGCCTCTTGGTTTTAGCTTTTATCTCGACTAGAATAAGGCAGCGCCCTATCGGGCGCTATACAACTTGCCTGATGGAGCAAATAGGAGGTTAGATATAATGAAAGACAAACACTTCATTTGACAACCTTTTAAAAGCGGTATGTTTTAGACTGAATATCAACTCTTTGTTGATAAGATCACTATGCTTGACTTGCTTTTCATGTTGGCCCTTGTATGTTCTAGACTGAATATCAATTTGCATATTTAGTGTTGATCCATCAGAAACAGATCATGCCAGACTGGGAAAAGATGTACTCCCTCCATTCCAAATTATAAGATATTTTAGTTTTTCTAGATTCATTGCTTTCACTACGTATATATGTTATGCCTAGATACATAGTAAACATCATGAATCTATAAATGACAAAATGCCTTATAATTTGGGACGAAGCAAATGAGAGCTAACCTGAAAATTTGTAAACCACTGTTTCCTATCAGCAATCTGTTTCTTGCTAAATGTTAACTCAATATGGCTCGCACATCAAATCCTTTTTGTGATCGGTAATATCTTCAAAGTACTTCCGCCCTTCTTTGGTTGTGCTTGTCTCCAACCCCTGTACCAATAATGACCCATTTAAATGATTTAACAACATAAGAATGCATGCATCCTCACCGAATTCCCACATAATTGACAAGACCGAGCAAAGGAAAATCATAAAAGCAAACACATGCAGACCTTGCAGTATTTTATAGTCCACGAACTTGCACTTGCTCCTAAATTCTTTCTCTGTTCTTCATACTCTCGCACTATGAAAAATAACTGTGTAGTTTGACCTATGGTTGCCTGGTCGCACTATGAAAAATAACTCTCTAGTTTGACCTCTTCATACTCCCTTGCTAGTGAGAACTGGGGACAGGGTAACCAAGTTGGAACCAGAGCATGGGTTTCTCACACGCCTTCTTTTTTCTTTGATTTTATGCTCATCTTTACGACACTACATCTGACTTCATTCAATGAAAGATTTGCTGATCTATTTTCCATTATCTTTCTTCCAGAGGTGCTCAATCAGCTTCACTTTCTAATGTAGGAAAGCAGGAACCACCATGGCAAAGATCTCATTATATTTATTTAAAGGTGCTCAATGGTTCCATTCGTAATAATCAAACAACCAATTCACCGTGGAAAGCTGAAACCAATTAAGCCTCCCAGTCACCTAACAATCAAACCACTAATTCACAAAAAAGGCAAACAATGAAATTAACAAAACCACATGTTCGAGGAGTGAATCTAAGAACAAGCATTCCATGATCTGAGCCAACACCACGCAACTGACTGAAAAATCGAACCAAACTCAACATGTGTGGCAGAAGAGAATTGGTACCGACCGTTGGCGTTGAGGCGGACACCGTCGAAGAAGGCGACGTCGATGAGCCACAAGTCAAAGTGGACGACGATGAGTGAGAGGCTAAGAGCTAGCCGCGGTGTTGTATGCCATCACACGCAAAGTTGATGTCGAATGTCGGCTCGGGCAACTCCGGAGGAACCTTCCTACAGCCCGCTGCTGTCTGCATCATCAGTATAGCCCTCTCCCTGGTGCTGTTGCAGAAGGCGAGGAGCAGCAGCACAGCGACGGCGAACCCAATGACGCACCCGCCCACGGCAACGGCGAGGATGGCTGCCTCTCTGAGCCTGGCCTGCCTCACTGAACCTAGCCCGCCTCCTCGCAACGTAAGGTGTGGCGAGGTCAGAAGGCAGAGGGACGGTGGCGCCGGAGCCGGGCGTGCGAGGTTGTTGCCGACGAAGGCGGTGTCGGTGAACCGGAGGAGGGACGCCGACACAGTCTCGTCGAGGCATTTGTTGGAGAGGTTGAGGAACCAGAGCGCGGGGAGGCCGAGGTCCGAAAAGCAAACGGACAACGAGCTATTGAAGAGATCGAGCGCAACAAGGTGGGTGAGGTTGGCAAGCTCATTGGGGATGGTGCCGTCGAAGCAGTTGAAGGAGAGGTCGACGATTTGGAGCATGGTGAGTTCGGGCGAGCAGGCTGAACTTGCGGTTTTGTTTATACGACACTTAATTGAATCAACTGTAGTCAAAATCTGATGACTTGCATTGTCCCTCTCCAATAAATGCATTGACCATATAGAGACTTGTTTTACTGATTAGGAAAACAGTAACTATAATGTTCAAGCCCCACTATTTATATAACATTTCTACAACAAGCTCTACAACTCAAGCATGCCTGCACTCAGGAACAAATCACGGGAGGCACCAGCACTTCAAATGGCCCAAGGCTACACTCAAATGTGAGGGAGTTGTGCCTTTATACATGCATCAAATGCACAGTAGCATAGCAAGATTTGTAAACATAAATTAAGCCAAATTGCTCCAAAAGTAACATATTCACCGTGGCTAGTAAGAGGATAGGGTAGGGACATACATATATCATTGAACAGTAATAACAATGGCAGAATGCTGGCGCAAGGTAAGCATACAAATATCCTTGAAAAGTAGGAGCAATAACAAAAGCAGAATATAATTCGTTTGCCCTGGTGTGCCCACTTGATAGCAGCATAACAACAGCATCCATGGTGCAACATTTAGGGAAGGAGCTCTCAAAATACAGCCATAAGAATGGAATAATGTTGCTTGCCAGATGACCCATGGTTCTTTGAACTTTATCTAGAGATACTGTCCTCCCCAATCCCCATCGTGGATGGTTTGCACGAGTATGGCTATTGAATACTATTTCAGGTTTTAACCTTGATATACAAGGCCGCAGTCATGCTCCTGGCATGTTTTTTTAACACAATTTGGTGCTCGCAGATTGTTGACACAATATTATCGCTTTCTCAGGAATGTCATGCTTTAACATTATCAAATATTAAATCGAGAGCTGAGGGAGTGAGCAACCTTTGTGGGTACCCAACAACCCCGCAAAAGTGCCCAGTACTGAACCCACGATGAAGTAAACACCAGGAAGTAAATTGTAAGCCAGGAGCGTCTTCTCCTCCTCGGGGGTCAAACCTCCCTTCTTCATCATCAGTAGCAAAAATCAAACTCAGCGAACTAATCGACAAGATTCTATTGTTTTTAGGGTGTGGCATGGAAGGGTGTTGTCGTAGAAGAGTGAAAGGGAATTAGGCTTACACCTAGTTCCTAAATAATTTTGGTGGTTGAATTGCCCAACACAAATATTGGACTGACTAGTTTGCTCTAGTGTATAAGTTATACAGGTGCAAAAGGTTCACATCTAGCCAATAAAAAGATCAAGTGTTGGATTCAATAAAGGAGCAAAGGGGCAACCGAGGGCACCCCTGGTCTGGCGCACCGGACTGTCCGGTGTGCCACCGGACAGTGAATAGTACCTGTCCGGTGCACCAGGGACTCAGACTCAAACTCTTCGCCCTCGGGAATTCTCGGAAGCCGGCGCGCTATAATTCACCGGACTGTCCGGTGTGCACCGGACATGTCCGGTGCTCCAAGGAAGCTCGATCTCCTGAACTCGCCAGCCTCGGGTTCGCGCGGCAGCCGCTCCGCTATAATTCACCGGACTGTCCGGTGTGCACCGGACTGTCCGGTGTACCAGCGGAGCAACGGCTCTCTGCGGCGCCAACGGCTCCCTGCGGTGCATTAAATGCGCGCGCAGCGCGCGCAGAAGTCAGAATCGCCCATACCGGTGCACCGGACATCAAACAGTGCATGTCCGGTGTGCACCGGACACCCAGGCGGGCCCACAAGTCAGAAGCTCCAACGGCTAGAATCCAACGGCAGTGATGACGTGGCAGGGGCACCGGACTGTCCGGTGTGCACCGGACTGTCCGGTGCGCCATCGAGCAGACGCCTCCAGCCAACGGTCACTTTTGGTGGTTGGGGCTATAAATACCCCAACCACCCCACATTCATTGCCATCCAAGTTTTCCACTTCTCAACTACTACAAGAGCTCTAGGCATTCAATTCTAGACACATTCAAAGAGATCAAATCCTCTCCAATTCCACACAAAACCCTAGTGACTAGAGAGAGTGATTTGCCGTGTTCATTTGAGCTCTTGCGCTTGGATTGCTTCTTTTCTTTCTCACTTGTTCTTGAGATCACAACTCCATTGTAATCAAGGCAAGAGGCACCAATTGTGTGGTGGCCCTTGCGGGGAAGTTTTGTTCCCGGCTTTGATTAGAGAAGAGAAGCTCACTCGGTCCGTGGGACCGTTTGAGAGAGGGAAGGGTTGAAAGAGACCCGGCCTTTGTGGCCTCCTCAACGGGGAGTAGGTTTGCAAGAACCGAACCTCGGTAAAACAAATCTCCGTGTCTCACTTGCTTATTCGCTTAGGATTTGTTTTGCGCCCTCTCTCGCGGACTCGTTTATATTTCTAACGCTAACCCGGCTTGTAGTTGTGTTTATATTTATAAATTTCAGTTTCGCCCTATTCACCCCCCTCTAGGCGACTATCAATTGGTATCAAAGCCCGGTGCTTCATTAGAGCCTAACCGCTCGAAGTGATGTCGGGAGATCACGCCAAGAAGGAGATGGAGACCGGCGAAAAGCCCACTACAAGCTACGGGAGCACTTCATCGGAAGAGTCCCGCACCAAAAGGAGGGAGAAGAAGAAGAGCTCCTCCAACAAAGGGAAGGAGAAGAAATCTTCTTCTCACCACAAAGAGAAGAAGGAAAAATCTTCTTCCCACAAGCCGCATCGGAAAGGCGACAAGCACAAGAGGATGAGGAAGGTGGTCTACTACGAGACCGACACTTCATCAACATCGACCTCCGACTCCGATGCGCCCTCCGTCACTTCTAAGCGCCAAGAGCGCAAGAAGTATAGTAAGATCCCCCTACGCTACCCTCGCATTCCTAAACATACACCTTTACTTTCCGTCCCATTAGGCAAACCACCAACTTTTAATGGTGAAGATTATGCTATGTGGAGTAACTTGATGCGATTTCATCTAACCTCTCTCCACAAAAGAATATGGGATGTTGTTGAGTATGGTGTACAGGTACCATCAATAGGGGATGAGGACTATGACACGGACGAAGTGGCCCAAATCGAGCACTTCAACTCCCAAGCCGCAACCATCCTCCTTGCCTCCCTAAGCAAGGAGGAATACAACAAAGTACAAGGATTGAAGAACGCCAAGGAAATTTGGGACCTACTCAAGACGGCGCACGAGGGTGATGAACTCACCAAGATCACCAAGCGGGAAACGATCGAGGGGGAGCTCGGTCGCTTCCGTCTTCGCCAAGGGGAGGAGCCACAAGACATGTACAACCGGCTCAAGACCTTGGTGAACCAAGTGCGCAACCTCGGGAGCACAAAGTGGGATGACCACGAAGTGGTTAAGGTTATTCTAAGAGCTCTTATTTTCCTTAACCCCACTCAAGTACAATTAATTCGTGGGAATCCTAGATATCCACTAATGACCCCCGAGGAAGTTATCGGGAATTTTGTGAGTTTTGAATGCATGATTAAGGGCTCCAAGAAGATCAACGAGCTTGACGAGCCTTCCACCTCCGAGGCGCAACCGGTGGCCTTCAAGGCAACGGAGGAGAAGAAGGAAGAGTCTACACCAAGTAGACAACCAATTGACGCCTCCAAGCTCGACAACGAGGAGATGGCCCTAATCATCAAAAGCTTTCGGCAAATTCTCAAGCAACGGAAGGGGAAGGACTACAAACCCCGTTCCAAGAAGGTTTGCTACAAGTGTGGTAAGCCCGGTCACTTTATTGCAAAATGTCCTATGTCTAGTGACAGTGACAGGGGCGACGACAAGAGGGGAAGAAGAAAGGAGAAGAAGTATTACAAGAAGAAGGGCGGCGATGCCCATGTTTGTCGGGAGTGGGACTCCGACGAAAGCTCAAGCGACTCCTCCTCCGACGAGGACGCCGCCAACATCGCCGTCACCAAGGGCCTTCTCTTCCCCAACGTCGGCCACAAGTGTCTCATGGCCAAGGACGGCAAAAAGAAGGTAAAATCAAGGTCCTCCACTAAATATGAAACATCTAGTGATGAGGATGATGATAAAAATGAGGAGGATAACTTGCGCATTCTTTTTGCTAACCTTAACATAGAACAAAAGGAAAAATTAAATGAACTAATTAGTGCCATCCATGAAAAGGATGATCTCTTGGACTCCCAAGAGGACTTCCTAATCAAAGAGAATAAGAAACATGTTAAGGTTAAAAATGCTTATGCTCTAGAAGTAGAAAAATGTAACAAATTATCTAGTGAGCTAAGCATGTGCCATGACACTATTGCCAACCTTAGAAATGAAAATGCTAAATTAATTACTAAGGTAGATTCTCATGTTTGCATTGATCCTAGAAATGATAACGTTGATTTGCTTGCTAGGATTGATGAGTTAAATGTTTCCATTGATAGCCTTAGAAATGAGAATGAGAAACTAATTGCTAAGGCTAAGGATTTTGATGTTTGCAATGCTACTATTTCCGACCTTAGAACTAAAAATGATATGTTGCATACTAAGGTTGTTGAACTAAAATCTTGCAAACCCTCTACATCTAATGTTGAGCATATTTCCATTTGTACTAGATGTAGAGATATTAATGTTGATGCTATCCATGATCACCTAGCCTTAATTAAAAAACAAAATGATCACATAGCTCAACTAAATGCCAAGATTAAAGAGCATGACTTAGAAAATGAAAAATTTAAATTGGCTAGAAGCATGCTCTATAATGGGAGACGCCCTGGCATCAAGGATGGCATTGGCTTCCAAAGGGGAGACAATGTCAAACTTAATGCCCCTCCAAAGAACTTATCTAACTTTGTTAAGGGCAAGGCTCCCATGCCTCAGGATAACGAAGGTTACATTTTGTACCCTGCCGGTTATCCCGAGAGCAAAATTAGGAGAATTCACTCTAGGAAGTCTCACTCTGGCCCTAACCATGCTTTTATGTATAAGGGTGAGACATCTAGCTCTAGGCAACCAACCCGTGCCAAGTTGCCTAGAAAGAAAACTCCTAATGCATCAAATGATCATGCCATTTCATTTAAAACTTTTGATGCATCTTATGTGCTTACTAGCAAATCCGGCAAAGTAGTTGCCAAATTTGTTGGGGGCAAACACAAGGATTCCAAGACTTGTGTTTGGGTACCCAAAGTTCTTGTATCTAATGCCAAAGGACCCAAAATAGTTTGGGTACCTAAAGTCAAGAACTAAATTTGTTTTGTAGGTTTATGCATCCGGGGGCTCAAGTTGGATACTCGACAGCGGGTGCACAAACCACATGACCGGGGAGAAAAGGATGTTCTCCTCATATGAGAAAAACAAAGATCCCCAACGAGCTATCACATTTGGGGATGGAAATCAAGGGTTGGTCAAAGGTTTGGGTAAAATTGCTATTTCACCTGACCATTCCATTTCCAATGTTTTTCTTGTTGATTCATTAGATTACAACTTGCTTTCTGTTTCCCAATTATGTCAAATGGGCTACAACTGTCTTTTTACTGATATAGGTGTCACTGTCTTTAGAAGAAGTAATGATTCAATAGCATTTAAGGGTGTGTTAGAGGGTCAGCTATACTTAGTAGATTTTGATAGAGCTGAGCTCGACACATGTTTAATTGCTAAGACTAACATGGGTTGGCTCTGGCACCGCCGACTAGCCCATGTTGGGATGAAGAATCTTCATAAGCTTCTAAAGGGAGAGCACATTTTAGGACTAACCAATGTTCATTTTGAGAAAGACAGAATTTGTAGCGCATGCCAAGCAGGGAAGCAAGTTGGCACTCATCATCCACACAAGAACATAATGACGACTGACAGGCCACTGGAGCTCCTACACATGGATCTATTCGGCCCGATCGCTTACATAAGCATCGGCGGGAGTAAGTACTGTCTAGTTATTGTGGATGATTATTCTCGCTTCACTTGGGTATTCTTTTTACAGGAAAAATCTCAAACTCAAGAGACCTTAAAGGGATTCTTGAGACGAGCTCAAAATGAGTTCGGCTTAAGGATCAAGAAAATAAGAAGCGACAATGGGACGGAGTTCAAGAACTCTCAAATTGAAGGCTTCCTTGAGGAGGAGGGCATCAAGCATGAGTTCTCCTCTCCCTACACGCCCCAACAAAATGGTGTAGTGGAGAGGAAGAATCGAACTCTATTGGACATGGCAAGAACCATGCTTGATGAGTACAAGACACCGGACCGGTTTTGGGCCGAAGCGGTCAACACCGCCTGCTACGCCATCAACCGGTTATATCTTCACCGAATCCTTAAGAAGACATCATATGAACTCCTAACCGGTAAAAAGCCCAACATTTCATATTTTAGAGTTTTTGGTAGCAAATGCTTCATTCTTATTAAAAGAGGTAGAAAATCTAAATTTGCTCCTAAAACTGTAGAAGGCTTTTTACTTGGTTATGACTCAAACACAAGGGCATATAGGGTCTTTAACAAGTCCACTGGACTAGTTGAAGTCTCTTGTGACGTTGTGTTTGATGAAACTAACGGCTCTCAAGTAGAGCAAGTTGATCTTGATGAGATAGGTGAAGAACAGGCTCCATGCATCGCGCTAAGGAACATGTCCATCGGGGATGTGTGTCCTAAGGAATCCGAAGAGCCTCCAAGTACACAAGATCAACCATCCTCCTCCATGCAAGCATCTCCACCAACTCAAAATGAGGATGAGGCTCAAAATGATGAAGAGCAAAATCAAGAAGACGAGCCACCTCAAGATGATAGCAATGATCAAGGGGGAGATACAAATGATCAAGAAAAGGAGGATGAGGAAGAACCAAGACCGCCACACCCAAGAGTCCACCAAGCAATCCAACGAGATCACCCCGACGACACCATCCTCGGCGACATTCATAAGGGGGTAACTACTCGATCTCGGGTTGCTCATTTTTGTGAACATTACTCTTTTGTTTCCTCTATTGAGCCACACAGGGTAGAGGAAGCTCTCCAAGATTCGGATTGGGTGGTGGCGATGCAAGAGGAGCTCAACAATTTCACGAGGAATGAGGTCTGGCATTTAGTTCCACGTCCTAACCAAAATGTTGTAGGAACCAAATGGGTCTTCCGCAACAAGCAAGATGAGCATGGTGTGGTGACAAGGAACAAAGCTCGACTCGTAGCCAAAGGGTATTCACAAGTCGAAGGTTTGGATTTCGGCGAAACCTATGCACCCGTAGCTAGGCTTGAGTCAATTCGCATATTATTGGCCTATGCTACTTACCATGGCTTTAAGCTCTATCAAATGGACGTGAAAAGTGCCTTCCTCAACGGACCAATCAAGGAAGAGGTCTATGTTGAGCAACCTCCCGGCTTTGAAGACAGTGAGTATCCTAATCATGTCTATAGGCTCTCTAAGGCGCTTTATGGGCTCAAGCAAGCCCCAAGAGCATGGTATGAATGCCTTAGAGATTTCCTTATTGCTAATGGCTTCAAAGTCGGCAAGGCCGATCCTACACTCTTTACTAAAACTCTTGAAAATGACTTGTTTGTATGCCAAATTTATGTTGATGATATTATATTTGGGTCTACTAACGAGTCTACATGTGAAGAGTTTAGTAGGATCATGACACAGAAATTCGAGATGTCGATGATGGGGGAGTTGAAGTATTTTCTAGGATTCCAAGTCAAGCAACTCCAAGAGGGCACCTTCATTAGCCAAACGAAGTACACTCAAGACATTCTTGCTAAGTTTGGGATGAAGGATGCCAAACCCATCAAGACACCCATGGGAACTAATGGGCATCTCGACCTCGACACGGGAGGTAAGTCCGTGGATCAAAAGGTATACCGGTCGATGATTGGTTCATTGCTTTATTTATGTGCATCTCGACCGGACATTATGCTTTCCGTTTGCATGTGTGCAAGATTTCAAGCCGACCCTAAGGAATCACACCTTACGGCCGTAAAACGAATCTTGAGATATTTGGCTTACACCCCTAAGTTTGGGCTTTGGTACCCTCGGGGATCCACATTTGATTTACTTGGTTATTCGGATGCCGATTGGGCGGGGTGCAAAATCAATAGGAAGAGCACATCGGGGACTTGCCAGTTCTTGGGAAGATCCTTGGTGTCTTGGGCTTCAAAGAAGCAAAATTCGGTCGCTCTTTCCACCGCCGAAGCCGAGTACATTGCCGCAGGACATTGTTGCGCGCAATTGCTTTGGATGAGGCAAACCCTGCGGGACTACGGTTACAAATTAACCAAAGTCCCTTTGCTATGTGATAATGAGAGTGCAATTAAAATGGCCGACAATCCCGTCGAGCATAGCCGCACTAAGCACATAGCCATTCGGTATCATTTTCTTAGGGATCACCAACAAAAGGGGGATATCGAGATTTCTTACATTAATACTAAAGATCAATTAGCCGATATCTTTACCAAGCCACTTGATGAACAATCTTTTACCAGACTTAGGCATGAGCTCAATATTCTTGATTCTAGAAATTTCTTTTGCTAAGCTTGCACACATAGCTCTTTTGAATACCTTTGATCATATCTCTTTTATATGCTATGACTAATGAGTTTTCAAGTTTATTTCAAACCAAGTCATAGGTATATTGAAAGGGAATTGGAGTCTTCGGCGAAGACAAAGGCTTCCACTCCGTAACTCATACTTCGCCAACACTCCGAGCAACTCTCTCTTCTTTGGGGGAGAAATGAGCATCAAAGAAAAGAACTTCATCCCTAGGGAAGAGAGTAAAAGCTCAAAAGCTTCGCTTTTTGGTATAATCTTAACTCATTTATTTTATGACCAAAGGGGAAGATAGCACTTAGAGGGCTCTAATGATTCCGTTTTTGGCGATTCATGCCAAAAAGGGGGAGAAATGAGCCCAAAGCAAAAGGACCGCACCACCACCACCAAATTCAAAAACTTAGTGCTTTCCAAAAGTCTTTATCATCTGGTATCCTATTGTGTTTAAAAGGGGGAGAAAGTAGTATTTCAAAAATGGTATATCAAAACCCTCTTGAACACTAAGAGGTGGATCTCTTTTAGGGGGAGTTTTGTTTAGTCAAAGGAAAAGCATTTGAAACAGAGGGAGACAATTTCAAATCTTGAAAATGCTTTGCAAACTCTTATTCATGTACCTTTGACTATTTGCAAAAGATCTTTGAAATAGATTTACAAAAAGAATTTGCAAAAACAAAACATGTGGTGCAAACGTGGTCCAAAATGTTATATAAGAAAGAAACATTCCTTGCATATCTTGTAAGTAGTTATACTGGCTCAATTCCAAGTAACCTTTTCACTTACATTATGCAAACTAGTTCAATTATGCACTTCTACATTTGCTTTGGTTTGTGTTGGCATCAATCACCAAAAAGGGGGAGATTGAAAGGGAATTAGGCTTACACCTAGTTCCTAAATAATTTTGGTGGTTGAATTGCCCAACACAAATATTGGACTGACTAGTTTGCTCTAGTGTATAAGTTATACAGGTGCAAAAGGTTCACATCTAGCCAATAAAAAGATCAAGTGTTGGATTCAATAAAGGAGCAAAGGGGCAACCGAGGGCACCCCTGGTCTGGCGCACCGGACTGTCCGGTGTGCCACCGGACAGTGAACAGTACCTGTCCGGTGCACCAGGGACTCAGACTCAAACTCTTCGCCCTCGGGAATTCTCGGAAGCCGGCGCGCTATAATTCACCGGACTGTCCGGTGTGCACCGGACATGTCCGGTGCTCCAAGGAAGCTCGGCCTCCTGAACTCGCCAGCCTCGGGTTCGCGCGGCAGCCGCTCCGCTATAATTCACCGGACTGTCCGGTGTGCACCGGACTGTCCGGTGTACCAGCGGAGCAACGGCTCTCTGCGGCGCCAACGGCTCCCTGCGGTGCATTAAATGCGCGCGCAGCGCGCGTAGAAGTCAGAATCGCCCATACCGGTGCACCGGACATCAAACAGTGCATGTCCGGTGTGCACCGGACACCCAGGCGGGCCCACAAGTCAGAAGCTCCAACGGCTAGAATCCAACGGCAGTGATGACGTGGCAGGGGCACCGGACTGTCCGGTGTGCACCGGACTGTCCGGTGCGCCATCGAGCAGACGCCTCCAGCCAACGGTCACTTTTGGTGGTTGGGGCTATAAATACCCCAACCACCCCACATTCATTGCCATCCAAGTTTTCCACTTCTCAACTACTACAAGAGCTCTAGGCATTCAATTCTAGACACATTCAAAGAGATCAAATCCTCTCCAATTCCACACAAAACCCTAGTGACTAGAGAGAGTGATTTGCCGTGTTCATTTGAGCTCTTGCGCTTGGATTGCTTCTTTTCTTTCTCACTTGTTCTTGAGATCACAACTCCATTGTAATCAAGGCAAGAGGCACCAATTGTGTGGTGGCCCTTGCGGGGAAGTTTTGTTCCCGGCTTTGATTAGAGAAGAGAAGCTCACTCGGTCCGTGGGACCGTTTGAGAGAGGGAAGGGTTGAAAGAGACCCGGCCTTTGTGGCCTCCTCAACGGGGAGTAGGTTTGCAAGAACCGAACCTCGGTAAAACAAATCTCCGTGTCTCACTTGCTTATTCGCTTAGGATTTGTTTTGCGCCCTCTCTCGCGGACTCGTTTATATTTCTAACGCTAACCCGGCTTGTAGTTGTGTTTATATTTATAAATTTCAGTTTCGCCCTATTCACCCCCCCTCTAGGCGACTATCAAAGAGCCTACCTTTGTCCTCAAGGCGTAGTCCAGATCTTGGATCACCCCCTGCCTCATTAGGAACAAAGAACCCTGTCAACCCCGAACCAAAGAAGTGAACAGGATTTGGGGAGAATTCTTTAGAAAATGATTTTGGAAAGAAAGAGAAAAAAATTGGGAACTGCAAGTCGGACATTTCTGGGAGCGATCTCGCGAACCTTGCCAGGTGGGGTACCGAAATAATGGCTTATCATGTACCGCAGCTGCGCCGCCATCAATCCTCTCTCGCTACTCGTAGTTGTAGGGTCGATGGCTGTTCGCGAATGCAGCAGAGAGCTGCGAGGAAGGAGAAAGACGAAGGAGGAGTGTCCTGTGTGGGCCTTTCTTTCCTCAGAGGCTCGGACCCTTTGATGGCACGAGATGGAGTCGTGGGAGCGCTGCTGGGGAGGTAGTAAAGAGGAGGGTGGCCGCCCCTGGCCTCGAAGCGGTAGCTAGCGACGGCATGGACGACCTCGTAGTCGAGCATGACGCCCGGGAGTGTGGGGCTCGGGAGGGACACGACCTTGTGGAGCGTGGCGAGCGAGCCAGAGGAGGCGACGACACCGGCGTCCTCAGAGCGGACGTCGTTGAGGAAGGGTTGTAGCGAGGCGGCTACCAAGGGGAGGGGGAGAAGACAAGGCGGCGGAGCGCACTGAGGGAGATGGATGGGAGAGCCAGCCAGGTGCACGACGAGAGAGATGGCGTTTGGAGGGACAGACTCAGAGCGAGAATTGATAAAGAGTTCGGTCTGTGGCCCAGACACGCGTCAAATGCGCGATGGTCTGAGGCCCGCCAAGTGCGGGGAGGCGCCGAAACCAGGTCAAGTTTTAATACTTTAGATTCTTCGAGCAAGGTAAACAAAACATAAGGTGAAATAGACAACTCAACTATTGAGTTGGTTTTTAAACAACAACAACAAAAGGAACTTTTAAATTTCAAAAATTAGGATAGACTAGAGTTGAAACATAGTATAAACCACAAGTCATATGAATATTTGTTCTATTTTTGGCTATGTTTTATCCTTTTAGCTTTCTTTTTAGCGTATGTTTTCATGTCAACTTTGACCTCCCACGACATCTCTTTCTATTGAGTTAGTTTTTAAAAACCAGGAAAAAATCATTTTTGAACAGCTTTTCTGGTTTTTGGTGTATTGAGAAGCTAAAAAATTATTACAAAAAGACAATAGAAAAAACCAACAACCAAAAGGCTAGCTTTCAAAGTTAAAAGACGAAAAGTTGTAGCTTAAATAAATAGACTCTTAAATGCTAAACCAGTATTCCCTCTAGTCAATAGACACTACCGGAACAGACAGCTTTGCCGAGTGCCTGAAGCACTCGGCAAAGCCTTAAAAACACTCGATAAATCCTTTGCCGAGTGTCACACTCGGCAAAGAGGGCTCGGCACACAATGCATCGGCAAAGCCTTCTTTACCGAGTACTTTTTCTCGGGCACTCGGTAAAGTGGTTTGCCGAGTGCAGAGAGCACTCGGCAAAGAAAAGCAGTCGTTACGGCGACGGGTGACGGAGACGGCGTCGTTGCCGAGTGCCCAGGGTGACACTCGGCAAAGGAGTTACCTTTGTCGAGTGTCTGCTCGACAGCACTCAGCAAAGAATCCACCTTTGCCGAGTGCCACCTGGGACACTCGACAAAGAACCCGCCAGAGAGGGTCCCCATGTCAGGTTCTTTGCCAAGTGCTTGGTATGACACTCGGCAAAGCGTGCTTCTTTGTCGAGTGCCAGAGCCATTACACTCAGCAAAGAACCTATACCGGTGCCCAGGTCTTGGTTCTTTGCCGAGTGCTACGGCTCTGACACTCGGCAAAGCACCTCTTTGCCAAGTGTAACACTCAGCAAAGTGACCAGTAGGCACCTTTTAAATTTTTTCCCTATTCTATCCAAACAAACAAAAGATATTTCACAGATATCACATATATACATCACAGATCATCACAGACATATATAGCCAACACAAACAGTAGTAACACAAATTCTGACATAAGTATTCAACATAAGTTGAGAGGTTCTCAACACAAACAGTATTAATAGAAGTTTAGAAGTATCAACACATGTTCAAAAGCTCTAACAAGTATTCAACATAAGTTTTAAGTTCGAAACACTAAAAACATAACTCGGCACTCATGGAGGTGGGCGGTTGATCTGGTGCTGCGTTGGGCTGAACCCTTCATGAGGGTTGTTGGATGCCGCCTCAGATTGGCCCTGCACAGAGAAGATATAGCATGTGTTATACCAGATGCATTACCAACATCTAACTACAATTTTTTATACTCACAGGAGTATGGAACATAGCGGGGTCAACTACAGGGAACAATGGAGGTGGCGAAGCGAAACCTTGTGCGGCGCTAAGGCTCTGCATGTACTGGAACATCTCTGCCATCCTCTGATCAGTCGCCGCCCGCTCCACCATTATCCTCGCCTCCATCTCTTGATGTTCCCTCCTCTCTTCTTCTAGTTGGGTCTGTAATATTACAAGCCAACGTTATAGTAACTAAAAGAGAAGGTATATAACTCAAGGAAGGACGAGTTACAGAAGCACTTACCTCGAGTTGCTGTATGCGATGCTGAGAGCTGTCGTGCCAAGGTCGTATGGCTGGACTCGAGCCCGTGCTCCTTGCTCTCACCTGAGATAGAGTGGGAGTGCAGGACGAGTCGATTGCCCCGTCGGCAATCCAGTACCGTCCATGTATCTTGCCTCCTCTGACCCTCATGAGCACATCGAAGTCGATTCGCTCGGTGCTTGAATCATATTCTGGGCCATGGACCTCCTACCGAGTGTCATTTATGGACACTCGGCAAATTACATTTTTATTTTTTTATTTTCCCAACCAAAATTTTTGTGGTGTGTTCCTACCCTATATATACCTACATGTACCATTTTGAGACAATTATAAAAGTGTTTTCTATAGCTAGTAGATTTAGTTCGTTTATTTGAATTTCTTCGAAAAAATCACATTTGAACTGCAAGTCACTCGAAACTTGGAAAACCATGCATGCAAACATCATGGCCATGTTATTTAACACAAGTTACGACCGATTTCAGGAGCGGACCGGAAACTTCGAGCACCATGCTCACTCAACATGGCCGTGAACTTGCCATCCAGCTGTTTAAAAATTTTATAAAACACAAACAAACTCACAAAATTATGAAACTTGTCCACGTGTCATGATATCATATGTAAAGGTTGTGATAAAAATGTTAGAATGTTTGGAGAAAGTTGTGAGACACTACGTGTAGAAACTTAAGAGAACTACACATGAAATCATAGAGTTTCTGAAAGTCGCCTAGAGGGGGGTGGATAGGCGAAACCTGAAAATTATAACTCTAAATACAAACTAGATCCCTTGATTAGTGGTTAGAACAAGATTCACAATTATCGGAGTATAAAACTAAAACCTTGCTTGCAATGAGTGTTGTTTTCAAAGAGTGCTGAATTTAATCAATAACAATACTATTAGAAATGTTAGTGGAGAATAATGCAAGAGGGCTTAGTTAAGAAGAAGATAAACACAAGTTCTTTCTTGCAAGGAGTTGCTTCTCTAAATGAGAATTTAACTTGAAGCAACACAAAATAATGTTAGCAAAGAGTAGCGCAAGAGAACTTAGAAAGGGAGAGAACAAACAAATCACAAGCAATAAACACACGAGACACGGGTGATTTGTTTTACCGAGGTTCGGCCCTCGAAGGCCTAGTCCCCGTTGAGGAGTCCACTAAGGACGGGTCTCTTTCAACCCTTTCCCTCTCTCAACCGATCCCCAAGATCGGCGAGCTCTTCTTCTTCTCAAGGATCACTTAAGACCCCGCAAGGACCACCACACACTTAGGTGTCTCTTGCTAGCTTTACAAGCCTCCAAAACTTTGGAGGAAGTTCAATGGGAGCCAAAACTCCACACACAAATGAACGCAAGATGTAGCACACACTTTCTCTCAATGAATCTCACAAGGCACTAGAGCTAAACTCTCACAAGAGGATTTCTTTTGCTTGCTCTCTCTTTTGTGGCACTTGTGTGGTTTGTAGTGGTCTAAATCTTGTGTATAGGATGGATCAATGAATAGAGGTGGTTGGGAGGGGTTTGGATATGTCAACTATATGACTTGGAATGTTGCTTGGGCTCCCACCTCTTGAAGTGGCCGGTTGGGGTGGTATTTATAGCCACCAACCAAATTGTAGCCGTTGGAGAAGGCTGTTGGCGATGGGCGCACTGGACAGTCCGGTGCGCCGCCACGTCATCTTGTCGTTAGGGCTTGGAGCTGGTCGACCGTTGGAGGCTTTATCCTCATGTGGCACTGGACAGTCCGATGTCACACCGGACAGTCCGGTGCCCCTCTTACCTGCTGCTCTGACTTCTGACATGGTACTGTGCTGCACTGTTCATCCGTCAGAGTCGACCGTTGCGCGCAGATAGCCATTGCTCCGCTGGTGCACCGGACAGTCCGGTGGCACACCGGACAGTCCGGTGAATTATAGCGGAGCTGCGCCTGGGAAACCCGAAGCTGCGGAGTTGGAGTTAATTCACCCTGGTGCACCGGACACTGTCCTGTGGCACACCGGACAGTCCGATGTGCCAGACCAGGGCACACTTCGGTTTCCTTTTTGCTCCTTTCTTTGAAGCCTAACTTGTTCTTTTTATTGGTTTGTGTTTTACCTTTGGCACCTATAGAATGTATAATCTAGAGCAAACTAGTTAGTCCAATTATTTGTGTTGGGCAATTCAACCACCAAAATCATTTAGGAAAAGGTGTGAGCCTATTTCCCTTTCAATCTCCCCCTTTTTGGTGATTGGTGCCAACACAAACCAAAGCAAATATATAAGTGCAGAATTGAACTAGTTTGCATATGGTAAGTGCAAAGGTTACTTGGAATTAAACCAATATACATCTCATAAGATATGCATGGATGCTTTCTTCTAATTTTAACATTTTGGACCACGCTTGCACCACTTGTTTTGTTTTTGCAAATGTTTTGGAAATTCTTTTTCAAAGTCTTTTGCAAATAGTCAAAGGTATATGAATAAGATTTTGAGAAGTATTTTCAAGATTTGAAATTTTCTCCCCCTGTTTCAAATGCTTTTCCTTTGACTAAACAAAACTCCCCCTCAATGAAATTCTCCTCTTAGTGTTCAAGAGGGTTTTAGATATGAATTTTGAAAGAGGTCATACCAATTTGAAATTATATCAAAACTAAGATATCAATTGAAAAACTTCTTTAATACAAATCGAAAGTCTACAAATTTTTGAAATTGGTGGTGGTGCGGTCCTTTTGCTTTGGGCTAATACTTTCTCACCCTTTGGCATTAATCGCCAAAAACGGATACTTGTGAGTGAAATATAAGCCATTTTTACTTTCTCTCCCCCTTTGGCAAACAATATATGAGTGAAGATTATACCAAATTGGAGAGCTGACGGAATACTGGCAAGGAAGGATAATACCGAAGATGTAGAGTGGAAGCGATGTCTTTGCCGAATACTCCATTTCCCTTTCAATCTAAGACTTAATACATGAGATGCTCATGGAAACATATTAGTCTTAGCCTTGGCACAATAGAGACAGGAAATATGCAAATGTACCAAAGGAAAGAGACATGATTAAAAGGATATGTCAATTAAGCTTAAAAAGTTCTATATAATATAGATTGCTCCCCCTAAATATGTGACTTGAGAGGAATACAGATTTTGGCCTTAAATGCCAAGTGCACATAATTAGGTTAATGAGAACATATCTTTATTGTAGAAATTGTGAAGTGCAATGTGTCATAATAAAAGCGTGATGCTCATAACAGACTATGCACTTATGAAAGCATGTTGGAATCTTTTTAAGCATTTATCCTTAAGGATTTCAAAGAGACTTAAGGACCCTCCACATTTGAAACAAAGGTAGCTTATCCTCGTTACAAGGTTAAGCTTTAAGCTCTTTGACAATAAAAATACTTCACCTAGTTTTAAAAAAATGCATTAATGCAAGAATGATTTTTTTTTGAGAGGTTAAACTAGGTATGAAGCAGGGATATGCATAGACATGCTTTCTCTTCCTTTTATACAAGATATGCAAGAAGTGTATAGAAAAGGAAGATTTAGGTACATGTATAAATGAGAGGAAGTAGTTTTACCCTTTTGTACCTTCACATAGAGACACTCTCTTCATTGTGCTTTGACCTTAGTTTTAGTTACTTAAGACCTATAATCAAGACAGTGTATGGAAATATTTTGCACACGAGAGAGTTCTACAACTAGTGATCCTTTTCTAAGTCATTGTTATTATATGAGGCACTAAGAAACATAAGCGTTAATTGAAGTTATTCAATTATCAAATAAACAACAGATGTGATCAAAAGAACAACATAGGCATTAGATCATTACACAAGCTTAAAATGGGAGAATCCAATAAATATGCTACTTTAACAATGAAGGCTACAATCTTTGATAAAGGTGACATTACTTTACCAAGATGGATTGATATGTAGTAGCATACTTCATGAGAAAATTGTTCTCATACATGAGACTATATGAGATTACTAAGATAAAGTGTTAGTCTCAATATAATCAAGATATAGAAATAGGCTCCCCCTAAAGATATGCATCAAGAAATTGAATGAATTGGATAGATGCACTCACTTTTAAAGACAAATAGGGAGAAGCATTACTCATCTTGATCAAGGCTTATAAAATTTGCAATAAACAATTTATGCCTAGTATTCTCACAATGAAAAAGATTTGGAATGCTCACAACCACACCATTGATGTTTTGAAGATCTCATTATCCAAGTAGGTGTTGTTGCTCTTGATGTCTTCCTTTTTCATTTGAGTGTCCTTCCCTTATAGTTGACTCTTTTTCCTTCCAAACTTTTTGAAAATACTCAAGAGAAATGTTAAGAGCACAAGGGAGTATATGATGAAGAATGATTTCTTTTAGATAAAGAATATAAACAATTCATCATTCACAAGTCACACAAACATGATGTAAAATCCTTAACATTAGTGCACATCATTAGAAAAGAGGAATAAACACTTTTTAAATATCTTGATCAATCATAGGAATTTTACTTCTTCATATTGAATTTATTATCATGACTTAAAAGCATATCAATATGAGAACATATATAGCAAAGGCATGAATTAAGTTCTAATGAACAAGTGCATTTTATGAAATTGAATGCACATCTGGCTGACTTAAGTCCAATAAAGAATCTATTCTTCACATAGGTAGAATTTAGAGTAAATAGCCATTGATAGGATATATATTTGATTAAGAAGATGAGTTCCCATACCTTTGCTTTTACCTTTCTTCCTTTGGGTGAAGAGTAACCCTTGAGGCTTGCGGCTTGCACTTACTCTCTTATAGATTTTCATAAGTAAGCTTAAGAGATATGTCATTAGTAACACCAGCACTAGTTTCCCTTTGTGTAATCATTTTGATAAGGAATGGAAAATAGATTACTAAAGCATGGAAACTTTATAATATGAACTAGTTTATTCTATGATGTATGCTTAATTTTGCTTACAAAACAAGCATAGATAATTCTTTAAGATTATGGGAATAAATCTAATTCATAACATGGAGAGCAATAAATATAGAAGAATCATATCCAACTTAAGCAAGAGGCAAAACAACATAAATCATTGGATTGATTTTTCTTTTCATGTTAGATTCCACACCTCTAAAGAGAAACTTATTCTCTACATGTGAGACTACTTAGGTTATTTAGACAAAAACATTAGTCCCACGATTTCCAGATATAAAGAGAGATTCCCTTTATAAGTGTCCTAAGGAATTGAATTCCTTATGTGACACCTTATTCTTTCAAGAACATGGAATATCTCTCTATATCTAGAACATGGCAATAATAGAATGATTAGTGTAAAGCATGCCATGAGATACTTACAACAATTTAAAGCATGTAGATTGCCATGGTATAGAAATGATGAATATACAATCTACCATATGAGAGGAATTTCTTCAAAGAATGGTGACATAAATTAAAAACATTTGAAGTGCTTTTCTTTTTCTATGTGACTACACAAGACACATAAGAAATGATAATTTAAGATACTTGCACTTAAAAGCATAATTGTTACCATCCTTTGGCTTTCCTCCATGTTGTAGGCCTTGACTTTTCGGCATAGGATTAATTCTTTATTTCCTACAACATCAATATCTTCCTCGAGATGATATGAGTTTTAGATATAACAATTCAAAATAACTTTGGGTCAATCTTGGATAAAGATCATTGAAGATTGATAGCTTGAGTTAATAAAAATTGAATTGACTCTCTTAAGCACCCTAAAGCTTCATACCATCTCCTTTTCCTGCAAAGCTTGTCAAGCATATTTTGGTACCCATCGCTTGATGGGTCCATTAAGGTTAGTCAACAAAGATCTAGGAACCCAAGAGTCCTTTGTGTTAGCATTTGGTAAACTGATTACCTTTCTAGCACAAGTTGCAATTTTGGGTTTCCTAGTTACATGAGAAATAATTGACAAGCTAGAGGTGGGATAGTTACCCATGGGACAATCCTTGCATTGATGTCCCTTCTTTCGGCATATGTAGCAAAGGCAATCTTCAAGTCTTGAAGATTTCTTATTTCCTTGTTTCTTGCTTGCTACATGGTTAGTTAATAATTTCTTTTCTAACACTATGCCTTTTTGTTTTAAGTAGGGACATGACTTAATTAAGTGTCCCTTCTTTGAGCATTTAAAACAAAATTTATCATCCTTGTTAATAATCAAGTCATTTTTAATATGAGGACATGATCTAATCGAGTGTCCCTTTTCAAAGCATTCACTACAATTTTTACTTCTCTTAGTGTGAAGTGTGGCTTGATCATTACCTTGGATGTTACCTTGTATGGAGGCATGGTTGAGGTTTTTGGAAGATGTATTGATTTTCTTCTTTTGTTCCCTCCTCTTGGCAATCCTCAAGTCCTTGACATTTTCTTCAAGGGAGTTAGTGCATGCCACGGTTGTCTCCATCTCAAGCTTCTTCACCATGTGATCACGGTTATCTTGAGAAGGTTGAGCAATGCACTTCCCTTTAAGTTGTGTCAAGCTCATTTTTAGCCTCTCATTTTTTTCTTTGAGCTCTTGACATGTATCATCTTTTGTTCCTGGAAATTCTAGCTCAAAGGAGGATTTGCTTATCGACGGACAACAAGCATTAGCACATGGTAAAATAGTTTCAATTTGAATACATGTGCATGAGTGAGGTTGTTGGAATTTTAAGTTTTCTATCACAACCTCATGAGCAATATTTAACATGATATGATCATCCATAAGATTTTCATGAGACCATAGAAGCATATCATATTTTTCTTGAAAAGCTAGATTTTCAACTTTTAGCTTTTCTATTTAGTCCTTAAGCAAGGCATTCCTATTTACTAATTGAGCGATACAATGTAAAGAGTTATCTTGCTCAATTGAAATAGTTTCATACCTTTGGACCAAATCAACATAAGAGCACTTTAGCTCCTCATATTCTTTAGTCAACTCGTCAAAGTTTAGCATTTTTATGGAGAGAATATCTTCTAGCATTTGACGAGCTTCGCTTTGCTTTCTCGCTCTTTTTAGAAGTTTGAGCATGACCGCCTTATCTTCTAGGCTTAGATGAGCATAAAGTTGCATGAAGCTTCTTTCATCCTCCTCCTCATCATTTGTGCTTCGGCTATCATTTTCATTAGCCACACAACATATGTGGGAATCGAAATTGGAAGACAAACCTTTTGGAGAGGTGGATTCATCGTTTGGTCTCCATCGTTCATTTTCTTCTTCTTCCTTCAAAGGGTTAGTTTCACAAGGACCAAAGGAAGTAGAAGCACAAAATGAACCATCATGTTTGGACTCATCAAATTTGATTTTAATTCTAGTCCAAATATTATGCGCATCACAAATGGGTTCATCATATCTTATTATGAAGGCACGATAGTCTTCTTTGCTAAGAGATTTACTTAAGATGTCATAAACTAGATAGTTCAAGCGTATACATCTTAGATCTTCCTCGGAAGCATTTTCCCTATCATAGCTAGAAGGAATGATACTCTTGTCTAAAATTTGTTCTAATTGAGGATCTATGGTTCTAAAAGCATTTATCACTCTAGTAGACCATGGATCATAATTAGAACAATCGGGAAGTAATATCTCAAGAGTTACCTTCTTCGGAGTTGTCTTCTTGTTCTTTTGGGATCTTTTTCGAGCCATCACTTTGAGTTGTTAGACTCAATATGAAGTGCCTTGCTCTGATACCAATTGAAAGTCGCCTAGAGGGGGGTGGATAGGCGAAACCTGAAAATTATAGCTCTAAATACAAACTAGATCCCTTGATTAGTGGTTAGAACTAGATTCACAATTATTGGAGTATAAAACTAAAACCTTGCTTGGAATGAGTGTTGTTTTCAAAGAGTGCTGAATTTAATCAATAACAATACTATTAGAAATGTTAGTGGAGAATAATGCAAGATGGCTTAGTTAAGAAGAAGATAAACACAAGTTCTTTCTTGCAATGAGTTGCTTCTCTAAATGAGAATTTAACTTGAAGCAACACAAAATAATGTTAGCGAAGAGTAGCACAAGAGAACTTAGAAAGGGAGAGAACAAACAAATCACAAGCAATAAACACATGAGACACGGGTGATTTGTTTTACCAAGGTTCGGCCCTCGAAGGCCTAGTCCCCGTTGAGGAGTCCAGTAAGGACGGGTCTCTTTCAACCCTTTCCCTCTCTCAACCGATCCCCAAGATCGGCGAGCTCTTCTTCTTCTCAAGGATCACTTAAGACCCTGCAAGGACCACCACACACTTAGGTGTCTCTTGCTAGCTTTACAAGCCTCCAAAACTTTGGAGGAAGTTCAATGGGAGTGAAAACTCCACGCACAAATGAACGCAAGATGTAGCACACACTTTCTTTCAATGAATCTCACAAGGCACTAGAGCTAAACTCTCACAAGAGGATTTCTTTTGCTTGCTCTCTCTTTTGTGGCACTTGTGTGGTTTGTAGTGGTCTAAATCTTGTGTATAGGATGGATCAATGAATAGAGGTGGTTGGGAGGGGTTTGGATATGTCAACTATATGACTTGGAATGTTGCTTGGGCTCCCACCTCTTGAAGTGGCCGGTTGGGGTGGTATTTATAGCCACCAACCAAATTGTAGCCGTTGGAGAAGGCTGTTGGGGATGGGCGCACCGGACAGTCCGGTGCACCACTGGATAGTGTCCGGTGCGCCGCCACATCATCTTGTCGTTAGGGCCTGGTGCTGGTCGACCGTTGGAGGCTTTGTCCTCATGTGGCACCGTACAGTCCGGTGCCCCTCTAACCTGCTGCTCTGACTTCTGTCGTGGTACTGTGTTGCACTGTTCATCCGTCAGAGTCGACCGTTGCGCGCAGATAGTCGTTGCTCCGCTGGTGCACCGGACAGTCCGGTGGCACACCGGACAGTCCGGTGAATTATAGCGGAGCTGCGCCTGGGAAACCCGAAGCTGCAGAGTTGGAGTTAATTCACCCTGGTGCACCGGACACTGTCCATTGGCACACCGGACAGTCCGTTGCGCCAGACCAGGACACACTTTGGTTTCCTTTTTGCTCCTTTCTTTGAAGCCTAATTTGTTCTTTTTATTGGTTTGTGTTGAACCTTTGGCACCTGTAGAATGTATAATCTAGAGCAAACTAGTTAGTCCAATTATTTGTGTTGGGCAATTCAACCACCAAAATCATTTAGGAAAAGGTGTGAGCCTATTTCGCTTTCAGTTTCAATGTGGATCTCTTAGGTTTCTACACATAGTGCGCCACAGTTTTCTCGAAACTTTTTCAAATTTTTATCACAGCATCTACATATGATATCATGACACGTGGACAAGTTTCATGATTTTCTGACTTTGTTTGTGTTTTATACAATTTTTAAACATGTGAATGGCAAGTTCACGACCATGTTTAGTGAGCATGTTGCTCGAAGTTTCCGGTCCGCTCTTGGAATCGGTCATAACTTATGCTAAGTAACATGGATATCATTTTTGCATGCACGGTTTTTCAAGTTTCGAGTGACCTCCAGTTCAAATCTAAATTTTTCGAAGAAATTTAAATAAACGAACTAAATCTAATAACGATTGAAAACTCTGTTATAATTGTCCACAAATGATACATGTAGGTCTACATAGTGTAGGAACATACCACAAAAAGTTTGGTGGACAAAATCTAAAAAATAAAAATATGATTTGTCGAGTGTCTAGAGAAGACACTTGGTAAAGAGTTCTTTGCCGAGTGCCAAATATTAGGCACTCGGCAAAGAAGCCTCTTTGTCGAGTGCCGACCCTCGGCCCTCGGCCCTCGGCAAAGACTGACGGCCGTCAGCTTTAGGACGATCGCTGACGGCCCTTTGCCGAGCACCACCTTTGACGAGTGTTTGACACTCAACAAACATATCTTTGCCGAGAGTTTTCCTGTGCCGAGTGTCCTGCACTCGGTAAACCAGCTCATTACCGAGAGCAGGACTTCGCCGAGTGCGGCTCTAAGTGCCCGACAAAAGGCACTCGGCAAAGAGGCCGGCACTCGGCAAAGGCCCAGATTCCTGTAGTGAGAAGACCCGATACGATGTTGAGAGCCATTCCAAGATGTTCATGGGTTTTGTGTTCTATATGTCAAAAAAATACGCTAAAAATATGCCTTTTAATGTTGTTTACTATTTTTGGTATTTATTCCCAAAAATAATGCTATGAGACGATATACCATTTGACAGCCTGACATCTAAGATGACCTTTCAAATTTCAGGATTTGTTGTCATTGAGTTTTTTAAGGGAAAATTCTAAATTAGAGGGTCAAGTAAAAAAATCAAGAGACTGACTCACCATATATGTTAGTACCTTGTAAGAAGTCCAGTTTACTTGTTAGAATTGTCTTTGGTGGATCACGGAAAACAGAGGATTTGTATTGTAAATGATATTGTTTATAAAGTGAAGTTTGAAATAGAGGATAAGATAAAAAAGCTGGATAAGGATAGTCTTACTTTTCTTCATCTCTACTACTAATTATGTATGGAGTGTAGACGTCCACAGGTGGATTGGTGCACGGTTCTGCCGATCTCTCCGACGCACACACGCGCATGGAAATAGGCAGCAGGCACCCTTCCCCGCTGCCCCGGATCTCGTCCCTCGTGGATCTCGCGCCAGCCCCCGCCTGCCCTTCCACACTTCCCCCGCCGCCCCGCCGCGGATCTCGCGCTCGCCACAACAGCTAATCTCGACCATGCCCCACAATCTCGGCCAGCCCCTGTTGTACCCCCGCCTGCCTGTGCGCCCTCCCACGCACGATGGAAGCAGCCACCATGCCCCTCCCACCACAACCGTGCAGCACTATTCTGGGCACGGCGCCCCGCGCGGGGCACTCCTCGGCCCGCATCTGCTTGCGGAGATTGGCCTCGACGAAGAGGGGCTCGGCGGAGGCTGCGGAGGGGAGCGGCGAGAAGGAGATGAGCATCGCGTGGGAGGAGGAGAAGAATTGAAGATCGACGCGGAGATGAGGAGTAGGAGAAGCAGCAGGCGAAGACGAGCACCACGAGCTCGTTCCCCTCCAACAGTGAGCGCTCCTCTAGCTCTGCTTGCAACAACCTCACAGAAGGAGGTAGGTGCCGCGCCCAACCCGTTGCTGGTTAATCAGCTGAAGTTGCTGCTGCCCTACCCCGCATGGCACCCCAGGGGTGGAGAGCGACGAGGAGATACGGCGGGTGCCGGAGATGGGCGGCGCGTCGGCGTTGGCCTCGTCGGGCGCCGGTCCCGGACAGCATCGCTCCTGCTACTGCCGCAGGCATACTGGGAGCCAGGCATGCGCAGTTCGCTCAACTCTTCTTTTCGGATCTCCTCCTCAGCAACATGCGGCGAAGCCTGGTGTTGGGTGGCATCCGCCAGTACCCAGGCGATCACCATGCCGCTCCCGCGCCACAAATCCCCACCGACGTGAAGACTGGCAGCGAAACGCCCCGCTCTCCATCACATGTGACCAAGAAGGGCGACGGAGTCAAGCCACCGGGTATAAGGCTCTTCGGGCAGGAGATACTGACCGAGGAGCAGATGAAAGGCAGCCACGATGGGAAAGCGACCAACACCACCTCTGGTCGCTCTAGAGCGCCCGAGTTCGGGCTGGAGCCCGGGCAGTGAAGAGTTCTGCACCAATTAATTCCAAACATTTTTCAGAAGACATAAACATTAGCACATAAATAGGTTTAATTACTTAATGGTGCATATTTCACGTGGTATAATCGAATTCAATATATTGTACATTGGCAATATTAACGAGCATTAGTGAAAGGGAAATGTGCCCTTGGGCCATTTCTAAGTATTTTGGTGATTGAGTGCCAACTCAAGTGCTTTTGTGTTGATCTATGCAATGTGGTGGACAAAGTGCAAATCATGTCAAAAGGTATGTTTCCAGACTTAGTACATTGTTTTGTGGACTAATGCATTGTGTCTAAGTGCTGGAAACAGGAAAGATTGAATTGGAAATGAGATGGCTCTGTTCAGCCAAAGTCGGCTCGATCTGGGCGCACCGGACTGTCCGGTGGTGCACCGGACAGTGTCCGGTGTGCCAGGCTGGCTCAGGCGAACTTGCCGCTCTCGGGAAGGAATTAACGACGTACGGCTATAATTCACCGGACTGTCCGGTGTGCACCGGACTGTCCGGTGAGCCAACGGTCAGCCGGGCCAACGGTCGGCTGCGCGATCCGCGCGGGACACGTGGCCGAGCCAACGGTCGGGAGGGGGCACCGGACTGTCCGGTGTGCACCGGACAGTGTCCGGTGCGCCAACGGCTCCAAGGCTGCCAACGGTCGGCTTCGCCAAATAAGGAAGGAAATCCGCACCGGACAGTGTCCGGTGGTGCACCGGACTGTCCGGTGCGCCAGGCGATAGAAGGCAAGAATTGCCTTCCAGGATTGCTCTCAACGGCTCCTAGCTGCCTTGGGGCTATAAAAGGGACCCCTAGGCGCATGGAGGAGGATACCAAGCATCCTTGAGCACTCTTGATCACTCACACTCCATTCTTGTGCACTTGTTCGACATTCTAGTGATTTGAGCTCTGTTCTAGTGTGCTAGTCTTTTGAGCTTAAGTCTGGGTCTTGTGTGTGCGTACTTGCTGTGATCTTTGTGTCTTGTGTGAGTTGCTAATCCCTCCCTTACTCCGTGCTTCTTTGTGAACATCTTTGTAAGGGCGAGAGACTCCAAGTTGTGGAGATTCCTCGCGAACGGGATATAGAAAAGAAAAACAAACACCGTGGTATTCAAGTGGGTCTTTGGACCACTTGAGAGGGGTTGAGTGCAACCCTCGTCCGTTGGGATGCCACAACGTGGAGTAGGCAAGCGTTGGTCTTGGCCGAACCACGGGATAAACCACTGTGCCATCTCTGTGATTGATCTCTTGTGGTTATTGTGTTTTGTTGAGACTCCTCTCTAGCCACGTGGCAATACTGTGCTAACGTTTAACCAAGTTTGTGTGGCATTAAGTTCAAGTTTTACAGGATCACCTATTCACCCCCCCTCTAGGTGCTCTCAATTGGTATCAGAGTCGTTCTCTTCAAGAAAGGGACTAACCGCCCGAAGAGATGGATCCTAAGGGCAAGGGGATTGTGATCAATGACAAGGAGAAGGAGTCATTCGTCAACGAGCCCAAGGATGACAAGCCTACCGACTCGGGCTCGGGCCTCAAACGCAAAGATGGGAAGAAGAAGAAGACAAGACGCATCAAGGAGACCGTCTACTACGACGACAGTGATGAGTCCACTTCTTCCCAAAAGGACAACAACGACAACGACTACGAGAGAAGGAAACCGGTTAATTCGAACTTTTCTTTTGACTACTCTCGTATTCCGCAAAGTACAAATGCTCATTTGCTCTCCATTCCACTTGGCAAACCTCCTCACTTTGATGGAGAGGACTACGGATTTTGGAGCCACAAAATGCGTAGTCACCTGTTCTCTCTCCATCCGAGCATATGGGAGATTGTGGAAAGTGGAATGAAATTTGATAGCTCGGATAGTCCTATGTTTATCAATGAACAGATTCATAGAAATGCACAAGCTACTACTGTGTTGTTAGCCTCCTTGTGCAGGGACGAGTATCATAAGGTGAGCGGCTTGGACAATGCCAAGCAGATCTGGGACACCCTCAGGATCTCACATGAGGGGAACAACGTCACCTTACTCACCAAAATGGAGTTGGTGGAGGGCGAGCTTGGAAGATTCGCAATGATCAGGGGAGAGGAGCCAACCCAAACATACAACCGGCTCAAGACCCTTATCAACAAGATAAGGAGCTACGGAAGCACACGATGGACGGACCACGACGTCGTTCGTTTAATGCTAAGGTCCTTTACTGTACTTGATCCACATTTGGTGAACAATATCCGTGAAAATCCTAGGTACACCAAGATGTCGCCCGAAGAAGTTCTTGGGAAATTTGTAAGCGAGCGAATGATGATCAAGGAGGCAAGATATGTTGACGACGCGTTGAACGGTCCAATCCATGAGCCTCAACCCATTGCTCTCAAGGCAACGAGGAGCAAGGAGGCGCTACCTAGCAAGGTGGCGCAAGTTGACGCGGTCGGGCTCAATGATGAAGAGATGGCCCTCATCATCAAGCGCTTCAAGACGGCGCTAAAGGGTCGCAAGGGGCAGCCAAGCAAGACCAAGACAAAGGGGAAGCGCTCATGCTTCAAATGTGGTAAAGTTGGTCATTTTATTGCTAACTGTCCCGACAATGATAGTGACCAGGAAGAAGGGAACAAGAGGGAGAAGAAGAAGAATTATAAGAAGGCAAAAGGCGAGGCACATCTTGGCAAGGAGTGGGACTCGGATTGTTCGTCGTCCGACTCCGACAACGAAGGACTCGCCGCCACTGTCTTCAACAAGTCATCTCTCTTCCCCAACGAGCATCACACTTGCCTCATGGCAAGGGAAAAGAAGGTAAGCGCTCGTAACACTAGTACTTATGCTTCTTCAAGTGAGGATGAGTCTAGTGATGATGATGAAATAGATTATTCATGTTTATTCAAAGGTCTAGATAGAACCAAGGTGGATAAAATAAATGAATTGATTGATGCTTTGAATGATAAGAATAGATTGCTAGAAAAGCAAGAGGATCTCTTATATGATGAACATGACAAGTTTGTAGAAGCTCAAAAATCCCTTGCTTTAGAAATAAAGAGGAATGAAATGCTTTCTTGTGAATTGTCTACATGCCATGACTCTATTTCTAGTTTAAAAAGCATAAACGATGACTTGAATGCTAAGTTAGAAATAGCTAATAAATCAACATCTTGTGTAGAACATGTTGTGGTTTGCACTAGGTGTAAAGATTTTAATATTGATGCTTGTAGTGAACACCTAGTTTCAATTTCTAAATTGAATGATGAAGTAGCTAGTCTTAATGCCCAACTTAAGACTAGCAAAAGCGAATTTGATAAGTTAAAATTTGCAAGGGATGCCTACACGATTGGTAGACACCCCTCAATTAAGGATGGACTTGGTTTCAAGAGGGAAGCCAAGAACTTAACAAGCCATAAGGCTCCCATCCCCGCCAAGGAGAAAGGGAAGGCCCCTATGGCTAGTAGTGCTAAAAGGAACCATGCTTTTATGTACCATGATAGAAGACAGTCTTATAAGAGTTGTAATGCTTATGATGCTTTTGACTCTCATGCCATGTTTGCTTCTAGTTCTTCCTATATGCATGATAAAGATATGTCTAGGAGATATTTTGTTCATATTCCTAGGAAAGTTAATGAACCTTCTACAATATATCATGCTTTAAATGCTTCCTTTGCCATTTGTAGAAAGGATAGGAAGATAGTTGCTAGAAATTTAGGGGCAAAATGCAAGGGAGACAAAACTTGCATTTGGGTCCCTAAGACAATTGTGACTAACCTTGTAGGACCCAACAAGAGTTGGGTACCTAAGACCCAAGCCTATTTGCCTTGCAGGTTTATGCATCCGGGGGTTCAAGCTGGATTATCGACAGCGGATGCACAAACCATATGACGGGGGAGAAGAAGATGTTCACCTCCTACGTCAAAAACAAGGATTCCCAAGATTCAATAATATTCGGTGATGGGAATCAAGGCAAGGTAAAAGGGTTAGGTAAAATTGCTATTTCATCCGAGCACTCTATATCTAATGTGTTTTAAGTTGAGTCTCTTGGATATAATTTGTTATATGTTAGTCAATTATGCAATATGAGATATAATTGTCTATTCACAAATGTAGATGTGTCTGTCTTTAGAAGAAGTGATGGTTCATTAGCTTTTAAGGGTGTATTAGACGGCAAACTTTATTTAGTTGATTTTGCAAAAGAGGAGGTCGGTCTAGATGCATGATTAATTGCTAAGACTAGCATGGGCTGGCTGTGGCATCGCCGCTTAGCACATGTGGGGATGAAGAACCTTCACAAGCTTCTAAAGGGAGAACACGTGATAGGTCTAACCAATGTTACTTTCGAAAAAGATAGACCTTGTGCAGCTTGTCAAGCAGGTAAACAAGTGGGAGGAGCGCATCATAGCAAGAATGTGATGACTACGTCAAGACCTCTGGAGCTGCTACATATGGACCTCTTCGGACCCGTCCCCTATCTAAGTATAGGAGGAAGTAAGTATGGACTAGTTATTGTTGATGACTTTTCCCGCTTCACTTGGGTATTCTTTTTGCAGGATAAATCTGAAACACAAGGGACCCTCAAGCGCTTCCTAAGGAGAGCTCAAAACGAGTTTGAGCTCAAGGTGAAAAAGATAAGGAGCGACAATGGGTCCGAATTCAAGAACCTTCAAGTGGAGGAGTACCTTGAGGAGGAAGGGATCAAGCACGAGTTCTCCGCTCCCTACACACCACAGCAAAATGGTGTGGTAGAGAGGAAAAACAGGACGCTTATAGACATGGCGAGGACGATGCTTGGAGAGTTTAAGACCCCCGAGCGTTTTTGGTCGGAAGCCATGAACACAGCTTGCCACGCCATCAACAGGGTCTACCTTCACCGCCTCCTCAAGAAGACTTCGTACGAGCTTCTAACCGGTAACAAACCCAATGTATCCTACTTTCGTGTATTTGGGTGCAAATGCTACATTCTAGTGAAGAAGGGTAGAAATTCTAAGTTTGCTCCCAAAGCTGTAGAAGGGTTTTTATTAGGTTATGACTCAAATACAAAGGCGTATAGAGTCTTCAACAAATCGGGTTTGGTTGAAGTCTCTAGCGACGTTGTATTTGATGAGACTAATGGCTCTCCAAGAGAGCAAGTTGTTGATTTTGATGATGTAGATGAAGAAGAAGTTCCAACGACCGCAATACGCACCATGGCGACTGGAGATGTGCGGCCACAGGAACAAGATGAGCAAGATCAACCTTCTTCCTCAACAATGGTGCATTCCCCAACTCAAGACAATGAACAGGTTCATCAAGAAGAGGCGTGTGATCAAGGGGGAGCACAAGATGATCATGTGATGGAGGAAGAAGCACAACCGGCACCTCCAACCCAAGTTCGAGCGACGATTCAAAGGGATCATCCCGTCGACCAAATTTTGGGTGACATTAGCAAGGAGTAACAACTCGGTCTCGATTAGTTAATTTTTGTGAGCATTACTCCTTTGTCTCTTCTATTGAGCCTTTCAGGGTAGAGGAGGCCTTGCTAGATCCGGACTGGGTGTTGGCCATGCAGGAGGAGCTCAACAACTTCAAGAGGAATGAAGTTTGGACACTGGTGCCTCGTCCCAAGCAAAATGTTGTGGGAACCAAGTGGGTGTTCCGCAACAAACAAGACGAGCACGGGGTGGTGACATGGAACAAGTCACGACTTGTGGCAAAAGGTTATGCCCAAGTCGCAGGTTTGGACTTTGAGGAGACTTTTGCTCCTGTGGCTAGGCTAGAGTCCATTCGTATTTTGCTAGCATATGCCGCTCACCATTCCTTCAGGTTGTTCCAAATGGATGTGAAGAGCGCTTTCCTCAACGGGCCAATCAAGGAGGAGGTGTATGTGGAGCAACCCCCTGGCTTCGAGGATGAACGGTACCCCGACCACGTGTGTAAGCTCTCTAAGGCGCTCTATGGACTTAAGCAAGCCCCAAGAGCGTGGTATGAATGCCTTAGAGACTTTTTAATTGCTAATGCTTTCAAGGTTGGGAAAGCAGATCCAACTCTTTTTACTAAGACTTGTGATGGTGATCTTTTTGTGTGCCAAATTTATGTCGATGACATAATATTTGGTTCTACTAACCAAAAGTCTTGTGAAGAGTTTAGCAGGGTGATGACGCAGAAATTCGAGATGTCAATGATGGGCGAGTTAAGCTACTTCCTTGGGTTCCAAGTGAGGCAACTCAAGGATGGAACCTTCATCTCTCAAACCAAGTACACGCAAGACTTGATCAAGCGGTTTGGGATGAAGGACGCCAAGCCCGCTGTAAGGAAAATGGACCCCGGGCCATTTGGCTAATTGAGTTTTGGTGTTTGATGAACAACACAATCCGTGAACTAATAAGTTTTCTAGTGGTTGTGTTTGTAGTTCACAGGATGCGAAGAGAATTGGACCAAGGCAATGAGGATGCAACACCTCAAAGAAGACATTATAAGACTCATAGAAGACATTACAAAGTAATATTGAAGACACTTTATATATGCTAAGAGTCCAACACATCAAGAAGTAGAAGTGAGATACAAAGCTACAAAACAAAAGTGAAGTTGATAAAGGTTGAGAGGAAGGGCTGACTGAATTGGAAGTGTTTCACAACACCAAATTTGCTCAAACTGATATGGCTTCAACTCTGGGTTGTAGAGAATTTCATAAGCTTTCCAAAAAGTACAAGATCATCGAAATCGGAGTTCGGAGCTAAAAGTTACGGCCAAAATACGACAAGCGGACATGGGCTGTCCGGTGCACACCGGACCGTCCGGTGCGCCATGTCCGGTGCGCCATCTTCGGAAGCTCAAACGGCTACTTTTAACGGCTAGTACACGTGGGATGTCCGGTGCACCACCGGACAGTCCGGTGCACCTGTCCGGTGCGCCGCAGAAAGCTGCAGAACTGCTTTCCAACGGCTATATTTGAGTTGGGGCCTATATATACTTCACCCAACCGGCCATTTGAAGGTGTGGGAGCCCAAGAAACATACCAAGGCATATTGTAGACATTTCCAAGTGCTCAAACACCCAAGTGCTTAATAGAATCACTCGGTGATTAGCGTAGGTGCTTTGTGAAGTGCTTAGGTTAGTTAGACCGCATTAGCGCTTGCTCTAGGTGAATCCTAGTTAGTTGAGTGAGTTTTGTAAAACCACACAACCCCTCGGCTCTTGCGTGAGTCGTTGTAATTGTACCGAGTGGGGCGAGAGTCTTGCGAGACCGTGACAACCGCGTTTGTGTCACGGCTGCCACCGTGTACCGGAGGGAACGAGGCCCGCGGCGTTTCGGCCGGAAGCTCGATAGTGGAGACGGCGGGGAGCGTCCGAGAGGAGCCGGAAGCGGAGCACCACTTGCGCGTGGAGAAGGCCCGCGGCTCTCTACGGAGTTACTCGACCGAGGTGCTTGGCCCTCGCGTGGGCTTCCCTTTGCGTAGGGGCACCAACGAGGATTAGTCGGGACCTTGCGTGGTTCCGGATACCTCGGTAAAAATACCGGTGTCATCCACGAGAGTTTGCTTCTCTACCTAGCTCTTTACTTTCCATATTTATATTAAGCATTTAAGTTTCAATCTTGTAGTCATACTTGTTTAGTGTAGATTGAAACTTAACCTTTGCGGTAGAGATAGCAACACTTAGACAAAACCTAGTTTGCACACTCTAGTTTGATTACTTGCAAAGGTTTTGCTCTAGGGATTTAATTGTGGCCTAGTTTAGTAAAAGTTTTGGAAGTCCTAATTCACCCCCCCCCCTCTTAGGCGTCACCCGTTTCCTACAAGTGGTATCAGAGCCCGGTTTGGCTCATTTGAAACGCTTTAGCTTCACCGCTAAAAGAGCCGACGCTTTTTAGAGGAAGGGATGGATACCCATAGGCCACCACACTTCGACGGCACTAACTTCCCATATTATAGTGCTAGAATGGCTTGTTACCTAGAGGCCGTTGATCTAGGTGTTTGGAGAGTCACTCGTGACGGGATGAAACCCCTCAAGAATCCCGAGAAACCCACCACGAGTGAAGAAAAAGAAATTCATTTAAATGCTAGAGCCAAAAATTGCTTGTATGAATCTCTTAGCATGGATATTTTCAATCAAGTATTTACCCTGAAAACTGCTAATGAGATTTGGCTAAAATTGCATGAGCTCCATGACGGCACATCCAATGTCCGTGAGCAAAAACATTGCCTAGTTTTAAATGAGTATAATTCTTTTGCTATGAAAGATGATGAGCTTGTTAGAGACATGTATTCTCGCTTGAATCTAATTATCAATGAGCTCAATTCTATTGGCATTAATAAGCTAGGTGATGCGGACATTGTGAGGAAGATTATCTCCCTACTACCACAACAAAGATATGGGAGCATCATCACCATCCTTCACAACATGGAGGACTTAAGCGACATGACCTCGACCATTGTGATTGGGAAAATCGCGGCCTTTGAGATGTCGCGAAAAATGAGTCGGGGAGAGGAGCCAACTTCCTCAAGACCATATGCTTTTGCATGTGATGAAAGGAAGGGCAAAAAGAAGGCTCCCACTCCAAGTTCCTCAAGTGAAGAAGAGGAAGAAGAAGAAAGTGATGATGATGAAGATAATCAACCATGCACATCATCCTCCGAGGACGAAGAAACGATCCGACGCGTCGGAAAGGTAATGGGGATGATCCGCAAGATTAATCTAATGGGTGTGCCCCTGCAGGTCGAGGATCTTCTCTTTAACATTGACAGGAAAAAGCAAAGGAAGAGAGGATGCTTCACATGTGGGGAGAAGGGTCACTTCAGGGACAACTGTCCAAATATGGCCAAACCCAAAAAGGAGAGGAGCAAAGGCAAGGCGCTAACAAGTGTTAGAACTTGGGATGATTCTTCAAGTGAAGATGAACCTCCAAGGACACGCAGCCACCGGTCCTCGTCACGATCATCACGGTCATCACACAAATGCCTTATGGCAAGAGGTAACAAAAGCATTCCATCCTCTAGTGATGAAAGTAGTAGTAATGATGAAGGTGAGGGAAAGCCCTCTCTAGATGAGCTTGCGGAAGCCGTAGAATTTTTCTAGGATGTTTGCACTAAGCAAAAAGCTCAACTTAAAACTTTGAAAAATAAGTTGGTTAGCTCTCAAAATGATTACAAAGGTTTGCTAGAAAAATTTGAAACTTTTGCAAACTTAAATAGTGAGCTATCAACTAAAATTGAGCTATTAGAATCTAGTGCTCCATCCACTGCTACCGATGATAGCCTTATTAAAAAGAATGAAAAACTTAAGGCTAAGTTAGCTAGCTCCCAAGAAGCTATTGAAAATTTGCTAGAGAAAATGGAAATTCTTAGCATACACAATAATGAGCTAACTACTAAGCTAGAAAACATTGGTAGCACCCCAGCAACATCTTTAGTTGAAATACCTGAAATAATTAAGAAAGATGCTTCTACTTCCTGCTTTGATTTAATTGATGATTCTAACCCCTGCAACCAAGTCGTTGTTGAGAATATTGTTGTAAAGACATGTTCGGATGAGGTTGCAAAGGAAAATGAACAATTAAAGCAAGAAGTGGCTCGCCTTGGCAAGGCTTTGTATGACAAGAAAGGCAAAGCCAAACAAATCCGACCTTCACAGGATAACACCACTGCGGGAGTGAACAAGCCTATGGAGGGAGAAACTGTGATTTGTAGACTATGCCACATGGAAGGCCACAAGTCTTTCCAATGCAAGGCGATGATCGGGGATAAACAAAGGCGAAAGCTCAAGCAAAAGCCATCAAGCAAAATCTCCAACACCTACATCAAAAAGGTGAACAAAAAGGATGCTACACCATATTTGATCAAGAAGAAAAAGAACGGAAAGGTGATAGCAATCAAGGCCAACAAGCAAGCCAACAAAGGAAAGGGGGCCAAATGCATCTGGGTGCCAAAGGAGATAATTTCAACCATGAAAAGCACCAAGAAGGTTTGGATCCCGAAAGGGAAGTGAGTGGACCGAAGGTCCTTGGGAAATTTGGAGACTTGGCAAATTTGGATGTATATCATGGGATACATCATATTAGATCAAGTTTATTGCCAAGTGGGTTAGTGAAAATTTTTGACCCAAATTTCCCACCCATGACTAAGGTAACTAGTTTTATTGTATTCCTCGTTTTTAGATATGCATATTTATTTACCTTTTATCTAGTTTACCTTTCTTGCCTAGTATTACATTTGTTATGTATTTTTTTAAATCATGCATACTAGGTAAATCATATGGTAGGAGTGCTTGTTCTTAATTTATATACTTAAGCAAACCTACATGGCTTAAAATGTTTATTTAAGCACGGCACATAGCTTTTATATAACTCCTTAGTAAATGATGCATCAATTGAAAATTTTGATCTCTACAAAGTATATCATTTAACTTATATGTGCCAAAGTTAGGATTATGGATAATTCGCCCCTCTTGATATCAAATCAAAGTGCATGTCTCCTACAAGTATTCAAAACTTGTATGCACACCTTTAGGGGGAGGTTACTCTATAATCTAGTACTTTGAGACTAACACCTTTTCAAGTCTATTTCATGTGATAGTCTCATTGTAAGGAAAATAAGGTCCCCGGAGAAAGACAACAATCTTCCACTGTAAAATCTCCAAGAACTCTCATGTCTCTCAAGCTCACCATTGACTTTCAATTGGTATCTTTTGAGACTACATTCAGTATCATTTACATGTCTTCTCCAATATTTGATTAGACTATATTTCATATCATATGCTTCCATGTTGCTAAAAATGCATAAGCAGTTAACTCATATTCTGTTACCTATGCATAAGGGAAGTTAGTCTTTTCAAATCATATCTTGCACCTCAAATTTTTCACATGCTTTTTCCTAAGTTGAGGATCTCTGTCAGGGGGAGTATTTCTTCATCTCTAAAAGGGGAGAAAAACTCTTTCTAAAGGAGAATACTCATTTAGGGGGAGTAATCTTTTAAGGTCTCCTACAACTGGTATCATCTATGGCTTAATTCAATATACTTCTAGCAATATCATTTGATACAATTCTTGATGAGGGCAAGCTTTTATTTACTTCCTACATGCTTTTAATGTCTTCCTTTTCGGTGGTTGATGCCAAAGGGGGAGAAGTTTAGGGACCAAAGCAATGAAAACTATATCAAACACCAAACACCACCAATTTAAAATTTTATATCTCCAAATGACTTTTTCAAGTGGTTTTGGTTATTTGGTCCAAAAATAGGAAGTAAGTGAATTATGGAGTTAGGGGGAGGCTTAAGTCCATAATTTCACATTGTGGGGACAATCATGCATCTTAGCAAGTAAAATGCATATTTTCATTCAAATACTTGTATTTATTTGCTTGCTTTGGTTGTGTTGTCATCAATCACCAAAAAGGGGGAGATTGTAAGGAAAATGGACCCCGGGCCATTTGGCTAATTGAGTTTTGGTGTTTGATGAACAACACAATCCGTGAACTAATAAGTTTTCTAGTGGTTGTGTTTGTAGTTCACAGGATGCGAAGAGAATTGGACCAAGGCAATGAGGATGCAACACCTCAAAGAAGACATTATAAGACTCATAGAAGACATTACAAAGTAATATTGAAGACACTTTATATATGCTAAGAGTCCAACACATCAAGAAGTAGAAGTGAGATACAAAGCTACAAAACAAAAGTGAAGTTGATAAAGTTGAGAGGAAGGGCTGACTGAATTGGAAGTGTTTCACAACACCAAATTTGCTCAAACTGATATGGCTTCAACTCTGGGATGTAGAGAATTTCATAAGCTTTCCAAAAAGTACAAGATCATCGAAATCGGAGTTCGGAGCTAAACGTTACGGCCAAAATACGACAAGCGGACATGGGCTGTCCAGTGCACACCGGACCGTCCGGTGCGCCATGTCCGGTGCGCCATCTTCGGAAGCTCAAACGGCTACTTTTAACGGCTAGTACACGTGGGATGTCCGGTGCACCACCGGACAGTCCGGTGCACCTGTCCGGTGCGCCGCAGAAAGCTGCAGAACTGCTTTCCAACGACTATATTTGAGTTGGAGCCTATATATACTTCACCCAACCGGCCATTTGAAGGTGTGGGAGCCCAAGAAACATACCAAGGCATATTGTAGACATTTCCAAGTGCTCAAACACCCAAGTGCTTAATAGAATCACTCGGTGATTAGCGTAGGTGCTTTGAGAAGTGCTTAGGTTAGTTAGACCGCATTAGCGCTTGCTCTAGGTGAATCCTAGTTAGTTGAGTGAGTTTTGTAAAACCACACAACCCCTCGGCTCTTGCGTGAGTCGTTGTAATTGTACCGAGTGGGGCGAGAGTCTTGCGAGACCGTGACAACCGCGTTTGTGTCATGGCCGCCACCGTGTACCGGAGGGAACGAGGCCCGCGGCGTTTCGGCCGGAAGCTCGATAGTGGAGACGGCGGGGAGCGTCCGAGAGGAGCCGGAAGCGGAGCACCACTTGCGCGTGGAGAAGGCCCGTGGCTCTCTACGGAGTTACTCGACCGAGGTGCTTGGCCCTCGCGTGGGCTTCCCTTTGCGTAGGGGCACCAACGAGGATTAGTCGGGACCTTGCGTGGTTCCGGATACCTCGGTAAAAATACCGGTGTCATCCACGAGAGTTTGCTTCTCTACCTAGCTCTTTACTTTCCATATTTATATTAAGCATTTAAGTTTCAATCTTGTAGTCATACTTGTTTAGTGTAGATTGAAACTTAACCTTTGCGGTAGAGATAGCAACACTTAGACAAAACCTAGTTTGCACACTCTAGTTTGATTACTTGCAAAGGTTTTGCTCTAGGGATTTAATTGTGGCCTAGTTTAGTAAAAGTTTTGGAAGTCCTAATTCACCCCCCCCTCTTAGGCGTCACCCGTTTCCTACACCCGCAAAGACTCCAATGGGAACCGACAGACACACCGACCTCAACAAAGGAGGTAAGTCCGTTGATCAAAAGGCATACCGGTCTATGATAGGGTCTTTACTTTATTTATGTGCTAGTAGACCGGATATTATGCTTAGTGTATGCATGTGTGCTAGATTTCAATCCGATCCTAAGGAGTGTCACTTAGTGGCTGTGAAGCGAATTCTTAGATATTTAGTCGCTACGCCTTGTTTCGGGATCTGGTATCCAAAGGGGTCTACCTTTGACTTGATTGGATATTCAGACTCCGACTATGCTGGATGTAAGGTCGATAGGAAGAGTACATCGGGGACGTGCTAATTCTTAGGAAGGTCCCTGGTGTCATGGAGTTCTAAGAAACAAACCTCTGTTGCCCTATCCACCGCTGAGGCCGAGTACGTTGCCGCAGGACAGTGTTGCGCGCAACTACTTTGGATGAGGCAAACCCTCAGGGACTTTGGCTACAATCTGAGCAAAGTCCCACTCCTATGTGATAATGAGAGTGCTATCCGCATGGCGGATAATCCTGTTGAACACAGCCGCACAAAGCACATAGACATCCGGCATCACTTTTTGAGAGACCACCAGCAAAAGGGAGATATCGAAGTGTTTCATGTTAGCTTCGAGAACCAGCTAGCCGATATCTTTACCAAGCCTTTAGATGAGCAGACCTTTTGCAAGTTGCGTAGTGAGCTAAATGTCTTAGATTCGCGGAACTTGGATTGAATTATAGCATACATGTGTTTATGCCTTTGATCATGTTCCTTATGCATTTTGTTGTTTATTTATGGTGCTCAAGTTGTACAAGCACTCCCCGGACCTTTCAAGTCCATTTGCAAGGGATGCACAAATTTAGGGGGAGTTGTGCTACAACTTGACCCTTTGAGACTAACCGTGTGCTTGAGTTTGCTTGTTTTAGTCTCAAAGGAGGTTTGAAAGGGAAAAGGTGGACTTGGACCATGAAAGACTTCCACTGCACTCCGATGAGAGGGTAACTTATTCCAAGTTCATCTCACGTACTCTTATTGCCTTTGTATTCTTATTGAAGATTTTGGTGAGGCAATGGGGTTCAAGGGCCAAGATTGATCCCGTTTTGGTGCTTGATGCCATCCCGTTTTGGTGCTTGATGCCAAAGGGGGAGAAAATAAAGGCCAAAGCAATAAATGGATCAGCTACCACTTGAAATTTTGATAGTAGAATAGAGCTTTTGGTTTGTCAAAAGTTGGCCTCTTGTGGGGAGAAGTGTTGATTATGGGAAAAATGGGGAGTTTTTGAAATCCTTGATCAATTTCTTTTGGAATACCTCTCGTTATGTCTCTACAAGTGAATTTGACTTAGAGATAGGAAATTGAGTTTGATTTGCAAAAACAAACCAAGTGGTGGCAAAGAGTGATCCATATATGCCAAATATGAATCAAAACTATATTGAGTTTTCATTTGCATTGATATTGCACTTGTTCTAGTTGCTTTATGTTGTGTTGGCATAAATCACCAAAAAGGGGGAGATTGAAAGGGAAATGTGCCCTTGGGCCATTTCTAAGTATTTTGGTGATTGAGTGCCAACGCAAGTGCTTTTGTGTTGATCTATGCAATGTGGTGGACAAAGTGCAAATCATGTCAAAAGGTATGTTTCCAGACTTAGTACATTGTTTTGTGGACTAATGCATTGTGTCTAAGTGCTGGAAACAGGAAAGATTGAATTGGAAATGAGATGGCTCTGTTCAGCCAAAGTCAGCTCGGTCTAGGCGCACCGGACTGTCCAGTGTGCCAGGCTGGCTCAGGCGAACTTGCCGCTCTCGGGAAGGAATTAACGGCGTACGGCTATAATTCACCGGACTGTCCGGTGTGCACCAGACTGTCCGGTGAGCCAACGGTCAGCCGGGCCAACGGTCGGCTGCGCGTTCCGCGTGGGACACGTGGCCGAGCCAACGGTCGGGAGGGGGCACCGGACTGTCCGGTGTGCACCGGACAGTGTCCGGTGCGCCAATGGCTCCAAGGCTGCCAACGGTCGGCTTCGCCAAATAAGGAAGGAAATTCGCACCGGACAGTGTCCGGTGGTGCACCGGACTGTCCGGTGCGCCAGACGACAGAAGGCAAGAATTGCCTTCCCGGATTGCTCTCAACGGCTCCTAGCTGCCTTGGGGCTATAAAAGGGACCCCTAGGCGCATGGAGGAGGATACCAAGCATTCCTTGAGCACTCTTGATCACTCACACTCCATTCTTGCGCACTTGTTCGACATTCTAGTGATTTGAGCTCCGTTCTAGTGTGCTAGTCTTTTGAGCTTAAGTCTGGGTCTTGTGTGTGCGTACTTGCTGTGATCTTTGTGTCTTGTGTGAGTTGCTAATCCCTCCCTTACTCCGTGCTTCTTTGTGAACATCTTTGTAAGGGCGAGAGACTCCAAGTTGTGGAGATTCCTCGCGAACGGGATATAGAAAAGAAAAGCAAACACCGTGGTATTCAAGTGGGTCTTTGGACCACTTGAGAGGGGTTGAGTGCAACCCTCGTCCGTTGGGACGCCACAACGTGGAGTAGGCAAGCGTTGGTCTTGGCCGAACCACGGGATAAACCACTGTGCCATCTCTGTGATTGATCTCTTGTGGTTATTGTGTTTTGTTGAGACTCCTCTCTAGCCACTTGGCAATACTGTGCTAACGTTTAACCAAGTTTGTGTGGCATTAAGTTCAAGTTTTACAGGATCACCTATTCACCCCCCCCCCTCTAGGTGCTCTCAATTAGTGATGTACTATGTTGAATATGGATTCTTTCCTATTTCATGTTTATCTAACAGCGGTGAAGATATTGGTGTGGTTAGTTTTGTGCCATTATTTGATCTCTTTTAGAAAGATGGTAACTTGAGTACGTATGTTTGGAACCAAGAGCTGCTTGTTTCAGTATTCCTATAGTTAAGGTCAATAAGTCTGCAACAAAATTGGTACGCATTCTTTTATTTTTATCTGTAAATTTTAATATGGATCAGTATGCCATGCACAAGAGTTTCCTAAGCTGTAATTGTTGGTATTTTCTTTTTTCTTGTTAGTATCTGTACTACCGGTAAGAGTGGGTACATATATAAATTCTGAAGTTTGTGAGTAACTACAAAGCTAATTTGTTGAGTCTCTATGCTTCAATAATGCCTAGCTACATTACAGATGAGTTCTCTCCAGTTTCTACTATAACGTGTTTAATGCTGGATACTTATAATCCCATACCGAATCATGCGTTAGATTGTACTTTATTCTACTATAAGGTAATAATTATAGAGCACAGTAGCACAGTAAACATTGTTGTTTCTTTGATTCATTTTTTACGAATCTCTTAGTTACTCTTTTGTGTGTGTAAGCTTCCTTTCTTTTCTTTTACTAGGTTTCAAAATTCATGGCATGCTAATGTCTGTTCTTAGTGTCACATATTTAATAAGTTATTTGTGTTGCATACCTGAATGACTCATGCTCGGTAATGTTTGTTAATACTATTATGCTTATCATTTCTCTTCCCTCAATTTAGTTGCAGATAGAAAAGATAACGCTGATAATCAAATGGAACCATCAATTTTGGCACCTGATCACAACAACACATGTGTAAGCCCTACTTTATTATGGACTCTCAATTCAGTCTAAAGGCATGTACATATCTTAGAAGATAAACAAAGGAATGGTACAAGTGCCGCACATAACAGCTATGACCAGCCAGCTGCCACACTGATGCCGCCACACCATGGCATGCCGGATCTCGGCATGCCCTTGGAGACATGTTGTGTCAATAGGGGAAGAGAATTGAGGATCTGTCGCGGCGCAACCGGTTCTATTATGTTACAGGAAGTAATTGTTATACCCCCATGTGTTGCACTTTCCATCTGCCCTCGGCCTGGTGTGGGAATATGTGAGGGTCAATGTCATCAAGCTAGCGGTTGAGGAGCTGAGGGTCCCTGAGTACCTGCAATTAAAGGAACAACTTATCGAAGAAGGGTATGTTTTTGCAGCCACTTCCCTCATTTGAAACTTTTTGGATCTTTGAAGACCAATAGATGAATTCTCATATTCACCAATGAAGATGATCCTTTTGGTACTATTACAGGAGCAGCAACAATAATAATCAATGGCACCTAAACATTTTCTTTTCCTCTAGGTTCCTATATTTCATGTTTACTAATCATTCATATTTCTGGCTTTAAGGTTGAGATTGAGAGAACTTACCATCAGAGAGTTCTTGAGATACTTGACCAATTGGAAGAAGTATGTATGCTCCTAACTTTGCTATTTGAGCATATTTATATATTGGGCTGCTTGTTGGAACTAATTTTTTGTGCTCGAACTTCTCAAAATCTTTTGTGTATCCATTTGGTGATTATGTTCTGATTAAGAGATGGTGTCTGAGCACCAAAAAATGAAAGCACCCCTGACTCCAGCAACTAAAAATTGATATCAAGGTCTTTCTGTTTGATCCTATTCACTGAGAATATGATGTACCCATTCACATTTTTTGCTTTCCCTTACATTTTTCTAGCTTTCAACAGGGTCCGTGTGAAACCAACCCACTATCAATTTTTGTTGTCTGCTACTGCTTAAGTTGTCTCCCTAAAATGAAAGAAGTATCGACATTGACTTAGAATGCATGAAGGGGTAAAAAGAAAATTGAACAAATCCTGAGTGTAGCACACATTCATGCCAAAGGCCTTAAACTGCTTCAGGTTTTAGTCTATTTCCCAGTGTGCGAATGGTGTTGTTCATCCTGAAGTAAAATTGATGGTCTTTTCGTGATGTTTTTCTTCACAAATTCTGGACAATAGGTATGATTCATTTTTATCACTGTAATATAAAAGAATTCTTATCCTTTCAGTGTGCAGCATCCTGTCCTCCTATTGATAGAAGCATTTATTTAGATTTGGCTTACATTGATTGATGAATATGATTTATATGAAGTTCCTGACATATATCTGCTTCATTGTATATATAAGTGAAATACAGTAGTCATTTTCCTATTTTAAGTATTCACATGTACAACTTTTCTTGTCAAATGTATGCTATGGCGCTTTTGTAAATGTTGCTTCCTTTGAACAATTTGGTGTCACCTTGATAGAGGTCAGAACTATTGAAAATCAAGAATTCATTTATGTATCTCACCATTTTCACGCCCTTACTACCTATCTGTTCTTTTTGTGAACAGTTTGTCATGCACGGGTTGCCTGTTATTGCAACAAAAATTCTGGTGTAACACTTTTCAGAATCCATCCATTTCTGTTCCATTAACTGCTTATTAATGCTCAAATTGAAGTTCTCACAAGTTGTTATTTATTCGTTACCACCTAGGCATAGAACCATATGTAACACTTTGTGTTCCTGGACACTATGCTGACTCGCAGCATGCAGTTGCTTCTCGCAATGGGCTTCACCTACAACTAGGTCATGGAAGCTTACAACATATTCGACGAGGATGTGGATTGTCCTGTGTGGGCTCTCTTCCTTTGAAAACCAACTTAGAGATTGGTAATTAGTATGAAACAAATCTTTACATAATTATTACTTGCATGGACGAAGTATGGCTGAAAAGAATGAAATATAGGAGAATCCTATTGTTAGGGAGGTAGATCTAAAGCATTTGATAAAGGCCAATTCGATACATGCGCATGCTTTAGATGAAGGGCTAATTGCTACCGGTTAAACATACCATTTGCAGTGTTTTTTGATATTTTGATCGATTTTGGCTGCAAAGGTCTACTAATTGGTTTCTCACTTACTAATTGATTGTTTTTGCATATCAATTTTTTTATTAAATTGGTTTCGTAGTAACGCACGGGCATATACCTAGTTTTTTATTAAATTATTAAATTAACTGCAACACAACAAGATACACGGACGGTGACGACGGCACACTTTTCCACAGCGCGCGCGCAACACAAACACTTGCGCTAGCTGCCGTTGCTGGCAGTGCTACAACTCTTCACCTGACTGAAAGCTACTAATACTGCATTAACCACGCCGGTGCTCACCCTTTCCGTTCAACTTAAACTCCGGCAGGGAGCGCTCAGTCGTGGTCTGGCTGGCCGTGTGGATGTTGACCAAGGCGAGGTGAGCCTAAGCGTTGCTCCGGAAGGAGCCGTACCCCCTGGCGCTGGCGCGGAGGACGATCTGGTGGTATAGCGCTGCGATCGCCGCGCCGATGAACGGGCCTACCCAGAAGATCCACTGCAGTAACATCAACCAACAAAATTGTATGAATTAGTGCTGCAATCTTGGACAATGTATGTAGGGACTAGGGACAGTGATGTAATTACCTGGTCGCTCCAGGCCTTGCTGTTGTTGTACACGACGGCGGCGCCGAGGCTCCTCGCCGGGTTGATTCCCGTGCCGGTGATCGGGATCGTCGCCAGGTGCACCATGAACACAGCGAATCCAATCGGAAGCGGCGCCAACACCTGGTGACCATGCATCTCGTTACGTTCGTCGGTACAGAAAAGAGGGAATGCACAACAGCACCACGGAAGCACAACTATGAGCGGGATCGTCACAGCTCCAAGGAGTGTGCATGGCAGATGCAGCAATTACCGGGACGTGGGAGTCGCGGGCGTTGCGCTTGGGGTCGGTGGCGGAGAAGACGGTGTACACGAGCACGAAGGTGCCGACGATCTCGGCGGCGAGCTCCGTGCCGGTGGAGTACCCGGCACTGACCTCGTTGGCGCCGCCGCCGTAGCGCGCGTAGAGTCCGCTCTGGAACCCCTTGACGAGCGCGACGCCGCAGATGGCGCCGAGGCTCTGCGCGGCCATGTACAGCAGCGCGCGCACCAGGGACACCTTCCGCGCCAGGAAGAGGCCGAAGGTGACGGCCGGGTTGATGTGGCCGCCGGAGATGCCGGCGGTGCAGTAGACGAGGATGAAGATCATGCCGCCGAACGCCCACGCGATGCCGAGGACGCCCACGCCGCCGCACGCCGCGCCGGGGCCCGACGCCGACGCGTCCGTCTGGTGCTTGTACCCGATCACGGTGGCCACGGTGATGTACAGGAACAGCAGCGTCGCCACGAACTCCGCGATCACGGCGCGGTACAGGGACCACTTGCCGAGCTCGTCGACGTCAATCAACGGTGCCGGCGGAGGGTCCGCATAGTCGCGGACGCCGCCGGCCTCCAGAGTGGACACGTCCACCTCCTTGCCCATCTGACTGAGCTGCTTGCAGGTAAGCAAGAGTGGTTAATTGAGAAGCTTTGATAGCTTGCTTGCGTTGTTGTTTTAGGACTGTCATGGAGGGTATTTATAGGGGCTTATGTAGGACAGATATGAGGGTTTAAGCGGAAATGCAATTTAAAAAAGGGATTTTTGTTGTTGTTGTTGTATGCTCATGGCCATTGGGTGACTATTCTGCGTGGGGCACAGGGGCAGGGAGTGTTTCAGTGTTTAGCTATTCATGTGGACGTCTTGCTAGTTTTACTTCCCGTTGGACTTAGGGGGTGTTTGAATGCAGTAAAACTAAGGTGTTGTTTGGTTCAAGAAATGTAACGGAAATGATAATGGTAATGGTTTACGCTCGATTACTGGCGGTAACAAGTTTGAATAGGCTGATATCACTTTTTAGTGTGATATCTGATTACGGTTAGACTAAAACAAATATGATTTAACGTTATTAGTTACCTATTACGTTATGAATATGTGAACCAAACGACACCTAATAGTTATTAGCTAAAAATTGTTAGTGGAATTAGCTAGCTAACAAATAGCTATCTAACTATTAACTAATTTACCAAAAATAGTTAATAGCTGAATTATTAGCTAATTTGTTTGGATGTCTCAACTAATTTTAGCCACTAACTATTAGCTCTAGTACATTCAAAACACTCACTTATTGTTTGAGTTTCAGTGTGGTATATCTATCTATCTATATCTATATTTGACTATATCCATTCATAAAAGAAGTTTTCATTCTAGAGAAATAAATTATCAACATCGATATATGAAGTCAAAGAATTTGTTTGCTATGTTAGTTTATCGTAATGATTGTATCTTGTACCATAGATAGAAGTATGAAGCAGAGTGTCAGAACATAATCGGTCTCGCTTTATTTGTTGCTTACCCAGGCTAGGTTGTTTGATTAGTCTCTAGTTTTGCTTGCTAGGCTAGTAATAAGATCCAAACCTAGGCTACACAACTCTTTTATTTTAGAGATATAGCAACATATCTCAAAACTGTAGTTGCACATATCTAGATATATTACTTTTGAATAAATTTTGACTAGAAAGAAATTAAGGAATTCAATTTTAAAAGTCAAAATTTTAAATCACATCCAATTAACCAATATCTTAAATGTCACGGCCGGTCCCTTTATCTAAAGTATTAAAACCTGACGCCTTTTGAGCGCTTATCCACGTTCGGCGCAGGTTCGCCCACGGCGTGCCAACGCGTGGCAGGTGTGTCGGACGCGGTTTTCTTTCTTCAATTCAACAGAAGAGCGTCGTGTCCGTGAAGATGCCGCAGTCCCGCGGTTTGGAGACCAGACCTCCCATCCACGCCACCCGTGACGCCGCTACCGGCTCCGAGCGCCGCAGATCCGATTCATGGGAGAGGATTTCCCCGGCTCTTCCTGTCCGATCTCGATTCCCCGTGCACGCGGTGGCCTCCCACGGCGCTCGCGACGGTACACGCCACGCCCACTCGTCGCCGCCATCCAAGCCTCGACGAACTGGACCGTCGGGTGCGAGGCGGCGTCCGACGGTTGGCCTATGCGCTGCCCTGCCCTCGAGGGCTCGACGCTGCTGGACCGGCGCTGGGGTTCGATGGATAGCGGCTGTCGGGGCGGACGTTCCTGCGCTCCGCAGATCCAGTTGCTGCGCTGGGGTTCGTTCGATGGAGCGCAGCTGTCGGGCCGGTCGTTCCTCCGCAGATCCGTCGCGACAGGAACGCGGTCGCCGTCCGTTGCGCTCGCGCGTACCCAGACAAGCCGCGGGGTCCGTTCCGCAGATGCGACCGCCTCCGGGTGCCGGGCGGGCCCCACATAGGCCACATCCACGGTGTACGCCAGCTTGCCTTCGGTTGATTGACGCGGGCAATGGCCTAGCTCCCAGGCGCGGTCGTCATCGCCTCGGCGTCGGATGACGCTGCTTATGTGGTCTGTGACGCCGTGTGGGTCCACGTGCAGCCTGTAAGGAAACAGCGGGTGGCCGCGTAGCCGTCGTCGTCGTACCAGTACCCATCTCTCTCGCTCCCATGCCTCACCAGTGACAGGCATGGCTCCGCGCTTTGTGCTGCACGACGGTGAGTACTTTCCTCCCTTTTTAATATTTTCTTCCCTCTCTCCTCAATTCATGTTTGCCTTATTAGGTCCTGGAACCGATAGCTTCTCCAGCCCGTCTTTATCGTTGTTCGCCACTTTAGTTTGGGCACCCACCGTCGTCATGGGAGCGTGTGGTCTGCTCCTGCTGCCGGCCGCCTCGTAGACATTGTCTGTGACTCCGTAAGTCCACGTTTGCTCTGCTTCTGGGTGCCGGCAGCAGGAGGACGGTGGGTGTGCACGTCATTCTCCTTTTAGCTACGCTATATTTTCTTATGCCCAGCCAATAGGAAAAAGTTCCACGCTCAAGGAGCATGTAGCTAGCGATCTCCTAGAGCAAAATCGACTCTCTTCTCAACATTTGAGTACGCCTTGGTCATGATAGCAACACTGTCAGGCAAAGAAGCAAAGTACTTAGAGGGGAACTCAGCAAAGAAATTAGACATTCATAAGCTATTCTGTTGTTCCAGCTTGTGTAAGGATATGATAGATAATTAATAGGACTGCCCCCTATATGTACCTACGTTCATCGCGCTGCTGCTTGCACTTGAACCCTAGAAACATAAAATTAGGTACCAGCTGGATAGGAACTGCTTTGCTCTAGACACGCTAGTTGTTTGGACTTTAAAATTTTGAAACTTTTTATTCAGAGATGATGTAACATGACATTCGTATTATCAGAGTAATGCTTCAGTCCATTAGGTGTTTAGATTGTGACATTTAGCCACACTTTTCTGAGGCTTAATGATAGACCAGTTTCTATAGTAGATTTATGTCTTACTTTCACAAAATTATTTTACATTAGGTGAGCTCAGTTATCCAGTCGTTGATCACATTTCTGTGGCTTCCTACTTGGACGTTTCAGCGTTTCCAATTTTTTGATGCTTATGCGTAGTTAGATGCTGGGTGGTACCCTCTGATCTAGGTTTCCTGCCTGCTGCCCAGCCTGTTTAGAGCTTAGCAATTTTTACTAGGATCTAGATTCTTTGGAATTGATATTTGACATACCAGTCTCTAAAAGAGGCACTAGCCTCTACCTATGTACAGAGATATTTCCTTACTGGTTGGCTAATTTTTATGTGCTGTTTTTTTCCAGTGATCTGGGTACTTGCTGCTTGGGGGAATTTTGTCGCAGCTTGGCGGAGACCGCTCGCCATTTTGCGTTTTCGATCGTCGGTGAGTTTGTGTGCCTATACGCCTGATCTGTTTTATAATGTGTTGTTTGTTACGAGCCGATTTATTCACCAGTGTTATGTGACGTTCTTCCATACTATGCGATATATAGAGCTATGCCTGATTCTCCATGTGTGCGTGTTGCGAGATGCCACGAAGCGAAGCGCCCAAGGAACAATGCAATTGCACAGTGTTAGTCCTCACAAGTTCGCTGCTTTGTTTATGCATGCGATGGCCGGTACCCATCCTAATTTGCGATACTTCTCTTGCGGGCCAAAAAATACGCAGCCTCTTTAGATTGCCCAGTCTTTGAGACAACTGATGTCCATCGCATTTTTCATGGTGAAGACTGTAACACCCCAGGTGTTACCCTGGCTAGAGCCACTTTGGCACTAGAAGCTGTGTTCACAATGGTGAAGACTTAGGGCACCACATAGGAACTTTGGAGCTCATGTGCTAATCAAGTTGCCAATGACCTAAGAAGCATTACTCTAATCCTTGCACACTTACTACCTTGGATAATAGGGGGGGAAGAACCCTAGACCTCTCCAAAGCCCTACCTTCCAAAACCCTAAGTAAGGGGGAAAAGAGAGTGAACAAGTGGGCAAAGCATGTGTAACTTTTACCCAAACCCTAAGCAACATTATAACCATCAATTAAGGGAGGGAAATATTGCAAAAAGGCCCCTGGAGAAACCCCAATTCAAATCTCCAAATGGAGAGAGAGCTAGAGCTCTCTATTTCCCTCTAAGTCACATTTTAGCCCTAATTCAAAGACCAGCCGTGTTCACTTTGAAGATGGCGCCAAAACCACTTGGGTTCTATACCAAAAATGTGCTATACCACTTAAGGCACCCCCTGGAAAAAATTGAGATCGAGACTCAGACGTTTGACAGCACTTGACATCAGTTTTGTCGCTGAGCGAGCAGTGAGACAAGCCAGATTTGGCGCCCGTCTATCTCCCGATCTAGGGCGTATCATCCCTTGGAACTCACACATGTGAGATAGCCCTAGGTGCCAGGAGGAGGTCTACGCCGGATTCATGGCGAGATTCGCACGTTTGCGATCTTTGGAGACGTTTGAACACTGGAAGAAACTCACCTCCACGTGTTCGACGCCTTCTGCCCGCGCCAGAGCACGCTCGCGCGCGTCCCCGCATGCCCCGCGCCGCGCCCGAGCCAAACCCGCTCCGTGGCCCGCGCCCGAGCTTATAAAGCCCTCCCAGGCTTCGACTACACCCTTCCGCGCACCCTCCACACCTCACCGGAGTTAGCTCGTCGCCGTTTGCCCATGCGCAGCGAGTCCGCGGCCGCCCAACCCCTCTGCCACCATAGACCGACCAGCAGAGCCATCCCCAACCCCGTCCTGCCCTCGGAGAAGCTTGTGCACACCTCCGTGAGGCTCCCCGAGCAAGGAATCAGAGTTTCCTTCGCCGGAGAAGCCAGTCCACGCTCGCCGGAGCTCTCGACCCCGCCGGAGTACGTGGACCGGGTAAACCACTCCACCACCCTTCGATTCCTTGTGCACACAGTCGCTGCGTGACCCCGTGATGCTCACCGTGCCCTCGGATTGAACCAGTTCGCCGTGGTTTGGCCGGTATACTCGCCGCCGACGAGGACACCCGCCTGCACGCGTGGACCGGGCGATTCCGGCCATCTCCGACGTCGAGCCGTACCTCGACATGACCGCCAGAGTCTCCCCGAGCCGACCCCACCCTTCGCCGGACCTCCCTCGCCGCCGGTAAGCCGCGCCGCCCTTTTCTTTTCCGCGGTTACTGTTTCAGTGAGGGGAAGGACTGCGGGTGAGAGGGAAGAAAGGTCAGGGGGTTTTGTGAAATGTCAGAGGCACAGGGGAATAGTGGCGTGGGGGTAGATTTGTGAGGGTGGATTTAGTTTAAACCCAGGGACCTCGGTGTAAACTGTTTTTCCAGAAAACCATAATTAAATCTATTTTTAAATTGGACAGCAACTTTAAAAATGCATAACTTCTGTTTAAATCATCCAAATTTGGTCAAACCAATTTTGTCAGACTCCAATTAATGTAACCTATTTAAGAAAAATATAAAACCCCTTGGTGCTGTGGAAAACTTAGAAGTTCTGATTTAATGTTAGTTTTGGCCAAAAGCTAAATAATGGTAAGAAAAATAGTTAGGCTATTTGACTAGGGTTAGGAAAATTTGGAGAAGTTTATATTTACCTACTAACCTGTTTAAAATGTTAAACCTCTCTGTCCACTCCATTTAAGTTAGTTTTACCCCTTATTCTATAATATGCTTAAGGATAAGGAAAATAGAAAATGTAATTTAATTAATGAACCAGAGAGTACCTCTATTTTTGTTAGGTTACTTATTCAATATAGTTCACTGGAAAAATATATCATACCCTGTTTTAGTGTAAAATAAGTAAGATCCCTGTTGTTTTAATAAAACAAGTGAAACTTAGAAAAACTCTACAAAAATAACCCCAAGGTAAAAACACCCCCACCCTTGGGATAACTATTGTTTTATTAGAGAGAACTTAAGAAAAATATGAAATCTGCTGTTTGACATTTTTCAGGTAATAATGTAGTAGAAAGTGCATTGTTGACATTAAACTTAAGAAAATCATAACTAAATAACCACCCCTTAGTTTTCTGTGATTTTTAGCACAGAGGCCTATTATTACCAGAGGATGCCAACAAAAATAACCTTTAGGACAGAACCTACCCTAACTAAGAGATGTAGTGTGAAGTGGCCCATTTTGCCTAACTTTTGTTATTTTTGTTTAAAGCCTAACTTTTATACTTTAAGCCTCAAATTCTTAAAACAAGCTAGAATAGCCAGTGACAACCCACTGTAATTTTTACAGAATTTTTGGAAATTATTAAAACCCTGTTGTAGTTCAACCCTACACTAAAAGCCCTAAATGGAAATTAAGGAAAGAAAAATGAAAGATGTGAATAAATGTTGTCCCAAAAACTTTGTAATCTGTCCACTAAAATATATCAAGGCAATACCAAACCACTATGTTATCCTAAAAGAAAACCTAAGTTTAAAGGGTCATAAGTCTATGTATCTATATATATATACCACTAGAAGCCCCGCGTGACTAAGAAAACCCTAAGTTACTTCTTAACTTAGTTTCTTTTAGCTTAATGTTTTTAAATCTTGCATAATCATGACATACATGTTCATTGCATTTCGATAGACTGTAATCTTGCTGACGGAGAGTACATCCTCGTGCCGGAGCAAGGAGCTGCTCAGGAGGTAGCCCCAGATCCAGCACCCGAGCCTGCACCAGAGGATCTGCCTGCCACTGCTTTGGAAGGCAAGCCCCCGGTTTTATGCATAACCTGTTATTTATGCTATTTTACTTCACTTAATGATTGTAGGATTGATTGTGCACTTAGGTGTAGGAATTGTTTGAAACCCTAGTTGCATGATCTCAGGAATCCTTTTGAGATGAATACTAGTATGACAGGTCGAGTAGTTGCTTTATTTAATTAGGATCTCGGTAGAAGACGAGTGATTTTTCTAGCACTCGCGTGAGATCAGGAAATTGATTGTACCCACTTTCACACTGTCATGATACTAGTTGGTGGACAACAATCCATGGGGATTGGTTGTTTACAAGATGGAAAATGGAATAAGGATTAACGTGCGGATACCTGTGTCAAGCGTTTGAACGTACTAAACACATACCGAGAAATATGGTAAATCGGTAAGCCTGGTACCTAAGTGAACCTGCCCGCAGATTGCCCTCCTCACGCGACCTGAGACGAGGTCTCCCATTCCGGTTATGGTGGGTACAAGTGCGGTCACTGCACGACGGCCAGTCGGGGTCAGTGAGGCATTGTACGCCAAGGCGGTGAGCCCCTTTCTGTTGCCAGGGAATCGATGGGGACGGTTGATGTGTGTGGGGACGGAGTGCCCCTACATGTCGTGTGTTTAGGTTTACCTTGCAAGGATAAAAACTCGATTCGAATCGTCTGCTTCTCGCAGCTAATGAGACTGCTTGATCCATTGTACTGCATTGAGTAATAAGTGGAAGTATGATGAGTTGAGATAAGATGTTGACTGTTAATGATGCTTGCTACCATGAATGAGTAGATAGTCCACTTTTAGCCTTAAGAGAGTCACACTTAACTTTGATTAAGTTAAAATCTTGATTTAGAAACTCAGCTAGTGCTTTTGGCAACCAAACCCCACAGCCAAACAGCTGCATGTCTAGAGGTAGAGGAGTAGACTCCTCACACCGGGTAAGTCTAGCTGAGTATTAGTATACTCAGCCTTGCTTGTGGCATAATTTGTACAGGTTCTCTGGAGGAGATGGTTGCTGGGATAACTTGGCCGTCCACCTTGCCACCGGGTTGGACTGTTGAGTGGGACCCTGCCTCAGCTGAGGAGGAGCATGAGGAGTGATGGGACAGGCTTCCCCATCTCTCTGTTTACTTACCGTTAGTTTTATTCCGCTGCACTTCGAACAATGATGGTTACTTTTGCAAAAACTCCGATGATGATGATGATGATGTAATAATTTAACATTGTGACATGTATGGTTTTATGCTTTATTGTATTTGCTCTATGACTCACCTTCGAGTGAGATTGTGGTACTTGATCCTGTCAGTGGTCGTGTCAGACTAGATCCGAGGGATTGACGGGTTATTCCCATTTAAGTGTGGTCTAGCCTCTAAGGCGGGACTTGGGCACTTAAGTTGGAATAATTCGGGCAGTTCCGCCACAGCTGGTATCGGAGCTTGTACCACCACAGAGGAATCAGTAAAATGTAAATACCATCAATTTTCCAAGTAAAATTTGATAGAAACAATGTTGGATAGATAGTAGGGCGAGCAGGATAGACCTAGGACGTGAAGACTTAGGATAATAGAAGGGTAGCTAGGTGGCTAAGTAACTAGGCCCTACAGGCCACATTACAGGATGGGAATTCCTCCCTATTCCTTTTATCTTGTTGTGAGGTCGTTCAGGACGAGCATGCATGCATTCATAATTAAGCAATGGATAACTGAGTAAAGGACTTAAAAACAAGATAACAACCAACTAGGTCCCTAGTGCCTTTTTACTTAACTAGAGAAAGGCTGAGTTTTACTTTTGCTTGTTCTTTTTATAATTCTTCTTCTTTTACTTACGCTTAACCGTACACAGATGACTTCCCACGGATCCTCCGATGACGGAAATGCACTGACCCACACTGACGGACTTGCACGAGAGGGCTTTCCCCGCATTTTGTGGGAGGTACTTCAGGGGGCTGGATACACGACACCCCCTCAGTACGCGGTGCAGCAGTTCGAGAAGCACCGAGTGCCTCGCTGTAGGGTGAGGATGACTTTGGAGCCTCATCCCCTGCAGCCGGGATGGCGCTCTTTGGACTCCGAGTCTTTCGGATACCGGGCAGAGGACACGCTCGAGGCGATCGCTCTGCATGGATTGACTACCTTCTGCGGATTCCATCCCTTGGAGCTGGCTACCCACCCCATTGGCTTGTTCCCCGCTGAGAAGGAGGACGACCCAATGTGGAAGGATCGGGTGGAGCATGCCAAGGACATCTGGGCCATCTACCCAGGTCAGACTGCGCACTTGACAGTACGGTGCATGAATGCTCTGTACCGTCTGCAAGTGATGCGCGGTGAGGCAATGTCCCATCTGATGGCACTGCTGGAGGCAACAAAGATCACGCTGGATAACAGAGAGGAGCTCGTGGTTGATTTATCTTAGGAAATGGTGGAGAAGGACTTGCAGGTGGAGCAGCTATCCACTGATATTCAGGAATTGGAGGAGCTGGTGGGCACCAGGGAGAACACCATTGAGGTCCTAGAGGATCAACTCATTAACACTCAGCAGCAGCTTGCCGAGGCTAATGAGCACCTGGACATGCACCACCAGGAGATCCAGGACCAGGAGGCCAACGAGGACGTCGACATTGAGGGAGGAGATGAGCCTGCCTCCAGTGTAGACACTGCTGGCTCGGGAAGACCACCTTCCCCCGAGTCAAGTGTTGCTTCGTTCGCTCACTAGGTGTCCAGGGTAGGCTTAGAAGTTGGACAGTCGGACTCCTCGCAGCTAGCTTAGCTTTTGCACCCTTGGGGTACTAGGCTAGATAGAGTTGAGTCATTTTGGAACAATTTGATGTAATCGTGTTAAACTCTCTTGGGAGCTTGGTTGATGGATGCTGTCATCAGTTTAAATTTGGAAGGAAGAATTTGTGCCTTTTGAAATCCTTTTGTTGAAGTCGGAGTCTATCATGTTGTTTTAACTTTTTCTTCGCGATAAAATTCTTGAACTTGGGAATGTGGTGTTAAGTATGTATGTGGTTTTTCAGATGGCCGGGAGGCAGCGTCGTGGCCAGAACGAGCGCGTTCCTCCACCGCCGCCACCGCCTCCCACTCTGCAGGAGCTCATGGCTCAGCAGAATGAGATTTTGAGGCAGCTAGCTCAGCGTCAGCCACCACCTCAGCACTATGGTGGTGGGGACCATCAGCGTCACCCCGCGGCGGCTACATATCAGGAATTCCTCAGCACCCAGCCTCCACTGTTCACAAGGGCGGAGGACCCACTTGACGCAGATGTATGGCTGCGAGTGGTGGAATCCAAATTCCCACTACTCCATGGGGCTTGCTCAGAGGTCACCAAAGTCAGGTTCGCCACCCAGCAGCTTCGCGGACCCGCAAGGACTTGGTGGGATCATTTTCTTGCTATGCAGCTAGAGGACCGAGAGGTGGAGTGGAGGGAGTTCAAGGCAGCTTTTAGAGGACACCATATACCCGCCGGGATCATGGACAGGAAACTCAATGAGTTCTTAGCACTCACTCAGGGCAACAGGACAGTGTTGCAGTATGCCCAGGCCTTTAATGACTTGTGCCAGTACGCGGGATATCATGCAGATACAGATGAGAAGAAGAGGGACAGATTCAGAAGGGGGCTCAGCACTAAGCTCCGGGATCGTCTCAACACCGTCAGGGCCAACAGCTACAATGAGCTGGTCAACATGGCTATCTCCCAGGAGGACTGCATTACAGCTAGACAGGCAGAGAAGAAGAGGAAGACCCCCGTGGCAGGACCCTCAGCTCAGCCACAGCGCTTCAGGATTGTGTCCGACACCCAGGGCAGGGGACCCCAGCAACAGCAAGGGCGATGGGTGATCCGACCCCAGCAGCAGCAGCAGGCACCCAACCGCACCCAATTTCCCGCTCAGAGGAGCAATCAGCAGCAGCAGCAGTACCGCCAGGCCAATGACAACAGATGCTTCACATGTGGCAACACTGGGCACTATGCCAAGAATTGCCCCAGGAATCAGCAGAGGCAGGGGCAGAATGTCAATCAGAACCAAGGCAAGAGACAGAAGGTGCAAGTAAGGCAAGGCAGGCTGAACTTCACCACCATGGCTGACATTCCAGAGGGAGCACCCGTCATGACTGGTATCTTTACCGTATTAAATTTTCCTGCTATTGTTCTTTTTGATTCCGGTGCTTCACATAGTTTTATCAGTGCCAAGTTTAGTGCCAAATGCCAGTTGCCCTTTCACCATACCGATGGGGGCATTACAATTTCAACGCCAGGAGGCAGAGTTGCCACTTATCAAATCAACATGCAAGTGCCTATAAAATTTGGTAGCCTGGTGATTAGAACCACCCTTCTCATCTTAGGACTGGATAGCGTGGATATTATTTTGGGAGCTGATTGGTTGACCAGGCATCAGGCAGTATTGGACATTGCAGCCAGAGCCATTGAAATTCATTCCCCTGCTTATGGCGAGACTGTTTTGTATTTACCCGACCAGGGTTGTACCCGATCTTGTGCCTTTGTTATGATAGAATCCCCGGTGGAAAAGATCCCAGTGGTCTGCGACTACCCAGATGTTTTCCCAGACGAATTGCCAGGGATGCCACCTGACCGAGATATTGAGTTCGCCATCGAATTGCAACCCGGGACTGCTCCTATCTCCAAGAGACCGTATAGGATGCCTCCCGCGGAATTGGCAGAATTGAAGAAGCAATTGCAAGAGTTGTTGGACAAGGGGTTTATTCGTCCAAGCACTTCACCATGGGGATGTCCAGCATTATTTGTGAAGAAAAAGGATGAGAGTTTGAGGATGTGTGTTGACTACCGCCCTCTCAATGCGGTGACTATCAAGAACAAATACCCACTGCCCCGCATTGATGTTCTGTTTGATCAGTTGGTAGGAGCCAAGGTATTCTCCAAGATAGACCTTCGCTCAGGATACCATCAAATAAAGATCCGTTCCAGTGACATTACCAAGACGGCTTTCTCTACCAGATATGGGTTGTATGAGTTTTTGGTGATGTCTTTTGGGTTGACCAATGCCCCGGCTTATTTTATGTACTTGATGAACTCAGTATTCATGCCGGAGTTAGACAAGTTCGTGGTCGTTTTCATTGATGATATTCTGGTTTATTCCAAGAATGAAGCCGAGCACACCAAACACTTGCATACTGTACTTCAGAGACTGCGTGACCATCAATTGTATGCTAAGTTGTCTAAATGCGAATTTTGGCTGAAGGAGATCAAATTTTTGGGTCATACAATTTCTCAGGATGGGATATCAGTTGATCCTGAGAAGGTGCAAGAGGTAATGGATTGGAAACCCCCGACTACAGTGAAGCAAATTCGGAGTTTTCTGGGATTGGCAGGGTATTACCGACGATTTATTCCGGATTTCTCCAGAATTGCCAAGCCAATGACTGAACTGTTAAAGAAGGGAGTCAAATTTGAGTGGAGCCAAAAGTGTGAAGATGCCTTTCATACCTTGAGGCAGCATTTGACAACAGCCCCAGTGCTGGCCCAACCTGACAACACCAAGCCATTTGAAGTTTATTGTGATGCTTCTGGTACCGGATTGGGGTGTGTCTTGATGCAAGAAAACAGAGTCATTGCTTATGCTTCCCGGGCACTCAGGCCCCATGAGCAGAACTACCCTACACATGATCTAGAATTGGCAGCTGTAGTTCATGCTCTTAAGATATGGAGACACTACCTGATGGGAGCTCACTGTAACATCTACACTGATCACAAGAGTCTCAAATACATCTTCACTCAGGCAGATCTGAACATGAGGCAAAGGAGATGGTTAGAGTTGATCAAGGACTATGATTTAGAAGTGCATTACCACCCAGGTAAGGCCAATGTTGTGGCAGATGCCTTGAGCAGAAAGGCCCAGTGTAATTGTATGAGCATGGATGTGGGAGTGACCACCCTGTGTGATGAGTTGTGTAAGCTGAACCTAGAAGTTGTTTCTTCGGGTAACCTAAGCTATATCTCGGTGGAGCCCACATTGCAAGAACAAATAGTCAGGGCACAGGTTGAGGATAAGGGTGTTCAGGTTATCAAAGATATGATCAAGCAAAAGGCAGAAAAATACAAGTGTTTCCGACAGGACAGCAAGGGAATTCTATGGTTTGGAGATCGATTGGTTGTTCCTAAGGACCCTGAGCTCAGAAAGAAGATACTGGATGAAGCTCACCTTTCCAAATTTTCCATGCACCCTGGTAGCAACAAGATGTATCATGATCTCAGATCTCTATATTGGTGGACTAGAATGAAAAGGGAAATTGCCAAGTACATATCCAAATGTGACACCTGCCAGAGAATTAAGGCTAGTCACTTGAAGGCAGCAGGCCATTTGCAACCCCTTCCCATACCATCTTGGAAATGGGAGGACATTTGCATGGACTTCATAGTGGGATTACCCAATACCTCCAGGCACCACGATTCTATTTGGGTTATCGTGGACAGATTGACCAAGACTGCTCATTTCTTGCCAGTGCATACCACCCACAAGACAGAGAAGTATGCGGAAATTTATGTTGATCAAATAGTAAGATTGCATGGTATTCCGAAGACCATCATATCTGATAGAGGAGCACTATTTGTGGCACACTTTTGGGAGAAACTGCAAGAATCACTTGGGACCCAAGTAATCCGAAGCTCAGCATATCACCCTCAAACGGATGGCCAGACAGAAAGGGTGAATCAGATTTTGGAAGACATGTTGCGAGCATGTGCACTACATTATGGAAAGGATTGGGACAAGTGTCTGTCTTTGGCGGAGTTTTCTTACAATAACAGCTATCAGTCCAGTCTGAAGATGGCACCTTTTGAGGCATTATATGGGAGAAGGTGTAGGACCCCACTTAATTGGTCTCAAGCAGGAGAAAGGGAAATTTTTGGGCCAGACTTGGTACTCAAGGCAGAGGTAAAAGTCAGGGTTATTACCAAGAACTTAGAAGCTGCTCAGGCCAGGCAAAGGAGCTATCATGATAGGAGGAGGAAGCCTCTACAGTTTGAGGTAGGAGATCATGTCTATCTTAAGGTATCACCCACCAAGGGTGTCCAGAGATTCGGGATCAAGGGCAAGTTAGCTCCTCGCTACATTGGACCCTATGAGATCAAGGCAAGTTGTGGACCCGTGGCCTATCAAGTGGAATTGCCACCTCACATGTCAGCGGTTCATAATGTGTTCCATGTATCTCAGCTGCGGAAATGTGTTCGTCTACCCACTGAAGTGCTACCGGAACCAGACATTGAGATAGAGCCAGACTTGTCCTACCAAGAGTACCCCGTCAAGGTATTAGATCAAAAGGAGAGATCAACTCGGGCAAGGTCAGTCAGAATGTACAAGGTTCAGTGGAGTCACCATTCAGCAGAAGAAGCTACATGGGAGACGGAGGAATTTCTACGCTCTCGCTTCCCCGATTTTCTGCCCAAAGGAGTCGGTATGTAACCCCAAAACCCCACCCCCACCTGCCCTTTGAATTCAATTATAAGAAAAACTTAGATAACAAGGATAGTCTAAGTTGTGGAATTAACTTAAGAATGGCTTCCTTCTGAAGTTGCAAAGAGGATGACATTCGAAGAGCAGTTAACAAGAGAAACTTAAGTGTAAAGGAAAAGCAACACCAGCACACCTTCAAGCACCCCTCCAAGGGACTCTACCTAAATCTCGGGACGAGATTCCTTTAAGGGGGGAGGGTTGTAACACCCCAGGTGTTACCCTGGCTAGAGCCACTTTGGCACTAGAAGCTGTGTTCACAATGGTGAAGACTTAGGGCACCACATAGGAACTTTGGAGCTCATGTGCTAATCAAGTTGCCAATGACCTAAGAAGCATTACTCTAATCCTTGCACACTTACTACCTTGGATAATAGGGGGGGAAGAACCCTAGACCTCTCCAAAGCCCTACCTTCCAAAACCCTAAGTAAGGGGGAAAAGGGAGTGAACAAGTGGGCAAAGCATGTGTAACTTTTACCCAACCCCTAAGCAACAATATAACCATCAATTAAGGGAGGGAAATATTGCAAAAAGGCCCCTGGAGAAACCCCAATTCAAATCTCCAAATGGAGAGAGAGCTAGAGCTCTCTATTTCCCTCTAAGTCACATTTTAGCCCTAATTCAAAGACCAGCCGTGTTCACTTTGAAGATGGCGCCAAAACCACTTGGGTTCTATACCAAAAATGTGCTATACCACTTAAGGCACCCCCTGGAAAAAATTGAGACCGAGACTCAGACGTTTGACAGCACTTGACATCAGTTTTGTCGCTGAGCGGGCAGTGAGACAAGCCAGATTTGGCGCCCGTCTATCTCCCGATCTAGGGCGTATCATCCCTTGGAACTCACACATGTGAGATAGCCCTAGGTGCCAGGAGGAGGTCTGCGCCGGATTCATGGCGAGATTCGCACGTTTGCGATCTCTGGAGACGTTTGAACACTGGAAGAAACTCACCTCCACGTGTTCGACGCCTTCTGCCCGCGCCAGAGCACGCTCGCGCGCGTCCCCGCATGCCCCGCGCCGCGCCCGAGCCAAACCCGCGCCGTGGCCCGCGCCCGAGCTTATAAAGCCCTCCCAGGCTTCGACTACACCCTTCCGCGCACCCTCCACACCTCACCGGAGTTAGCTCGTCGCCGTTTGCCCGTGCGCAGCGAGTCCGCGGCCGCCCAACCCCTCTGCCACCATAGACCGACCAGCAGAGCCATCCCCAACCCCGTCCTGCCCTCGGAGAAGCTTGTGCACACCTCCGTGAGGCTCCCCGAGCAAGGAATCGGAGTTTCCTTCGCCGGAGAAGCCAGTCCACGCTCGCCGGAGCTCTCGACCCCGCCGGAGTACGTGGACCGGGTAAACCACTCCACCACCCTTCGATTCCTTGTGCACACAGTCGCTGCGTGACCCCGTGATGCTCACCGTGCCCTCGGATTGAACCAGTTCGCCGTGGTTTGGCCGGTATACTCGCCGCCGACGAGGACACCCGCCTGCACACGTGGACCGGGCGATTCCGGCCATCTCCGACGTCGAGCCGTACCTCGACGTGACCGCCAGAGTCTCCCCGAGCCGACCCCACCCTTCGCCGGACCTCCCTCGCCGCCGGTAAGCCGCGCCGCCCTTTTCTTTCCCGCGGTTACTGTTTCAGTGAGGGGAAGGACTGCGGGTGAGAGGGAAGAAAGGTCAGGGGGTTTTGTGAAATGTCAGAGGCACAGGGGAATAGTGGCGTGGGGGTAGATTTGTGAGGGTGGATTTAGTTTAAACCCAGGGACCTCGGTGTAAACTGTTTTTCCAGAAAACCATAATTAAATCTGTTTTTAAATTGGACAGCAACTTTAAAAATGCATAACTTCTGTTTAAATCATTCAAATTTGGTCAAACCAATTTTGTCAGACTCCAATTAATGTAACCTATTTAAGAAAAATATAAAACCCCTTGGTGCTGTGGAAAACTTAGAAGTTCTGATTTAATGTTAGTTTTGGCCAAAAGCTAAATAATGGTAAGAAAAATAGTTAGGCTATTTGACTAGGGTTAGGAAAATTTGGAGAAGTTTATATTTACCTACTAACCTGTTTAAAATGTTAAACCTCTCTGTCCACTCCATTTAAGTTAGTTTTACCCCTTATTCTATAATATGCTTAAGGATAAGGAAAATAGAAAATGTAATTTAATTAATGAACCAGAGAGTACCTCTATTTTTGTTAGGTTACTTATTCAATATAGTTCACTGGAAAAATATATCATACCCTGTTTTAGTGTAAAATAAGTAAGATCCCTGTTGTTTTAATAAAACAAGTGAAACTTAGAAAAACTCTACAAAAATAACCCCAAGGTAAAAACACCCCCACCCTTGGGATAACTATTGTTTTATTAGAGAGAACTTAAGAAAAATATGAAATCTGCTGTTTGACATTTTTCAGGTAATAATGTAGTAGAAAGTGCCTTGTTGACATTAAACTTAAGAAAATCATAACTAAATAACCACCCCTTAGTTTTCTGTGATTTTTAGCACAGAGGCCTATTATTACCAGAGGATGCCAACAAAAATAACCTTTAGGACAGAACCTACCCTAACTAAGAGATGTAGTGTGAAGTAGCCCATTTTGCCTAACTTTTGTTATTTTTGTTTAAAGCCTAACTTTTATACTTTAAGCCTCAAATTCTTAAAACAAGCTAGAATAGCCAGTGACAACCCACTGTAATTTTTACAGAATTTTTGGAAATTATTAAAACCCTGTTGTAGTTCAACCCTACACTAAAAGCCCTAAATGGAAATTAAGGAAAGAAAAATGAAAGATGTGAATAAATGTTGTCCCAAAAACTTTGTAATCTGTCCACTACAATATATCAAGGCAATACCAAACCACTATATTATCCTAAAAGAAAACCTAAGTTTAAAGGGTCATAAGTCTATGTATCTATATATATATACCACTAGAAGCCCCGCGTGACTAAGAAAACCCTAAGTTACTTCTTAACTTAGTTTCTTTTAGCTTAATGTTTTTAAATCTTGCATAATCATGACATACATGTTCATTGCATTTCGATAGACTGTAATCTTGCTGACGGAGAGTACATCCTCGTGCCGGAGCAAGGAGCTGCTCAGGAGGTAGCCCCAGATCCAGCACCCAAGCCTGCACCAAAGGATCTGCCTGCCACTGCTTTGGAAGGCAAGCCCCGGTTTTATGCATAACCTGTTATTTATGCTATTTTACTTCACTTAATGATTGTAGGATTGATTGTGCACTTAGGTGTAGGAATTGTTTGAAACCCTAGTTGCATGATCTCAGGAATCCTTTTGAGATGAATACTAGTATGACAGGTCGAGTAGTTGCTTTATTTAATTAGGATCTCGGTAGAAGACGAGTGATTTTTCTAGCACTCGCGCGGGATCAGGAAATTGATTGTACCCACTTTCACACTGTCATGATACTAGTTGGTGGACAACAATCCATGGGGATTGGTTGTTTACAAGATGGAAAATGGAATAAGGATTAACGTGCGGATACCTGTGTCAAGCGTTTGAACGTACTAAACACATACCGAGAAATATGGTAAATCAGTAAGCCTAGTACCTGAGTGAACCTGCCCGCAGATTGCCCTCCTCACGCGACCTGAGACGAGGTCTCCCATTCCGATTATGGTGGGTACAAGTGCGGTCACTGCACGACGGCCAGTCGGGGTCAGTGAGGCATTGTACGCCAAGGCGGTGAGCCCCTTTCTGTTGCCAGGGAATCGATGGGGACGGTTGATGTGTGTGGGGACGGAGTGCCCCTACATGTCGTGTGTTTAGGTTTACCTTGCAAGGATAAAAACTCGATTCGAATCGTCTGCTTCTCGCAGCTAATGAGACTGCTTGATCCATTGTACTGCATTGAGTAATAAGTGGAAGTATGATGAGTTGAGATAAGATGTTGACTGTTAATGATGCTTGCTACCATGAATGAGTAGATAGTCCACTTTTAGCCTTAAGAGAGTCACACTTAACTTTGATTAAGTTAAAATCTTGATTTAGAAACTCAGCTAGTGCTTTTGGCAACCAAACCCCACAGCCAAACAGCTGCATGTCTAGAGGTAGAGGAGTAGACTCCTCACACCGGGTAAGTCTAGCTGAGTATTAGTATACTCAGCCTTGATTGTGGCATAATTTTTACAGGTTCTCTGGAGGAGATGGTTGCTGGGATAACTTGGCCGTCCACCTTGCCACCGGGTTGGACTGTTGAGTGGGACCCTGCCTCAGCTGAGGAGGAGCATGAGGAGTGATGGGACAGGCTTCCCCATCTCTCTGTTTACTTACCGTTAGTTTTATTCCGCTGCACTTCGAACAATGATGGTTACTTTTGCAAAAACTCCGATGATGATGATGATGATGTAATAATTTAACATTGTGACATGTATGGTTTTATGCTTTATTGTATTTGCTCTGTGACTCACCTTCGAGTGAGATTGTGGTACTTGATCCTGTCAGTGGCCGTGTCGGACTAGATCCGAGGGATTGACGGGTTATTCCCATTTAAGTGTGGTCTAGCCTCTAAGGCGGGACTTGGGCACTTAAGTTGGAATAATTCGGGCAGTTCCGCCACAAAGACGAAGTAGACCCATCTAACCTTTCGGGGACCTCTAACCAGCCAATACCTGCGCTATAGGAAACATGTGCGTACACCCATGTTTTTCAGCCATTACTTCAACAAAAAACAATATGGTGTTAGTGATGCTTATGTCGGCACAGGTAGTAGATCTATAATGTCATTCCCTTCAGCGTTTGCCGCATCCAATAGGCGACGCCGGCGCAGTAGAGTACATCACATGGTACCTGACGAGCCATTGTCAACCACGCTTCCTTTGGACAGGTCATACGTAGATGCTCTAAAAGGTGTGTATTATGCCCAACATTCCTAGTAACATTCTTCCTACTTTGCTTTGGTGCTACCCTTTCTCTTCTTCCTGTGTAGATGCCTACCCTGAGAGGTCATACTATGGTGGACCTGAACATGTATGCCCATACTGCCATGCTGTTTTCTGGTTCCAAGAGCGTGTTAAAAACGATTCCTGCTCCACCCAGAGGAAAATTGTGTACAACCTTTGCTGCAAAGGAGGGAAAGTGGACCTAAACCCGTTTCAGCGTCCGCCGCCTTTGCTTGCTAATCTTTTGAGATTTGATGGAGGTACTCGCTCGAGGCGTTTCTTGAGGCTTATCCGGTCCTACAATTCATTGTTTGCATTCACCTCTTTCGGTGCAGCTATCGATAGAACGATAAATAACGGCACTGCACCCTACGTTTTCAAAATTAATGGGGTGGTGCACCATAAGATTGGCACCCTACTTCCACAGCGTGGGACACAACCAAAATTTGCCCAGTTGTACACATATGACACGGAACATGAGACCCAGAATAGGCTAGGGATGTTTGAGACCGATGATGGCGCTGGTGGCCAGCCAGACCCTGAAATAGCGTCGACGCTGCTCGATATGCTGAATGAAAACAACTCGCTTGTCAAAGCGTTCCGATACGCGAGAGAGCGCCTTGAGCGTGAGGGTGATCAAAAGATAACACTCAGATTGCTAGGCTGCAACACACGCCATGATGTACAATACAACCTACCCTCAAATGGCGAGATCGCTGCCATTATAGTTGGCGACTACACGGCTGGGGAATACACATACGATGTTCTTGTGCATGATAGAGAGTGTGGCCTAAAACATGTTTCATGCTTGCATCCAGCATACATGCCTTTGCAATACCCGCTGTTGTTTCCTTACGGTGAACATGGCTTCCATCTTGGTATTAGGTACTTTGGTGCTGACGATGTTGGTTCATCAAAGCGAAAATATGTTACGATGCTTGAGTTTGTAAGGAGACACCTGCACTACAGGTTGGACGAGCCGAACCCATATACGTGTTACGGTAGATTAACTGATCAAATAGATGTCGATGCGTATTCAACTATCGAGGGCAACAGGCTATAGTTCATAGCAAGCCATCAAAGCGATCTACGGTCAGAAACTGTGCAGGGCATAACTGACGCCATTGATAAGGGCTTCGTTAATGCTGATTCGATTGGCGGTCGGGTAGTTGTTCCTGCCAGCTTCACTGGTGGTAGAAGGTACCATGTCTTGAATTACCAGGACGCGATGGCTATATGTAGGGTATACGGACCACCAGATATTTTGTGACTTTTACTTGTAATACCAAGTGGAGGGAAATAGCAGATGCCTTACGCTTTGAACCTGGTCAACAACCATGCGACCGTTCTGACTTGGTCGTGCGTGTGTTCCATATGAAAGTAAACGAATTCATAGCAGATATTAGAGAGGGAAAGACATTTGGTTCGATACTTGCGGTCCTATACACTATTGAATTCCAAAAGCGTGGCTTGCCGCATATACACTGCCTTATGTGGCTAGCCGATGGGAACAAAGAGTTTAGTGCTTCTATTGTTGACAGATTCATTTGTGCTGAGATTCCTGATATCGCCACTGACCCTTTAGGGTTTGCTTTGGTTGACGAATTCATGATGCATGGTCCCTGTGGTGCTGACAACAGAAGATGCCCATGTATGAAAAATGACAAGTGCAGCAAAAATTTCCCAAAGCTCTTCCAAGATGAGACCATCTTAGACGGCTTTGGCTTTACTATCTATAGGCGCAGGCTTGATGGAAGACATGTTCTCAAGAATGGTGTGAGACTTGATAATAGAAACGTTGTTCCATATAATATGCACCTCCTGAAAAAGTATAATGCGCACATTAACGTTGAATGGTGCAACAAGTCAAACATGATTAAATATCTATTCAAGTATGTTACGAAGGGAATCGATAGAGCAAAGGTGTACTTTGAAATCACCGCAAACACGTCTAACGCGTCGCCTGGTGCGCAGGTAGCACCGCCGAATGAAATCTAGGAATACATCGATGCTAGGTATTTGTCTACATGTGAAGCATTGTGGCGCGCATTTGAATATGACATTCACTTTAGACTGCCTTCTGTTGAGCGGCTTGTTGTACATCTTCCTGGGTTAAACCACGTACGCTATGAACCTGGCGCGGACCTACATGCGTTGCTTGCTAGCTCTGCGGCCAAAAACACAATGCTGACTGAATGGTTTGAGACTAATTTGAGGCATGAACAAGCTAGATGCTTAACGTATTGCGACTTCCCAAAGAAATGGACATGGGATGCCTCAGCCCGATGTTGGAAATCGAGGTCTCGCTGCACAAAAATTGGCCGCATGTACTATGTACATCCTACTGCTGGCGAACTATACTACTTACGCATGTTGTTGATGATAGTTAAGGGTTCAACAAGCTATGTTGATATAAGGACGCACAACGATCAAGTGTATGACACATTTCGTGATGTGTGCGAGGCGCGTGGGTTGCTTGAGAGCGATAATGAGTGGAAGCTGTTGTTTGACGAGGCGATCATTTCTGCGTCGTCGTACCAACTTAGACAACTTTTTGTGACCGTAGTTATGTTTTGCCCTGTTGGTAACGTGCGTGCATTATTTGATACATATTGGCTATCTTTTACAGATGACATTGGTCAACAACTTAGAGATACATTGGGAAATCCTAACTACAACATACCGCAGGAACAACTCATGTCCCTCCTGATACGCAAACTCTCAGATGCCTTTGCTAATAGCGACGGGAACATAAATGACTATGGTCTGCCAAAGATAGATGTCCAATGCGCTTTTGTGGATGAGAACAAATTAATTAATGATGAAATTGACCCTGAGCCATTAATGTTGTCGATGCACGCTGATTCCTTGGTTACACAGTTGAATGCGGACCAACGAAGCGTTTACGATACCATAGTTGGTCGTGTTTACAGTAGCTCACCGGGGTTTTTCTTTGTCTGTGGCCATGGTGGCATAGGCAAAACCTTCCTATGGAACGCCATAATCGCAAGGTTACGTTCCGAACAAAAAATATTGCTTGCAGTGGCCTCCTCTGGTGTCGCATCCCTACTTTTGCCCAAAGGGTGCACTGCACATTCAAGATTTAAAATACCATTTGATGTAAACGATGCTAGCACGTGCAATGTCAATAGGGGTACCATGCTTGCTGAACTTATACAGGTGTCCTCCCTCATTATATGGGACGAGGCGCCAATGACCCATCGTTGGTGCTTTGAGGCTTTAGATAAGACAATGTGTGATATTCTTTCAGAACATACTCCTTCAAATGCGCTCCTCCCATTTGGTGGCAAGCCTGTAGTTCTTGGTGGCGATTTCCGACAAACACTACCTGTTGTTAGAAAAGGATCTCGCTCTTCCATAGTTAACGCCTCTATTACAAACTCTAATCTCTGGCGCCACGTTGTCCTCCTTAGGCTGCGCACCAACATGCGCCTTTTTGATCCCTCTTTGCAAGTAGATGCGCGAAACGAGCTCGACATGTTTGCCAAATGGGTGCTATCTGTTGGTGATGGTACCTTGCCTGCTGAAAGAAGAGCGAGCGAGCGTGAGGCTACGTGGATTACAATCCCTAAAGATTTGTTGCTCCGGGTTGAGGGTGATAAGGTAGCTGCGCTTGTATCAAAAGTATACCCAGATTTTCTATTGAATTATCGAGATCCCACGTACCTTTCCTCGCGCGCCATTGTTTGCCCAAATAATGCCACAGTCGATGACGTTAACAGCTACGTTCTCTCGCTTGTCCCTGGAGACACCATCTAATACCTGAGTTGTGAAGTTATAGCAAAATCATCGGAACACATACCAGACTTCGACATCCTCTATCCTACCGAATTCTTAAACTCAATTGATGCGAGCAATTTCCCTACCAACAAACTCGAGTTAAAAAGGGTGCCATTGTGATGTTGTTGCGCAACCTGAATCAAAGTAAAGGTCTCTGTAATGGCACACGACTTCTTGTCACTCAACTCGGTCAACGCATCTTGCACTGCGTAGCGCTTACAGGATCAAATGTTGGGGAAGAAGTCTTAATACCAAGGATTGCCCTCAACACTACATATGTGAAGTGGCCCTTCACACTTCAGCGACGCCAATTTCCAGTATGCCTGTGTTATGCAATGACGATAAATAAAAGTCAAGGGCAAACGTTATCAAGAGTTGGCATTTACCTCAAAAGACCTGTCTTTACACATGGCCAGCTTTATGTGGCTGTCTCCCGTTCAATGTCTAGAAATGGACTTATAATCCTGATTGAAAATGAAGATGGCTCGTGCGGCTCACAGACTCGGAATGTTGTTTACAAGGAAGTCCTTGTTGCCGCTGATGCGGCTGCCACTTAGCCCTTTTTCTACTTGGTTGTTGTAGAGCCCCGTGTGGCATTTGTAAATAAATAATGTCATCAAATACCTACGCGTTTGTTCCTTATACTTTTGTTGCTACGTTTGCAGCTTCTGATGTGTGCTATGTATAGGTTGGTACGAGAGCCGTGTTTTTTTGTCATGCTTTGCACATGCTGTTTCATGCATGGGTTCCGATGTCCTTGCTCTTATGTTTTTTCTTCCTGTTTTACCTTGTAGATGGGAGACGTGTTGATCCCGGAGCTCCAGCGTGGGAACACTTCTGTGACCATATGCGCTCGTGTTTCTCGTTTATGGGATTTCTATGATCCTCAGGATGAAGCAAAGTTGCTCCATTGTGATATGGTGCTGCTTGACAAAGAGGTACAACATCTGCACGGTTATCTATTTGGTAAAGGGAAGCTGGTACTGGTATGAGATTAATTGTTGTTATGTTGTTGTTTCCTCCATCGCTGCTTTGTGCAGGGAAACGGTATCCATGCTGCAATATTCCCACCAGTCATACAAAAGTTCAAGCCTCTAATAAAAGAAGGAGTCGTCTACAACATCACATACTTCCGGGTCAGAGCCTCGAACAATTTGTACAAGCCTGTTTTCAATGAGAACATGATTACCTTTATGAACTGGACAAAATTGGAGGAGGTTGTTGAGGTTCCACCAGCATTTCTTGTGCTTACCTACTCACTCACACCGATAGACCAGCTCCATTTGTGTGTCGACCACAGGGAGTACTACACAGGTAGGCTTTCTTACTTGTATACTACAAAATTTAAGAGACTATAATTTTGTTGTATTCATCAATTGGATCCAATACAGATGCCATTGGAATTGTCACTTCCATCTCGGCTGTGGCGCCGCACCGATCCAGAGGGCAACATACAACCAGCTCTAAGAGGACTATTTCCCTGTGCAATGTCAGGTTCGTTATACATAATTGTTACTATTTTTTAGCCGCGTAGGGATTTGTTTCCTCTGCCTTCATCTACATATGCTGCATTATATGACTCTTCCTAACATACTTAAACTAAAAACAGCAACAACAGTTCGGTAAATGTTGTTCTCTGGGGTGGGCAAGCTAGCTTATTCCCTGGAGAACAGATCTACAACGATGGTCAGTCCTCTCCACAGATCCTGATGTTTGTTGGCACGCTTGTCAAGAAATACGCGGGTATACTAACTTTGAACTTTTGCATTTAGTGCTTTTTTATAGTTGGGACCTAATGCCCTTTGTTTTAGATGGACTGTGCTTGTCTGGAGGCTCACCCTGTAAGTGGTACATTAATCCTGATGTTCCTGAAGCAAGTGCCCTCATGGCTAGGTAATATTCTGCTATGCCTGGTGCACGTATCAGACTGATGTTTGGCTTTGCTCTGTTCTAACCTGAGCTTGACTCATTGTATGTAAAAACCAGTGCGAGAAAAGCGCATAGTCCCATTAAGTGGAACGAGGTTCTATCTTCCAATCAGCCTATGCCTCATGTTTCTGAGGAACAGAAAATCGCTTATATCAGAGATCTGCACCCATTTGAGAATAAGGTATGTTCCATGTTTCATTCACTTAGTCAATGTTGCCTTACCAACTGCCATGGTCTTCTGTTATTGTTTTCCTGCAGTCATGCCATAGTTGGTTGGAACTGGGAATATAGCATGACCGTATAGTTACATGTTCGTGCAGGATAGAGAATTCTTGGTGACAGTCACTGTAAAAAAGATTGGAGATAGGTGGTGGTACAGTGCATGCAAAAAATGCACCCGCGCAGCTGTGGCTCATGGGGATTCCTACAAATGCAGCGATCAAGTTTGTGCTACCATTGGCACGCCCAACCAAAGGTTAGGCGGCGTCTCTTCACTTCAATTGCCTCCATTCTACCTTTGCCTCCCAACAGCTCTCGTTGTTTTGACTCCCACTCACATCTAATATGCAGCGACTACTTTTCTATGCATCACCCTGAGTGACCGTCTCCATTTCCTATACACACGGCCTACCCATTTTCACTGTGCTGACTCAGTATCGCCATGTGTTTTAGGTACAAACTGCTTCTCACTGCAGGGGATGAGACGGGTGACACTAACTTCATCCTCTTTGGTCGGATGGAGCAACGCATCATCAAGAAGCTGTGCGATATGCTCATTGCCAACAATCCGACCGGCTTTATTCCTGATCCAATCACAGATCTGCTCGAGAAGACGTATATATGGAATGTGAGTTTCTCTGACCACACAATCAATACTGGAAATATTTGTTTCCAGGTCAACGCAGTCGTGGCAGAGATAGGTACTGCAAAGGACTCCATCCAAACATCTTCATCGGGGCCAAAACAGTCACAACCTGTGCTATTGCAAGGCGCACCCAGAAGCATTGAAGACACTCCTAGCAAAGCCTCTAACTTGGTCATGCCTTCGACCCCGCTCACACCCCAAAGTTCTGCAACCAGTGTGCAAGATAAGGTGTGCATCCCATACACTTTCAGATTTATGTAGCAAACAGTACGCGCTGTGACTGACCCTTATATGCAGACTATTGGTATTGGCAGCGGCATTGTGGTTCCATGTGCTACTCCCGCTATAACAAAGGAACTGACAACCACGTCTAGGAAGAGGTAAGTTCCGCTTCGTCGCACTCCAACACAGCTTTATTACATGCCTTCATGGTTCGTACAAACAAAAAAAATGTAACTGATAGTGATTAGTGTGCATATACTCAATTTTAAAGAAAAATGCAAATAGGAAACATTTTTATTGCATCACCGACGCAGTCCTCAAGATCATGCTCTCATGGGGTATAGGTATCTGTTAGCTTCAGTTAGGTTTAGTCTCCATCAGATCTACATAGTGTTCACTGTCGACACAGTTTTCATAGTTTTGATAGTTTATCGGATCTACACAGTTTTCGGGGTTCCCAGGCACACCAAGGTTCACATACATTTCACATACATCTGAGTCTGCCACACAGTTTACCAAGGTTCAAACATACATGTTCATAGATAGGTAAACAGATCTGAGTTCTGCCATATTTCCCCTTTTTTTAGTATGCGAAGGACAGCAAGTCGACATTATGGAGTGCTTAGCCGACATCAATAAGAGATTATGTCAGGAACACTTAGCATGGTTCGAGCATATGGGCTTATTCATTTCAACTTGAACAAATTCAAATAACAAAAAACTTGCAACCAAAGATGTTTTATTTTACTGGATTGAACATAGGAAAAGAGATGACATGGAGGAAGCTGTGAGAGTGGGAACTAAAATATATTGTTAGCACACACAAATCACACATGGTTGTTGCTGGCTGTCGGCTAGCTTCTTTTGAACCGGACATGGGTGTTGCCGGCGGCGAATATTGACGACGAGAACCTGTGTTTCCTAGCACCGGGTGACTACTGTTACTGCCAGGTAATTTGTGGGGTGCTTATAACAACAACCTTGGCATTCTTCGTGCAGCCGCGTGCGAAGTGACCTTCCTCACCACATTTGAAGCATAAGGTTGGGGTTGTGACAGCACTAGCTACCCTGCGTTGCTTAGCACATCCCTGTAATAGAAGTTCCAATGTAAATCGTCTGCCGTGAGAAGCAACATATGACAGCAGTAGAAATTAGATGGCCGATAAGCATTAAAACTTACCAGGCAAGAATGGCCAGATTGGGCACAGTTATAACAGCTAACTTGTTCCAGAGAATTGTCAAAGAAGTCGGAACAACATAGATGGCTTTGTGCCTCTAACCTTGCAGCTAGGGCACTATTGCACTGCACAAATAATTAAAGTCCTACATAGAGGGCACTTATCTTATCCTGTAATTAATACATGTTGTGGATTCAAAAAAAACACATATGCAAGTTTCAAGGATCCTGTTATGGAAGGGGAAGCACAACATCAAATATACCTGGTATTATATAAAGAAACATCAATCAAAACATATATCCTACAGTTAAATCTTAGTCACCTAGCCCACAAAAAAATGCATAAAAAATAGCTCATGTTTAATTTCTGTGTATGCATTTTTCTTCACACAACACTAGAGGGAAACAGAGACTGGAAAACAAGCTAACAAACAAAAATCCCATTATGGCAGCAAGCTAACAAATTAGCTTAAACAAGGCAAAGAAGCGCTACCTCGATATCATCTGGTGGGTAATCATTGGCACATCCAAACATATCATGACCTGTTTCTCCACATCTTATACAGAATGTGGATTGATGATCATTCCTCTTGTGCTTATCAGGGCAATCCTTCACCATATGCCCTCCTTTTTTGCAGATGAAACCGTCTTGACCCTGTGAAATAGGTTTGTTTGTTCTTGAGAATGTTAAACACCAACAACAACCATCACAGAAAAACATACCAGGAACAGTATACACAGATAATGGTACCAAAACAGATGAATAACACAGAAGATTGAAACAAACAAAAGAAAACTTAATCATTCTTTACTTCGAATACAAAGGGAGGCGTGAATATGGAAAAGAATATATCACAGAATTATTTGAAAATTGAAACATGTGCAGATTTTAGTGAGATATGTTCTTAGAATTTATGCATACTTGCCAAAGGATAAAGTTTGACTCAGGACAAAATCACAGAGCCAAAATCTGCACATGTATCAATGTCGCCGTCAGTTCTGTTGTTGTTGTTTCTAAAACAAAGCCTCATATGTCAGATTAGTACTTTGGATAGAAGACAAAATTGAACATTAGCTTTTGAAATTGTTGCTAACCAAGCTTTTCATTCTAGGACAAGGTCTTCGCCTGCAAAGACAGTTACAAAGAGGTTGTTCACCGACGTAGATGGAGGAACCACTGCCTCCAAGGATGCCGCGGATAGCGCTGCTGCCCCTAGGTACCTTTTCACTTGTACCTCTAGGTTGTCCATGAACGCCTAGGCAAGAAAATATTTTTGTTTCCATTCCTGTCCTAGACTGATATGTCTTAGACTATCTAATTGTAACTCTGTCCCCTTTTCAGCCCTACCAAAGATGCTTAGTCACAGAGGGGCACAGGTCTTTTGGGCTCACAGTTGTAGCTGTTCGCTCTTTTGGATGATCGTTGTCTACTGCTTTTGTATCCAAGTTGCTATGTACAGCTGCTTTCGGAAGGATATATGATATATGTTCATGTACACACGCTCGATATAGATTGGCCCAGAGCAGACCTAACAAGGTATGCTGGTTTGATCTTATGCTACATACTTAGTCTAGATCTGCACATTTTACACTTCTATTCTCAATTCATCTTGCCTTGTCGGTGTTCTATTGCTACGATTTTTTTGTATTGATGGCTTACTCCAAAAAAAATTAAGTGTTCTGAATGTTTCTCACAACTGTGTTTCAGGTTACTACTAGATCATGGTTCGCCATCGATGCTATGCGCAGGCCACGCTCGATTTCTATGCTTGTTGACGTGAACGTGCTTCGCTCCCTTCATGTTTAAGCCTAAGCAGCTTGGTGTGCTTTTGTGTACAATGATCATATGCTTGTTGCACCGTACATGTATAGTCTATGGAGCTGCAAACTGTTAGAGTTCTGTGTTGTTGTACTAATCACCGTTTAACAACTGCATGTACGCTGTCTTTTAGAGACAGTTGTGGAACCTGCGTCCGCGCCATATGTATTATATTATCGTATTGTAACCTACAATATGTTTGTGTTCCTACAACGTGTTTGTGTTCCTAAACTGTGTTTATATATGATGTATTACATAATGTGTCTTTGATCGCCGTAACATACTGTGTTTGTGTTGAATTCTAGCAGTATTTTACTACGGCTGTTTTTTTTTGGGTATGTGTGGTTTATGTAACTTTCAGGATCTCAAATTGCCGCTTCTCTTCCATGATTTAAATTGATTCTGGTGATGTCATTTTTACATCCGGATCCGCGCCAAGGGCCAGCGGCAGCTCGCCAAGGAGCTCAACATTAATTGTGACAAATTATTGGAGTATGTTCGTATCTTTATTGGTGTTGATCTGACAAATTATTATGCTATCGATAAGGAAGATAGGGCGCCCATAAGGGCGCCACATGTTCTCATTTCCTTTCGCAGGTTCATGGAGCATGGTTACCACCTTGGTTAGTGACACACTATGCTCGTTACATGGTAAGAGCGGAACCACAAACATTTATCACTTCAATTTCCATTCTCATGCTTTCCCATCACTGACCACAAATATTTACCGCTGAAATTTCCATGCTCATGCTCTCTCATCGTTATATTCATCATCATTTGTAGGAGGTTGTCTCAGGTCACTGGAATTATCATGGAAAACCTGTTGTGCAGAATGTTTTGCATAAGGTGCTTGTGCCTCTTCATACTACTTGCTTTAATTTCCAATTTCAAAAATGTATCCTACAAATAAATATTACCATCTAATATTTCAGGCATCAGAAAAATCAGCACATGCAAAGAAATGGGTTGAACCACATATTAAGACTGCTAAGATGGTAATGCCCATCTGTTCATGTAATTTCTTTTGTATTATCTTGGGCTGACAATAGTCCTTTCTATGATTGAAGAAATGGATTCCTGTTAAGGAGAAATTGGTTGTTCTCAAGAAAAATGCAGAACCTTATGTACAAAAGGTATCGACAAGATCAGTGAAGTTTTATGAGTCATCAAGGGATGCTGTGACACCTCACGTTGTCAAAGTTAAAGAGTTTGCTCATCCCTACTACCAGGTAATTGCTGAATTTTCTGTTCCAAAAATATATACAGCTTCTTCATTCACTACTTGGAGGGCTGCAATGTGTTGATTATAGCAATCCATATGCAGTTGCTGATATTCATTTATTTGATTATGTTGATCCAGGAAGCCAAGAAGTTTTCTAAGCCTTACATTGATCAAATTGCTGAGATCACTAAGCCACATGTTGAGAAAGTTAGAACTACTCTGAAGCCATACACTAAGAGAGCAGTTCATGCGTATGGGTCATTTATTGCGTCTGCAACCACATACCATCGACAGGTTTGTGGTTCTTACTAATTCCACTGCAGTCCCTGTTGCATGCCAATACGTCCTATTGTGCCATGGGCTGTAGGTAGTAGCTGTAGCCTAAAGTCACACTTTGATCTGGTATCCAACTCGTGTGACGTGTGCATATCTGCTCCCAAGTCTTACCACTTACCCTCTAGATGTAGCATGCGAAGCTGCTTATGGTTGCCATGAAAAATGCCATTGTTTTTGCCCTTTTTTCCCTGAAGGGAGCAGTATAAATGTTTCTGCATAATGGCGTACCAAAAGGGTCTAGAAATGATAACCCTTCTATTTATAGTGTGGGAGCAGTATAAATGTTTCTGCATAATGGCTTACCAAAGGGTCTAGAAATGATAACCCTTCTATTGATAGTATGGTCTCTTCTATTTTTAGCTGCTTCATTAAGCTAATGAATCTAACTTTTATTTTGATATACTTTTAGTTGGTTGTTATGTATGTTTAGTTAGTTCTACCAGTCCATGTGATATTTATCATTTGTTTTTAAAAAAACTGATGTGACAAGATTCCAACATGTTCTTCTCCCTTGTAGGCTCAGGCGACCATCATGGACTACCTCCATCAGCATGGGGTACCCAAGTCATTTGCAACAAAGGAGTTAGTTTGGTTCCTGGTAAGCACCCCACACTAATTCGGCAGTGGACCACAACTTTTAGTAGCGGTCATCTAACAAACATAGTTCTTTATGTACAGGCTTCTGCCTTGCTAGCTCTGCCTGTCTTCGTCATATGCAGGCTTGTAGTAAAGACCTTCTGGTTAGTTTCTCATAATCTGAATGTGGAATGTTGGTTCCAATCATAATAACCTTGAGTAACTGAAATTGTCTCTGTTGCTTTTTATGTAGCACCAAAAAGAATAGAAGGCCTCGTGGCGGTAATGGTAACGGTAACCATGGCCAGAAGAGACACAAGCGGCGATACGCCGACAAGTAGACCAATCTACCCAACACTTTAGGGTTCAGCATGCGGTGTTTGCATTGTCGAGTGTTGGGGCGAAGGCGAAGACGCCACCCTTCGCTCGAGGCCGTCGTCGTAGTCGTTGGTCCAACGGAGACAAGACAACGGGCAGGGACACCCTTCGCCCCATACGACATCGGACGAAGACCTGTGACGAGGTCATCCCACTGTGCGGCCTCGTCCAGCATGGAGACCCACGTGTGATCCGGCCCATTGTAACGGGCTTTGCGTGGCCGCTGCGTGTTACGGGCCTAATTTGTAAAGGCATCCCTGTAATTACAGTCTGTAACCCCGCTTTATGGGAATATTCTGGGGATAACCTAGGTGTCTGAGGGCACATGCGTCCTTAACACAAGACGCTGGGCACTCAGATACCTATAAATACCCCCGCACAGTGCCCTTGAGAGGCTAGATTAACAGAGCTATTGCCATCTTGCGCGAGAACCCTATTAACGTCACTATTCACCCCCGTTGGCTCCCCTTGCAACAGAGAGCAAGTTCCAACATTTGGCGCCCACCGTTCGTGCTACGAAAAAACCACCCGCGATGGCACCCAAGAAAGCTAACTCGAAGGCTGACGAGGCTGCGAAGGCAGCACTACTTGCCGCAAAAAAGGGCAAGGCCCTCGCCCTCACCCACTCCACCCACCAAGAGGCTACTGAAGACGACGTTCTCCGCACCTGCGAAGACGACACTCTCCACACCTGTGGCCCTGAAGGACAATCACAGCCTCCCACAGGCTTCGCCCCACCGGAGGGCGCGGACCTCACCGAGGACGGTGAAGTCCTCGGCGTCTCAGCGGAAGAACAGCTACAGCTACGCGCCCTGCGCCTCAAGAACCGCAATCTCCAGAGGCAAAAGGAGATACTGGAGGCCAAGCGTCAGCGCGTGTCCGCACTAGCCAAGGTGCGGCAAATGATACGCGACGAAGAGCAGAAGGCCCAGGACCTCGAGCGGGAGATCGCGCTGATGCAGCGCGAAGGCCACCTCGGCCTGCAGCATGGGCCACCCCTACAACAGCGCGCACAACTGGAAGACATGCGTGAAGGCCACCTTGGCCTGCAGCACGGGCCACCCCTGCAACAGCGCGCACCACTGGAAGACCCGCGCTTCCCACACGCCGCGCCATTCCAAGGGGTCAACTACCTCGACGAGCAAAGTCCCCTGGCGCCACATCTGCAAGTGATGCCTTGGCCCGCCAACTTCCGGGCAGGGACCTATCCCAAGTACAACGGCAGCACTGACCCAGCACAATACATAATGAGTTATCAGGTCGCCGTTGCATCTTCCAGAGGGGACGACGCCACGATGGCCAAGTCTTTCATCATCGCCCTCGAAGGCCCAGCTCTCACCTGGTTCACCAGGTTGCCTCCGCTGTCCATTGATTCCTGGAGAAGCCTCCGGGACAAGTTCCTGCTCAACTTCCAAGGGTACCGCCCAAACACCGACGCCTTGGCCGAACTCTCGCTCTGCAAGCAGCTGGAAAAGGAGACTCTGCGGGAGTATTACCGCAAATTTCTAACACTCAAGTCACAGCTGCCCTCAGTCGATGACCAGATCGCCATCCACTACGCCATCAGTGGCCTTCGCGCCGGCGTCCTCTATAGCCACTGCATCAGAGATCCCCCCAAGAACCTCCAGGAATTATATCAGCTATTTGAAAAATACGCCAAATCCGAAGAGCTCCACCAGCGCAAGGTTGAGTCTCAAAGGAAGCCCAAAGATGCTCCACAGTCTAGCCGCACGTGGACGAGGACTCCGCAGCAAGACTCCGGTCGAGACGGCCGCAATCAACAGCAAGTGCACAACATCGCCAACCATCACCCCGCTGCTGACGCCCCTCGCCGCCAGGAATATCCCCCCCAGGGCCGCGAAAATAGAACTCGCGGCAGGGGTCGGGGGCGTGCGCAGCCGCCGCGCCGATTCTACTGTCTCTTCCATGGCGAAGACTGCGCCCACCAAACCAGAGACTGCCGAGAGATGAAAGCCACCAAAGACAGGATGGCACGGGCGCAGCCAGCCGACAACCCCAGAGTTGTCGCGCACACTTACCAGCAACCCCCTCCACCATATATCCATGCCCCCGCCCCGCATCCACCGCACCACGCTTACCAACACCATCAGGAAGTACAAATCGTACCTCCCCCACCCCCACCACCACACCAGCAACATCAAAACATCCCCCACGCCCCAAAGCAGGAAGACTTCGCCGATCAGTCGTATCGCGGAGTCATTCACATGATCACTGGGGGGTCCAGCACCGACTTCGACACAAAGCGGCAGAAGCGGGACCACTACCACAGCATCAACCACGTCGCCATCACTGGCCTAGTCGTGCAGACAAAGTGCTCCCACGTACCGCTAACCTTCGACGCACGAGACGTCGACCTGCGCAGCGCCCCCCACATCGACGCCATGGTTATCAACTGCAGCGTGGCAGGCTGGGACCTGCACAAAGTCCTAGTCGACAATGGCAGTCAGGCGGACATCATTTTCCTCCACGCCTTCGACCGCATGGGCATAAGCCACAGCCTGCTCAAGCCTTCGGACAACCCGTTGTATGGCTTCGGCGGCAAGGGCACTTTTCCTGTCGGCAAAATAGAGCTGCCTCTCTCCTTCGGTGTAGCACCCAATGCCCGAAGTGAGCAAGTGACCTTTGATATTGTGGATATGGTATATCCGTACAACGCCATCATGGGCCGGGGCTCCATCAATAAGTTTGAGGCAGCCATTCACGGACTGTACCTATGCATGAAGATACCAGGTCCGTTAGGCGCCATTGCGGTCTACGGCAATCAACAGACTGCGCGCAACATAGAGCGGGACTTCGTCCCCGGACAAAGAAACGTGCACTGCCTCACGGCCCAGCGCGAGGTCCCAGCGTCCATCAGCCCAACCGACAAAGAGCACGACAAGGCACAACTGCAGAGCAACGACGGCACCAAGACTGTTCCCCTCGACTAGGCCACACCCAAGCAGACAGTCACTATCAGCGAAGACCTCACTTCGCATGAAGAGGAGAAACTCCTCTGCTGCCTGTCCAAGAACAAAGATGTCTTCGCCTGGTCAGCCCTTGACCTGGTCGGGGTCAGCCGATCCATAATTGAGCACAGCTTAGGAATCGACCCTTCGGTGAGATCGAAAAACAGCGGCTTCGCAAAATGTCCGACGAGAAGATAGAGGCCGCCAAGGCAGAGGTGCACCGCCTCCTGGAAGCCAAATTCATCGAGCCGGTGGCTTACCCCACGTGGCTCTCCAACGTTGTGATGGTGCAGAAAAAGAGCGGCAAGTGGCGAATGTGCATCGACTTCACCAGTCTCAACAAGGCCTGCCCAAAGGACAACTTCCCGTTGCCGCGGATCGACAACATAGTCGATAGCGCGGCCGGATGCGAAGTCATGTCACTCCTCGACTGCTTCTCCGGTTACCACCAGATATACATGAAGGAGGAAGACAAGGCCAGCACCAGCTTTATAACACCCTTCGGCACATATTGCTTCATCAGAATGCCGGAGGGACTCAAGAACGCCGGGTCCACCTTCTCCAGGCTTACCAAAACAGTGCTCCAAGGGCAAGTTGGCAGAAATATATTCACATATGTGGACGACATCATTGTCGCCAGCAAGAGCAAGGAGGACCATCTCGCTGACCTCGCCGAGACATTCGCGAACATGCAAGACGCACGACTCCGCCTAAACCCGGAAAAGTGCGTCTTTGGTGTTCGCCAAGGCAAAATATTGGGCTACCTAGTATCACACCGCGGCATCGAGGCCAACCCAACCAAAATTCAGGCCATCATAAACATGACGCCTCCGCAGTCCGCCAGAGACGTCCAGCGCCTGACGGGCAGATTGGCCGCCCTCAACAGATTCATCTCCAGATCCGCTGAGCGAAGTCTTCCTTTCCTCAAAACTCTCCGTGGCGCAAAAGACTTCGCTTGGGGACCAGAGCAGGCAGCGGCCTTCGCCTCTTTAAAACAGTACCTGTCGGAGTTGGCAGTCCTTACAAGCCCCGGCTCTTCGCTACCCCTGTTGCTCTATGTTGCGGCTTCGCCGCATGCGGTCAGCGCGGCACTGGTGCAGGAGCAGACAGTTGAAGGCGTGATCAGGCAGTGCCCAGTTTATTACGTCTCAGAAGTGCTGACACCGTCCAAATGTAACATGACAGAACTGGAGAAGATTGCCTACACAGTTGTTATGTCTTCGTGCAAATTGCGCCATTATTTTGAAGCATTCAAGGTCCGAGTCACCTCCGATAGGGGACTCGGCGAATTGTTCAGAAACCCAGAAGCATCCGTGAGGATTGCCAAGTGGGCGGCCGAACTCTCCGGCTACCACATCAATTTCGAGCCCAGGACAGCCATCAAGTCACAAGTCCTGGCAGACTTCGTCGTCGACTGGACTGGGCCAATAACACAGCCGGACCCGTCCGCAGAGAAGGTTTGGACGATCCACTGCGACGGTGCATGGTGCCATGCGGGGGCAGGCGCCGCTGCAGTCATCACCTCACCCGTCGGGGTCAAGCACAGATATGCAGCGCGCCTCAGCTTCACTCTGGAATCTGACAGATGCACAAATAATATAGCAGAATACGAAGCAGTCATCCTCGGCCTCCGCAAGCTGAGGGCCCTTGGGGTCACCACCTGCATCATCAGAACAGACTCCAAGGTAGTTGTCGGCCAAGTCGAGAAAGACTATGCAGCAAAGGACCCCGCACTTATGCAATACCTCGCGGCCATCCGAAGTCTCGAGAGACAATTCAAGGGATTCACCTTGCAGCATGTGGACCGGGCCAAGAATGAAGAGGCCGACGCACTGGCCAAGGCTGCCGCCAGAGGCGAGTCTCTGCCCTCCGACGTGTTCTACCATGTCATCGGCACGCCAGCCGTCCGGAGCCCCGAAGGGCTCCAAATAACCAATGACAGCGAGGGCCACCGCATAGTCAACCTTATTATGACCGAAGACTGGCGGGCACCAATAACCCTGTTCCTACAAGGGTACTACCACCCAACTGACATCAACAAGGCCAAGCGCCTCAAACATCGAAGCCGGGACTTCATGCTGATTGAGGGCCAACTCTACAAGAAAGGGGTCAGTTAGCCAATGCTTAAATGTGTCACCGAGACCGAAGGCGTCCAAATCTTGCGCGAAGTCCACAGTGGTACTTGCGGCTCTCACGCAGGGCCAAGGGCCCTAGCCGCAAAAGTGATCCGCCAAGGCTTCTATTGGCCCGCAATGATCTGCGCTGCAAATCGGGTTGCAAGGTCCTGCGAAGCCTGCCAGAAGTTTTCTCCTCGATCAGGCAGCCCTTCGCAATTCACAAAACTGATCGCACACACATGGCCTCTCCAGCGCTGGGGCCTGGACATCGTCGGGCCCCTGCCCACGGCTCAGGGGAACCTTAAGTTCGCCTTCGTCGCTGTCGAATACTTTACCAAATGGATCGAAGCGAGGGCCGTTTCCACAATAACATCAAAGACTGCACAAAAATTCTTTTGGCAAAACATTGTTTGCCGCTTCGAAGTACCATCCGAACTAACAGTCGACAACGGCAAGCAGTTTGACAACCAAGACTTCAAGGATTTCTGCTTCTCCATTGGCACCAAGCTTGCCTTCGCCTCAGTATATCACCCGCAATCCAACAGAGTTGTGGAACGAGCCAATGGAAAAATTTTCACAGCTGTCAAAAAGATGCTCCTCGACGAAAAAAGGGCAAGTGGGCCGATTTGCTACCTGAGGCGGTCTGGGCGCTAAACACGACTGAGTGCAGGGCGACCGGGTTCACCCCTTTCCGCCTTCTATATGGATCGGAGGCCATGACCCCACAAGAAATAAAACATGGCTCCCCGCGAACAGTTCCGTCAGCCGTCCCCGACGTGGACGAGCCCACTTCGAAGGATCTCATCGATGGAGACCGAGTCTTCGCTCTACAGGCCCTAAACAAATACCAAGCCCAGACAAAAGCATGGCGCGACCACGCAGTCATCCCGAGAGAATTCTGCGAAGGGGACCTCGTACTCGTCCGAACAGCTCGGACAGAGTCCAGGGGCAAGCTGGAGCCCAAGTGGGAGGGCCCTTTCATTGTCAAGACGAAGGCTTCCCCCAGTGCTTACAGGCTCACAACGCCAAACGGCGAAGATCTGGAGCACTCCTGGAACATCGACAGTCTCCGCAAATTTTTTGTTTGACTCATCAGGGCCGGTTCGCCCTTGTAATTCGCGAAAACAATTTTATTCTGGCCCGCACTCTTTTCCTCCCGGAGGGTGAGGTTTTTAACGAGGCGGAGTCATGTAATATACAAGCGAAAAATCCCCCACAAAAACCTGCGTCGAAAAAAGACCGCGTCGGCGGTCTTCGACATTCGACCAATACAAAGTCACCGCGAGGCTCAGCGATAGCCACCCTCGCGTGCGACAACTCCGCGCAAAAGTCGCCTAAGGGTGCAGCCGGACCAGCACAACAAGTGCGCAAAATCGAAGTCTTACGCGAAGACTATCCGTGCAAAAGTCGCCTAAGGGTGCAGCCGGACCAGCACAACAAGTGCGTAAAATCGAAGTCTTACGCAAAGACTATCTGTGCAGAAGTTGCCTAAGGGTGCAGCCGGACCAGCACAACAAGTGCGCAAAATCGAAGTCTTACGCGAAGACTATCCGTGCAGAAGTCGCCTAAGGGTGCAGTCGGACCAGCACAACAAGTGCAAAAAATCAAAGTCTTACGCGAAGACTATCCGTGCAAAAGTCGCCTAAGGGTGCAGCCGGACTAGCACAACAATTGCGAACAATCGAAGTCTTACGCAAAGACTATCCATGCAAAAGTCGCCTAAGGGTGCAGCCGGACTAGCACAACAAATGCGACAAATCAAAGTCTTCCGTGAAAACTATCTGCACAACAGTCGCCTAAGGGTGCAGTCGGGCGAAGCTTAACAAGCGTACACCAATCTGTCCGTGCAAAGACCGGCTACACGCGTAACCGACTAACACAACAACTACACCAGACAACATACGTAACGCCTTCGTGAGCATAGCCGAATGTGCGAAGGCACACAACCTCATCATACAAGCCATTACATATGCACAAGCGAGGGCATCACACCTTACATCGGCTCAACCTTCGGAATAATTCCCATCTCCCTATAGTTAAACAACATTATCCTCAGCTCCTCACCCGCAAAAAGACTTCGCAGCTCCCCCTCACCTAAACTCACAGTGGCCGGCAAGGACAACAGTTCTTGCCTGCCAGCCCTGCTCACACGAAGCCGACCGCCGTCCGCCTCACTCACTCTACGCTTCGCAACCGCCCTTCACCGCTGTTGACGCCTTTTCGGAGCGCCAAATACTCAAGAAGAACCGGCGGCGGTGCTCTCTGGTCAGGCGCGGACAGTCCGCGGCCTGGGGCCGGACGGTCCGCGACCTGGCGCAGGGGCTAGGTTTTCCTGCCTGACGTCCGGACGGTCCGCGCCCTGGGGCCGGACGGTCCGCGCGTGTGCAGGGGCGGCGGAAGATCGCCGGCGGCGCCTGGATCTCGCTCCCGGGAGGGACCCCGTCGGGGAGGAGAGATCCTAGGGGTTGTCTAGGCTCGGGCCGGCCGACCTAGACTCCTCTAATCGACGTAGAGTCGAGGAGAGGCGGAAAATTTGGGGATCGAGAGGCTAAACTAGAACTAGACTAGAACTACTCCTAATTGTACTGGAAATAAATGCGAATAGAAGTTGTATTGATTCGATTGATGATTACAAATCGGCCGTAGACCTCTCTATTTATAGAGGAGGGGGGCTGGACCCTTTACACAACTGATTCCGAGCTAATTCCGCGAATATAGCTAACAACCGTAGCACAAAACTCGGAACCCTAATCTGTTCTGCGCACGCGCGGACCGTCCGGCCCACAGGCGCGGACTGTCCGGACCACGGACCGTCCGGCCTCAGGGCCGGACCGTCCGCCAGCTCTTTTTTGGTTCAAATATATGCCCCCTACCTTTTGGTGGAGCTGGGCGAACCAAAAGCAACTAACTCGATGTGATCACATCGGTTCTCTTAGGCATCTTGCCACATACTAGGATGGTACTGTTTGAGGAAACGCCCATTCAAAGCCTTTGGTAAATCCTTGCCTTGTAATGTTTGTAGTAAATAGGCGTTACCAGACATTACCTGTTTTACTTTATAAGGACCCTCCCAGCTTGGCGACCATTTCCCAAACTTCTGGTCTTTATTCCTTAGAGGCAAGATGGTCTTCCACACCAGATCCCCTACTTGAAATGACTTTGCTTTTACCTTCTTATTGTAGGCCCTGGCTACCATAATCTTGTCCTTTTCTATTGCTCCCAAAGCTATCACCCTCTTGTCGGTCACTTCATCAATATTATCCATCATTGAATTATAATAATCAGTGACAGTTAGATCATTTTGTCTGGCGAACCTGACAGCATTCAAACTTATTTCCACAGGCAATACTGCTTCCTGCCCATAGACAAGCTCAAAAGGAGATACTTTAGTAGCACTATGTTTAGATATTCTATGAGCCCATAAAGCTTCAGACAAAATCTTATGCCAATGTTTAGGATTATCAGATATCTTCTTTTTTATCAAACTAATCAATGTCCTATTACTAGACTCGGCCTGTCCATTGGCCTGAGCATAATATGGAGATGAATTAAGCAGCTTAATTCTGTATAATTCAGCAAATTCACGTACCTCCTTTGACATAAAAGAAGTCCCTTGATCTGTAGTCAAGGTCTGGGGAATGTCAAATCTATGAATATATGCTCAGTTATGAACTCAATTACCTCCTTGTGTGTCATGTTTTTCAGAGCAACGGCTTCAGTCCATTTGGTAAAGTAGTCAGTGGCAACTAACACGAACCGATGCCCCTTTGATGATGAAGGATGAATTTCTCCAATAAAGTCTAATCCCCATCCTCTGAAAGGCCAAGGCTTGATGATAGGATGTAATTCGGCTGCAGGGACCAACTGTAGGTCACCGAATTTTTGACACACTTGGCAACCCTTGTAGTACTTGAAACAATCAGCTATCATGTTAGGCCAATAAAAACCAGACCTTCGCAACAGCCATTTCATCTTTGGAGCCGATTGATGGGTACCACAAATTCCTTCATGCACTTCGGCCATGGCTAATATAGCATCATCTGGGCCCAAGCACTTAAGCAGGACGTCGTTGACTGTTCGGCGGTAGAGTTCATCACTCATCAAAACATACTTGAAAGCTGTACGCCGAATATTCTTATCTGTCCTGACATTGGGATTTCGTAAATAATTTGTTATGGGCGTTCTCCAATCACTTGCATCGGCTTCATTATCAGCTGAATCGACTAGGAGAACCTTCCTGACAACCTCGGACGGTCCGGCGCCTTCACGCGGACGGTCCGCGGCCTGTTGATTTGGCCCTGCACTGGTTATCAGATTTTCAGTGCTGTGAAATCTCCCTCGCTTTATCCGATAACCTGATGCATCTTGTGCCAAATTGTTGGCTCTATGATTCTCAACTCTAGAGATATGCCGAATACTGAATTCGTCAAAAGAATGGACTATGCTCCAACATTTTTCAAGGTAACTATTTAAAGTACCATCAAAACACTGATATTCTTCTAACACCTGTTGGACGACCAGCTGAGAATCACCAAATGCCTTCACATGTTTTACTCCCATACAATTTAAGAGTTCCAAACCGAATAAGAGGGCCTCATATTCGGCTTGATTATTAGTGCAATAAGTTTTCAATCGGCTAGAGAAGTCAAAGGAGACATTACTTGGTGAAACAAGCACAATGCCAATTCCTTGCCCTTCATTGCAAACCGATCCATCAAAATATAAAGTCCAAGGAGTAATAGTGAGGTATGACAGGTCTAGTTCATGAATATCATTAACCCGATGTTCTACAATGAAATCCGCTATGACTTGGCCTTTCATAGATTTCAATGGTTCATAGGCCAAGTCATATTCTATGAGTGCATAAGCCCACTTACCAATTCTACCACTCATAATTGGGTTATGCAACATGTATTTGATCACATCGGCTTGACCAGAAATAGTGCAATGACTAGACAGTAAATAACATCTACATTTGGTGCATGCAAAAAACAAGCATAAGCATAACTTTTCAATAAAAGTGTACCTTGTTTCAGCATCCACCAACCTTCGGCTTAGATATGTCACCACATGCTCCTTCCCCTCAGTTTCTTGTGTCAGAACAGCCCTAATGACCTTATCCTCAGCTGCAATGTATAATTGGAATGGTACTCCTGCTCGTGGTGCTTTTAATACGGGAGCCGAAGATAAGTATTTTTTGATGAGATCAAATGCTTCTTGTTGTTCTGCCCCCCAAGCGAATTCGGCATCATTCTTAAGCCGAAGAATAGGGGTGAACGCATCAATCTTCCCGGCTAGGTTAGAAATAAACCTTCGTAAATAATTTACCTTGCCGAGAAACCTCTGTACCTCGACTTTACAGGTCGGAGGTCCCACATTCCGAATAGACTTGATTCGGTCAGGGTCTATCTCTATACCATGTTCATGTATGACAAATCCTAAAAACTTACCAGCCGACACTCCAAAAGCACATTTACGTGGGTTCATTTTCAAACCATACTGACGCATTTTATCGAAGGCTTTGCGCAAATCAACTATATGAGAACTAAACTCAACCGATTTGACTACAATATCATCAATGTAAACTTCCACAGTGTTTCCTAACAATTCATGGAAGATCAAATTCATAGCCCTCTGATAAGTAGCACCAGCATTTTTCAGACCAAATGTCATGACAACCCACTCAAATAAACCAATGAAGCCTGGACATATAAAGGCCGTTTTAGACGCATCTTCTTCGGCCATAAAAATCTGATTATATCCGGCATTACCATCAAGGAAGCTAATAATTCTATTTCCTGATGCATTATTGATTAATGTGTCGGCTATGGGCATGGGATATTCGTCTTTAGGAGTTGCTCTATTTAAATTGCGAAAATCAATGCATACTCTAAGTTTACCTGACTCCTTCTTCTCCACCGGCACAATATTGGAGACCCACTCTGCGTATCTGCAAGGTCTGATAAAATCAGCTTCTAGCAGCCGGTGGATTTCGTCCTTGATGCGTGGGAGAAGATCTGGACGAAATGTTCTAGCTCTTTGCTTGAAAGGTCTGAAACCAGATTTAATAGGCAGCCGATGCTCTACGATCTCTCGGTTTAATCCAGGCATTTCAGTATAATTCCAAGCAAAGCAATCTGAATATTCCTTCAATAGACCGATCATCTCATCTCTAGGATCGGTCTCCAGGGTCTTGTTTACAAAAGTCGGCCTTGGAGTTTTACCATCTCCTATGTCAATCTCCTCCAAAGGATCGGCCGATGTAAACCCCTGTCCTAGTTTATCAAGATCTCTGAATTCCTCTATTATGTTTCCCACAGAGGAATTAGAAGATCTTTGTGTGACGGTGGACTCTCCGGTCTCGGGGACCGGATCATCTGTAATACTGTCCTTTTGCTGTGATGTATGTTCGGTCTTAAAGTCCGAACCCTTTTGTGAAAGACCAGACCATCCGGCCTTGGAAGCCGAACTGTCCGTGGCCAGAGACTCATGAGTTTTGTGTGTATTCATCATTTAAACTTTATTTAGGATTTAGCCGATTCTCCATCGGCTCTAGCATTACAGGAATGAAACCTTTCTTATCTATACTTATGAATTGATAATCAGAAAAATCTACTCCTGTGAGACTTGTAGCAGTCTCATAAGTCCAGAGTACAGGGGCATCGGCCACAGCGATGCAGGCCGATACATCAGCATGTACTTGTTCTATGTCATCGCCTACCCATTGTATTAGCATTTGATGTAATGTAGAAGGTATACATTGATTGGCGTGAATCCAATCTCTGCCTAGAATTAAACTGTAATTTTCTTCTACATCAGCGACGAAGAATGCAGCAGCAAGGGTCTTAGTCCCGATGGTTAATTCAACGGACGTGACTCCCCTGGCTTTGATCGAACTATCAGTTCCAACACCGCTGAGGGTCATGTTGGTCTTGACAAGTTCGTCATCTTGTTTACCTAATTTTCTGTATAATGAATAAGGCATTAGATTTACAGCCGCCCCTCCGTCTACCAACATCTTAGCAATTGGTATCCCATCAATGTGACCGCGCACGAAGAGTGGCTTTAAATGATTTACCGATTCCTTTGGTTTAGTAAAGGCGGCTTCTTTAGGACCAAAATCAAACTGGGCAACAACAGGTTCATCGTCGTCGATGATAGTACAATCGGCAGAAAATGTAATAATATTTACATCCATACCTGGGCGTTCTGGAGAAGCCTCGTAGTCGACCAGGTCTTCTCCCAGCAGGTCGTCCTCTTCCATTGATGTTGTCGTGTCATTGGAGGCTTCCTGGTGAACGGCGGACGGTACGCGTGCGGGGGCCGGACGGTCCGCGCTTGGTGCAGGTTGTCCAGAGACTTCCTGGTGAACGGCGGACGGTCCGCGCAGGGGTCGGACGGTCCGCGCCTGGTGCAGATTGACTTTCTATTTCTATGGCCGTTTGTTTTTTCTCAACAGCCTTCGGTCTCCATTTCTTTTGCGGTGGCGGGTATAGTGGATGTGTGTCATTAAATGTCTTTTCCGCCTCCTTCTCCTGGCTCTCCTTTGCTCTTAGGCGCTGTAATTTTCTCTTTTGGGATCGTGTCAATCCCGCTAGGCACCATCGAGGCATGGAGTATTTTGGATCGACTGTTTTGATGGTAGCCGTATCCTTTTTTGTTGTGTTGGCCGATTCGCCGAAAATCATCGGCCCTTTATTGTCTCCCCGTATGACAACATCTGCAGTGCCTATTTTGATGATGTCCTTTTTTGTTGTTCTTTGAGTTGCTACAGGCATATGCCCCCCTGCCGGATTGGTCGGCCTAGGAGGCCGAGTAGTCCGGCAATCTTGTTGGGCCTGTGCCTGGTGACCGGATTCAGCAGCGCTCAATCGGTCTTGCACTGGCGGCACCAACCTATCAAAAACGGATGTTTGGGGTGCCCCCCAGGCGGGGTACTGTGGCATTCCAAATGGATACGGTGGCATGCCCCACATTTGATTTGGGACATATGGTGGAGGTAAGTATGTGTATGGATATGGCATAGATGTATAAGGAGGTGGAGGGGTCCATGTTGGCATGTTAGGTCTCAATTGTATAATAGGACCTTTCATTTCTTCTGATTGGTGAGGTGGTCCAATCGGCCTGACCTGACGTTGCTCATGAATGGGTGAGCGGGGTCGCTTCGGTGGCCGGTCACTAGGGCCGGCCTTCTTTTTCACATATTTAGACAACAATCGATCGAAAGTCGGGCCGGCTTGATCAGCCGACCAGCTGCTTTAAATGTATTTGTTTTCCACGTACCTATCTCTGGTCGTCGTGGTTTGAAGGTACGTGGTCGCTGCGAGTCCTGAGCATGGCCGGACCGTCCGCCAGAGTCCTCTGGACCGTCCGGAGAAGCGTCGGACCGTCCGCGTCGAGACGACGGACTGTCCGTGATGCACAGCACGGGTTCCCGCAACTGTCTCCCTGTCTGCGCTTGCCCCCCAGTGCTAGAGGCTGTGATGGTCACCTTCAGGGTCTCCCCTCCATCGGGAGTCTTCTCGGCCACCACTTTCCTGCAAGAAACTTTACAATCCCCATCGGCCTTTTTAGCATTGCCGATGATTGTTTCCTTGCCTTTGCCTTTATCGGCTGTATTTGGCCGAACCAGGACTTTCTTGCCCTCGAAGTCAATCATGTTCATCGGAAAGGGCTCTGTATCCACCTGCATTTCCTGAAATTTCAATCGTCCTTCGTTAATGGCCGATTGAATCAGTCGCCGAAATACATTACAATCATTAGTGGCATGAGAAAATGAGTTATGCCACTTGCAGTACGCACGACGTTTTAGCTCGTCGGTGGATGGAACAGTGTGATTTATTTTAATATTGCCATTTTTAAGTAACTCATCAAATATTTTATCACATTTACCAACATTAAATGTAAACTTTACCTCCTCTTGCCGTTTCTTTTGAACCGGCTGTAAGGAAGCACAAGCCGAAGTTTTGGCCTGCTTTGGCCAAACCATTTCAGCAGCGTACACTTCTGCTGATTCGTCATCTGAGCTACTTTGGTCACATTCTACTATGTGTACGTTGTGACGCATTGTTTTAGCAGTTTCTTTGCTCCGGCTTTCGCAAGCCAAAGCTCTCTAGTGTAACTGTGCTAGTGTAAAAAATTGGATGCCTTCTAATCTTTCTTTTAAATAATATCGCAAACCATTAAAGGCTAATCCTACTAGCTGTTTCTCTGCTAAATGAATTTGAAAGCATCGGTTTCTTGTATCTCGGAATCTCCGGATGTAATCATTAACCAATTCATCTTTTGTCTGTCGCAACGACACTAAATCTACCAAATCCAACTCATAGTCACCGGAGAAAAAATGATCATGAAATTTTTGTTCTAGATCCCCCCATGATGAAATGGAATTAGGAGGTAAAGTGGCATACCATGCAAACGCGGTTCCTGTTAGCGATAATGAAAATAAACGTACGCGAAATTCCTCTGTGTCGGCCAATTCTCCCAATTGTGCTAAGAACTGGCCTATATGTTCGCGTGTGTTTTTCCCTTGATCACCCAAAAATTTTGCGAATTCGGGTATCCTGGTTCCCTGTGGGTATGGGTGGTGATCAAATCGGTTGTCATAAGGTTTCCGATATGATTGCCCCCCAGGGACCATGCTTACTCCGAGCTTATCTCGGAACGTCCCGGCTATTTCTTCCCTTACTATATCAATGGCAGCCGGTGCGAGACCATCGGCTCTCTGGTCAAACATAGGTGGGGTTGACTGGATATTAGCATGTTGTCTTTCCCCCCATTGGTTTGAGTTACGTGGTGCATTTTCATTTGCCCTATATGGGTCATAGGTTTGATCGTTTCTTTCCGGCCTCCTCGGTGGGGCCGGAAAGCTTTCCTGGGCTCTGGATCTTGAATTAATGGGTTGATGCATTGTATAGTGCGATGGGAAGTGCTGCTGGGACGGGTGAGGATTCCGGTAACAATCCTCCTCAAAAAGGTCATGTGCGGACTGTCCGGACATTGGCCCGGACCGTCCGTGATTATGTGCGGACCGTCCGTTGTTGTACGCGGACGGTCCGACTGGGTAGTTTAGATTCTGTGTCGTGTGTGGTGGTTCGGGCGCATATCTAGGTAACTCATTAAAAATCGGCCCGACTGTTGTTGGTCCGGACGGTCCGCGCTCACGTGCGGACGGTCTGGGCATGTGCAGATCGGCTGATTTGCTGCCGATTTGCGGTTGCTCAGGGTATGTGTTCATCGGCATCCCATAAAGGGGTTGTGACTGGTCGTGACAACCTGTAGCCGATGTGTTACGCGTGTTACCTCCTAACTCAACCTCGTGCGAAGGAAAATTTGTGATACTAGATTTATCAAATGCACGTACTAGTCTCTTAAGGTCGCTTTGCATACCCCCTATGATGTTCTGCATTTGTTCACGTTGATCTTCTACATAATTTCTAAGAGATTGCAGATCGTTGGTATTACTTACATTAGGGATATCTGGCGTGGGTTGGAGCGAAACCGGATCCGTCGCCCGATGTCGGACGACCTTGTTGTTCCTGTCCACTTTGAAGTTGGCCAAGAACTTTGCTTTCGCCTCCTGGATCATCCGCTCCTTGTGCTCCTCGAACTGGAGCTGCTCGTCAGCCGGCAAGGTTTCCCAAGTCGGCTCTATGATGTTGCTTGGAGAAATATCAGAGCTATCCCTTGAACCGGCCATTGAGGGCCGATTTGATGAGCTTAGATATGTATGTCCCCAACGGAGTCGCCAAAAAGTATGTTGACGCCTTTTCGGAGCGCCAAATACTCAAGAAGAACCGGCGGCGGTGCTCTCTGGTCAGGCGCGGACGGTCCGCGGCCTGGGGCCGGACGGTCCGCGACCTGGCGCAGGGGCTAGGTTTTCCTGCCTGACGTCCGGACGGTCCGCGCCCTAGGGCCGGACGGTCCGCGCGTGTGCAGGGGCGGCGGAAGATCGCCAGCGGCGCCTGGATCTCGCTCCCGGGAGGGACCCCGTCGGGGAGGAGAGATCCTAGGGGTTGTCTAGGCTCGGGACGGCCGACCTAGACTCCTCTAATCGACGTAGAGTCGAGGAGAAGCGGAGAATTTGGGGATCGAGAGGCTAAACTAGAACTAGACTAGAACTACTCCTAATTGTACTGGAAATAAATGCGAATAGAAGTTGTATTGATTCGATTGATGATTACAAATCGGCCGTAGACCTCTCTATTTATAGAGGAGGGGGCTGGACCCTTTACACAACTGATTCCGAGCTAATTCCGCGAATATAGCTAACAACCGTAGCACAAAACTCGGAACCCTAATCTGTTCTGCGCACGTGCGGACCGTCCGGCCCACAGGCGCGGACTGTCCGGACCGCGGACCGTCCGGCCTCAGGGCCGGACCGTCCGCCAGCTCTTTTTTGGTTCAAACAGCCGCCTGCGCCCAGCACTCGGACCAGGCACAACTTCAGCATCCGCTGCATGCGGCGTAGCCTCCGCCGCTGCCACATCCAAGGCCGCAAAGTAGTCCAAGTCCTCATCCGACGACTCTTCGGTCCACTCAACAGAGCTCCCAGAGTCACCAAACTCGGAAAACTTAGATGCAGACTCATCCGATTTATTCCCATCATACACGGTCGAAGCCGCCAAAAAATTAGCAGTAGCGGTTGCGTGCGCAGGCCCAAAATCTTGAACCTGCGCAGCAACCAAGGTTCAGCAACAATATCCAAAATTTCCTAACTACCCACACCCACTAGGCCACCTGCGAAGACCCAGCCGTCGCGGGAGCCTCCGCCGTCACCATCACAGGATCCTCAGCCCTCGGCGCAGCAGTTGGTGGTGGGCCTCCGTCGGCCGCAGCGGCTGCGGGGGCATCAGGAACGCCTTCGGCGGCCTCCGGGGGCGGGCCTCCGCCGGCCGCAGCGGCTGCGGGGGCATCAGGAGCGCCTTCGGCGGTTTCCGGGGGCGGCTCCAGGGCGGCCTCGGACACAGCCACCGCCGGGTTCGACTCCGGGTCAGGCAGCGCGCTGTTCAAAGCCCCGAAGTCATCCACCCTCTCGCCACGCGCCGCCTGAGACACAGCACACAAATTCAGCAAACCCATACATAGCCCACATTCAACAAACACCAAACAAAAGCCAAACATTACCTGACCCCTCGTCGTCTCGGCCCGCTCCCTGACCACCTCTCGACCGTGGGGCCCCCACATCCGGTCGTAGAGGGCTCCGGCGGATTCCTTCACTATAGGGTCCTCAACCTTGTAGATATCACGCTCGAAATCCTCATCAGCTTGGTCGAAGACCTCATAGTGTCGGCACCCTTCGCGAGAGAGCGCGTTCATCGCCCCCTCGCAGGTGACCAGGGAGGCATAAGACATAAACCCCTCCACGATGGTGGGGAGCGCCTGCAACTCCTCCTGTACCCACTCAAGGCAGCGAAGTCCGGGCTCTCGGTCCGGCACTTCGAAATCAGTGGTCCGCGCGCCCAGCTCATGGTATGAATCCATAAGTTGTTTGCGTGTCCGCTCAGCCTCCGCGCGCGTCGAGGCCTCGGCCCTCTCCACACGAGCCCGCAGAGCGTTGAGTCGCTCCTCCAACTGCTCGGCGCGCTGCTTGGCAAGACTGCCTTCCGCCCGCGCCAAATTGGCCTCCGCCTGCGCAGACTGCGCCTTGGCGAGGGCCTCATTGGCCTCCTTCCTCTCCTCCGCCAGTTGGCGCCGGAGGACAGTCTTTTCACCCTCCAGCACAGCCACCTTATCCGCCAGCTTGCGGCATTTACTGTCGGCGGCCGACTTTTCCCGGACGGCGTCAGCATGTTGCGTCCGAAGTCTCTCGACTTCGGCAGACACAACCGCGGTGAGGGCCCCCGACGCCGCGCAGTCTGCGAAGTCAGCCGCCTGCAAAACACACATAAGGCCGCAGCCCCAACGAAGCCGGTAAAAAAAACCGAAGTCTAGCTCAACGTACCTGACTTAGTGCCTCCTTCATCTCCTTCAGCCGGTGGGACACAGCACCCGCCTCGTCCCTGACAGCAGTGAGTGCCGGCATCTCGCCGCCGGCACTAAGAGCACCGCCCTTCGCCTTTGGCACTACGGCAGCCACCGTGGTCGCCGCGGCAGGCGGAACAACAACAAGTTGGCCTTCGTCCGACCCTGCGACGTATCAACAAATTACAAAAAAATCGAGCCAACGGCTTACCAACAAGATAGTCGTCCACACTAATGTCGGTGGCGAAGTCGGCGACGCGTTTGCCCGGCGGCGGCAACTCTCGGGCCGCCTTCGCGGCCTCCAGCACCCTGCTGGACGCTCATGCAGCCTTCGCAGACTTGGAACCACCGGCGACAGCCGCAGACTCCGGTGCCCTGCTGGATGCAGGGACGGCCGACTTTGCCGCTAGTGGCGGCTGGCCTCCGCCGGGGGCAGTAGCCTTCGCAGCCCCCCGCTGCCTCTTCGGCCTGGCTTCATGAAGCCGGACGACCACCTGGCGCTTCTGTGCAGCTCCCTGGCGATCCTTGTCCATCACTGCCGACACAACAGCAGCAATATTCCGCCCGTAAGGAAACACTTTCCATTCACAAACCATGCGAGATGTAAAAAAGACTTCACCGGCCGCGCGGGGGATAGGAACATTCTTAGGCCACCAACCCCCGGTAACCCTCAACATCCGCGCCGAAGACTCCCGGAGCTCGGGCGAAGACATCCTTCCCCCCGGGGCCGCGCATGTCCTCATCAATTCTCTAGCAAAACCATCGAAAACCCCAAGTCCTCCCATAGCAGTACCTAGTTTCCTCTTCTTAGAGGACGGGGCGGCCGCCGGCGCGGGGTCGTCTCCAGACTCTACCACCGGTTTCTTCCCGCGACGATCCACATCGTCTTGGCCGGGATAACCGCCATGGCAGACGATTCAACTCAAAAACCCTGTTCAAGCGGTCATTCGACCCGCGAATATCCCAGCTACGTTGGCCCTCTGTCCTCGGCACGTACCGACCAACGATCCGCACCGCCCCATCCTCCGCCTCACGCACAAAGGCGGCCGGATCGCGGCTATGCAGATCCAGCGCGAAGGCAGAACTTCGCACCAGCTTCCCACCATGGGAAGGCATCTGGCGAGGGCACACTTCACCCAACGCCCAGCCATGCGCCAAAGGCCATACCCCGTACGCCACAAATTCCTCAACCAAATCGTGCCCGCTGCTCAGGCCGGCGGTGCACCGAAGGGCCCCTTCGTCCGCATCCTCCTCCGCCACTTCAAAAGGCGGGTATGCTGAGTAAAAATGTGAGCACATCTCGGACACGGGGAGCCCTGGATGGTCTTCGACTGTACCCTCCGCGACGTAGAACCAAAACTCATGCCAATTGCCCCACTTGTTGCGGGCGCAAGGAACCAACTCAACTACCTCCATCGTGGTCTTGCCGGTCTTCGGCGTAAATGTACAGGACCCAAACTGGGCAACTTCATCTCCAATCATCCTCTTCTGCCAGTGCAGGCAATAGTACTTCGCGAAGACTTCGACTGATGGTTGTCCGCCGTACGAAGTCGTCGCCCAGACATACTTCGACAGAGCCACCACGGCATTCGGAGTCAGCTGATGGATCTGAACGTTAAATCTACGCAGGACTTCTCCAACAAATTGGTGCGCAGGCAGGCGGAGACCAGCGGCGAAGAATGCCTCGAACACAACCAACTCGCCTTCCGGCTCGAGGACTTCCTCCGTCCCCGGGACACGAGCGACTCCGCCGCCAAAGTAACCCAGCCGCTGCATATCTTGCACGCGGACCGACGACATCCGCTGTAAGGAAACTGGACCCCGGGCCTTTTGGCTAATTAAGTTTTGGTGTTTGATGAACAACACAATCCGTGAACTAATAAGTTTTCTAGTGTTTGTGTTTGTAGTTCACAGGATGCGAAGAGAATTGGACCAAGGCAATGAGGATGCAACACCTCAAAAGAAGACATAAAAAGATGCATAGAAGTCCAAAACTCAAGAACAAAGAAGCCCGAAGAAATCAGCGAAGAAATCCAAGAAAGGGCTGTCAGCCAGCGCCAGGTGGCGCACCGGACATCGGTGTCCGGTGTGCACCGGACTGTCCGGTGAGGCACCGGACAGTCTGCGCAGAGAGGCCGCAGAAAGGCGCTCTCTGGCTGTAGCACCGGACTGTCCGGTGTGCACCGGACTGTCCGGTGTGCCAACGGGCAGAAAGGCAACGGTCGGATCCAACGGTCGACTGCTACAGGCGCCAACGGTCGGCTGACGTGGCGTGCACCGGACATCTACTGTTCAGTGTCCGGTGGTGCACCGGACTGTCCGGTGCACCCGTCGACAGAAAGCTGCTGCTTTCTGTCCAACGGCTAGTTGGGGGTGTGGAGGCTATAAATACCACCCCAACCGGCCATTCTCCAGTGTGGGAGCCCAAGCAACATACCAAGACACATAGTGCATATTTCCAAGAGCTCAAACACCCAAGTGCTTAATAGAATCACTCGGTGATTAGCGTAGGTGCTTTGCGAAGTGCTTAGGTTAGTTAGACCGCTTTAGCGCTTGCTCTAGGTGAACCCTAGTTAGTTGAGTGAGTTTTGTAAAACCACACAACCCCTCGGCTCTTGCGCGAGCCGTTGTAATCGTACCGAGTGGGGCGAGAGTCTTGCGAGACCGTGACAACCGCGTTTGTGTCAAGGCCGCCACCGTGTACCGGAGGGAACGAGGCCCGCGGCGTTTTGGCCGGAAGCTCGATAGTGGAGACGGCGGGGAGCGTCCGAGAGGAGCCGGAAGCGGAGCACCACTTGCGCGTGGAGAAGGCCCGTGGCTCTCTACGGAGTTACTCGACCGTGGTGCTTGGCCCTCGCGTGGGCTTCCCTTTGCGTAGGGGCACCAACGAGGATTAGTCGGGACCTTGCGTGGTTCCGGATACCTCGGTAAAAATACCGGCGTCATCCACGAGAGTTTGCTTCTCTACTTAGCTCTTTACATTCCGCATTTATATTAAGCATTTAAGTTTCAATCTTATTGCCATACTTATTTAGTGTAGATTGAAACTTAGCCTTTGCGGTAGAGATAGCAACACTTAGACAAAACCTAGTTTGCACATTCTAGTTTTGATTATTTGCATAGGTTTTGCTCTAGGGATTTAATTGTGGCCTAGTTTAGTAAAAGTTTTAGAAGTCCTAATTCACCCCCCCCCTCTTAGGCGTCACCCGTTTCCTACAAGTGGTATCAGAACCCGGTTTGGCTCCTTTGAAACGCTTTAGCTTCACCGCTAAAAGAGCCGACGCTTTTTGGAGGAAGGGATGGATACCCATAGGCCACCACACTTCGACGGCACTAACTTCCCATATTATAGTGCTAGAATGGCTTGTTACCTAGAGGCCGTTGATCTAGGTGTTTGGAGAGTCACTCGTGACGGGATGAAACCCCTCAAGAATCCCGAGAAACCCACCACGAGTGAGGAAAAAGAAATCCATTTAAATGCTAGAGCCAAAAATTGCTTGTATGAATCTCTTAGCATGGATATTTTCAACCAAGTATTTACCTTGAAAACTGCTAATGAGATTTGGCTAAAATTGCATGAGCTCCATGACGGCACATCCAATGTCCGTGAGCAAAAACATTGCCTAGTCTTAAATGAGTATAATTCTTTTGCTATGAAAGATGATGAGCTTGTTAGAGACATGTATTCTCGCTTGAATCTAATAATCAATGAGCTCAACTCTATTGGCATTAATAAGCTAGGTGATGCGGACATTGTGAGGAAGATTATCTCCCTGCTACCACAACAAAGATATGGGAGCATCATCACCATCCTTCACAACATGGAGGACTTGAGCAACATGACCCCGACCATTGTGATTGGGAAAATCGCGGCCTTTGAGATGTCGCGAAAAATGAGTCGGGGAGAGGAGCCAACCTCCTCAAAGCCATATGCTTTTGCATGTGATGAAAGGAAGGGCAAAAAGAAGGCTCCCACTCCAAGTTCCTCAAGTGAAGAAGAGGAAGAAGAAGAAAGTGATGATGATGAAGATAATCAACCATGCACATCATCCTCCGAGGACGAAGAAACAATCCGACGCGTCGGAAAGGTAATGAGGATGATCCGCAAGATTAATCTAATGGGTGTGCCCCTGCAGGTCGAGGATCTTCTCTTTAACATTGACAGGAAAAAGCAAAGGAAGAGAGGATGCTTCGCATGTGGGGAGAAGGGCCACTTCAGGGACAACTGTCCAAATATGGCCAAACCCAAAAAGGAGAGGAGCAAAGGCAAGGCGCTCACAAGTGTTAGAACTTGGGATGACTCTTCAAGTGAAGATGAACCTCCAAGGACACGCAGCCACCGGTCCTCGTCACGATCATCACGGTCATCACATAAATGCCTTATGGCAAGAGGTAACAAAAGCATTCCATCCTCTAGTGATGAAAGTAGTAGTGGTGATAAAGGTGAGGGAAAAGCCTCTCTAGAAGAGCTTGCGGAAGCCGTTAATTTTTTTCAGGATGTTTGCACTAAGCAAAAAGCTCAACTTAAAACTTTGAAAAATAAGTTGGTTAGCTCTCAAAATGATTACAAAGGTTTGCTAGAAAAATTTGAAACTTTTGCAAACTTAAATAGTGAGCTATCAACTAAAATTGAGCTATTGGAATCTAGTGCTCCATCCACTGCTACCGATGATAGCCTTATTAAAAAGAATGAAAAACTTAAGGCTAAGTTAGCTAGCTCCCAAGAAGCTATTGAAAATTTGCTAGAGAAAATGGAAATTCTTAGCATACACAATAATGAGCTAACTACTAAGCTAGAAAACATTGGTAGCACCTCAGCAGCATCTTTAGTTGAAATACCTGAAATAATTAAGAAAGATGCTTCTACTTCCTGCTTTGATTTAATTGATGATTCTAACCCCTGCAACCAAGTTGTTGTTGAGAATATTGTTGTAGAGACATGTTCGGATGAGGTTGCAAAGGAAAATGAACAATTAAAGCAAGAAGTGGCTCGTCTTGGCAAGGCTTTGTATGACAAGAAAGGCAAAGCTAAACAAATTCGACCTCCACAGGATAACACCACTGCGGGAGTGAACAAGCCTGTAGAGGGAGAAACTGTGATTTGTAGGCTGTGCCACAAGGAAGGCCACAAGTCTTTCCAATGCAAGGCGATGACCGGGGATAAACAAAGGCAAAAGCTCAAGCAAAAGCCATCAAGCAAAATCTCCAACACCTACATCAAAAAGGTGAACAAAAAGGATGCTACACCATATTTGATCAAGAAGAAAAAGAACGGAAAGGTGATAGCAATAAAGGCTAACAAGCAAGCCAACAAAGGAAAGGGGGCCAAACGCATCTGGGTGCCAAAGGAGATAATTTCAAACATGAAAAGCACCAAGAAGGTTTGGATCCCGAAAGGGAAGTGAGTGGACCGAAGGTCCTCGGGAAATTTGGAGACTTGGCAAAGTTGGGATGTATATCATGGGATACATCATATTGGATCAAGTTTAGTGCCAAGTGGGTTAGTGAAAACTTTGGACCCAAATTTCCCACCCATGACTAAGGTAACTAGTTTTATTGTATTCACTATTTTTACAATTGGTACCTATTTATCTTTTATCTAGTTTACCTTTCTTGCCTAGTATTACATTTGTTATGTACTTTTGTTCAAAATCATGCATACTAGGTAAATCCTATGGTAGGATTGCTTGTTCTTAATTCATACTCTTAAGCAAACCTACATGGCTTAAAATGTTTATTTAAGCATGGCACATAGCTTTTATATCACTCCATAGTAAATGATGCATCAACTGAAAATTTTTGATTTCTACAAGTGTATCATTTAACTTATATGTGCCAAAGTTAGGATTATGGATAATTTGCCCCTCTTGATATCAAATCAAAGTGCATGTCTCCTACAAGTATTCAAAACTTGTATGCACACCTTTAGGGGGAGGTTACTCTATAATCTAACACCTTGAGACTAACACCTTTTCAAGTCTATTTCATGTGATAGTCTCATTGTAAGGAAAAAGAAGTCCCCGGAGAAAGACAAAAATCTTCCACTGCAAAATCTCCAAGAACTCTCATGTCTCTCAAGTTCGCCATCGACCTACAATTGGTCTTCAATTGGTATCTTTTGAGACTACATTTAATATCATTTACATGTCTTCTCCAATAGTTGATTAGACTATATTTCATATCATATGCTTCCCTGTTGCCAAAAAAAAATGCATAAGTGGTTAACTCATATTCTGTTACCTATGCATAAGGGAAGTTAGTCTTTTCAAATCATGTCTTGCACCTCTAATTTTCACATGTTTTTTCCTAAGTAGAGGATCTCTGTCAGGGGGAGTATTTCTTCATCTCTAAAAGGGGGAAAAACTCTTTCCAAAGGAGAATACTCATTTAGGGGGAGTAATTTTTTGAGAAACTCCTACTCATGGTATCTTTCATGATCTCCAAGTGGTATCTTTCATGGCTTAATTTAATATCCTTCAAGTGATATCATTTGTTGAGGGCAAGCTTTTACTTCCTACATGCTTTTAATGTCTTCCTTTTCGGTGGTTGATGCCAAAGGGGGAGAAGTTTAGGGACCAAAGCAATGAAAACTATATCAAACACCAAACACCACCAATTTAAAATTTTATATCTACAAATGGTTTTTCAAGTGGTTTTGGTTGTTTGGTCCAAAAATAGGAAGTAAGTGAATTATGGAGTTAGGAGGAGGCTTAAGTCCATAATATCACATTAAGGGACAATCATGCATCTTAGCAAGTAGATTACACATTTTCATTCAAATACTTGTATTATTTGCTTGCTTTGGTTGTGTTGTCATCAATCACCAAAAAGGGGGAGATTGTAAGGAAACTGGACCCCGGGCCTTTTGGCTAATTAAGTTTTGGTGTTTGATGAACAACACAATCCGTGAACTAATAAGTTTTCTAGTGTTTGTGTTTGTAGTTCACAGGATGCGAAGAGAATTGGACCAAGGCAATGAGGATGCAACACCTCAAAAGAAGACATAAAAAGATGCATAGAAGTCCAAAACTCAAGAACAAAGAAGCCCGAAGAAATCAGCGAAGAAATCCAAGAAAGGGCTGTCAGCCAGCGCCAGGTGGCGCACCGGACATCGGTGTCCGGTGTGCACCGGACTGTCCGGTGAGGCACCGGACAGTCTGCGCAGAGAGGCCGCAGAAAGGCGCTCTCTGGCTGTAGCACCGGACTGTCCGGTGTGCACCGGACTGTCCGGTGTGCCAACGGGCAGAAAGGCAACGGTCGGATCCAACGGTCGACTGCTACAGGCGCCAACGGTCGGCTGACGTGGCGTGCACCGGACATCTACTGTTCAGTGTCCGGTGGTGCACCGGACTGTCCGGTGCACCCGTCGACAGAAAGCTGCTGCTTTCTGTCCAACGACTAGTTGGGGGTGTGGAGGCTATAAATACCACCCCAACCGGCCATTCTCCAGTGTGGGAGCCCAAGCAACATACCAAGACACATAGTGCATATTTCCAAGAGCTCAAACACCCAAGTGCTTAATAGAATCACTCGGTGATTAGCGTAGGTGCTTTGCGAAGTGCTTAGGTTAGTTAGACCGCTTTAGCGCTTGCTCTAGGTGAACCCTAGTTAGTTGAGTGAGTTTTGTAAAACCACACAACCCCTCGGCTCTTGCGCGAGCCGTTGTAATCGTACCGAGTGGGGCGAGAGTCTTGCGAGACCGTGACAACCGCGTTTGTGTCACGGCCGCCACCGTGTACCGGAGGGAACGAGGCCCGCGGCGTTTTGGCCGGAAGCTCGATAGTGGAGACGGCGGGGAGCGTCCGAGAGGAGCCGGAAGCGGAGCACCACTTGCGCGTGGAGAAGGCCCGTGGCTCTCTACGGAGTTACTCGACCGTGGTGCTTGGCCCTCGCGTGGGCTTCCCTTTGCGTAGGGGCACCAACGAGGATTAGTCGGGACCTTGCGTGGTTCCGGATACCTCGGTAAAAATACCGGCGTCATCCACGAGAGTTTGCTTCTCTACTTAGCTCTTTACATTCCGCATTTATATTAAGCATTTAAGTTTCAATCTTATTGCCATACTTATTTAGTGTAGATTGAAACTTAGCCTTTGCGGTAGAGATAGCAACACTTAGACAAAACCTAGTTTGCACATTCTAGTTTTGATTATTTGCATAGGTTTTGCTCTAGGGATTTAATTGTGGCCTAGTTTAGTAAAAGTTTTAGAAGTCCTAATTCACCCCCCCCTCTTAGGCGTCACCCGTTTCCTACATCCGCGACACACCAAAATCCACCGTATCGTCGGCGCGCAACTCCTCCACCGCCACAGTACTCAGCGTTTCCTCAGACGACGCATCGGCCGGCGGCGTAGCGGCAGCAGAAGAAGAAGAGGTCGGCATCGCTACGTACCGTCGGCGGCAGCGGGCGGTCTGCTTCACTCGAGCCAGATCTCCGGCGAACAAGAGCAAGGAGGGCAGACGAGCAGCAAGACGGTGGAAAAGGTGGCTAGGGTTTTCACGGAGCGCGGAAAGATAAAGTTCAAAACGTGCCGCCCCCCGCCCCCTTTTATACACAGGGCGCGGCGCTTCGGGAAACCCGCAGTCCAACAGTACGGTGTCAATCAATGGTCATGTCAAAAACCCCCGCGGAACCACTTCGAGCGAGGGCAGCGTCTCCGCCATCTAGCGACGTCTTCGGCACCAGATGACTTAGTCGAACTGGTCCCTCGGAGGGCAAATGTTGGGGCGAAGGCGAAGACGCCACCCTTCGCTCGAGGCCGTCGCTGTAGTCGTTGGTCCAACGGAGACAAGACAACGGGCAGGGACACCCTTCGCCCCATACGACATCGGACGAAGACCTGTGACGAGGTCATCCCACCGTGCGGCCTCGTCCAGCATGGAGGCCCACGTGTGATCCGGCCCATTGTAACGGGCCCTGCGTGGCCGCTGCGTGTTACAGGCCTAATTTGTAAAGGCATCCTTGTAATTACAGTCTGTAACCCCGCTTTATGGGAATATTCTGGGGATAACCTAGGTGTCTGAGGGCACATGCGTCCTTAACACAAGACGCTGGGCACTCAGATACCTATAAATACCCCCGCACAGTGCCCTTGAGAGGCTAGATTAACAGAGCTATTGCCATCTTGCGCGAGAACCCTGTTAACGTCACTATTCACCCCCGTTGGCTCCCCTTGCAACAGAGAGCAAGTTCCAACATCGTGCATCTTTGAGCAATGAGCAAGATTGGGTTGCTCCTCCCTCCCGGAGGCACTGCTGAACCATACATGGAGGAAGGAGACTCGGGTCATGGGCACCCTTTACCGTGAGAAGCGTTGTAGCCTACACCACCAACATTTCTCTTTCTTTTACTTCTTCTTCCCAGGTGTACTATGAACTTCGGTGCAGGTGCAGCAGACCTTTTATATTATCTGCACTTTGCTGAGGTTCAGGGGTTAGACCTTTGTTTTATTGGTCGTTGTTTATTGTAACTTGTGAATTCGTTTGAGTTCGTCTGTTTGTTTTTTCGTTGGCGACCTACATTCGAACTTGTTAGCTAACTGGATGTTGAAGTTTGACTCATGTTGCTGGAGTGTCATGAACAGGAGAAGAGTGTCTAACTGACATTGATGTAAGCGAGGAGGGCACTAGGAACTTTGTGGTAGCTAAACAACAAAATTAATATCAAATAAAACCAAATGGACCTTGAATTGTTCCCCAAATTAGTATAGAAACCTGGCAACCAAATAATAAATGTCGTATAGTTTCTTTGTCACGGAAGAACCAACAAATTTCGCCTCATTAAAATCACACCATTAGTGAAGAAACAAATAGATATATATTAGGCCGTGTTTTGAACATCTATAGTTGATAATTACTGCTGAAATTAGATACACAGCTAATCGTTATCTAACTGTTAATAATTAGTTTATTAGCTAGTTCAACTTAACCAATAATTTATTAAACCGTAACTATTAGTTATAGGGTTCCAAATATGACCTTATAGGACCGAGTCACTTTTAGTTTCCATATAAGAACTGTTTTAGAGGCATCGTTATTTGATTCGTAACATTTATTTATGTACATCGGTATTGTAGTGAGAAGACCATGTTTGGTCACATCGAACCAATTTGGTGATTAAGATGTAGAACCCAAATTTCCCAACTAGCTTATTTCGTTTAATTAACATATTATTTCATCAAATCCCTAAAGAAAGATATATTCAGGGGTATAACACTATATATATGAGACGCAGCTAGCATGTACTTCGTAGTAATAATCTAAAGTATTAAAACCTGACGCGGTTTGGAAGCCTCCCCGTGTTCCGCGGTCGCATTTTTGTATAAAGGCCCTCCGTCTTTTCGTGATTTAACTCATGGTCCTTGCTCAAACACCTGTTCGCGTGTGACACGTACACCAGACCCGAATTTTTCTTCAATCAAGCTCTGAGTGTCTCCTCTCTTGCCCGCTGCCCACTTCCCTCTCATCCTCTCGACCTCGCCGCCTCCCTCCCACCGTGCCCTGCCTTTTCCTCACGCCCGCGTCTCGCCGCCATGCCCGCCGTCTCGCCGCTGATTGCGGCCCCCCATGGAGTCGCCGCCCTCTCGATCTGCGCGCCACTCCATCGTCTTCCTGTCCGCGCCTCGTCTTCATCCTCGTGTTGCCACCCCATCCCGGGGTCGTCCTCCTCGCGCAGTCACAGTTGGTGCCTCTCTCCCACCCTGTTGTCTCCCTCCTCGGCCCGACGCTGCTACTGCCGCCCCTCGTGGGTTAGCGCTGTCGCGAGGCATATGCCAGCCTTCTTGCCCTATGCTGAACATTGTCTGAAGCTTTTGGTGTGACCTGAATTTACCAGCATGCAAGTGATAGTTCTAAGACCCAGTTTGAGCGTGTCAGGGTGTGTGTCATATCTCTTGTCCTCTCACGGTACATTATGTTGTATGGTTATCGGCTTATCACCTTGCCGAGAGGGAAGCTCTATTTGACTTGAAAGTATCATGACATATTTTACTGTGATAATTATCATTACACAATTCTCCAACTTATGTTGCAAGAATAAAAATTGGCTTCAGTTTCAAAATTACTATGCTTGTCTTAGTTGGCAGCTTTTTGTGTCATTACATACTTGAATTTTCAATGGTAAAATTTAGCATTCCTTTGCATTGTACTCTGAATTTTTTTAAAAGAGCTTTGACATACCGAACTAGTCTATTTTATGGCGCGTACTGTTGTCTACTTTGAATCGTACTAAATAAAGTTTGTTAATGCATTTGACTAATGGATGTAGGGCGCCGCGAAGCGCGCCCCCTTTTCTAGTATATATATACATGTTATGATATTAACCTCGATAACACACGTGTGTTCAATTCTGTCTCAATATAACTTAAACTCACGTTTTTTTCTCGTTTTTGCCCTACTTCAATTGTTGCATCTCGGTCAACTTCAGTTAGCATGGGGCTTCGTAACCTATTTAAATACATACAGTAACCAATAGAAATACAGCACTTAATTTTTTTATGATAACTATGGCCCGGCAGCTATATATGTACTCCTTTTATACTTTTTTTTTGCAGGAAGACCCAGCTAGCATAATTTGTACTTAATGTAATCTATATAGGTGGTCGTATTATTGAAGAATTTCCATATGTTACATGCCTTTCTCGATCTGAAGTTGAGCTTTTCATATAGTGGTGGGATAAGGTTACGGTATCCTGGACAAAAAATAAATAAAAGTAAATAATAAACAGACAAAGAGGCAATTAGTGGTTCCTATATAATTGAATTGATCGATCAGCTGGCTCAGTCCTAATAAAAAGGACCAGGACAAACAAAAAAATAATAATAAAGGATGGTTTGGTTGCTCATATATCGCCTGGGCCCACCACCGATGCCATTTCGGCTCATCGTCCTGTGGCCAGGGCTGCCTCACCCTGCAGCCTCCTCCTGATGACATATAAATAATTAATGAATGGATTAGGTCACCACCACAGACAGAGTATAGAGTATAGCAAACAAAAAGGCAATGAAAAGAAAAGCTTATTTACTAGTAGTACACTAGCTAATGACGACACAGTAAAGGTTGGGCAGTGCTCTGTCTATTCAATTCGTGCCGCTGGTTGAATCCCGTCCACAAAAGTGGTCACGACGCTGGACAAAGCAATGCAAAAATTAATGCGCAACCGCTATATATAATACTGTAACAAATACAATGCACTTGTTGGGCTAGAAATCGATCATGCTGCTCTCGGTGCCAATATTAGCTAGTAGATCATGACGATCGATTTTGGGGGTGAAAAAGGCATGCGTGCGCGCGCCGACCAAAGGACGACGAGAATCTGAGGAGGTGAATGCATATGGGCTCACAACAATCACATGACATGCTGGCCTGCAGGGGAACTGAAGGAAAGTTGCGACGAGAAGAGTTTGGGATTCTGCAACGGGTCGTTGGATTGAACAGGCAGAACAGCCCATGCATGCATGGTTTTCATCTGCATCCTTGCACTTAGCTTTGTTGTCAATGCTGTGGATGGGCATGGGATTCTTGCTCCTCGCATGCATATGTGCATCTGCGTGGCCAATTCATGCTCTTACCTACGTGCTATTGCATTGCTACAGTCGTGCGCCGCGTGTGCAACAATGGTAGCATAGTTGGCGCGCGCCCGATCTATTATAGACTGTTTGGTTTGAGGAATGAGCTAGTCTATCATCTTCTCACTCCTCACTTTTTTTGTTTGGTTTGTGTAATGGAATGAGTTGATCCATCATCACCTCATTCCTTATAGTTAGTTAGTTAGTACTAATATGAGGAATGGGGTCATCCCACCAAATTTGAGGAATGGACCCATGATGCACCACCACATTTTGGATGGAGTGATTCCTCAAACCAAACACCCCCTTAATTTCTAACTAGTCATATGTCCGTGCATTGCTACAGTTTGTATATAACATAGAATAAATTTTGTTTTAATAAAGCATAAAATATTTGTTTTCTATTGGTTAGGTGGGTGTTAATATGGAGCCAACAACCAAGGTTTAAACATTCACTTATACATAATTTCACCTTATTTTTTACATAAGCTCTCCTATTATAGTAATAGATAAGAGATTATAGGAGTGCGGGTTGATTCTAAAAAAATATAGATGTTTTTTTTAAATAATGACGCGAGACGCCCGTTGAAACTGATGCTTTAATATAGTAAAGATAACTAGCTAATAGCTACATGAGATTCTTCCCAATTTACGAGAAAATGATGGTAATAATACATCCATCCTTTCTAAAAACTAAAATGATCAAAGAAATGAGACTAAAATGATCGCAACCCCTTATAAAGCAATATTTAGAAGAAATGACATAGAAAATAAATATCATAATCAAGTAGATAATGCGATGACTACCTATCTCTTTCGAGAAGGAGTCCTTTTTCTGATACTTACTATTTTTTATCTTGAGTATAGGTATGCTACTATAAAAGGGGATGCAACACAAATCGTAGACAAAGTCTAAAGTGTTCAAATTAATTGAACCAAGTGTTAACATGAGATAAATACAATGGCACAACATTTGCACCTGTTGATCTTGGAGCTTGTTCTTGGTCGGGTTGGAAATCCCTTCAAACAAACTTTTTGAAAAAAATATAAGTTCGCCAAAAAATAGAGTTCAGAGTAAAAAGTTATGTCATTTTCATGATGTGACTTATGCTATTTTCTAGGCTCTGGATGTTTCGTGAATTTACATGGATGTTTCATGGCGCAAAGGTTCTGCACTTTATTGTGCGGAAGTGTCATATTCTACAGGTCATAATAACTTATTTTAGAGCCCCAATAGTTAATTTATGGTGAATAATACCTCAAGTCCCCATGTGAAAATGATGAAGTGAAGTACTGATTACGTTAAAACTTGGATAATTAGAGTGGATTCGTGTAACTCATACAACAAGTGGAAGTGAAATGATATAAATGCTGACATATTATGCATTTTATGGTCCAACCATTTTTAGGATTATATATGGACATATGTTGCACCTTTATGAAATTTCATGATTTTTAAGACTATTTATGTATTATTAATTTTTTTCTTTCTAAAAATCATCATAATACAATTAAATTCATAAAATATTCTAGTGTCGATCGAAAATTACAAATAAGTTATCAAGACTAATAAACATTCTATAAGAATAAAACCTTAAATTCCCATATGAAAATAATAAAGTGAAATATTGATTATGTTAAAACCTGGATACTCAGAGTGAATTCATGTGTAATCCACACAATAAGTGGAAGTGAAATAAAATAAACACTCACATCTTGTACATTTTATGGTCCAAACATTTTTAGGATTATATGTAGATACATGTTGTGCCTCCATAAATTTCATGATTTTCTAGGCTATTTGTGTATTATTATTTTCTTTCTGTAGAAAATCATCAAAATACAATTAAATTCATAAAATAGTCTAGTGTCAACCAAGACCAACAAATAGGTTACCAAGACTAATAAACACAAGACGTCGATGACTAATCGTATGTGCATAGTAATTCTGGATGGCCTCTAAGTTACCATTCTAAAATAATATAGCCTGAAGCTTTATATGAAAATAACAAAGTGAAGTATTAATTATGTTGAAATTTAAATACTTAGAGTGATTTTACTTGTAACACAATAAATGAAAGTGAAAAAAAGAAACTATGACATCTTTTGATTTTTTTGGACTAAATATTTTTTAGTATTATATATATGAACATACTTCATGTCTAAATTTTTGAGGCTATTTATGTATTATTATTATTTTTTAAAAAATTATAAAAATGCACACGTCTATCAAAAAAGATATCTGAATATCGAAAAGATATATTTAGAAGATATTCGGATATCTGAAATCCGATGAATATTAATTATGCTATATACATATTTGATATTCAAATTATTGTATCTAGATCGAATCTGAAATCCGGTTATGTTGTCGTGCTACACATATATAAAAAAATTTTCCGACCAGATAATTGTTCTCACACGATATGATACTCGAATAATATTCATACGGAGTTACGGACCATACCGTTTACACCGAGGGTTCTCTCTTTGTCTGTTCACTGTTCTACTGGGACGACCCCAAATCCCCAAATCGAAAGGGGCCGTCCGGCTCAGGGTTTCTCGACGGCTCCTTGCCCTCTCCGCCATGGACGCACAGCGAGCCCTCCTTGACGAGCTCATGGGCACAGGTAAGTACCCACCAGATTAGCCCTCGCCCGAACGGCGCCGCCCCATACCCTAACCTTCCCCTAATCGCGCCGCAAGTACTGTCGTTTGCAGCTCGCAACCTAACGGAGGAGGAGAAGAAGGGGCACAAAGAGCTGAAGTGGGACGATCCGGACGTGTGCGGCCCTTACATGGTTCGGTTCTGTCCTCACGACCTTTTCGTCAACACCAAGAGCAATATCGGTACGGCCATTCCATCGTTTCTTTTTTTAATGCGTTTTGCAGTGATTTTTTTTACTCATGATAAGTTCGGTTGGGGTGTTTGCAGGGCCGTGCTCGAGGATCCACGATCCGAAGCTCAAGGAAAGGTGATATCTGTGAACCTTAATTGATTGGCATGTAATAAAGAAATAAAAATCAACACGCTTTTTGTATAAAATACAGTACGATTTTGTTTATGTTATCTCTTAGCAATGTGTTACGTTTAGGAAGCAAAATAGGGTATTGGATAGACTGCAACTAGGTATAGAGAGGCCTTGCTATTGGGAGCCATATGGCATGATACCAAAGTAGATGATCATGTTATATGAATTGCTAGAATGGTAGTGTCCAGCTAGTTTTTCGTTGTGAGGATTAAGCCGTCTTATGTTCTTGTTAGGCCACAAGTTTTAGTTTGATTGGCACATCTTTTGTGTGAAATTAGACAGCACATTAGAACTGTGAAATGAGATAAATTACGCATCCTACAACAACAATGTTCTCTCAGTTTTATATTAAGACATCAAATAAGTTGCTCAGCACAATATTTAGAGAAGTTTGATGCTATCTGGTGAGGAAGCAAGGATGGATAATTAACAAAGGGTTCGGAAATGTGCCTAGGTATTCTAAATGTTACATTTTATGTACATTAAAATCCTTAGGTGAATTAAGTGAGAGTTGCACTAGATCAAAATTTAGTAGTTGGAAAATAGGAATTAATTAGCATCTTTATTCCCAATTTTCCCTAGCCATGTTATATTCTCGTGAAATGATAGTGACCTTTGGCTTGAACTAGCAGGAGTTTTCTTTAATCCAGAAGAATATAGATGAACATGTCATATGTGTTGTTCATTTAGCCATGCAGAATTTCATGCTATTGTTTGGCAGTTTGGGATATTTTAAAGGGTTCTGACTGTTTGTAAGTTCTTTTTTTTGTGATCTCATGCAAGTTTGACAGTTCCATCTAGCGAATAATTCTAAAACAATTATACCATGTTACCAACATTTAATGCTCCTGTGAAACAAGCCAACCAAGTTATTAACATTGAATATTTTGAATAAATGTTAGCTCGCAACAGAATCACTAAGGTAATAGCTATTGGTGCAGATTGAATCCTTTAATTACTCAGGACAAGAAATTAATATTTTTTTACCTTCAGCCAGTGAGGTGGGGTGGGGGTTAAATTTGGCGGTTGTACTTTACTGGCTTGGTGTTGCGACTTCAGTTTCATCCGTATATATTGCTTTGAACCAATAATTCACCTCCATATGATTATATGTTTAGCTATATAGGGTAGATATTCAACTATCTATATATATTTCACATGGTTTTTTTGGGTATGTGCAGCTTTGAGAAGTCTCCTAGGCACGATACTTATATGCAAAGGTTTGAGGCAGAGCTTGCACAACAATGTGAGAAATTGGTGAGTCACCACTTGCTCTTGTAAAAATTTCTAAGTAGTACATTTACCTTTGTTTATTCTGTTGCAGGTAATGGACTTAGATAGAAAGATAAGGCGTGGTCGAGAAAGGCTGGCTCACGATTCTGCTGTGCCAATGCCAATCCCTGGAAAATTAGCTGAGCTGCTTTCAGTGCGAAAAGAACAGGTGAAGAAGCTGCTGGAGCAAATTGAGGAGCTTGGTGAGGCTGGTAAAGTGGATGAAGCTGAGGCACTTATGAGAAGGGTACTGAAATGCAACATCCATGTTTATTTATCATGTGTGAACATTACTTCATCAATTTGTGAAATCTCGCTTAATTTTTGGTTTGCAGGTTGACATTTTAAACGCTGAGAAGACAGCTTTAGCTAACGAAGCAGACAACAAAGTAGCTATGCTTGAGAAGAAGATGGAACTTTGTGAAACATGTGGATCATTCTTAGTTGCTGATGATGCTCTTGAGAGAACGCAGTCCCATGTGACTGGGAAACAACACATTGGTTATGGCATGGTTAGGGATTTCCTGGCAGAATACAAGGTGAATTATCACTTCACTAGAACCGTGAATAATGATTTAATTTATTGAGCACTTATGGTACTTGTATCTAATCCAGGCAGCAAAAGAGAAGACAAAAGAGGAAGAGCGGCTTGCAAGGGAGCAGAAAGCAGAGGAGCATCGGAAACAGAGGGGAAAAGAGTATGATAGTGGGGGCAGGGATAGAGATACCAGAAGGGAGAGGTCTGGGGAGCGTGACTTTGACCGTGATCGTCAGTATGAGCGAAGCAGAGGAAGAGATAGGGTTTATGATTACAGGGACAGAGGATCAGAACACCGAAGCAATCGCTACAGAAATGGGAGGGATTCTGAAAGAGGTGGACACAGATACAGGAGTGGTGGTATGACAAATGACCGAGGGAGAATGAGGAGCAGATCACGTTCTCCAACCAGGCATGGCTATGGAAGATCTAGAAGTCCAGATCATTAGCTGCCTAGCTGGACATTTAGATAGTTTTATTCACAGTTGGGACTCATGAGGTAGACAGTTCCCTTCTGCTATTTATTACTGTACAATGGGTTTTATTGAAGTGTCGCACTTTTTTAAGTCTCTGATCTGTTGTAACAGCTCTGTTGGAACCCTACAGTCTCCCTATTTTGCATGGGGAAAAATTCCCAGGTCGGTATCGATTGCCATCCCCACATTTTTTGTGTTTCTGGCATTCTATATGCGCTAAAGCTTTGTTTCAATATTTGGAATCGGAAGTTAAATTTAGTAAGGCCGGTACTGGATTTCATATATGGATGATGATGTTTACAGCTTATAGCAGGTAAACCTTGAACATCGATGTTTCATGTTACACACTTTTTATCTCCCTTAATAACTCTGCTAGAAACCTTAGTTCTGCTGTTTGGCTTAGATTTTTACACTACTCAGGCCAGGTATCTTTTTCTACCAAAACTTATGTGCATAATTATGATTAATGTGGCTTTAGTAGTTGATCCATGAAAATTGTCAATCATCAACCATTTCTTTTCCTGGAACCGTTGTAGTGTACAAGAGATCAAGCTTTGGTTTGTAGACAATGGTGCCCTGGCTAGAACCGCGAGGATTGGGCCTATTTCCTGACTGTCTAGTTATTGTCTCAGAAGTCTGGTTTAGATAAGGTTCTGTTTCCGCGGCAAACTATTAGATACCTTTGCAGTTGCGGAGTTCTGTAATTGATGTATTATTTATGCAGATAGTGTAGTCTAACTATGCAAACTAATATATGATCTGTTTCAGAGTTTTGAGATATTCCGTATGATTGGTTGTCTGCACCGTCTCATTTTGGATCACTGTACGTGTTGACTTTGTTTGAGCTTCTGTTTAGTTGCCTGCACGTGGAAACATCCACGCTATATGAGTAGATGCAAAGCAAGCCATTTTGATGTTATTTGTCTGCATCCATGCATATGCCGGAAACAGCCATATCCTGTCCCGCATCGCGCGAGCCTGCACCTCTGCGAGCAGCCATCTAATCAGCCGGATTATGTTTTGGATCAATTGGCACCACAATCTTGTTGGAGCAGCGTCTACTGAAGTTATGTTGTTTGCATGACATTTCTGATTCCTGTGCCTTTTTTCACTTACAGCCTGTTTGGATGCCTAGAAATGAATCTTTTTCAAGAAATAAATTCCAAGAAATGAATTATATAGAATTCAATCGACTAGAAAGTGATTGAATTCCATTATTTTTATTTGGTTGTACAAGCAATTGAATTCCTAGAAGTAAATTCTAGATGTTGTTTGGATACTTTGCACACAGAATTTGAATACAAACAAAGATCTCTTGACTTTGCATCTGCTTAAAAATGAGCATGAACAATTTACAACTATCAGAAACTATTAAGTTCACAAATAACCGTTTCACAAAGACAAGTCACACATAACAGTTTCACAAAGTCATTAAGTTCGCACATAAAAGTTCTACAAAGACATTAAATCATTACATAGCAGTTTCACAAAGCTATCAAGTTTGCACACAACAGTTTCATATAGCCATCAAGTTCGCACACAAAAGTTTCACAAAGACAAGTTCACACAATCAGTTGAACACAGAGATCTAAGTTCACATATAAGCTGTTTCACTTCCTTAGCTGCATCATAAGCCATCTCTTCCTCCTTTCCATTGGGAGTGCCACCATCGACTCGAACTTGCGTGCATTAGAGGTGAGGATGTCATAAAGCTCAAGTTCTGTGTCTTCATCAAGTCCCTCAACCTCTTGTAATGCGGCGAGAACTTCGGCGGAAGAGGGTAGCTTTGGACCGTCATCTTTCAATGCAGATTTAAACATGTCAAACTTCTCACACCACATAGAGTTGAATGAATCATCTAATCTTTGTCTTTTTAAACTACTCCAGGAAGATATGGAATATGGAGCATCCTTGTCTCCGGTATCATTCTCTTTTGTCATTTCCTTTGAACTTTCACCTGTTGTTTTAGCACCCTCTCCATTTGCTTGGTTTTTATTGTACACTAGGCTGAGTAGATTCCAAAACTTCACAACCTTATGTTTATATCCTTTTAGTTCCTTATTCCTCTGTAAAATAATTGTTACAAAGATACATCAACAAGTAAACTTGTAATTGAAACATAAACTAAACATCAAAAAATGGAATAAACTGAACTGCAAAAAAACTGAACTACAAAAATTGAACTGCAAAAACTAAAGTGCAAATACACTAGGCTTACCATACCATCTGCAGTGACAACTAATCGAGTGACTGAAAGCCAATTGGCTACATGTTGTCTTGTCCATACAACAACAGATACAATTAACTACACTCGGTGGCATTCTAAAAAAATGGAAGGGACGAAACAATTGAATTCACATATGCATCAATCAAGCAAAACATCAGAGTTGCATTCCTTGATTGCAATTTTCCCAGCACACGAGGAGGCTCAAACAACTGTTTGCTAATAAGAAACATGTCAACCTTATGCACCAAGTTCACCACCGATTCAACTACCCTACGAACCTTGTGTAAGATAATAAAACTGGAAACCTCAATGAACAATATAACGTTGAAAATTTTCTTACCTCAACATACTCATCCCATATAGTGTCACTATCAACTTTGAGCATGTTCTTCTCCCAATCCCATCCAAAACCACTAGTGGATAACAAACCATTAATGATATTGTAGTGCTTATCAAAGGTCTTGCTGCGAGAGCTAATATTTTCCTTTGTAATGGTGACATTACACTTCTCACAAACATTCTTCACAGAAGCTATGTATACTTGAGACTTCCACCCATTCTGACATCTATCACCTTTATTTTAATAGTCCACAAATGTATCAAGGAGTACCTTATCCATCTCATCATTCCAAGGAACATAGCCCCTTGTTTTCTTGTCCTACAATCAAAGAACCACACATATAAAAAACACAAACACAAAGATTCAGAAAAGACAAAGACAGAGAAAACAGAAGCATACAACTATGAGCTTTGACCACGTCTCGCTTGATAATCAACAAACATTTCACTAGCTTTGGTGTCTCTAAAATCACCCCACTCATTAATTGATTGAACATGCGTAATCAGACTCATTTCTCCTTGATTTTTAGCAGGAGCAGTTGAGATGAGACTATCAACTTAATGTATTAGAATATCGTCTATATCTCTTTAACTACCCCTTAAAAAATTATGCAATATGCAGCAAGCATGGATGATCCTAATCTGCATAGAATAATATGGCTAAGTCAATACACAATTTTAAAACTAATGATTGAATTTTAATTGAATACCTACTATGTTATACCTAGTTTTCTAAATCAAAATATGAGCTGGTCCTCAAGATTGACCATCTCATCTTCAATAGCCCAAAAGTTCTCTGTATCACATTCCTAGCTGTTGCATGATGTAGGTTGAATAACTCTCTCGCAGTAGATGGATTGTTGCCTTGAATAGGCCATTCATTCAAGTGGTACCGTGTAGATCGATACGAGGCAAGAAATCCTGAACCATTTGTACATCCAGCATCCACAAGAAAGTATTTACCAATAGGAACAACAAATGAGTCCTCCCGTGACATGGCATCACGTAGTATGCGTGAATCCGAAGCCGACCCTTCCCATCCAGCCAAGACATACAGAAACTTCATTTGTCGATCACAAACCCCTAATACATTAGTGGTGATTCGTTGCTTCCTATTTTTGTACCTACCTTGGTCAGTCAATGGAACATTCACATTGATATGTGTGCCATCTAGTGCACCTAGGCAGTCCTCAAACCATTTCCACTTTGGATCCTCAGGTAGAGTGGTTTCTGGATTAGGAAGTTTGATGAACTCATGACTTAAAGATAGAATCCCTCTAAGCACTTCGTTGAAGTGTCGACTGATTGGTTCAAGGGACCACCCATAAGTGCTACGGATCAGCCTCATTTTTGTTTTATGACCTACTATAAGCACAAAAATTTCAAGCGTTTCTTCTACCGACACATTTAGGGTATCTTGTAGGCCACTCTTTTCCTGTAAGATGGCACTCAAGTCACTAAAAGATCTCTTAGTTAGGCGCAAACTATCATAGCAATAGACATTTGAACCCTGGTACATATTACATAGCATTTGTTTTCTGCACTTGACATTTCTCTTTTGAACTTCGTTAACATCTACGATGTGTCTAGGTCTCCTCCGTTGATACCGGTTCACAATTATAGCCATAATAGACACAACTAATACAACAACTCTCTTTCACTTATTTCTCTTCCTTTTAATTTCCTCCTCGTTAGTATATTGATTTGATATCTAGAACACGTAATTTATATGCAATTAGACATGCTAGTTGAAAGCAAAATGCTCTCTACTCAAGAATAAAAACACTACTAGTAGCAGCACCAGGTGGAATAGGAGAAGTACCGATATATCCATGGAGATTGAAGGATTTGTTGGAGGTAGCTAGATGAAACTTGAGGCGACAAATCCCAAAATAGCGAGCTATTTTAACACTCCTGCAAATGACTCTATGGCAAATAGGTCGTTAGATGAGACTGCAAAAAAACTATGTTGGTGAAAGTGAATTAGGCTTACACCTATTTCCTAATTGATTTTGGTGGTTGAATTGTCCAACACAAATAATTGACTAACTAGTTTGCTCTAGTCTATAAGTTATACAGGTGCCAAAGGTTCACACTAAGCCAATAAAAAGACTAAGAAAATGGTTCAACAAAGAGAACAAGGGATAACCGAAGGCTGCCCTGGTCTGGCGCACTGGATTGTCCGGTGTGCCATCGGACAGTGTCCGGTGCACCACCGGACAGTGTCCAGTGCACCAGAGAACTCGACGCCCAACTCTTCACCTTCGGGAATTTTCAGAGGGCTCCGCTATAATTCACCAGACTGTCCGGTGCACCACCGGACAGTGTCCGGTGCCCCAAGGAAGAGCAACTCTGAACTCGCCAGCTTCGGGAATCCGCTCCGCTATAATTCACCGGACATGTCCGGTGCACACCGGACTGTCCGGTGAGCCAGCGGAGCAACGGCTATTCCGCGCCAACGGTCACCTGCTAACGCATTAAATGCGCGCCAGCGCGCGCAGAGGAGCAGAGCACGCGCGGGTGGCACACCAGACAGTCTATAGGACTTGTCCGGTGCACCACCGGACAGCCAGGCGGGCCCACAAGTCAGAGCTCCAACGGTCGGAACCCAATGGCCTGGTGACGTGGCTGGCGCACCGGACAGTGTACGGTGGCGCACCGGACTGTCCGGTGCGCCATGCGACAGCAGCCTCCACCAAACGGCTAGTTTGGTGGTTGGGGTTATAAATACCCCCAACCACCCCACATTCAAGTCATCCAAGTTTTCTACCTTCCAACTACTTACAAGAGCTCTAGCATTCAATTCTAGACACACCCAAGTGATCAAATCCTCTCCCAATTCCACACAAAGCTTTAGTGATTAGTGAGAGAGATTTGTTGTGTTCTTTTGAGCTCTTGCGCTTGGATTGCTTATTTCTTTCATTCTTTCTTGTGAACAACTCAATTGTAACCGGAGCAAGAGGCACCAATTGTGTGGTGACCCTTGCGGAGAAGTTTGTTCCCGTTTGATTGAGAAGAAGAAGCTCACTCGGTCCGAGGGACCGTTTGAGAGAGGGAAAGGGTTGAAAGAGACCCGGTCTTTGTGACCACCTCAACGAGGAGTAGGTTTGCGAGAACCGAACCTCGGTAAAACAAATCCGCGTGTCACACTCTTTATTCGCTTGCGATTTGTTTTGCACCATCTTTCGCGGACTCATTATTATTTCTAACGCTAACCCGGCTTGTAGTTGTGATTAACTTTGTAAATTTCAGTTTCGCCCTATTCACCCCCCTCTAGGCGACTTTCATTTGGTATCGGAGCCCGGTGCTTCATTAGAGCTTAACCGCTCGAAGTGATGTTGGGAGATCACGCCAAGAAGGAGATGGAGACCGGCGACAAGCCCACTACAAGCCACGGGAAGGCTACATCCAAAGATTCCCGCAACAAAGGGAAGGGGAAGGAGAAGAAAGCCTCTTCCCACAAATCGCATCGGAGTGGAGACAAGAAAAAGAAGATGAGGAAGGTGGTCTACTACGAGACCGATACTTCATCACCTTCCACCTCCGGCTCCGACGCGCCATCCATCACTTCTAAGCGCCATGAGCGCAAGAAGTTTAGTAAGATCCCCCTACGCTATCCTCGCATTCCTAAACATACGCCTTTACTTTCCGTCCCATTAGGCAAACCACCAACATTTGATGGTGAAGACTATGCTAGGTGGAGTGATTTAATGCGATTTCATCTAACCTCACTCCACAATAGTATATGAGATGTTGTTGAGTTTGGTGTACAGGCACCATTCGTAGGGGATGAAGATTATGATGAGGACGAAGTGGCCCAAATCGAGCACTTCAACTCCCAAGCCACAACCATACTCCTCGCCTCTCTAAGTAGAGATGAGTACAACAAGGTGCAAGGATTAAAGAGCGCCAAGGAAGTTTGGGACGTGCTCAAGACCGCACACGAGGGAAATGAGCTAACCAAGATCACCAAGCGGGAGACGATCGAGGGGGAGCTCGGTCGCTTCCGTCTTCGCCAAGGGGAGGAGCCACAAGACACGTACAACCGGCTCAAAACCTTGGTGAATCAAGTGCGCAACATCGGGAGCAAAAAATGGGATGACCACGAAATGGTTAAGGTTATTCTAAGATCACTTATTTTCCTTAACCCTACTCAAGTCCAATTAATTCGTGGCAATCCTAGATATACACTAATGACTCCCGAGGAAGTAATCGGGAATTTTGTGAGCTTTGAGTTTATGATCAAAGGCTTAAGGAAGATCAACGAGCTTGATGGCCCCTCCACATCCGAAGCACAACCGGTCGCATTCAAAGCGACGGAGGAGAAGAAGGAGGAGTCTACGTCAAATAGACAACCAATCGACGTCTCAAAGCTCGACAATGAGGAGATGTCGCTCGTCATCAAGAGCTTCCGCCAAATCCTCAAACAAAGGAGGGGGAAAGATTACAAGCCCCGCTCCAAGAAAGTGTGCTACAAGTGTGGTAAGCCCGGTCACTTTATAGCAAAATGTCCTATTTCTAGTGACAGTGATAGGGGCGACGACAAGAAGGGGAGAAGAAAGGAGAAGAAGAAATACTACAAAAAGAAGGGTGGCGACGCTCATGTATGCCGCGAGTGGGACTCGGACGAGAGCTTCTCAGACTCCTCCTCCGACGAGGACGCCGCCAACATCGCCATCAACAAGGGCCTTCTCTTCCCCAACGTCGGCCACAAGTGCCTCATGGCAAAGGACGGCAAAAAGAAGAAGGTTAAATCCAAATACTCCACTAGATATGAGTCCTCTAGCGATGATAATGCTAGTGATGAGGAAGATAATTTGCGTACTCTTTTTGCCAACCTAAACATGCAACAAAAAGAAAAATTAAATGAATTAATTAGTGCCATTCATGAGAAGGATGATCTCTTGGACACCCAAGAGGACTTCCTAATCAAGGAAAACAAAAAACATGTTAAGGTTAAAAATGCTTATGCTCTAGAAGTTGAAAAATGTGAAAAATTATCTAGTGAGCTAAGCACTTGCCATGAGACTATTGACAACCTTAGAAATGAGAATGCTAATTTGTTAGCTAAGGTTGATTCAAATGTTTGTAATGTTTCAATTCCCAATCCTAGAAATGATAATGATAATTTACTTGCTAAGATTGAAGAATTGAACATTTCTCTTGCTAGCCTTAGAGATGAAAATGAAAAATTGCTTGCTAAGGCTAAAGAATTAGATGTTTGCAATGCTTCCATTTCCGACCTTAGAAGTAAAAATGATATATTGCATGCTAAGGTTGTAGAATTAAAATCTTGCAAACCATCTACATCTACCGTTGAACACACTTCTATTTGCACTAGATGTAGAGATGTTGATATTGATGCTATTCATGATCATATGGTATTAATTAAGCAACAAAATGATCATATAGCAAAATTAGATGCTAAAATTGCCGAGCATGAACTTGAAAATGAAAAATTTAAATTTGCTCGTAGTATGCTTTATAGTGGGAGACGCCCTGGCATCAAGGATGGCATTGGCTTCCAAAAGGGAGACAATGTCAAACTTAATGCCCCACCTAAAAGATTGTCTAACTTTGTTAAGGGCAAGGCTCCCATGCCTCAGGATAACGAGGGTTAAATTTTGTACCCTGCCGGTTATCCTGAAAGCAAAATCAGGAGAATTCATTTTAGGAAGTCTCACTCTGGCCCTAATCATGCTTTTATGTATAAGGGTGAGACATATAACTTTAGGCAACAAACCCGTGCTAAGTTGCCTAAGAAGAAAACTCCTAGTGCATCAAATGACAATAATATTTTATTTAAGATTTTTGATGCCTCATATGTTTTAACTAACAAATCTGGCAAGGTAGTTGCCAAGTATGTTGGGGGCAAGCACAAGGGGTCAAAGACTTGTGTTTGGGTACCCAAAGTTCTTGTGTCTAATGCCAAAGGACCCAAAACCATTTGGGTACCTAAAGTCAAGAACTAAACTTGTTTTGTAGGTTTATGCATCCGGGGGCTCAAGTTGGATCATCGACAGCGGGTGCACAAACCACATGACAGGGGAGAAGAAAATGTTCTCCTCCTACGAGAAAAACCAAGATCCCCAACGAGCTATCACATTCGGGGATGGAAACCAAGGTTTGGTCAAAGGTTTGGGTAAAATTGCTATTTCACCTGACCATTCCATTTCCAATGTTTTTCTTGTAGATTCTTTAGATTACAATTTGCTTTCCGTTTCTCAATTATGTCAAATGGGCTACAACTGTCTATTTACTGATGTAGGTGTCACTGTCTTTAGAAGAAGTGATGATTCAGTAGCATTTAAGGGAGTGTTAGAGGGTCAGCTATACTTGGTAGATTTTGATAGAGCTGAACTCGACACTTGCTTAATTGCTAAGACTAACATGGGTTGGCTCTGGCACCGCCGACTAGCCCATGTTGGGATGAAGAATCTTCATAAGCTTCTAAAGGGAGAGCACATTTTAGGATTAACAAATGTTCATTTTGAGAAAGACAGGATTTATAGCGCATGCCAAGTAGGGAAACAAGTTGGTGCTCATCATCCACACAAGAACATCATGACGACTGACAGGCCACTTGAGCTCCTACACATGGATCTATTTGGCCCGATAGCTTACATAAGCATCGGCGGGAGTAAGTACTGTCTAGTTATTGTGGATGATTATTCTCGCTTCACTTGGGTATTCTTTTTGCAGGAAAAATCTCATACCCAAGAGACCTTAAAGGGATTCTTGAGACGGGTTCAAAATGAGTTCGGCTTAAGGATCAAGAAAATTAGAAGCGACAACGGGACGGAGTTCAAGAACTCTCAAATTGAAGGTTTCCTTGAAGAGGAGGGCATCAAGCATGAGTTCTCTTCCCCCTACACCCCACAACAAAATGGTGTAGTGGAGAGGAAGAATATAACTCTATTGGACATGGCAAGAACCATGCTTGATGAGTACAAGACATCAGATCGTTTTTGGGCGGAGGCGGTTAACACCGCTTGCTACGCTATCAACCGGTTATATCTACACCGAATCCTCAAGAAGACATCATACGAACTCCTAACCGATAAAAAACCCAATATTTCATATTTTAGAGTCTTTGGTAGCAAATGCTTTATTCTTGTTAAAAGAGGTAGAAAATCTAAATTTACTCCTAAGACTGTAGAAGGCTTTTTACTAGGATATGATTCAAACACAAGGGCATATAGAGTCTTTAACAAGTCCTCTGGACAAGTTGAAGTTTCTTGTGACGTTGTGTTTGATGAGACTAACGGCTCTCAAGTAGAGCAAGTTGATCTTGATGAGATAGGTGATGAAGAGGCTCCGTGCATCGCGCTAAGGAACATGTCCATTGGGGATGTGTGTCCTAACGAATCCGAAGAGCCTCCAAATGCACAAGATCAACCATCCTCCTCCACGCAAGCATCTCCACCAACTCAAAATGAGGATGAGGCTCAAGTTGATGAAGGAGAAGAACAAAGAGATGAGACACCTCAAGATGGCGGCAATGATCGAGGGGGAGATGCAAATGATCAAGACAAGGAGGATGAAGAACAAAGACCGCCACACCCAAGAGTCCACCAAGCAATCCAACGAGATCACCCCGTCGACACCATCCTTGGCGACATTCATCAGGGGGTAACCACTAGATCTCGTGTTGCACATTTTTGTGAGCATTACTCTTTTGTTTCCTCTATTGAGCCACACAAGGTAGAGGAAGCACTACAAGATTCGGATTGGGTAGTGGCGATGCAAGAGGAGCTCAACAACTTCACTAGGAACGAGGTATGACATTTAGTTCCACGTCCTAATCAAAATGTTGTAGGAACCAAGTGGGTCTTCCGCAACAAGCAAGACGAGCATGGTGTGGTGACAAGGAACAAAGCCCGACTTGTGGCAAGGGATACTCCCAAGTCGAAGGTTTGGATTTCGGTGAAACCTATGCACCCGTAGCTAGGCTTGAGTCAATTCGTATATTATTAGCCTATGCTACGTACCATGGCTTCAAGCTTTACCAAATGGACGTGAAGAGTGCTGTCGGGGACCATAATTAGGGGTACCCTCAAGACTCCTAAATCTCAGCTGGTAATCCCCATCAGCACAAAGCTGCAAAGGTCTGATGGGTGCGATTAAGTCAAAGGTCGGTCCATTCGAGGGACACGATCACGCCTTTCCCGAGCCCAGCCTCGGGCAAGGGCAGCTGACCCCGGAGGATCTACGTCTCGCCCGAGGACCCCCTCCAGCAACGGACACACCTTCGGCTCGCCCGAGGCCCAGTCTTCACCAAGAAGCAACCTTGGCCAAGTCGCCACGCCAACCGACCAAATCGCAGGGGCATTTAATGCAAAGGTGGCCTGACACCTTTATCCTGACGCGCGCCCTCCGGTTGACAGAGCCGAAGTGACCGTAGTCACTTCGCCGCTCCACTGACCGACCTCACAAGAGGACAGCGCCGCCTGCACTGCTCTGACTGCTGTGCCACTCGACAGAGTGAGGCTGACAGCAGCCAAGTCCGGCCTCAGGCGCCATAGGAAACTCCGCTCCGCCCGACCCCAGGGCTCGGACTCGGGCTCAGCCCCGGAAGACGACGAACTCCGCTCCGCCCGACCCCACGGCTCGGACTCAGGCTCAGCCCTAGAAGACGACGAACTCCGCTCCGCCCGACCCCAGGGCTCGGACTCGGGCTCAGCCCCAGAAGACGACGAACTTCGCTCCGCCCGACCCCAGGGCTCGGACTCGGGCTCAGCCCCGGAAGACGACGAACTCCGCTCCGCCCGACCCCAGGGCTCGGACTCGGGCTCAGCGCCGGAAGACGACGAACTCCGCTTCGCCCGACCCCTGGGCTCGGACTCGGGCTAAGCCCCGAAGGACGACGAACTCCGCTTCGCCCGACCCCAGGGCTCGGACTCAGCCCTGGCCTCAGCCGACGGTCTCCGCCTCGCCCGACCCAGGGGCTCGGACTCGACCTCGGCCTTGGAAGACAGACTCGACCTCGACCTCGGAGGAGCCTCCACCTCGCCCAACCCAGGGCTCGGACCGACCACGTCAACAGGAGGCGCCATCATTACCCTGCCCTAAGCTGACTCAGGCTATGGGGAACAAGACTGGCGTCCCATCTGGCTCGCTCCGCTATACGAGTAATGATGGCGCCCCGCACGCTCTATGACAACGGCGGCTCTCAGCCCCCTTACGGAAGCAAGAGGACGTCAGCAAGGACTCGACAGCCCCGATAGCTGTCCTTCCGCCAGGCTCTGGCGCTCCTCCGACGGCCACGACATCACACGAACCGGGTGCCAAAACCTCTTCGGCTGCCACGATGGCATGTACTTAGGGCACTAGCTCTCCTCCGCTAGACATGTTAGCACACTGCTACACCCCCCATTGTACACCTAGACCCTCTCCTTACGCCTATAAAAGGAAGGTCCAGGGCCCTCTTACAGAGGGTTGGCCGCGCGGAGAAGGACGGGACGACGCTCGCGTGAGACCGCTCGCTCCCTCCCGCGTGGACGCTTGTAACCCCCTACTGCAAGCGCACCCGACCTGGGCGCGGGACAAACACGAAGGCCGCGGGATTTCACCTCTCACGCCTGTCTCCCTCCGGCTTCTTCCCCCCTTCGCGCTCCGTCTCGCGCCGACCCATCTGGGCTGGGGCACGCGGCGACAATTTACTCGTCGGCCCAGGGACCCCCCCCGGGTTCGAAACGCCGACAGTTGGCGCGCCAGGTAGGGGCCTGCTGCGTGTTGACGAACAACTTCCTGTCAAGCTCCAGATGGGCAGTCTCCAGCAACCTTTCCAGCCTGGGACAGTGCTCCATTTCGGGAGTCTTGAGTTCATGTCCCTCGACGGCAGCTACGACATGATACTCCTTCCCCCGCCGCGCGACAGCGACAATGGCGGCCGACAACCCGCCCGCCGGCGGCGGAATCGACGACGTCTTCCCCGCGCGGTGGAAGAACAACATTCGAGCTCGCCCCGTCCCCTCCCCCGCCGACGGAGGAGGAGGTGGGGCAACCAAGGCCAAGCAGGAGGCGGCACCTCGTCGGCTGTCGAGCGAGTCGACGGCGCCGGTGCCCCAACGGGGGGCACGTCGGGCATCGACCTCGCGTCTGATACGAAGACGAGCGCCGTCTCCCCGCAACACGCCAACCCCAAGCAAACGGACGACGCCAGCACGCTCGCAAGGGACTTGCTGGGCGTCACCCTCGTACCTGAGGCGGCGGTGCAGTCTACCCCTGACGTGACTTCGTCACCACCCGTCGACCAAGAGGTACCGACCAATTCCCATCTCGCGCCTTTTGGATTCAGCCTCAACCCACCAAGCGACTTCGATTTGGTGGACGCCCTCATAGAGGCGAGTCCAAACCCTCTGGGGTATCGTATGCGGTCACCCTGGGACCGGTTGACGACCGTCTCGACCTACGGGCCCTCGGGGTCCGAGGAAGATGACGAGCCCGACTTCTGTTGGGATTTCTCCGGACTTGGTAACCCCAGTGCCATGCGAGACTTTTTGACTGCGTGCGACTACTGCCTTTCCGACTGTTCTGACGGTAGCCGCAGCCTCGACAACGAGGACTGCGGCCCAAGTCGTGAATGTTTCCACGTCGATCTAGGGGGTCCCGACGAAGGCAACCATCTTGGTATGCCGGAGAACGGTGATCTCCCTAGGCCTGTGCCTCGCGTTGACATCCTTCGGGAGCTAGCTGTGGTCCCCGTCCCGGCGGGGGGTCATGACCCACAGCTCGAGCAAATCCACGAGATGCAGGCCAGACTCGACGAGGGGGCAGGAACACTTGAGCCGATTCGTCGGGACATCGGGCAGGAATGGGCGGGCCGACCTCCGGCCGGAGAAGTGTGTCATCTACCCCAGGGTATCCAGCACCACATCGCCGACGATGTCAGGGTAAGGCCGCCACCGACTTCCAGTGGAGTCGGCTAGAACCTGGCTGCAGCGGCAATACTTCTCCGCGCGATGCCGGAGCCATCAACCACCGAAGGGCGGCGAATTCAGGGAGAGCTCAAGAATCTCCTGGAGGATGCCGCGGTCCGACGGGCCGAAAGCTCCGCCTCCCAAAGGCAGGGGTACCCCTCGGAACATCGCGCCGCGACTTCCCGATTCATGCGGGAAGCCTCGGTCCACACCGGACGCACGCGCAACACAGCGCCTGCGGCCCCGGGTCGCCTCGGCAACGAGCACCATCACCGCAACCGTCGGGCCCACCTCGACGAGAGGGTGCGCCGAGGCTACCACCCCAGGCGTGGGGGACGCTACGACAGCGGGGAGGATCGGAGTTCCTCGCCCGATCCACCCGGTCCGCAGGCTTTCAGCCGCGCCATACGACGGGCGTCGTTCCCGACCCGGTTCCGAACCCCGACTACTATCACAAAGTACTCGGGGGAGACGAGACCGGAACTGTGGCTCGCGGACTACCGGCTGGCCTGCCAACTGGGTGGAACGGACGATGACAACCTCATCATCTGCAACCTCCCCCTGTTCCTTTCCGATACCGCTCGAGCCTGGCTGGAACACCTGCCTCCGGGGCAGATCTCCAACTGGGACGACCTGGTCCAAGCCTTCGCCGGCAATTTCCAGGGCACGTACGTGCGCCCTGGAAACTCCTGGGATCTCCGAAGCTGCCGCCAGCAGCCGGGAGAGTCTCTCCGGGACTACATCCGGCGATTCTCAAAGCAGCGCACCGAGCTGCCCAACATCACCGATTCGGATGTCATCGGCGCGTTCCTCGCCGGCACCACCTGCCGCGACCTGGTGAGCAAGCTGGGTCGCAAGACCCCCACCAGGGCGAGCGAGCTGATGGACATCACCACCAAGTTCGCCTCTGGCCAGGAGGCGGTCGAGGCCATCTTCCGGAAGGACAAGCAGCCCCAGGGCTGCCCACCGGAAGATGTCCCCGAGGCGTCAACTCAGCGCGGCGCCAAGAAGAAAGGCAAGAAGAAGTCACAAGCGAAACGTGACGCCGCCGACGCGGACCTTGTCGCCGCCGCCGAGTACAAGAACCCTCGGAAACCTCCCAGAGGTGCCAATCTCTTCGACAAGATGCTCAAGGAGCCGTGCCCCTATCATCAGGGGCCCGTCAAGCACACCCTTGAGGAGTGCGCCATGCTTCGGCGCCACTTTCACAAGGCCGGGCCACCCGCGGAGGGTGGCAGGGCTCGCGACGACGATAAGAAGGAAGATTACCAGGCAGGAGAGTTCCCTGAGGTCCGCGACTGCTTCATGATCTACGGTGGGCAAGTGGCGAACGCCTCGGCTCGGCATCGCAAGCAAGAACGTCGGGAGGTCTGCTCGGTAAAGGTGGCGGCGCCAGTCTACCTAGACTGGTCCGACAAGCCCATCACCTTCGACCAAGACGACCACCCCGACCGCGTGCCGAGCCCGGGGAAATACCCGCTCGTTGTCGACCCCGTCATCGGCAACGTCAGACTCACCAAGGTCCTCATGGACGGAGGCAGCAGCCTCAACATCATCTACGCCGAGACCCTCGGGCTCATGCGGATCGATCTGACCTCGGTCCGAGCAGGCGCTGCGCCTTTCCACGGGATCATCCCCGGGAAGCGCGTCCAGCCCCTCGGACGACTCGATCTACCCGTCTGCTTTGGGACACCCTCCAACTTCCGAAGGGAGACCCTCACGTTCGAGGTGGTCGGGTTCCGAGGAACTTACCACGCAGTACTGGGGAGGCCCTGCTACGCCAAGTTCATGGCCATCCCCAACTACACCTACCTCAAGCTCAAAATGCCGGGCCCCAACGGGGTCATCACCGTCGACTAGGGATGTAATATGGTTCGGAAAATATCCGTCCGGATCCGGATTCGAAGATGGTGAACACTGGTTCGGATGGAATTTTCGGATATCCGGACTTTTTTCCGGATAACGGATACGAATACGGATATTTTGTTCGGATATCGAATTCGAATACAATATGCCTGATATCCGTCGGATATCGAATATCCGGATATTTTCTCGGATAAATGTTCTCGGATATCCGGATGTCTTATCCGGATAGCAGTGTGCATTTGTTGATTTTTTTAGAAAAAAATTAATAATACACAAATAGCCTCATAAATTCATGAAAATTTATGGAGGCATACCATATGTTCATATATAATCCTCCAAAATATTTGGACCATAAAATCCAAAATATGATGCTATTTCTTTCATTTCACTTTCACTTGTTGTGTGAATTACACATGAAATCATTCTAAGTATCCAAGTTCACTTTACCATTTTCATGTGGAGACTTGAGGTTATATTCTTATAGAATGTTTATTAGTTTTGGTAACATATTTTCATTTTGATGATTTTATGCAAAATAAATTAATAACACGCACATAGGCTAAAAATTCATGAATTTTACAAAAAAAGTGACATATGTACACATATAATACAAAAAATGTTTATACTCAAGGAGTGGATACATGATTACAACCATGATATGTGTAGAATGATGTCTTACACGATATCCGACAAAAAATCCGTTACTGACAATATCCGTGTCCGACTAGTTCCGTATTCGACACACAGCTATCCCTATTTGTATCCGAGAACATCCGTATTCGTATTCGTATCCGAAGCTATCCGTATTCGAATTCGAATCCAAATAAAAATATGAAAACAAATATGGTTTCAGTGATATCCGTCCGTATTCGATCCGATTACATCCCTACCCCACGTACCGACACGCGTACGAATGCGACGTGGAGTGCGTGGAGTACGTCGAGGCCCTCGCCGAATCTGAGGCCCTCATCACCGACCTGGAGAGCCTCTCTAAGGAGGCACCAGACGTGAAGCGCCACGCCGGCAACTTCGAGGCAGCGGAGACGGTTAAATCCGTCCCCCTCGACCCCAGCAACGACGCCTCCAAGCAGATCCGGATCAGCTCCGAGCTCGATCCCAAATAGGAAGCAGTGCTCATCGACTTTCTCCACGCAAACGCCGATGTTTTCGCGTGGAGTCCCTCGGACATGCCCGGCATACCGAGGGATGTCGCCGAGCACTAGCTGGATATCCGAGCTGGAGCCCGACCCGTGAAGCAGCCTCTGCGCCGATTCGACGAAGAAAAGCGCAGAGCCATAGGCGAGGAGATCCACAAGCTAATGGCGGCCGGGTTCATCAAAGAGGTATTCCATCCCGAATGGCTCGCCAACCCTGTGCTTGTGAGAAAGAAAGGAGGGAAATTGCGGATGTGTGTAGTCTAAACAAAGCATGTCCGAAAGTTCCCTACCCTCTGCCTCGCATCGATCAAATCTTGGATTCCACCGCTGGGTGCGAAACCCTGTCTTTCCTCGATGCCTACTCGGGGTATCACCAGATCAGGATGAAAGAGTCTGACCAGCTCGCGACTTCTTTCATCACACCCTTCGGCATGTACTGATATGTTACAATGTCGTTCGGTTTGAGGAATGCGGGGGCAACGTACCAACGGTGCATGAACCACGTGTTCGGCGAACACATTGGCCGAACGGTCGAGGCCTACGTCGATGACATCGTAGTCAAGACGAGGAAAGCCTCCGACCTCCTTTTCGACCTTGAGGCGACATTCCGATGTCTCAAGGCGAAAGGCGTGAAGCTCAATCCCGAGAAGTGTGTCTTCGGAGTTCCCCGAGGCATGCTCTTGGGGTTCATCGTCTCCAAGCAGGGCATCGAGGCCAACCCGGAGAAGATCGCGGCCATCACCAGCATGGGGCCCATCAGGGACTTGAAAGGCGTATAGAGAGTCACGGGATGTCTTGCGGCCCTGAGCCGTTTTGTCACGCGCCTCGGCGAAAGAGGCCTGCCTCTGTACCGCCTCTTAAGGAAGGCCGAGTGCTTCACTTGGACCCTTGAGGCCGAGGAAGCCCTCGGGAACCTGAAGGCGCTCCTCATGAACGCGCCCATCTTGGTGCCCCCCGCTGCCGGAGAAGCCCTCTTGATCTACGTCGCCGCGACCACTCAGGTGGTTAGCGCCGCGATCGTAGTTGAGAGACGAGAAGAGGGGCATGCATTGCCCGTCCAGAGGCCAGTCTACTTCATCAGCGAGGTACTGTCCGAGACCAAGATCCGCTACCCACAAATTCAGAAGCTGCTGTACGCGGTGATCCTAACGCGGCGGAAGTTGCGACACTACTTCGAGTCTCATCCGGTAACTGTGGTGTCATCCTTCCCCCTGGGGGAGATCATCCAGTGCCGAGAGGCCTCGGGTAGAATTGCAAAGTGGGCGGTGGAAATCATGGGCGAGACGATCTCGTTCGCCCCTCGGAAGGCCATCAAGTCCCAGGTCTTGGCGGACTTTGTGGCTGAATGGGTCGACACCCAGCTTCCAACAGCTCCGATCCAACCGGAACTCTGGACCATGTTCTTCGACGGGTCGCTGATGAAGACAGGAGCAGGCGCAGGCCTGCTCTTCATCTCGCCCCTCGGGAAGCACCTGCGCTACGTGCTACGCCTCCATTTCCTGGCATCCAACAATGTGGCTGAGTACGAGGCCCTGGTCAACGGGTTGCGTATCGCCATCGAGCTGGGGGTCCGACGCCTCGACGCTCGCGGTGACTCGCAGCTCGTCATCGACCAAGTCATGAAGAACTCCCACTGCCGCGACCCGAAGATGGAAGCCTACTGCGATGAGGTTCGGCGCCTGGAAGACAAGTTCTACGGGCTCGAGCTCAACCACATCGCCCGACGCTACAACGAGACTGCGGACGAGCTGGCTAAAATAGCCTCGGGGCAAACAACGGTTCCCCCGGACGTCTTCTCCCGAGACCTGCATCAACCCTCCGTCAAGACCGACGACACGCCCGAGCCCGAGAAGGCCTCGGCCCAGCCCGAGGCACCCTCGGCTCAGTCCGAGGTACCCTCGGCTCGGCCCGAGGCACCCTCGGCTCAACCCGAGGCACCCTCGGCTCGGCCCGAGACACCCTCGGCCCCCGAGGGTGAGGCACTGCACATCGAGGGGGAGCGGAGCGGGGCCATGCCTAATCGAAACTGGCATACCCCGTACCTGCAATATCTCCACCGAGGAGAGCTACCCCTCGACCGAGCCGAAGCTCGACGGTTGGCGCGGCGCGCCAAGTCGTTCGTTTTGCTGGGAGACGGGAAGGAGCTCTAGCACCGCAGCCCCTCGGGCATCCTCCAGCGATGCATTTCCATCGCCGAAGGCCAGGAGCTCCTACAAGAGATACACTCGGGGGCTTGCGGCCATCACGTAGCACCCCGAGCCCTTGTTGGGAACGCCTTCCGACAAGGTTTCTACTGGCCGACGGCGGTGGCCGACGCCACTAGAATTGTCCGCACCTGCGAAGGGTGTCAGTTCTACGCAAGGCAGACCCACCTGCCCGCTCAGGCCCTGCAGACCATACCCATCACCTGGCCGTTTGCTGTGTGGGGTCTGGACCTAGTCGGCCCCTTGCAGAAGGCACCCGGGGGCTACACGCACCTGTTGGTCGCCATCGACAAATTCTCCAAGTGGATCGAGGTCCGACCCCTAAATAGCATCAGGTCCGAACAGGCGGTGGCGTTCTTCACCAACATCATCCATCGCTTTGGGGTCCCGAACTCCATCATCACCGACAACGGCACCCAGTTCACCGGCAGAAAGTTCCTGGACTTCTGCAAGGATCACCACATCCGGGTGGACTGGGCCGCCGTGGCCCACCCCATGACAAATGGGCAGGTAGAACGTGCCAACGGCATGATTCTGCAAGGACTCAAGCCTCGGATCTACAACGACCTCAACAAGTTCGGCAAGCGATGGATGAAGGAACTCCCCTCGGTGGTCTGGAGTCTGAGGACAACATCGAGCAGAGCCACGGGCTTCACACCGTTCTTTCTAGTCTATGGGGCCGAGGCCATCTTGCCCACAGACTTAGAATACGGTTCCCCGAGGACGAGGGCCTACGCCGACCAAAGCAATCAAGCTAATCGAGAAGACTCACTCGACCAGCTGGAAGAGGCTCGGGACATGGCCTTACTACACTCGGCGCGGTACCAGCAGTCCCTACGACGCTACCACGCCCGAGGGGTTCGGTCCCGAGACCTCCAGGTGGGCGACCTGGTGCTTCGGCTGCGACAAGACGCCCGAGGGCGGCACAAGCTCACGCCTCCCTGGGAAGGGCCGTTCGTCGTCGCCAAGGTTCTGAAGCCCGGGACGTACAAGCTGGCCAACAGTCAAGGCGAGGTCTACAGCAACGCTTGGAACATCCAACAGCTACGTCGCTTCTACCCTTAAGATGCTTTCAAGTCGTTCATACACCTCGTTCACACACAAAGTCTAGTCATCAAGGAAGGGTCAGCCTTGCCTCGGCAAAGCCCGACCCTCCCTCGGGGGCTAGAAGGGGGGAACCCCCTCTGCGTCAAAATTTTCCTCGGAAAAAGATCTTTTCTGCCAGAATGTCTTTCGTGCTTTTTTGACTACTTCGAAAGTGGATCCTGAAAACGACAGAGTACACGTAAGCAGCCAAGGCTGACCGAGCCGAGGGACTCCTACGCCTCCGGGATACGGATACCTCACTCATCACCTTCTGCGATAAGTAACTCACGCTCGGATAAGTGATTCCGCGGACCGAACAAGTCTCCACGCTTGAAAACTCCTCTGCCGAAACGATTTTTCGGGCCTTCTCGACTGCGTCGGTGACATAACCCTATGGACGAGTAAGAGTGCGCGTAAGCGGTAAGGCCGACCGAGCCGAGGGATTCCTACGCCTCCGGGATACGGATACCTCACTCATCACCTTCCGTGAAAAGTAACTCTCGCTCGCACAAACAATTCTGTTACCGACAAATAAGTCCAGATACTCGAAACAAGAGGAAAAGAAACGCAGCTTTACAACACGACGATGGTATGTTTGGGCCTCGGCGGCCACAGAAAACATACATGCACTACAAGATGATCTGATCCTGCAGGCTCGGATCTTGACAGTTGAAGGGAGCAGCAGCACCCTCGGCGTCAACTACACATTCGGCGAGGTCCGACCTAGCCTTGGACGGCGACGCGGTCGGAGGATCTCCACTCTGAAGGTCGACATCAGCACCACGCCAGGGCCATCGCTGCCAGGGCCTCCTCCAGGAATCCGGCTCGAGCAGACGGCTCGGGCCGGTCACCCCGAAGCCTCAGCCAGCTGTCCCCCGAGGACATCGGCTCAGTTTGTGGCCTCGGCAACTCAACTCCGGCGTCGGTCCCGCCAGTGGACGACCCGGCCAGGCTCCGGCCGACCAAATCTTCTTTTCGAAGCCAACTCTGCCTCTATTCGAGCTGACACCGCTACCTCCGGCTTCGGCTCATCGAAGAGCGGCTGAGGGGTTCCTTTAACTAAGCAAGAGAAGCCTCGGATAGCAAGGCCGACCGAGCCGAGGGACTCCTACGCCTCCGGGATACGGATACCTCACTCGTCACCTTTGCTCGAGGCGACTCACGCTTGGTGAAACGGTTCAGATAGCCGATAGGCGAGTCTTGGTGCTCGAAATGAGGAAAAAACACGGCTCCGTGCCGAAAATACATACATGTTCAGGCCCCGACAGCCGCAATGAACAAGACACCGGCACTCAAGGTGCCATTACAAATGGAACTCCGGTTCCACCTCCGCAGGTACGAACAACCCCACACGATTGGGGGGCCTGCGGAGCAACAGAAGGCCGACGGATGGCTCGCCGTTGCCCGCTCCAGCGGCAGCGACGACGACGACTTCTGCTCCAGGGGGCCGAACAGCAGCAGCGATGACCTCAGGGCGGATGCTGCTGCCATAAGGCCCTCGCCCATGCCCTCACTTGAGAGGCAAGGACGGGCAGAAGGCCGTAGAGTTGGAGGTCAGTCCGTGGGCGGCACCGGCTATCTCGTCAGCGAAGAAACCTCTTCCGGCTGCCGTGGCGGAAGGCGGCGCCGGAAGCGGCTCCGAAGCCACTCGGGTCAGAAAGCCAGACACGCGGCAGCTGCCAGCGCCACGAACGGCGAACGCCCTTCCCCCGATCACTGAGGGAAGGAGCGGGCCGCCGCCCGCGCAGGGACCGACCCCAACTCGGCGCACTCCCCTCCCCAGCACTGATGATAAACATCCTTGAAGCTGAGGGAGGTGCAGAGGCCGCAGCCCGGCTTGCTTCTCCCCACCCAGGGGCTGGTGGTCACCGTCTTGGGTGACCACCGGCGAGGGGATGCAGCCGGGCTGCATGATGAAAATCCTTGAAGCCGAACGATGGCTGAAAGGTACCAACTTTCGCGAAGTTGCGTTCCTCCAACGACAAGGCGGAAGGATTGCGGGAGTTCCCCATCCGGGGGCTCGGAAGGTGGAAAGACACGATGCATAAGGGAGCGCGAGGACATGGTCGCCTTTCAAGGGGGTCACCCTCCTTTTAAAGGCGACTCTCCCCACCTGCGTCCCCAGCCATCGCGGGCTGAGTCTTCTCCGACACGCTCCAAGGTCCTCCCCCTACGGCACGGGGGTTGGGTCCCACGCGTCATGCAAGCTGGCCCAGGGCAGAAGAAGCCAAACCGCCGCGCGCGGTGCATGCAACTGCCCAGCGGTTAGAAGCATTCCTCCACTATCGCCCAGACCAGCGGGTGAAAGGGCGGGCAGCCATGCAGGTGGCATGCAACCACGCCAAGTGGGCGCACCCCTCCGACCTCCAACGTGCCCAGCATGGAGGCCCAGGCCCACACGTCATGCAACCGGCGCGCCGGTTGCTACGTGCGAGCAACTGCACCGCCACTCGCGCCACTACCGCGCCTCCTCGACTGCGGAACCAGTACCGCGACTCGAGGCAACCCTGCGTATGACCCGACAGCGCTAGCCAGGCGCATCGGTCATGGGCCAGTCAGCCGCAGGAGAAGGCGCGACGGTCGATGCAGACAAAAATGGGCCGGCAGTAATGGCGGTGGCAAGCGGGCGGAAGCAGCGGTCACGTCGTCAGTCGAGCTCACGTCCCCTCGTGGGACAGCGAGAGAACCCTCTCCCACGGCGTGAAGACGACGTGCCCGTGTTCCGTTCCTCGAAAGGCCCGCACCCGCGCAACGTCTGCCCCGCGAACCACTCGTCCCGTCGCATTAACTCCGCGGCGGGACAGGCGGCATCGTTGGCAGGAGAAGCGGGCGACGCTTCGCCTTCGCCATAATGACCGCGTCAAAAAAGGTACACCACGTCATTTGATTTTGTATCCTTTTCCTCTTTCTCTCTCTTACAACAGGGACTGGGAAAGGGGGATACCCCGAAAGGGATCCTTCTCCGCGAAGGAAACAGGCCCCGAGCCTCCCTACTGATCAGAGTTTCAAAGGCTGGCCCCTCGGAGGGGTTCAACAGCCGCCTCAGAGCGCTTGGGCTCCGCGCCCACTACTGGTCAGAGGTTTGAAGGCCGGCCCCTCGGAAGGGTTCAACGGCCGCCTCAGGCCACTCGGGCTCTGCGCCCACTACTGATCAGGGGTTCGTAGGCTGGCCCACGAAGGGTTCACAGCCGCCTCAAACACAGAGCGAGGGATGACCCTGGGTACGTTCGATACATAACCAAGGCTCGGGCTACGCTCCCGAGGTACCCTAGGACATTTCCGAGACCAGCGGGAACGATCTTGTAACGGAATCCCATCAGAGGGAGGCATCGAGCCCTCGGACCCCGTCAAAAGGGGACCGGGTCCGGCAGATCACCCGCAGGTACTTTTGGAGCGCGCCTCCGGGCCTCTAGCCGACCCCTAGCAAATGGGGCACGGGCGTCCACTCGGATTACCCGTCAGCAGCTCACTGGAGACACCATGTTCGGCGCCCTCCGAGGGCAACATGGTGCTTTTCCCCCCTCCTCCTTGTGGAATGGCGACGCAGGGGCGTATGTAAAAAAGTCGAGTCTGTCCCTGACCGTCCTCTCGCCCTGTGCAGAGGCTCGGGGGCTGCTCTCGCAAACCCGGCTCCGGGCAAACCGTTGACAGCGTCAACATACCAGCCCGGGAACTTGGGACCCGACCGTGCACCCGGGCTACGGCCAGCTCGCATGAGGGAACAACCAGACCAGCCGAAGTGTTGCGAAACTCACAAAGACCTCGAAGGAGTCAAACCACTCCTCCGAGGCCTCGGGGGCTACACCCGGCGGGTGCGCGCGCGCACCCACCGGAACAAAATGCAACCGAGAAAGGCTGGTCCCCTTGCAAAAAAGTGCGACAAAAGCCTCCAAGCGAGTATTAACACTCCCTTCGAGGCTCGGGGGCTACTGTCGGGGACCATAATTAGGGGTACCCTCAAGACTCCTAAATCTCAGCTGGTAACCCCCATCAGCACAAAGCTGCAAAGGCCTGATGGGTGCGATTAAGTCAAAGGTCGGTCCATTCGAGGGACACGATCACGCCTCGCCCGAGCCCAGCCTCGGGCAAGGGCAGCCGACCCCGGAGGATCTACGTCTCACCCGAGGACCCCCTCCAGCAATGGACACACCTTCGGCTCGCCCGAGGCCCAGTCTTCACCAAGAAGCAACCTTGGCCAAGTCGCCACGCCAACCGACCAAATCGCAGGGGCATTTAATGCAAAGGTGGCCTGACACCTTTATCCTGACGCACGCCCTCCGGTTGACAGAGCCGAAGTGACCGTAGTCACTTCGCCGCTCCACTGACCGGCCTGACAAGAGGACAGCGCCGCCTGCGCTGCTCTGACTGCTGTGCCACTCGACAGAGTGAGGCTGACAGCAGCCAAGTCCGGCCTCAAGCGCCATAGGAAACTCCGCTCCGCCCGACCCCAGGGCTAGGACTCGGGCTCAGCCCTGGAAGACGACGAACTCCGCTCCGCCCGACCCCAGGGCTCGGACTCGGGCTCAGCCCCGGAAGATGACGAACTCCGCTCCGCCCGACCCCAGGGCTCGGACTCGGGCTCAGCCCCGGAAGACGACGAACTCCGCTCCGCCTGACCCCAGGGCTCGGACTCGGGCTCAGCCCCGGAAGACGACGAACTCCGCTCCGCCTGACCCCAGGGCTCGGACTCGGGCTCAGCCCCGGAAGACGACGAACTCCGCTTCGCCCGACCCCAGGGCTCGGACTCGGGCTCAGCCCCGAAGGACGACGAACTCCGCTTCGCCCGACCCCAGGGCTCGGACTCAGCCTTGGCCTCAGCCGACGGTCTCCGCCTCGCCCGACCCAAGGGCTCGGACTCGACCTCGGCCTTGGAAGACAGACTCGACCTCAACCTCGGAGGAGCCTACACCTCGCCCAACCCAGGGCTCGGACCGACCACGTCAACAGAAGGCGCCATCATTACCCTGCCCCAAGCTGACTCACGCTACGGGGAACAAGACCGGCGTCCCATCTGGCTCGCTCCGCTATACGAGTAATGATGGCGCCCCGCACGCTCTATGACGACGGCGGCTCTCAGCCCCCTTACGGAAGCAAGAGGACGTCAGCAAGGACTCGACAGCCCCGATAGCTGTCCTTCCGCCAGGCTCCGGCGCTCCTCCGACGGCCACGACATCACACGAATCGGGTGCCAAAACCTCTCCGGCTGCCACGATGGCATGTACTTAGGGCACTAGCTCTCCTCCGCTAGACACGTTAGCACACTGCTACACCCCCCATTGTACACCTGGACCCTCTCCTTACACCTATAAAAGGAAGGTCCAGGGCCCTCTTACAGAGGGTTGGCCGTGTGGAGAAGGACGGGACGGCGCTCGCGTGAGACCGCTCGCTCCCTCCCGCGTGGACGCTTGTAACCCCCTACTGCAAGCGCACCTGACCTGGGCGTGGGATAAACACGAAGGCCGCGGAATTTCACCTCTCACGCCTGTCTCCCTCCGGCTTCTTCCCCCCTTCGCGCTCCATCTCGCGCCGACCCATCTGGGCTAGGGCACGCGGCGACAATTTACTCGTCGGCCCAGGGACCCCCCGGGTTCGAAACGCCGACAGTTGCTCTCAGCCCCCTTACGAAAGCAAGAGGACATCAGCAAGGACTCGACAGCCCCGATAGCTGTCCTTCCGCCAGGCTCCGGTGCTCCTCCGACGGCCACAACATCACACAAACCGGGTGCCAAAACCTCTCCGGCTGCCACGATGGCATGTACTTAGGGCACTAGCTCTCCTCCGCTAGACACGTTAGCACACTGCTACACCCCCCATTGTACACCTGGACCCTCTCCTTACACCTATAAAAGGAAGGTCCAGGGCCCTCTTACAGAGGGTTGGCCGCGCGGAGAAGGACGGGACGGCGCTCGCGTGAGACCGCTCGCTCCCTCCCGCGTGGACGCTTGTAACCCCCTACTGCAAGCGCACCCGACCTGGGCGCGGGACAAACACGAAGGCCGCGAGATTTCACCTCTCACGCCTGTCTCCCTCCGGCTTCTTCCCCCCTTCGCGCTCCGTCTCGCGCCGACCCATCTGGGCTGGGGCACGCGGCGACAATTTACTCGTCGGCCCAGGGACCCCCCAGGTTCGAAACGCCGACAAGTGCCTTCCTCAATGGACCAATCAAGGAAGAGGTCTATGTTGAGCAACCTCCCGGCTTTGAAGACAGTGAGTACCCTAACCATGTCTATAGGCTCTCTAAGGCACTTTATGGGCTCAAGCAAGCCCCAAGAGCATGGTATGAATGCCTTAGAGATTTCCTTATTGCTAATGCTTTCAAAGTCGGAAAAGCCGATCCTACTTTATTTACTAAAACTCTTGACAATGATTTGTTCGTATGCCAAATTTATGTTGATGATATAATATTTGGGTCTACTAACGAATCTACATGTGAGGAATTTAGTAGGATCATGACAAAGAAATTCGAGATGTCAATCATGGGGGAGTTGAAGTATTTCTTAGGATTTCAAGTAAAGCAACTCCAAGAGGGCACCTTCATTAGCCAAACGAAGTATACTCAAGACATTATAAACAAATTTGGAATGAAGGATGCCAAGCCCATCAAGACACCCATGGGAACCAATGGGCATCTCGACCTCGACATGGAAGGTAAATCCGTGGATGAAAAGGTATACCGGTCGATGATAGGCTCCTTACTCTATTTATGTGCATCTCGACCGGACATTATGCTTTCCGTATGCATGTGTGCAAGATTCCAAGCCGACCCTAAGGAAGCTCACCTTACGGCCGTAAAATGAATCTTGAGATATTTGGCTTATACTCCTAAGTTTGGGCTTTGGTATCCTAGGGGATCCACTTTTGATTTAATTGGTTATTCGGATGCCGATTGGGCGGGGTGGAAGATTAATAGAAAGAGCACATTGGGGACTTGCCAGTTCTTGGGAAGATCCTTGGTGTCATGGGTTTCAAAGAAGCAAAATTATGTAGCTCTTTCTACCGCCGAAGCCGAGTATATTGCCGCAGGCCATTGTTGCGCGCAATTACTTTGGATGAGGCAAACCCTTAGGGAGCATGGCGGATAATCCCGTTGAGCATAGCCGCACTAAACACATAGCCATTAGGTATCACTTTCTTAGGGATCACCAACAAAAGAGAGATATCGAGATTGCATATATTAATACTAAAGATCAATTAGCCGATATCTTTACCAAGCCACTAGATGAATAAACTTTTAATAAACTTAGGCATGAGCTAAATATTCTTGATTCTAGGAATTTCTTTTGATGTCTTGCATACATAGCTCATAAATATACCTTTGATCATGTCTCCTTTATATGCTATGACTAATGTGTCTTCAAGTACTTTTCAAACCAAGTCATATGCGTATTGAAAGGGAATTGGAGTCTTCGGCGAAGACAAAGGCTTCCACTCCGTAACTCATCCTTCGCCGTCGCTCCGAGTATCTCTCCATCTTTGGTATAATCTTTACTCATATGTTTCATTTTCCAAAGGAGAGAAAGTAGTTATAAAAGGGCTCTAATGATTCCGTTTTTGGCGATTAATGCCAAAGGGGGAGAGAGCATGAGCCCAAAGCAAAAGGACCGCACCACCACCAATTTCAAAAATTTTAGTCTTTCAATTGGTTTTAAAGAAGGATTTTTCAAATTGGTATCTTATTTGTGATGTAATTTCAAATTGGTATACCCTCTTCAAAATTAACATCAAAACCCTCTTGAACACTAAGAGGAGAAATTTATTGAGGGGGAGTTTTTGGTTAGTCAAAGGAAAAGCATTTGAAACAAGGGGAGAAAATTTCAAATCTTGAAAATGCTTCGCAAAATTCTATTCATTTACCTTTGACTATTTGCAAAAGGACTTTGAAAAGGATTTACACAAGAATTTGCAAAAACAAAACAAGTGGTGCAAGCGTGGTCCAAAATGTTAAAATTAAAGAAACAATCCATGCGTATCTTATAAGTATTTATATTGGCTCAATTCTAAGTAACCTTTGCACTTACATATGCAAACTAGTTCAATTATGCACTTCTATACTTGCTTTGGTTTGTGTTGGCATCAATCACCAAAAAGGGGGAGATTGAAAGGAAATTAGGCTTACACCTATTTTCTAATTGATTTTGGTGTTTGAATTGTCCAACACAAATAATTGACTAACTAGTTTGCTCTAGTCTATAAGTTATACAGGTGCCAAAGGTTCACACTAAGCCAATAAAAAGACTAAGAAAAGGGTTCAACAAAGAGAGCAAGGGATAACCGAAGGCTGCCCTGGTCTGGCGCACCGGACTGTCCGGTGCACCACCGGACAGTGTCCGGTGCACCAGGGAACTCGACGCCCAACTCTTTACCTTCTTGAATTTTCAGAGGGCTCTGCTATAATTCACCGGACTGTCCAGTGCACCACCGGACAGTGTCCGGTGCCACAAGGAAGAGCAACTCTGAACTCGCCAGCTTCGGAATCCGCTCCGCTATAGTTCACCGGACATGTCCGGTGCACACCGGACTGTCCGGTGAGCCAGCGGAGCAACGACTATTCCGCGCCAACGGTCACCTGCTAACGCATTAAATGCGCGCCAGCGCGCGCAGAGGAGCAGAGCACGCGCGGGTGGCACACCGGATAGTTTACAGGACTTGTCCGATACACCACCGGACAGCCAGGCGGGCCCACAAGTTAGAGCTCCAACGGTCGGAACCCAACGGCCTGGCGCACCGGACTGTCCGGTGCGCCATGCGACAGCAGGCTCCACCAAACGGCTAGTTTGGTGGTTGGGGTTATAAATACCCCAACCACCCCACATTCAAGTCATCCAAGTTTTCCACCTTCCAACTACTTACAAGAGCTCTAGCATTCAATTCTAGACACACCCAAGTGATCAAATCCTCTCCCAATTCCACACAAAGCTTTAGTGGTTAGTGAGAGAGATTTGTTGTGTTCTTTTGAGCTCTTGCGCTTGGATTGCTTCTTTCTTTCATTCTTTCTTGTGAACAACTCAATTGTAACCGGAGCAAGAGGCACCAATTGTGTGGTGGCCCTTGCGGGGAAGTTTGTTCCCGTTTGATTGAGAAGAAGAAGCTCACTCGGTCCGAGGGACCGTTTGAGAGAGGGAAAGGGTTGAAAGAGACCCGGTCTTTGTGACCACCTCAACGGGGAGTAGGTTTGCGAGAACCGAACCTCGGTAAAACAAATCCGCGTGTCACACTCTTTATTCGCTTGCGATTTGTTTTGCATCCTCTCTCGCGGACTCATTATTATTTCTAATGCTAACCCGGCTTGTAGTTGTGATTAACTTTGTAAATTTCAGTTTCGCCCTATTCACCCCCCTCTAGGCGACTTTCAGTTGAAAACATTACTTGCCCACAGACTCATAGAAAACCATTTGGTGGCAGATTTTTACACAGAAAACAAAAACAAAATAGTATCCTTCTATAAATTGCAAATGATATAGCATCAGGATACAATAGAGAATCAGAAATGATGATTATATTACTTGCGTGCAAAATTGTTATTCCTTCGTCTTCATATATATGGATAATAGGGATATTTCTAATTACTTCCCTAAAAACTTACTAAAGAAATACAATATATATGGTACGTCAACTGAGGTACCAAGAGATTTTTTCCTTCTAAATTTAATACATAAACCACCACAGAAGATGACATGTTTTTTCCTAAGCATGTAAACAATTGATGCTATTTGTTTGTAGCAATATTTTCTATCACATCTAGCGATTCGGTGATTCTAAAAGCTCATCTCACCTCGTCGTCGTTGATGCCACTGTCGGCCAGGAACAGTCCCGCAGCCAACTTTCAGTGATGCCGCTGTCGATTCAGTGATGCAACCGTCTTGGTGTGTGGGGGTCACCTACTGGCCAGGAACAGTCCCGCAGCTAACTTTCAGTGATACCGCTGTCGATTCAGTGATGCAGCCGTCATGATGTGCGGGGGTCACCTGCCGGATAGGAAGCGTCTGTGCGCAGGTGGTGTGCAGGTTGTCCAGGACGATCACCTGTCGGCCAGGAAGCGTCGCGCTGACGGCGACCACCACAAGCACGAATAGCGGAGCGAGGCATGAGCAGTGCGAGAGGCCTGAAACCTAGCCAACTTTCTAACCCTTTACGACGGGTGAGGGTCTGCAACGTGCATAGGCTAAAATTTTAGGGACATGAAATAGGCTGAAATGGTGAATTGAATTCTATGGACAGCCAGACGGGCCGAGATATGAAAACTGATTCAATTTGGACCAATTCCTGCGAACCAAACGGGATGCTAGCATAATAACATGCTTTGCCATAATTGAGTTGTGTGTGGATGTCTTCAATGAGACTGAGGTTCTTAAATTGGTTGCTCCAAGCCCTGAGGTAACCACTCTGCCCCCTTTTTGGCGAATAATTACAGCAAATGATGGGAATGAGCGATTTTCCAAGCAGGTGCCCATATGATTTCCCTGTGCTGTGTTGATAATAACTGAAAAAGGGGATGTGCTTAGGCGTGAATGTTCACGGTTGCTTCAAAACTGTTGGAGCCATGAACCCAAACCAGACTTGATTGGGTGAAGACGATGGTTTTTTTGTTTGAATTTGAACCCGCATGTGTTGGAACGGGTTGGGTTCAGCACGCAATAAGAACGGTGAAACCATATAAAGTATAAACCCATCCCTATTCGTTCTTGCGCTCAGAGCAACGCCGCCGTGGCCATGTCCTACCCTGCACCACGCGCGTGTTTAGGTGCTGACGGACGGAGGTTGCCGTCGGTGGATGAACCTTGTCCGCTGCCGGTGAGGTTGCAGCGGCGTTGGTTGACGTGGTCGAGCGTCTACAGTCTGGTCATCATGGCTTGGCACGGTCTTGCTCTGCTCGTGGCCTCCTGGGTCGACTTCATGCTTCGGTACAACGCCCTCTAGCCTGTAGGTAACCTTAGGCTGCTTTCAATCTTGGAATGTTATGTTGCGCTAATCAGCTATCGATTATATGGTTGACCTTGCTATCGATCTTGGTTAGTTCTTATCTATCACAATGTTTTTAGTGCTTAACTTTTGGACTTACGTCAGTCACGTCAATGCCACATGAGGTTTTCTTTTATATACTTTAGTTGCCATAAAACATATCATTTTATTTTAAATAAATTACATCCGATTGCATAATTAAGCAAATAAAATTACATAATTCATTAAAGCAATTAAAAATCACATAAACTAAATATAAAAAAAATACATAAGTCATAAATATAACTACTAAACTATCGCTCTTCTTCATCGTCTTTGTCTTCTATCCCTTTGGTCGCTCCTTCCTTCTTTAATTTAAGTGGCTTTATCAATTTCTAAGGTTAATTTGTGGGATGTTTTTGTGTCTTCGTCCATGTCAGCGTAGAACAATTCAACAATTTGTTAAATTGCTTAGATAATTTAGTTTGAGCAATTTTCTCACTAGCCTTTTAGAACTTCCTTAGCATTCCTTTCTGTGAATAAAGAAACTCGTAGCTACTTGTTGGCATTGTTGCTAGATTCTTTCCTTTTTGTTGAGCTCTAGCACTATCGCGACCAATAGGGCATCGTGCGTCCATATTTTTCTGTGACAGAGTTATGATTGATGTCTAAGTTAATATAAGATTTTTGTTTACATATCTCGTGTCATCGTCATCTTGCTTTGCGTACCACTTGGGTCGATGTCGAAGAGCGTGTCACATGTGTTTCAACTTGAACTCTGTTTCTCTCGACTCCACGTAGGCTAGGCGTAGTGGCACCCATGCACACACTACAATGATCATTGGCAGTGTTTATGCATGCGTTGTTGGCGGCACATGTGTAGTCATGGCGCGACCGAGCGGAGCACAGAAGTTGCGTAGTTGGGTACGCACTTGCGCATTAGTGCGTGGGAAAACGGTGGCCAACTTCCTTCCTCTTTCAGTTGTAACTCTCCATTATTCATCTTTCACTTTTCTGAAAGTCACTTAGAGGAGGATGGATAGATGAAATCCCCCCAGTTACGGCGTTAGATCAAGAATTGAAACAATCGGAGTAAGGGAGAGTTGTTCTTCTTGCTAAAGTTGCCCAAATGATTGTGGAATTACTTTGGGAGCAACTCAAATAATATGGAATCAAGCCCAAGTAAGAGAACTAGAGAGTGGAGAAGAAGAACCAAATCACAAACAAGAATCAACACAATGAACACGGGCAATTTGTTTCCAGAGTTTCGGCTCTGAAGAACCTATGTCCCCATTGAGGAGTCCACTAAGGACGGGCCTCTTTCAACTTTTCTCTATCTCAATTGGTCACTTAGATATGTTGAGCGCTTCTTCTCAATCTCAAAGAACACAAAATCCCCACATGGATCACCACATAGTTTGGCGTCTCTTGCTAGCTTTACACGATAAAAGAATGAGGTTGTGAATGACAATGAAAGCTTGGAGGCTATTGAATGCTTGAGATTAGTTGCACTAAGTGTAGAGATGTTTGGTGTGGTTATTGTGTCTTCAATGTGCTGGTTGGGTGTATTTATAGCTCCAACCATCCCATATAGTTGTTGAAGGTGTGTAACAGAAACTGCACAGACTATGGTCGCATTGGACCTTCAACAGTGACGGTCCAGTGCGCCACCAGATCACGGGTGCAAAGTTGTAGCAGGTTATTGTTATGTCTTGTCAGGGGCACCAGACCTAGTGAAGGTCCTTGGCACCGTTGGACCGGACCTCAGCCACGTCAGCGTGATCGTTAGAATCCAACAGAGTCGTTGGACTCGGACGGTCTAGTGCACCACCGGACCGGGCAGGTGCGCCAGCTCTTAGCAATCAAAAACTGAGCTCTCTAGAAATGTGGTTTGGATAGCCACAGGATCGGGCCAGTGTGCATGGACCCATGATCCGTTGCTAGGCCCGAGAACATCATCTGTAGATCCCTCTAGTAAGACAGTCCGGTTCGCTATCGGACCGGTCCAGTGCCTCCTAGCTCTACAATTTTTTTTGTTGAACTTCTTCAAATCTTCTTCTACTTGATTTGACTATTCTTGAGAGTGTTCTTATGACTTAAACAAGCATATCTATAGACTAGCCAACTAATATGAGTCATGAAACATGATTGTTTTGTTTCCTTCAACACATATTCCTTCTCTAGCTCAAACCGACTCCAAACGAGTGATATTCTGAAACTAAGTTTCCCATCCTCCTAGATGTAACAAATAAGTTTCTAGGGGTGTTTAGAACTTATCCAAAGTGATGGTCTATTGCTAGTTCCTTCAACTGATACTCATATTATCTAGAGTAGTTACAACTTTCATTTTTCTCTTCATTCACTTGAACACAACAGAAGTCTGTAACTTGCATAAATTATATTCTCACATTATCTAAAAACGATAAAAATCGGTATCATCCTGAATAAAAAAAGGAAAATATGAAAATGATCGTAAAACTAGCCAAATCGTTTTCGTCATGTTCCTAATCGGTTTTTGAATAATTTGAAAAACAAACGAGAAAAAACGGTATTCGGAACGTGACAGTACATGATTTACCCGTCCCGTTTTCGCCCCATGATGGCATGGCACTGATTTTTTTAGTCCCGTGAATTGAGAAGTGGCAGGCAGGACATTAGGACCAATTTTTGGTCTTCACTCCAAATTTCAGTCTTAGACAGGCCAATATTCAGTCTGTCTGCAGGAGGGGGTTGTGGTGGCCTCACAGGAAATTTAACAAGCGGTGCGGCCAGTGATTTTGGATGCAGAGGCGGGGAAGAGGAAAGCATGAATCCAGGCGGGAAAGTGTTTTGCATGACATTAGCGCCTGGTTAGCATCCAATTAGTTTTCAAACTGAATGGATGGTGGTGTATTATGGGGCCCGTGGTGAATAAATGAAAACTGTGATACTTAGCCTTTCTTGGTCAGCCATGGGTTTAGGCTGTCTCCAGCAACGTCATCTATATCCATCCTCTATATCCGTCATTTACAGTCTACTCTAAATTTTTTTTATCCCATATATCTTCTTTCTCTCCAACAAAATTCTCTAAATCACGTTTTCAAATACCTATATTAGAGACATTTTTTATTTTTATTTTTTATATGTACGTATTTGTCATATTCTCAAATATATTGTACATATTTTAATTTTGCTAAACCGGTTATTTAAAGTATTCAAATGGATAGAGAACAGTTTAGAGAAACTATATATAGAGAGAATACAACATCGTTCTCTAAATTTAGAGAACCGTTTAGAGAACGTCGTTTAGAGAACTGTCAGGGATGAGGCGGGCGCTGCGTGCCGCCGGCTGAAGGAGGTGGTGGAGTCGCTAAGTCAGGTCCGCTGAGCCAGACTTCGCTTTTTTGGGGCGCGGTCTTATGTGTGTTGTGCAGGTGGCTGACTTCGCCAACTGCACGGCGTCGGGGGCCCTCACGGCAGTTGTGTCTGCCGAAGTCGAGAGACTTCGGACACAACATGCTGACGCCGTCCGGGAGAAATCGGCCGCCGACAGCAAGTGCCGCAAGCTGGCGGACAAGGTGGCCGCGCTGGAGGGAGAGAAGGCTGACCTCCGGCGCCAATTGGCGGGGGAGAGGAGGGAGACCAACGAGGCCCTCGCCAAGGCGCAGGCTGCGCAGGCGGAGACCAATCTGGCACGAGCGGAGGGCAATCTTTCCAGGGAGCGCGCCGAGCAGCTGCAGGAGCGGCTCATCGCCCTGGAGAGCCACGTGGAGCGGGCCGAGGCCGCGGTGCGCGCGGAGGCCGAACGGATGCACACGCAGCTTATGGATACATATCGTGAGCTGGGTGCGCGGACCGGTGACTTCGAAGTGCCGGACCGAGAGCCCGGACTTCGCTGTCTGGAATGGGTGCAGGAGGAGCTGCAGGCACTCCCCACTGTCGTGGAGGGGTTTATGTCGTACGCCTCCCTGGTCACCTGCGAGGGGGCGATGAACGCGCTCTCCCGTGAAGGGTGCCGACACTTCGAGGTCTTCGACCAGGCCGATGAAGATTTTGAGCGAGATATCTATAAGGTTGAAGACCCCGTAGTGAAGGAATCCGCCGGGGCCATCTACGACCGGATGTGGGGTCCGCACGGTCGCGAGGTGGTCAGGGAGCGGGCCGAGACGGCGAGGGCTCAGGTAACGTTGTCGCTTGTTTGACGTTTGTTGGATGTGGGCTGTGCGTGTGTTTGCTGAATTTTGTGTGTTTTGTCTTAGGCGGCGCGTGGCGAGCGGGTGGACGACTTCGGGGCGTTGAACAGCGTGCTGCCTGACCCAGAGCCGACCCCGGCGGAGGCCGTGTCTGGGGTCGCCCTGGAGCCAACCCCGGAGACTGCGGAAGACGCACCGGATGCCCCCGCATCCGCTGCGGCCGGCGAAGACCTGCCCCCAAAGGTGGCCGAAGGCGCGCCAGATGTCCCCGCAGCTGCTGCGTCGAGTGCTGAAGGTCCCGAGGCGGTGGCGGCGGAAACAACGGCGGAGCGAACGGCGGAGGCTCCCGCAACATCAGGGCCTTCGCAGGTGGCGTATTGGGTGTAGAGGGTTGGGGAATTTTGGATATGTTGCTGAATTTTGGTTGCTGCGCAGGTTCAAGATTTTGGGCCTGCGCACGCAACCGCTACTACTAAATTTTTGGCGGCTTCGACCGCGGAAGGTGGTAATGAATGTGGTGGATCTGCATCTGAGTTTTTTGATTTTGCTGACTCTGGGAGCTCGGTTGAGTGGACTGAGGAGTCGTCGGAGGAGGACTTGGACTACTTTGCGACCTTGGACGTGGCTGCGGCGGAGGCTTCGCCACACGCCGCGGACGCACAAGATGTGCCAGGTCCTAGCACCGGGCGCCGACGACGAAGGGCGGTTGCGAAGCGTAGAGTTAGTGGGGAGGAGGGGGCTCGGCTTCGTGTGAGTAGGGCTGGTCGGCAGGAACTGTTGTCTTTGCCGGCCGCCGCGAGTACGGGTGAAGGGGAACTGCGAAGTCTTTTTGCGGGTGAGGAGCTTAGGATAATGTTATTTAATTATAGGGAGATAGGAATTATTCCTAAGGTTGAGCCGATGTAGAGTGTGGCGCCCTCGCTTGTATATATGTGAAGTCTTGTATGATGAAGTTGTGTGCCCTCGCTTGTCTGTGCCTGCGAAGGCGTTGTGTACTTTGTCTGGTGTGTTTTGTTATGCTGTGCTGGTGCGATTATAGTCGGTCTTGGTGCGGGCGGTTCGATATTGTCGTTTCTGCTTTTGTTGTGCCAGTCCGGTTGCACCCTTAGGTGTCTTCTGCACAGACAGTCTTCGCGGTAGACTTTGGTGTTTTCGCACTTGTTATGCTAATCCGGCTGCACCCTTAGGCGACTTCTGCGCGGATAGTCCTCGCGGTGGACTTTGGTTTCTTCGCACTTGTTGTGCTAGTCCGGCTGCACCCTTAGGCGACTTCTGCGTGGATAGTCCTCGCGGTGGACTTCGGTTTTTTCGCACTTGTTGTGCTAGTCCGGCTGCACCCTTAGGCGACTTCTGCGCGGATAGTCCTTGCGGTGGACTTCGGTTTTTTCGCACTTGTTGTGCTAGTCCGGCTGCACCCTTAGGCGACTTCTGCGCGGATAGTCCTCGCGGTGGACTTCGGTTTCTTCGCACTTGTTGTGCTAGTCCGGCTGCACCCTTAGGCGACTTCTGCGCGGATAGTCCTCGCGGTGGACTTCGGTTTTTTCGCACTTGTTGTGCTAGTCCGGCTGCACCCTTAGGCGACTTCTGCGCGGATAGTCCTCGCGGTGGACTTCGGTTTTTTCGCACTTGTTGTGCTAGTCCGGCTGCACCCTTAGGCGACTTCTGCGCGGATTTGTCGCACGCGAGGGTGGCTAGCGCTTATCCTCGCGGTGACCTCGAATTGGTCGAATGTCGAAGACCATCGTCGCGGTCTTTTTTCGACGCATGTTTTTGCTTGGGATTTTTCACACATATATTACATGGCTCCGCCTCGTTAAAAACCTCACCCCCGGGAGGAAAAGAGTGCGGGCCGGTACAAGATTGTTTTTGGCGAATTACAAGGGCGAAATCAGCCCTGATGAGTCAAACAAAAAATTTGCGGAGGTTGTCGATGTTCCAGGAGTGCTCCAGGTCCTCGCCGTTTGGCGTTGTGAGCCTGTAAGCGCTGGGGGAAGCTTTTGTCTTGACTATAAAGGGGCCCTCCCACTTGGGCTCCAGCTTGCCCTTGGACTCCGTCCGAGCTGTTCGGACGAGTACGAGGTCCCCTTCGCTGAACTCCCTCGGGATGACTGTGTGGTCGCGCCATGCTTTGGTCTGGGCTTGGTATTTGTTTAGGGCCTATAGGGCGAAGACTCGGTCTCCGTCAATGAGATCCTTTGAAGTTGGCTCGTCCACGTCGGGGACGGCTGACGGAACTGTTCGCGGGGACCCATGCTTTATTTCTTGCGGGGTCATGGCCTCCGATCCGTATAGAAGGCGGAAGGGAGTAAACCCAGTCGCTCTGCACTCAGTCGTGTTTAGTGCCCAGACTGCCTCAGGTAACAAATCGGTCCATCTGCCCTTTTTTTCATTAAGGAGCATCTTCTTGACAGCTGTGAAGATTTTCCCATTGGCGCGTTCCACGACCCCGTTGGACTGCGGATGATAAACTGAAGCGAAGGCAAGCTTGGTGCCGATGGAGAAACAAAAATCCTTGAAATCTTGGTTGTCAAACTGCTTGCCGTTGTCAACTGTTAGTTCGGACGGTACTCCGAAGCGGCAAACAATGTTTTGCCAGAAGAATTTTTGGGCAGTCTTTGACGTTATTGTAGAAACAGCCCTCGCTTCGATCCATTTGGTGAAGTATTCGACGGCGACGAAGGCGAATTTAAGGTTCCCCTAAGCGGTGGGCAGGGGCCCGACAATGTCCAGGCCCCAGCGCTGGAGAGGCCATGTATGGGCGATCAGCTTTGTATACTGCGAGGGGCTGCCTGACCAAGGAGAAAATTTCTGGCAGGCTTCGCAGGACCTTGAGACCCGATTTGCGGCGCAGATCATTGCGGGCCAGTAAAAACCCTGGCGGATCACCTTGGCAGCTAGGGCCCTTGGCCCTGCGTGTGAGCCGCACGTGCCACTGTGGACTTCGCGTAGGATCTGCATGCCTTCGGTTTCGGTGATGCACTTAAGCATTGGCTGACTGACCCCTTTCTTGTAGAGTTGGCCTTCAATCAGTGCGAAGTCCCGGCTTCGATGTCTGAGGCGCTTGGCCTCGCTGACGTCGGCTGGATGATAGTACCCCTGCAGGAACAGGGTTATTGGTGCCCGCCAGTCCTCGGTCATGATTAGGTTGACTATGCGGTGGCCCTTGCTGTCATTAGTTATTTGGAGCCCTTCGGGGCTCCGGACGGCTGGCGTGCCGATGATATGAAAGAACATGTCGGAGGGCAAGGACTCGCCCCTGGCGGCGGCCTTGGCCAACGCGTCGGCCTCCTCGTTCTTGGCCCTATCCACATGCTGCAAGGTGAATCCCTTGAATTGTCTCTCGAGACTTCGGATGGCCGCGAGGTATTGCATAAGTGCGGGGTCCTTTGCTGCGTAGTCTTTCTCAACCTGGCCGGCAACTATCTTGGAGTCTGTTTTGATGATACAGGTGGTGACTCCGAGGGCCCTTAGCTTGCAGAGGCCGAGGATGACTGCTTCATATTCTGCTATATTGTTTGTGCATCTGTCGGATTCCAGAGCGAAGCTGAGGCGTGCTGCGTATCTGTGCTTGACCCCGGCTGGTGAGGTGACGACTGCAGCGACGCCTGCCCCCGCGTGGCACCATGCGCCGTCGCAATGGATAGTCCAAACCTTCTCTATGGACGGGTCTAGTTGCATTATTGGCCCAGTCCAGTCGACGACAAAGTCTGCCAGGACTTGTGACTTGATGGCTGTCCTGGGCTCGAAGCTGATGTGGTAGCCGGATAACTCGGCTGCCCACTTGGCAATCCTCACCGATGCCTCCGGGTTTCTGAATAATTCGCCGAGTCCCCTGTCTGAGGTGACTCGGACCTTGAATGCCTCAAAGTAGTGGCGCAGTTTGCGCGAAGACATAACGACTGCGTAAGCAATCTTCTCCAGCTTTGTCATGTTGCACTTGGACGGTGTCAGCACCTCGGAGACATAGTAAACAGGGCACTGCCTGACCACGCCGTCAACTGTCTGCTCCTGCACTAGTGCCGCGCTGACAGCGTGCGGCGAAGCCGCGACATAGAGCAATAGGGGGAGCGAGGAGTCGGGACTTGTGAGGATGGCCAACTCCGACAGGTACTGTTTTAGTGAGGCGAAGGCCACTGCCTGCTCCGGTCCCCAGGCGAAGTCCTTTGCACAGCGGAGTGTTTTGAGGAAGGGGAGACTTCGCTCGGCGGACCTGGAGATGAATCTGTTGAGAGCGGCCAATCTGCCTGTCAGACGCTGGACGTCCCTGACGGACTGCGGAGGCGACATGTCTACGATGGCCTGGATCTTGGTAGGGTTGGCCTCGATGCCGCGGCGTGATACCAGGTAGCCCAATATTTTGCCCTGGCGAACGCCGAAGACGCACTTTTCCGGGTCTAGGCGGAGTCGTGTGTCTCGCATGTTCGCGAATGTCTCGGCGAGGTCGGCGAGATGGTCCTCCTTGTTCTTGCTGGCGACGACGATGTCGTCCATATATGTAAATATATTTCTGCCAACCTGCCCTTCGAGTACTGTTTTGGTGAGTCTGGAGAAGGTGGACCCGGCGTTCTTGAGTCCCTCCGACATTCTGATGAAGCAATATGTGCCGAAGGGTGTTATAAAGCTGGTGCTAGCCTTGTCTTCCTCCTTCATGTATATCTGGTGGTAACCGGAGAAGCAGTCGAGGAGTGACATGACCTCGTGTCCGGCCGCGCTATCGACTATTTTGTCGATCCGCGGCAACGGGAAATTGTCCTTTGGGCAGGCCTTGTTGAGACTGGTGAAGTCTATGCACATTCGCCATTTCCCGCTTTTTTTCTGCACCATTACAACATTGGAGAGCCAGGTGGGGTAAGCCACTGGCTCGATGAATTTAGCCTCTAGGAGGCGGTGCACCTCCGCCTTGGCAGCCTCTGTCTTTTCGTCGGACTTTTTGCGAAGCCTCTGCTTTTTTGGTCGCACCGAAGGGTCAATTCCCAAGCTGTGCTCAATTATGGATCGGCTGACTCCGATCAGGTCGAGGGCGGACCAGGCGAAGACATCTTTATTCTTGGACAGGCAGCAGAGGAGTTTCTCTTCTTCATGCGAGGTGAGGTCTTCGCTGATAGTTACTGTCTGCTTGGGCGTGGCCTGATCGAGGGGGACAGTCTTGGTCCCGTCTTGGCTCTGCAGCTGTGCCTTGTCTTGCTGTTTATCGGTTGGGCTGGCGGGCGCAGGGACCTCGCGCTGGGCCGTGAGGCAGTGCACGTTCCTCTGACCGGGCACGAAGTCCCGCTCTATGTTGCGCGCCGTCTGCTGGTTGCCGTAGACCGTAATGGCGCCTAGCGGACCTGGTATCTTCATACATAGGTACAGTCCGTGGATGGCGGCTTCGAACTTATTGATGGAGCCCCGGCCCATGATGGCATTGTATGGATATACCATATCCACGATATCGAAAGTCACTTGCTCACTTCGGGCATTGGGTGCTACACCGAAGGAGAGGGGCAACTCTATTTTGCCGACGGGAAAGGTGCCCTTGCCGCCGAAGCCATACAACGGATTGTCCGAAGGCTTGAGCAGGCTGTGGCTTATACCCATGCGGTCGAAGGCGTGGAGGAAGATGATGTCCGCCTAACTGCCGTTGTCGACTAGGACTTTGTGTAGGTCCCAGTCTGCCATGCTGCAATTGATAACCATAGCGTCGATGTGGGGGGCGTTGCGCAGGTCAACGTCTCGTGCATCGAAGGTTAGCGGTATGTGGGACCACTTTGTCTGCACGACTGGGCCAGTGACGGCGACATGGTTGATGCTACGGTAGTGGTCCCGCTTCTGCCGCTTGGTGTTGAAGTCCGTGCTAGACCCCCCAGTTATCATGTGAATGACTCCGCGATATGGTTGATCGGCGAAGTCTTCCTGCTTTGGGGCGTGGGGGATGTTCTGATATTGCTGGTGTGGTGGTGGGGGTGGAGGAGGTACGATTTGTACTTCCTGATGGTGTTGGTAAGCGTGGTGCGGTGGATGCGGGGCGGGAGCGTGGATATATGGTGGAGGGGGTTGCTGGTAATTGTGCGCGACAATTCTGGGGTTGTCGGCTGGCTGCGCCCGTGCCATTTTGTCTCTGGTGGCCTTTGTTTCGGGGCAGTCTTTGGTTTGGTGGGCGCAGTCTTCGCCATGGAAAAGGCAGTAGAATCGGCGCGGCGGCTGCGCACGCCCTCGGCCCCTACCACGAGTTCCATTTCCGCGGCCCTAGGGGGGATATTCCTGGTGACGAGGGGGGTCAGCAGCGGGATGCTGGTTGGCGATGTTGTGCACTTGCTGCTGACTGCGGCCGTCTTGACCGGAGTCTGGCTGCGGAGTCCTCGTCCACGTGCGGCTGGACTGTGGGGCATCTTTGGGTTTCCGCTGTGACTCAACCTTGCGCTGGTGGAGCTCTTCGGATTTGGAATATTTTTCAAAGAGCTGATATAGCTCCTGGAGGTTCTTGGGCGGATCTCTGATACAATGGCTGTAGAGGACGCCGGCACGAAGGCCATTGATGGCGTAGTGGATAGCAATCTGATCATCAACGGAGGGCAGCTGTGACTTGAGTGTTAAAAATTTGCGGTAATACTCCCGCAGAGTCTCCTTTTCCAGCTGCTTGCAGAGCGAGAGCTCGGCCAAGGCGTCGGTGTCTGGGCGGTACCCTTGGAAGTTGAGCAGGAACTTGTCCCTGAGACTTCTCCAGGAATCAATGGACAGCGGAGGCAATCTGGTGAACCAGGTGAGAGCTGGGCCCTCTAGGGCGATGATGAAAGACTTCGCCATTGTGGCGTCGTCCCCTCCGGCGGATGCAACGGCGACCTGATAACTCATTATGTATTGCGCCGAGTCGGTGGTGCCGTTGTACTTGGGATGGGTCCCTGCTCGGAAGTTAGCTGGCCAAGGCGTCACTTGCAGGTGTGGCGCCAGGGGACTTCGCTCGTCGAGGTAGTTGACCCCTTGGAATGGCGCGGCGTGCTGGAAGGTGTAGTCGCGCTGGGGGAAACGCGGGTCTTCCGGTTGTGCTCGGTGTTGCAGGGGTGGCCCATGCTAGAGGCCGAGGTGGCCCTCGCGGGTGTCTTCCAGTTGTGCGCGCTGCTGGAGGGGTGGCCCTTGCTGCAGGCCAAGGTGGCCTTCGCGCTGCATCAGCGCGATCTCGCGCTCGAGGTCTTGGGCCTTCTGCTCTTCGTCGCGTATCATTTGCCGCACTTTGGCTAGTGCGGACACACGCTGGCGCTTGGCCTCCAGTATCTCTTTCTGCCTCTGGAGATTGCGGTTCTTGAGGCGCAGGGCGCGCAGCTGTAGCTGTTCTTCCGCTGAGACGCCGAGGACTTCGCCATCCTCGGTGAGGTCCGCGCCTTCCAGTGGGGCGAAGCCTGGGGGTGGCTGCGATTGTCCTTCAGGGCCACAGGTGCGGAAAGTGTCGTCTTCGCAGGTGCGGGGAACATTGTCTTCAGTGGCCTCTTGGTGGGTGGATTGGGTGAGGGCGAGGGCCTTGCCCTTTCTTGCGGCGAGCAGTGCTGCCTTCGCAGCCTCGTCAGCCTTCGGGTTAGCTCTCTTGGGTGCCATCGCGGGTGGTTTTCTCGTAGCACGAACGGTGGGCGCCAAATGTTGGAACTTGCTCTCAGTCGCAAGAAGGCCAACAAGAGTGGACAGTGATGACTACAGGGTTACGTGCTGGAAAGCAATAGCTCTGTTAATCTGGCCTCCCATGGGCACTGTGCAGGGGTATTTATAGGTACCTAAGCGCCCAGCGCCTTGTGCTAAGGACGCATGTGCCCTCAGCTACCTAGGTTATCCCCAGAATATTCCCATAAAGCGGGGTTACAGACTGTTATTACAGGGATGCCTTTACAAATTAGGCCCGTAACGCGCGGCGGCCACGCAGGGCCCGTTACAATGGGCCGGATCGCACGTGGGCCTCTGAGCTGGACGAGGCCGCACCGTGGGATGACTTCGTCGCCGGTCTTCGTCTGGTGCCGATGAAGCGAAGGGTGTCCCTGCCTGTTTTGTCTGTCAGACCAGCGGCTGCAGCGAGGACTTCGAGCGAAGGGTGGCGTCTTTGCTTTCGCCCCAACAAACGTCATCTATATCCATCCTCTATATCCGTCATTTACAGTCTACTCTAAATTTTTTTATCCCCTATATCTTCTTTCTCTCCAACAAAATTCTCTAAATCACGTTTTCAAATACCTATATTAGAGACATTTTTTATTTTTATTTTTTATATGTACGTATTTGTCATATTCTCAAATATATTGTACATATTTTAATTTTGCTAAACCGGTTATTTAAAGTATTCAAATGGATAGAGAACAGTTTAGAGAAACTATATATAGAGAGAATACAACATCGTTCTCTAAATTTAGAGAACCGTTTAGAGAACGTTGTTGTAGAGCGTAGAGTATCGTTTGATACTCTATATTTAGGGTAAAGGACCTTTTAGAGACCTTTGCTGGAGCCAGCCTTAAGACTTGACTTTCGGACGGTACTATGAAAAAATTTCTAATCATTTATCTTACAGTTAATTCGATATATGTTTCTGAATCTTACTTCGCAATCTCACCATTTGCCACTTAAACCTACAAACTGGAAGTGGAAAGGAGGTAGAAGCGCTGACATTGATGGATAGGAAATATTGAGGAACTATGTAGGTCTGTAGCTAACGTCATAACTGAATAATCCGACCCTTTCATGACAATTGAATAATTGATAAATATTACTGTAAATAGTGATGCCAGAATACCACCATAACGATTGTTCTCCACAACCCCTCTCCAAAAGCAATTAACTGCACAAAATACCATTTTGAGTTGTTACCTTTTCAAGGTATCTCCTTAGTACTTCTCCTGTCTAGTATAAGAACTGCAATATACTGAAGACAATATTTTTAAGTCTGTGGATATAACTGTTGGTGCCTTTTTGGGCGCCAATCACTACGTGATAACCGGTAGCGGTGCTCTCTGCATAGGCGCAGACGGTCCGCGACCAGGGGCCGGACGGTCCGCGACCTGGCGCAGGGTTATGGTTTCCTGCCTGACGTGTCGGACGGTCCACGCGTGCGTAGGGGCGGCGAAGATCACCGGCGGCGCCTGGATCTCGCTCCTGGGAGGGACCCCGTCAGGGAGGAGAGATCCTATGTGTTGTCTAGGCTCAGCATGCCGACCTAGACTCCTCTAATCGACGTAGAGTCGAAAAGAAGCGGAGAATTTGGGAATTGGAAGGCTAAACTAGAACTAGACTAAAACTACTCCTAAATGTACAACAAATAAATGCGAGATAAACTGATTATTGATTCGATTGATGGTGATTAACCGGTCGTATTCCTCTGTATTTATAGAGTAGGGGGGCTGGATCCGTTACAAACAAATTCCTCGAGCTAATTCCGAGAATCTAGCCAACAACTGTAGCAAGAAACTCGGAACCCTAATTGGTTCTGCGCACGCGCGGACCGTCCGGACCACCAGTGTAGACCGTCCGGACCGCAGACCGTCCGGCAGCTCAATTTGGTGCTCAACATATGCCCCCTGCCTTTTGGTGGAGCTGAGCGAACCAAAAGCAACTAACTCGATGTGATCATATCGGTTCTCTTAAGCATCTTACCACATACTAGGATGGTACTGCTTGAGGAAACACCCATTCAGAGCCTTGGGCAAATCTTTGCCTTGTAGTGTTTGCAGTAAATAGGCATTACCAGATATTACTTGTGTCACTTTGTATGGACCCTCTCAACTTGGCGACCACTTACCAAACTTTCGGTCTTTGTTTCTTAGATGCAAGATGGTCTTCCACACCAGGTCCCCTACCTGAAATGATTTAGCTTTGACCTTTTTGTTGTAGGCCTTGGCTACCATGATCTTGTCCTTTTCTATTTCTCCTAAGGCTGCCACTCTTTTATCGGTCACCTCATCAATACTGTCCATCATCAAATTATAATAATCATCGATAGTTAAGTCATTTTGCCTGGCGATCCTGACAGCATTTAAACTTATCTCCACGGGTAAAACTGTTTCCTGCCCATAGATAAGCTCAAATGGAGAAACTTTAGTAGCACGATGTTTAGATATTCTGTGAGCCCATAAAGCTTCGGATAAAATTTTATGCCAATACTTAGGATTATCATATATCTTCTTTTTTATCAAGTTAATCAATGTTCTATTACTAGACTCGGCCTGTCCATTGGCCTGAGCATAATACGGAGACGAATTGAGCAATTTAATTCTATATGATTCAGCAAATTCACGTACCTCCTTTGACATAAAAGAAGTCCCTTGATTTGTTGTCAAGGTCTGGGGAATGCTGAATCTATGAATAATATGTTCCGTTATGAACTCAATTACCTCCCTGTGTGTCATGCTCTTCAGAGCAACGACTTCAATCCATTTGGTAAAGTAGTCAGTGGCAACTAACACGAACCGATGCCCCTTTGATGATGAAGGATGAATCTCTCCTATAAAGTCTAATCCCCATTCTCTGAAAGGCCAAGGCTTGATGATAGGATGTAATTCAGCTGTAGGGACCAACTATAAGTCGCCGAATTTTTGACATACTTGGCATCCTTTGTAGTACTTGAAACAATCAGCTATCATGTTAGGCCAATAGAAGCCAGACCTTCGCAACAACCACTTCATCTTTGGAGCCGATTGATGGGTACCACAAATCCCTTCATGTACTTCGGCCATGGCTAATATAGCATCACCTGGGCTCAAGCACTTAAGCAAGACGTTGTTGACTGTTCGGCGGTAGAGTTCATCACTCATTAAAACATACTTGAAAGCTGTACGCCGAATGTTCTTATCCGTCCTTGAAAGTCGCCTAGAGGGGGTGAATAGGCGAAACCTGAAATTTATAAACTTAAACACGCACTACAAGCCGGGGTTTAGCGTTAGAATTAAATTCAAATCCAAAGAGAGGGGAAAATCAAATCAAACAAGAAATAAGGCGAGTGAACACCGTGATTTGTTTTACCGAAGTTCGGTTCCAAAGAACCTAGTCCCCGTTGAGGAGGTCACAAAGACCGGGCCTATTTCAGCTCTTTCCCTCTCTCAAACGGTCACTTAGACCGAGTGAGCCTTCTTCCTTAATCTCACGGGTCACTAAGAACCCACAAGGACCACCACACACTTCGTGTCTCTTGCCTCACTTACAAAGCACTTGAGAATAAGAATAGGAAAAGAAGAAAGGCAATCCAAGCGACAAGAACTCAAATGGACACAAAAATCTCTCTCTCACAAGCCACTAAGTGTTTGGAATGAATTTGGGGCTTGGAGGGGATTTGATCTTTTGTAATGTGTCTTGGAGTGAATGCTAGAGCTCTTGTATTGAATGTGATCTTCAGAAAAACTTGGATGCCAAAGGTTGTGGTGGTTGGGGGTATTTATAGCCCCTAACCACTTGGGTGGCCGTTGGGGAGGCTGCAGGCGATGGGCATACCGGACAGTCCGGTGCGCCACCGGACATGCACTTTGCACTGTCCGGTGCCCCGCCACATCACCCAACCGTTAGGGTTCGAAGCGAAGTAGACCGTTGGAGCTTTGTCTTCTTGCGGCACCGGACAGTCTGGTGCCCTCTAACTTCGTGGCTCTGACTTCTGTCGTGGCACTGTAGCTCACTGTAGCACTTTGCAGAGTCGACCGTTGGCGCTGGATAGCCGTTGCCCGCTGACTCACCGAACTTCGCGTCAGCATGTTGTGTCCGAAGTCTCTCGACTTTGGCAGACACAGCTGCCGTGAGGGCCCCCGACGCTGTACGGTTGGCGAAGTCAGCCACCTGCAGAACACACGTAAGGCCGCGGCCTCAGCAAGCCGAGAAAAAAAGAGAGAGTCTAGCTCAGCGGACCTGACTCAGCGCCTCCGTCACCTCCTTCAGCCGGCGGGACGCAGCGCCCGCCTCATCCCTGACAGCCACGAGGGCCGACACCTCGCCTCCGGCGCTAAGAGCCCCGCCCCTCGCCTTCGGCACTACGGCAGCCGTCGTGGTCGCCGCGGCAGGCGCAACTATAGGAAGTTGGCCTTCGTCCGACCCTGCGACGTATCAACGAATAAATTAAAAAAAACGAGCCAACGACTTACCACCAAGGTAGTCGTCCACATTAATATCGGTGGCGAAGTCGGCGACACGTTTGCCTGACAACGGCAACGCTCGGGCCGCCTTCGCGACCTCCACCACTCCGCTGGACGGCGGCACCACCTTCGTCGATTTGGAGCCTCCGGCGCCTTGCTAGATGCAGGGGCGCCTGACTTCGCCGCCAGCGGCGGCTTGCCTCCGCCGGGGGCCACAACCTTCGCAGCCCCCCGATGCCTCTTCGGCCTGGCTTCAACGAGCCTGACTACCGCCTGCCGCTTTTGTGCAGCTCCCTGGCGATCCTTGTCCATCACTGCCGACACAACAACAGCAATATTCCGCCCGTAAGGAAAAACTCTCCATTCACGAACCATGCGAGATGTAAAAAAGTCCTCGCCAGCCGCGCGGGGGATAGGAACATTCCTAGGCCAACAACCCCCGGTAACCCTCAGCATCCGAGCCGAAGACTCCCGGAGCTCGGGCGAAGACATCCTTCCCCCGGGGGCCGCGCACGTCCTCATCAACTCTCTAGCAAAACCATCAGAAACCCCAACACCTCCCATAGCAGTACCTAATTTTCTCTTTTTAGAGGATGGGGTGGCCGCCGGCGCAGGGTCGTCTCCAGTCTCCACCACCGGCTTCTTACCACGACGGTCCACATCGTCTTGACCAGGATAGCCGTCATATGGCAATTGATTTAATTCAAAAACCCTGTTCAAACGGTCATTCGACCCGCGGATATCAAAGCTGCGCTGGCCCTCTTTCCTCGGCACGTAACGTCCAACGAGCCGCACCGCCCCATCCTCCGCCTCACGCACAAAGGCGGCCGGGTCGCGGCTTTACAGATTCAGCGCGAAGGCAGGACTTCGCACCACCCTTCCACCATGAAAAGGCATCTGGCGAGGGCACACTTCGCCCAACGCCCAGCCATGCGCCAAGGGCCATACCCCGTACGCCACAAACTCTTCAACCAAATCGCGCCCACTGCTCAGGCCGACGGCGCACCGAAGGGCCCCTTCGTCCACATCCTCCTCCGCCACTTCAAAGGGCGGGTACGCTGAGTAAAAATGAGAACACATCTCGGACACGGGGAGTCCCTCATGGCCTTCGACGGTACCCTCAGCAACGTAAAACCAAAATTCATTCTAGTTGCCCCACTTGTTGCGGGCGCAAGGAACCAACTCGACTACCTGCATCGTGGTCTTGTCGGTCTTCGGCGTGAATGTGCAGGACCCAAACTGAGCAACTTCGTCTCCAATCATCCTCTTCTGCCAGTGCAAACAATAATACTTCGCAAAAACTTCGACCGATGGCTGTCCGCCGTACGAAGTCGTCGCCCAGACATACTTCGACAGAGCCACCACGGCATTCGGTGTCAGCTGATGTATCTGAACGTTGAACCTGCGCAGGACTTCGCCAACAAATCGGTGCACAGGCAAGCGGAGACCGGCGGCGAAGAACGCCTCGAAAACAACCAACTCGCCCTCCGGCTCGGGGACTTCCTCCGTCCCCGGGACACGAGCAACTCCGCCGCCGAAGTAACCCAACCGTTGCATATCTTGCACGCGGACCGACTGAAAGGGAATTAGGCTTACACCTAGTTCCTAAATAATTTTGGTGGTTGAATTGCCCAACACAAATATTGGACTGACTAGTTTGCTCTAGTGTATAAGTTATACAGGTGCAAAAGGTTCACATCTAGCCAATAAAAAGACCAAGTGTTGGATTCAACAAAGGAGCAATAAGGCAACCGAGGGCACCTCTGGCTGGAGGCACCGGACTGTCCGGTGTGCACCGGACAGTGTCCGGTGCGCCCGTAGACTTCGTTTTCTACCCTTCGCCAGAGGACTTCGACTTCAACCCTTCGCCCTCGGGAATTCGCGGAGGCCGGCGCGCTATAATTCACCGGACTGTCCGGTGTGCACCGGACATGTCCGGTGCGCCAACGAACCGCGGCCTCCGGAACTCGTCATCCTCGGGTTTTCACGACAGCCGCTCCGCTATAATTCACCGGACTGTCCGGTGTGCACCGGACTGTCCGGTGTGCCAGCGGAGCAACGGCTCTCTGCGGCGCCAACGGCTCCCTGCGTAGCATTAAATGCGCGCGCAGCGCGCGCAGACGTCAGACTTGCCCATACCGGTGCACCGGACATCAAACAGTACATGTCCGGTGTGCACCGGACACCCAGGCGGGCCCACAAGTCAGAAGCTCCAACGGCTAGAATCCAACGGCAGTGATGACGTGGCAGGGGCACCGGACTGTCCGGTGTGCACCGGACTGTCCGGTGCGCCATCGAACAGACGCCTCCAGCCAACGGTCAAGTTTGGTGGTTGGGGCTATAAATACCCCAACCACCCCACATTCATTGCCATCCAAGTTTTCCACTTCTCAACTACTACAAGAGCTCTAGGCATTCAATTCTAGACACATTCAAAGAGATCAAATCCTCTCCAATTCCACACAAAACCCTAGTGACTAGAGAGAGTGATTTGCCGTGTTCATTTGAGCTCTTGCGCTTGGATTGCTTCTTTTCTTTCTCACTTGTTCTTGAGATCACAACTCCATTGTAATCAAGGCAAGAGGCACCAATTGTGTGGTGGCCCTTGCGGGGAAGTTTTGTTCCCGGCTTTGATTAGAGAAGAGAAGCTCACTCGGTCCGTGGGACCGTTTGAGAGAGGGAAGGGTTGAAAGAGACCCAGCCTTTGTGGCCTCCTCAACGGGGAGTAGGTTTGCAAGAACCGAACCTCGGTAAAACAAATCTCCGTGTCTCATTTGCTTATTCGCTTGGGATTTGTTTTGCGCCCTCTCTTGCGGACTCATTTATTATTACTAACGCTAACCCCGGCTTGTAGTTGTGTTTATATTTGTAAATTTCAGTTTCGCCCTATTCACCCCCCCTCTAGGCGACTATCAATTGGTATCAGAGCCCGGTGCTTCATTAGAGCCTAACCGCTCGAAGTGATGTCGGGAGATCACGCCAAGAAGGAAATGGAGACCGGCGAAAAGCCCACTACAAGCTACGGGAGCACTTCATCGGAAGAGTCCCGCACCAAAAGGAGGGAGAAGAAGAAGAGCTCCTCCAACAAAGGGAAGGAGAAGAAATCCTCTTCTCACCACAAAGAGAAGAAGGAAAAATCTTCTTCCCACAAGCCACATCGGAAAGGCGACAAGCACAAGAGGATGAGGAAGGTGGTCTACTACGAGACCGACACTTCATCAACTTCTACCTCCGACTCCGATGCGCCCTCCGTCACTTCTAAGCGCCAAGAGCGCAAGAAGTATAGTAAGATCCCCCTACGCTACCCTCGCATTTCCAAACATACACCTTTACTTTCCGTCCCATTAGGCAAACCACCAACTTTTGATGGTGAAGATTACGCTAGGTGGAGCGATTTAATGCGATTTCATCTAATCTCGCTCCACAAAAGTATATGGGATGTTGTTGAGTTTGGTGCACAGGTACCGTCGGTAGGGGATGAGAACTATGATGAGGATGAGGTGGCCCAAATCGAGCACTTCAACTCTCAAGCAACGACGATACTCCTCGCCTCTTTAAGCAAAGAGGAGTATAACAAAGTACAAGGGTTGAAGAGCGCCAAGGAGATTTGGGATGTACTCAAAACCGCGCACGAGGGAGACGAGCTCACCAAGATCACCAAGAGGGAAACAATCGAGGGGGAGCTCGGTCGGTTCCGGCTTCACAAAGGAGAGGAGCCGCAACACATGTACAACCGGCTCAAGACTTTGGTAAACCAAGTGCGCAACCTCGGGAGCAAGAAGTGGGACGATCACGAAGTGGTAAATGTTATTTTAAGATCTCTCATTTTTCTTAATCCCACTCAAGTTCAATTGATTCGTGGTAATCCTAGATATACTAAAATGACCCCCGAGGAAGTTATCGGGCATTTTGTAAGTTTTGAGTGCATGATAGAAGGCTCGAGGAAAATCAACGAGCTTGGCGACCCATCCGAAGCCCAACCCGTTGCATTCAAGGCAACGGAGGAGAAGAAGGAGGAGTCTACACCAAGTAGACAACCAATAGACGCCTCCAAGCTCGACAATGAGGAAATGGCGCTCGTCATCAAGAGCTTCCGCCAAATCCTCAAGCAAAGGAGGGGGAAGGACTACAAGTCCCGCTCCAAGAAGGTTTGCTACAAGTGTGGTAAGCCCGGTCATTTTATTGCTAAATGTCCTATATCTAGTGACAGTGACCGAGGCGACGACAAGAAGGGGAGAAGAAAGGAGAAGAAAAGGTACTACAAGAAGAAGGGCGGCGATGCCCATGTTTGTCGGGAATGGGATTCCGACGAAAGCTCAAGCGACTCCTCCGACGACGAGGACGCCGCCAACATCGCCGTCACCAAGGGACTCCTCTTCCCCAACGTCGGCCACAAGTGCCTCATGGCAAGGGACGGCAAAAAGAAGAAGGTTAAATCCAACTCCTCCACTAAATATGAATCTTCCAGTGATGATAATGCTAGTGATGAGGAGGATAATTTGCGTATTCTCTTTGCCAATCTTAACATGGAGCAAAAAGAAAAACTAAATGAATTGATTAGTGCTATTCATGAAAAGGATGATCTTTTGGACTCCCAAGAGGATTGTCTAATTAAAGAAAACAAGAAACATGTTAAGGTTAAAAAGGCTTATGCTCTAGAAGTAGAAAAATGTGAAAAATTGTCTAGTGAGCTAAGCACGTGCCGTGAGATGATTGACAACCTTAGAAATGAAAATGCTATTTTAAATGCTAAGGTTGATTCACATGTTTGTAATGTGTCAATTCCCAATCTTAGAGATGATAACATTGACTTGCTTGCTAAGATTGATGAATTGAATGCATCTCTTGCTAGCCTTAGATTAGAGAATGAAAATTTAATTGCTAAGGCTAAAGATTTTGATGTTTGCAATGCTACTATTTCCGACCTTAGAACTAAGAATGAAATGTTGCATGCTAAGGTTGTAGAATTAAAATCTTGCAAACCCTCTACATCTACCATTGAGCATGTTTCCATTTGTACTAGATGTAGAGATGTTGATATTAATGCTATTCATGATCACATGGCTTTAATTAAAAATCAAAATGATCATATAGCAATATTAGATGCTAAAATTGCCGAGCACAACTTAGAAAATGAGAAATTTAAATTTGCTCGTAGCATGCTTTATAATGGGAGACGCCCTGGCATCAAGGATGGCATTGGCTTCCAAAGGGGAGACAATGTCAAACTTAATGCTCCTCCAAAGAACTTATCTAACTTTGTTAAGGGCAAGGCTCCCATGCCTCAGGATAACGAGGGTTACATTTTGTACCCTGCCGGCTATCCTGAGAGCAAAATTAGAAAGATTCATTCTAGGAAGTCTCACTCTGGCCCTAATCATGCTTATATGTATAAGGGTGAGACATCTAGCTCTAGGAAACCAACCCATGCTAAGTTGCCTAAGAAGAAAATTCCTAATGCATCAAATGATCATGCCATTTCATTTAAAACTTTTGATGCATCTTATGTGCTTACTAGCAAATCCGGCAAGGTAGTTGCCAAATTTGTTGGGGGCAAACACAAGGGTTCCAAGACTTGTGTTTGGGTACCCAAAGTTCTTGTTTCTAATGCCAAAGGACCCAAAACCGTTTGGGTACCTAAAGTCAAGAACTAAATTTGTTTTGTAGGTTTATGCATCCGGGGGCTCAAGTTGGATACTCGACAGCGGGTGCACAAACCACATGACCGGGGAGAAAAGGATGTTCTCCTCATATGAGAAAAACAAAGATCCCCAACGAGCTATCACATTCGGGGATGGAAATCAAGGTTTGGTCAAAGGATTGGGTAAAATTGCTATATCTCCTGACCATTCTATTTCCAATGTTTTTCTTGTTGATTCATTAGATTACAATTTGCTTTCTGTTTCACAATTATGTCAAATGGGCTACAACTGTCTTTTTACTGATATAGGTGTCACTGTCTTTAGAAGAAGTGATGATTCAATAGCTTTTAAGGGAGTGTTAGAGGGTCAGCTATACTTGGTAGATTTTGATAGAGCTGAACTCGACACTTGCTTAATTGCTAAGACTAACATGGGTTGGCTCTGGCACCGCCGACTAGCCCATGTTGGGATGAAGAATCTTCATAAGCTTCTAAAGGGAGAGCACATTTTAGGATTAACAAATGTTCATTTTGAGAAAGACAGGATTTGTAGCGCTTGCCAGGCGGGGAAGCAAGTTGGAGTCCATCACCCACACAAGAACATCATGACGACCGACAGGCCGCTTGAGCTACTCCACATGGATCTATTCGGCCCGATCGCTTACATAAGCATCGGCGGGAGTAAGTATTGTCTTGTTATTGTGGATGATTATTCTCGCTTCACTTGGGTATTCTTTTTACAAGAAAAATCTCAAACCCAAGAGACCTTAAAGGGATTCTTGAGACGAGCTCAAAATGAGTTCGGCTTAAGGATCAAGAAAATAAGAAGCGACAACGGGACGGAGTTCAAGAACTCTCAAATTGAAGGCTTCCTTGAGGAGGAGGGCATCAAGCATGAGTTCTCCTCTCCCTACACGCCACAACAAAATGGTGTAGTGGAGAGGAAGAATCGAACTCTATTGGACATGGCAAGAACCATGCTTGATGAGTACAAGACACCGGACCGGTTTTGGGCCGAAGCGGTCAACACCGCCTGCTACGCCATCAACCGGTTATATCTTCACCGAATCCTCAAGAAGACATCATATGAACTCCTAACCGGTAAAAAGCCCAACATTTCATATTTTAGAGTTTTTGGTAGCAAATGCTTCATTCTTATTAAAAGAGGTAGAAAATCTAAATTTGCTCCTAAAACTGTAGAAGGCTTTTTACTTGGTTATGACTCAAACACAAGGGCATATAGGGTCTTTAACAAGTCCACTGGACTAGTTGAAGTCTCTTGTGACGTTGTGTTTGATGAAACTAACGGCTCTCAAGTAGAGCAAGTTGATCTTGATGAGATAGGTGAAGAACAGGCTCCATGCATCGCGCTAAGGAACATGTCCATCGGGGATGTGTGTCCTAAGGAATCCAAAGAGCCTCCAAGTACACAAGATCAACCATCCTCCTCCATGCAAGCATCTCCACCAACTCAAAATGAGGATGAGGCTCAAGTTGATGAAGGGCAAAATCAAGAAGATGAGCCACCTCAAGATAATGGCAATGATCAAGGTGGGGATGCAAATGATCAAGAAAAGGAGGATGATGAAGAGCAAAGACCGCCACACCCAAGAGTCCACCAAGCAATCCAACGAGATCACCCCGTCGACACCATCCTCGGCGACATTCATAAGGGGGTAACTACTCGATCTCGGGTTGCTCATTTTTGTGAACATTACTCTTTTGTTTCCTCTATTGAGCCACACAGGGTAGAGGAAGCTCTCCAAGATTCGGATTGGGTGGTGGCGATGCAAGAGGAGCTCAACAATTTCACGAGGAATGAGGTCTGGCATTTAGTTCCACGTCCTAACCAAAATGTTGTAGGAACCAAATGGGTCTTCCGCAACAAGCAAGATGAGCATGGTGTGGTGACAAGGAACAAAGCTCGACTCGTGGCCAAGGGGTATTCACAAGTCGAAGGTTTGGATTTCGGTGAAACCTATGCACCCGTAGCTAGGCTTGAGTCAATTCGCATATTATTGGCCTATGCTACTTACCATGGCTTTAAGCTCTATCAAATGGACGTGAAAAGTGCCTTCCTCAATGGACCGATCAAGGAAGAGGTCTATGTTGAGCAACCTCCCGGCTTTGAAGACACTGAGTATCCTAATCATGTCTATAGGCTCTCTAAGGCGCTTTATGGGCTCAAGCAAGCCCCAAGAGCATGGTATGAATGCCTTAGAGATTTCCTTATTGCTAATGGCTTCAAAGTCGGCAAGGCCGATCCTACACTCTTTACTAAAACTCTTGAAAATGACTTGTTTGTATGCCAAATTTATGTTGATGATATTATATTTGGGTCTACTAACGAGTCTACATGTGAAGAGTTTAGTAGGATCATGACACAGAAATTCGAGATGTCAATGATGGGGGAGTTGAAGTATTTTCTAGGATTCCAAGTCAAGCAACTCCAAGAGGGCACCTTCATTAGCCAAACGAAGTACACTCAAGACATTCTTGCTAAGTTTGGGATGAAGGATGCCAAACCCATCAAGACACCCATGGGAACTAATGGGCATCTCGACCTCGACACGGGAGGTAAGTCCGTGGATCAAAAGGTATACCGGTCGATGATTGGTTCATTGCTTTATTTATGTGCATCTCGACCGGACATTATGCTTTCCGTTTGCATGTGTGCAAGATTCCAATCCGACCCTAAGGAATCACACCTTACGGCCATAAAACGAATCTTGAGATATTTGGCTTATACACCTACGATTGGGCTTTGGTACCCTCGGGGATCCACATTTGATTTACTTGGTTATTCGGATGCCGATTGGGCGGGGTGCAAAATCAATAGGAAGAGCACATCGGGGACTTGCCAGTTCTTGGGAAGATCCTTGGTGTCTTGGGCTTCAAAGAAGCAAAATTCGGTCGCTCTTTCCACCGCCGAAGCCGAGTACATTGCCGCAGGACATTGTTGCGCGCAATTGCTTTGGATGAGGCAAACCCTGCGGGACTACGGTTACAAATTAACCAAAGTCCCTTTGCTATGTGATAATGAGAGTGCAATTAAGATGGCCGACAATCCCGTCGAGCATAGCCGCACTAAGCACATAGCCATTCGGTATCATTTTCTTAGGGATCACCAACAAAAGGGGGATATCGAGATTTCTTACATTAATACTAAAGATCAATTAGCCGATATCTTTACCAAGCCACTTGATGAACAATCTTTTACCAGACTTAGGCATGAGCTCAATATTCTTGATTCTAGAAATTTCTTTTGCTAAGCTTGCACACATAGCTCATTTAAATACCTTTGATCATATCTCTTTTATATGCTATGACTAATGTGTTTTCAAGTCTATTTCAAACGAAGTCATAGGTATATTGAAAGGGAATTGGAGTCTTCGGCGAAGACAAAGGCTTCCACTCCGTAACTCATGCTTCGCCATCACTCCGAGCAACTCTCTATTCCTTGGGGAGAAATGAGCATCAAAGAAAAGGACTTCATCCTTGGGGGAGAGAGTAAAAGCTCAAAAGCAAAAGGACCGGACTTCATCTTTGGTATAATCTTAACTCGTTACTTATGACCAAAGGGGAAGAAATTACTTCGAGGGCTCTAATGATTCCGTTTTTGGCGATTCATGCCAAAAAGGGGGAGAAATGAGCCCAAAGCAAAAGGACCGCACCACCACCACCAAATTCAAAAACTTAGTGCTTTCCAAAAGTCTTTATCATTTGGTATCCTATTGTGTTCAAAAGGGGGAGAAAGTAGTATTTCAAAAATGGTATATCAAAACCCTCTTGAACACTAAGAGGTGGATCTCTTTTAGGGGGAGTCTTGTTTAGTCAAAGGAAAAGCATTTGAAATAGGGGGAGACAATTTCAAATCTTGAAAATGCTTTGCAAACTCTTATTCATGTACCTTTGACTATTTGCAAAAAATCTTTGAAATGGATTTACAAAAAGAATTTGCAAAAACAAAACATGTGGTGCAAACGTGGTCCAAAATGTTATATAAGAAAGAAACATTCCTTGCATATCTTGTAAGTAGTTATATTGGCTCAATTCCAAGTAACCTTTGCACTTACATCATGTAAACTAGTTCAATTATGCACTTCTATATTTGCTTTGGTTTGTGTTGGCATCAATCACCAAAAAGGGGGAGATTGAAAGGGAATTAGGCTTACACCTAGTTCCTAAATAATTTTGGTGGTTGAATTGCCCAACACAAATATTGGACTGACTAGTTTGCTCTAGTGTATAAGTTATACAGGTGCAAAAGGTTCACATCTAGCCAATAAAAAGACCAAGTGTTGGATTCAACAAAGGAGCAATAAGGCAACCGAGGGCACCTCTGGCTGGAGGCACCGGACTGTCCGGTGTGCACCGGACAGTGTCCGGTGCGCCCGTAGACTTCGTTTTCTACCCTTCGCCAGAGGACTTCGACTTCAACCCTTCGCCCTCGGGAATTCGCGGAGGCCGGCGCGCTATAATTCACCGGACTGTCCGGTGTGCACCGGACATGTCCGGTGCGCCAACGAACCGCGGCCTCCGGAACTCGTCATCCTCGGGTTTTCACGACAGCCGCTCCGCTATAATTCACCGGACTGTCCGGTGTGCACCGGACTGTCCGGTGTGCCAGCGGAGCAACGGCTCTCTGCGGCGCCAACGGCTCCCTGCGCAGCATTAAATGCGCGCGCAGCGCGCGCAGACGTCAGACTTGCCCATACCGGTGCACCGGACATCAAACAGTACATGTCCGGTGTGCACCGGACACCCAGGCGGGCCCACAAGTCAGAAGCTCCAACGGCTAGAATCCAACGGCAGTGATGACGTGGCAGGGGCACCGGACTGTCCGGTGTGCACCGGACTGTCCGGTGCGCCATCGAACAGACGCCTCCAGCCAACGGTCAAGTTTGGTGGTTGGGGCTATAAATACCCCAACCACCCCACATTCATTGCCATCCAAGTTTTCCACTTCTCAACTACTACAAGAGCTCTAGGCATTCAATTCTAGACACATTCAAAGAGATCAAATCCTCTCCAATTCCACACAAAACCCTAGTGACTAGAGAGAGTGATTTGCCGTGTTCATTTGAGCTCTTGCGCTTGGATTGCTTCTTTTCTTTCTCACTTGTTCTTGAGATCACAACTCCATTGTAATCAAGGCAAGAGGCACCAATTGTGTGGTGGCCCTTGCGGGGAAGTTTTGTTCCCGGCTTTGATTAGAGAAGAGAAGCTCACTCGGTCCGTGGGACCGTTTGAGAGAGGGAAGGGTTGAAAGAGACCCGGCCTTTGTGGCCTCCTCAACGGGGAGTAGGTTTGCAAGAACCGAACCTCGGTAAAACAAATCTCCGTGTCTCATTTGCTTATTCGCTTGGGATTTGTTTTGCGCCCTCTCTTGCGGACTCATTTATTATTACTAACGCTAACCCCGGCTTGTAGTTGTGTTTATATTTGTAAATTTCAGTTTCGCCCTATTCACCCCCCCTCTAGGCGACTATCACCGACGACATCCGCGACACGCCAAAATCAACAGAATCACCGGCGCGCAACTCCTCCGCCATCAAACTACTCAGCGTCTCCTCAGACGAGGCGGCGACCGGCGGTGAGGGATCGGCCGGCGGCGTAGCGGCAACGGAAGAAGAGGAGGTCGGCATCGCTACGTACCGTCGGCGGCGGCGGGCGGTCTGCTTCACTCGAGCCAGATCTTCGGCGAACAAGAGCACGGCGGGCAGACGAGCAGCAAGACGGCGGGCGGCTAGGGTTTTCACGGAGCGCGGAAAGTGAAGTTCAAAAAGCGCCGACCCCCGCCCCCTTTTATAGGCAGGGCGCGGCTCTTTGGGAAACCCGCAATCCAACAGGGCGCGACGCTTCGGAAAACCCACAATCCAACAGTACACCGTCAATCAACGGTCATATCAAAAACCCCCGCGGAACCACTTCGAGCGAGGGTAGTGTCTCCGCCATCTAGCGACGTCTTCGGCACCAGGTGACTTTGCCGAACTGGTCCCTCGGAGGGCAAATGTTGGGGCGAAGGCAAAGACGCCACCCTTCGCTCAAAGCCTTTGCTGCAGCCGCTGGTCTGACAGAGACAAAACAGGCAGGGACACCCTTCGCTTGATCGGCACCAGACGAAGACCGGCGACGGCGTCATCCCACAGTGCGGCCTCGTCCAGCTCAGAGGCCCACGTGCGATCCGGCCCATCGTAACGGGCCCTGCGTGGCCGCCGCGCGTTACGGGCCTAATTTGTAAAGGCATCCCTGTAATTACAGTCTGTAACCCCGCTTTATGGGAATATTCTGGGGATAACCTAGGTAGATGAGGGCACATGCGTCCTTAGCACAAGGCGCTGGGCGCTCAGGTACCTATAAATACCCCCGCACAGTGCCTGTGAGAGGCCAGATTAATAGAGCTATTGCCTTCTAGCACGTAACCCTGTTGACATCACTGTTCACCCTTGTTGGCCTCCTTGCGACTGAGAGCAAGTACCAACAGGCCTGTCAGTCGTCATGATGTTTTTGTGTGGATGATGAGTGCCAACTTGCTTTCCTGCTTGGCATGCGCTACAAACTCTGTCTTTCTCAAAATGAACATTTGTTAGTCCTAAAATGTGCTCTCCCTTTAGAAGTTTGTGAAGATTCTTCATCCCAACATGGGCAAGTTTGCGATGCTAGAGCCAACCCATATTAGTCTTAGCAATTAAGCAAGTTTCAAGTTCAGCTTGGTTATCATTAAAATTAACTAAATATAGCTGACCCTCTAACACTCCCTTAAATGCTACTGAATCACCACTCCTTCTAAAGACAGTAACACCTACATCTGTAAATAGACGGTTGTAGCCCATTTTGCATAATTGAGAAACATAAAACAAATTGTAATCTAAGGAATCTACAAGAAAAACATTGGAAATGGAATGGTCAGGAGATATAGCAATTTTACCCAAGCCTTTGACCAAACCTTGATTTCCATCCCCGAACGTTATAGCTCGTTGGGGATCATTATTTTCTCATAGGAGGAGAAAATCATTTTCTCCCCTGTCATGTGGTTTGTGCACTCGCTATCGATTATCCAACTTGAACCACCAGATGCATAAACCTACAAAACAATTTTAGGCCTTGTTCTTAGGTACCAAAACAGTCTTGGGTCCTTTGACGTTAGAAACAAGCACCTTGGGTACCCAAACACAAGTCTTTGAACTCTTGTGTTTGCCCCCAACATATTTGGCAACTACTTTGCCTGATTTGTTAGTTAAAACATATGATGCATCAAAAGTCTTAAATGAAACATTATGCTCATTTGATGCAGCAGAAATTTTCTTTCTAGGCATTTTAACATGAGTGGCATGCCTAGAGCTAGAAGCCTCATTTTTATACATAAATACATGGTGAGAAACATTATGAGGTTTCCTAGCATGAATCTTCCTAATCTTATGTTCATGATAGTTTGTAGGATATAAAATGTAACCCTCACTATCCTAAACCATGGGAGTTTTATCCTTAACAAAATTAGACAATTTCTTAGGGTCATTAAGCTTGACATTGCTTCCCTATTGGAAACCAATGTCGTCCTTAATGCCAGGGCATCTCCCATTATAAAGCATGCTACGAGCAAATTTGAACTTTTCATTTTCTAGTTCATGCTCAGCAATTTTAGCATTTAACTTAGCTATGTGATCATTTTGATTTTTAATCATGGCAAGTTTATCATCAATAGCTTCAACATATATATCTCTACATCTGTGCAAATGGAAACATGCTCGACGATAGATGTAGATGGTTTGCAAACATTTAATTCCTCTATCTTAGCATTTAGCATGGCATTCTCATCTCTAAGACATGAAATGGAATCATTGCAAACATTCAATTCTTTAACCTTAGAAACTAAACTAGCATTTTCATTTCTAAGACTAGAAATTGCATTATGACAAATGCTAAGCTCCTTAGTTAAGTTTTCACATTTTTCTACTTCCTGAGCATAAGTATTTTTCAGTTTAACAAATTGTTTGTTTTCTTTAATGAGGAAGTCCTCTTGGCTATCCAAGAGTTCGTACTTCTCATTAATGGCTTCAATTAATTCATTTAATTTTTTCTTTTGGTCTATGCTAAGGTTGGCAAAAAGAGACATTAAATTATCTTCACTATCGCTATAGCTACCCTCATCACTAGATGTTGTATATTTGGGGATGGCTCTAGTGTGTACCTTCTTTTTCTTGTCGTCCTTAGCCATGAGACACTTGTGGCCGATGTTGGGGAATAGAAGGCCCTTGTTGACGACGATCTTGGTGGCGTTCTCGTCGGAGGAGTCGGTGGAGCTCTCGTCGGAGTCCCATTCTCGACATATGTGGGCATCGCCGCGCTTTTTCTTGTAGTATCTCTTCTTCTCCTTCTTCCCTTTCTTGTCGTTGTCCCTGTCACTTTCACTAGAAATTGGACATTTTGCTATGAAATGATCGGACTTACCACACCGGTAGCACACCTTCTTGGAGTGGGACTTGTAGTCCTTCCCTCTCCTTTGCTTGAGGATTTGGCGGAAGCTCTTGATTATGAGCGCCATTTCCTCGTTGTTGAGCTTGGAGGCATCAATTAGAAGCCTACTTGATGTAGACTCCTTCTCTTCTTCTGTTGTTTTGAATGCGACAGGTTGCACCTCGGGTGTAGAGGTGGTGCCTTGTTCCAAGTTGACAATGTGTTTAGAGTCTTTGATCATAAGTTCAAAGCTCACAAACTTTCCAATCACTTCCCCAGGAGACATTAGTTTATATCTAGGATCCCCACGAATTAATTTTACTTGAGTAGGATTGCAAAAAACAAGGGATCTTAGAATAACCTTGACCATTTCATGGTCATCCCACTTGGTGCTCTCGAGGTTGTGCACTTGGTTGACCATCGTCTTGAGCTGGTTGTACATGGCTTGCGGCTCTTCCCCTTTGTTGAGGACGAATCGACCGAGTTCTCCCTTGATCGTTTCTCGCTTGGTGATCTTGGTCACCTCGTCCCCTTCATGCGCGGTTTTGAGGACGTCAAAATTTTTTTGGCGCTCTTTAACCCTTGCATCTTGTTATACTCCTCTCGACACAAGGAGTCGAGGAGTATAGACATGGCTTGAGAGCTAAAGTGCCTAATTTGGGCGGCCTCGTCCGAATTGTAATCCTTGTCCCCCACCTTAGGTACCTGCGCTCCATACTCAACAATATCCCAAATACTTTTGTGGAGTGAGGTTAGACGACACCTCATTTTATCACTCCACATACAATAATCTTCACCATCAAAATATGGTGGCTTGCCTAGGGGTACGGAAAGTAATGGAGCGCGCTTTGAAATACGAGGATAACGTAGGGGCATCTTACTATACTTATTGCGCTCATGGCGCTTAGAAGCGGTGGATGACTCGAAGCTTGATGTGGAGGGTGACAAAGAGTCAGTCTCGTAGTAGACCACTTTCTTTATCTTCTTCTTGTCACCTCTCCGATGCGACTTGATGGAGGAAGAGGATTCCTCCTTGTATTTGTCGCCGAACTCCTTTGAAGGAGTCCTCCCTGAGCTTGCAGACTTGTCGCCGGTCATGATCTCCCTTTTGGCATGATCTCCAGGCATCACTTCGAGTTGGTTAGACTCTTAATGAAGCACTGGCTTTAATACCAATTGAAAGTCGCCTAGAGGGGGGGGGGGGTGAATAGGCGAAACCTAAAATTTATAAACTTAAAGACAAGCTGCGGGTTAGCGTTAGAATTAAATTCAAGTCCGAAGAGAGGGGGAAAACAAATCAAACAAGAAATAAGGCGAGTGTACACGGTGATTTGTTTTACCGGGGTTCGGTTCCAAAGAACCTAGTCCCCGTTGAGGAGGTCACAAAGACTGGGTCTATTTCAACCCTTTCCCTCTCTCAAACGGTCTCTTAGACCGAGTGAGCCTTCTTCCTTAATCTCACGGGTCACTAAGACCCCACAAGGACCACCACACACTTGGTGTCTCTTGCCTCGCTTACAAAGCACTTGAGAATAAGAATAGGAAAAGAAGAAAGGCAATCCAAGCGACAAGAACTCAAATGGACACAAAAATCTCTCTCTCACAAGCCACTAAGTGTTTGGAATGAATTTGGGGCTTGGAGGGGATTTGATCTTTTGTAATGTGTCTTGGAGTGAATGCTAGAGCTCTTGTATTGAATGTGATCTTCAGGAAAACTTGGATGCCAAAGGTTGTGGTGGTTGGGGGGTATTTATAGCCCCCAACCACTTGGGTAGTTGTTGGGGAGGCTGCTGGCGATGGGTGCACCGGACAGTCCGGTGTGCCACCGGACAGGCACTGTGCACTGTCCGGTGCCCCGCCACGTTACCCAACCGTTAGGGTTCAGAGCGAAGTCGATCGTTGGAGCTTTATCTTCTTGCGGCACCAGACAGTCCGGTGCCCTCTAACTTCGTGGCTCTGACTTCTGCCGCGGCACTGTAGCTCATTGTAGCACTTTGCAGAGTCGACCGTTGGCGCTGGATAGCCGTTGCTCGCTGACTCACCGGACAGTCCGGTGGCTCACCGGACAGTCCGGTGAATTATAGCAGAGGGCGTCGTTGAATTCTCGAGAGTGGCTGCTTCGGAGTGTACGACCCTCGTGCACCGAACACTGTCCGGTGGCACACCGGATAGTCCGGTGCGCCATTTTTCAGCACACTCGATTCCTTTTGCTCCTTTTAAATTGGGTCCCTAACTTGATTCTTTTATTGGTTTGTGTTGAACCTTATGCACCTGTAATACATGTATTCTACACAAACTAGTTAGTCCATGTGTTTGTGTTGACTATCAACCATCAAAATTAAATATAGGAAAAGGTTAACCCTATTTCCCTTTCAGTCCTAACACTGGGATTTTGTATATAATTAATTATGGCTGTCCTCCAATCACTTGTATCGGCTTCCTTACCAGCTAAATCAATTAGGAGAACTTTTCTAGTAACTCCGGTCAGTCCGGAGCTTTGCTCGAACAGTCCGTGACATGGGGAATTGGCCTTGTACCGGTTATCAGATTTTCGGTGTTGTGAAATTTCCCTCGCTTTATCCGATAACCTGATGCATCTTGTGCCAAATTGTTAGCCTTGTGATTCTCAACTCTAGAGATGTGCCGAATGTTGAATTCGTCAAAAGAATGAATTATGCCCCAACACTTCTCAAGATAACTATTTATAGTACCATCAAAACATTGATATTCTTCTAATACCTATTGGACAACCAGCTGAGAATCACCAAATGCCTTCACATGTTTTACTCCCATACAATTTAAAAGTTCCAAGCCAAACAAAAGGGCCTCATATTCGGCTTGATTGTTAGTGCAATAAGTTTTCAGTCGGCTAGAGAAGTCGAAGGAGACATTACTTGGTGAAACAAGCACGATGCCAATTCCTTGCCCTTCATTGCAATCTGATCCATCAAAATATAAAGTCCAGGGAGTAACAATGAGGTATGATATGTCTAGTTTATGAGTATTAGTGATCCGATGTTCTACAATAAAATCCGCTACAACCTGCCTTTCATATATTTCAATGGTTCATAGGCCAAGTCATACTCTATAAGTGCATAAGCCCATTTACCAATACTTCCACTCATAATCGGGTTTTGCAACATGTATAATCACATCGGTTTGACTGGCAACGGTGCAATGACTAGACAGTAAATACCATCTACACTTGGTGCATGCATAAAATAGCCATAAGCATAACTTCTCGATAAAAGTGTACCTTGTTTCAGCATCCACTAGCCTCTGACTTAGGTAGGTCACCACATGCTCCTTTCCTCTGGTCTCTTGTGTCACAACAGTCCCAATAACCTTATCTTTAGCTGCAATGTACAATCTGAACGGTACTCCTATGTCACACCCGGACTTTAAGGAACATAGTCGGGTGCATCTCATACATGCGCCAAAAAAGACAACATATATAATAACAGAGTGTATAGAGATAAATGTCACAATATAATCAGAGTACTTATTACATAGCGGAAGACTTACAAAAATAAAAGATAAGTATAATAGGATCTAAAATCCATCCTTGGCGCCAGAAAGCTGACTGGGAGACGCCACCTAGATCAAGTCGAAAGCCTCAGTGTTAGGTGGCTCCTCTTCGACCACCTGTTCTTCTCCTGTGGGGGGGTGTGAGACAGCAAGAGTGAGCTCACACATGTTCATCGCTCAATAAGTTGTGGGGAATAGTGTGCATGAACTCACCAAAGGTGGGAGTTCATGTGAAGTGTAAGGCAAATCAATGTAATAAAGGCTGAAGCTGAGCTTTGCTTTTATAAGTTGGTCAAAATTTTATTAGCAGTTACTAAGTGTAAGTATATACCAAACCTTAGTAATAATAAGTAAAAGAAATAATAAAATAATCCCAATGCAATGAACTGGTAAATTGAATTAAGTTCCATAAATTAATCATGTGAGTGTCCGAGTCGCTCATGACCGTGAGCACGGCTAGTATACCAGTTTTACACTCTGCATAGGTTGCGCATCTTTACCTACAAGTCGTGTTACCCATTTGCCACGGAGTTGATCAGACCCCATACACCTCTACCTAGGAAGCGAGGCAGGGCACCACTACGAGGCCTTTACAAAGTTCCACTAGCTTCAGAAAACCCGCTACAGTTTATAGGAAGCTCCAGTGCAGGAATCCCTCGTCTGACCACCATCGCAGCAAAATCAACCCAAGGACCTCCCTACACTGACCACTCCCCTACTGCCCTTGCCCCTTTTGGGTAAGGTAGTCATCCACTAGCTTTCCTAGTTAATCAGCCAAGGGCGTCCCATTAAACCCTTGTGGTAGCACTATTTTCCCGGGTGGTTCTCCATGTTCCCATTAACATAATGATCTTATCATGAACAGTGAATAATGAACAAATAATAAAAAGTATAAAAATGAGTGGTGAATATCTCTATACTCAAAGCCACATAAAGCAATAGCATGTACTACCCAAAAATTTATTAGTAAAACCAGTGGTGAAACAAGGTATAAAGATAGTCAAAATCTAGGGTAACCAATCAAAGTTAACTTATGTAGATCATTATGATTAATAAGAAAATGACTGGGTAAAGAAGTGATCAAGGGCACAACTTGCCTTCAACGAGCTCCTGCTCAGCAGTCTCTACCATCTGAACCTCAGGATCCTCAGTAGCTTGCTCGTCTACTCGCGTCAACAAAATACATACTTAGTATAGCAAAAATTAACATCACACCAAACATGTAAATAAAATACACAATAATAATATAAACATTAAAATGAGATCATAGGAACTGGAACCATTAAATTCAGGGTTATAGATTTTAAGATATGAATTTCCAAAGGTTTTATGTGCTTGAAATAGGATTAAATGAGAAATTAATTTCCTTATTGTTTTCATATCAAAACAGTGGTACTAATGGATAAACAATAATATTATAAAATTATATAAATTGGAATGGATCAATTTAGAATTAAAATGAATTAAATATGAATTTTCCAGGTTTCTATAATTTATTTTGTATTAAAAACCAATTTCTATATTGTCAGTGTTTTGGACCCGCGAGGACCCTCAACCGACTAGTGAATTTGACGCTGCGTGTCCCTGCCCAGATGGATTGATGCAAGATGAGACACAAGAGAGAGGATGAGGCTTATATTATCTTGCACCGGGGTGCTCGTAGTAGGGGTTACAAGCTTCGAGGGAGAGGGTTTGGCCTTGAAGTGAGCCGTCTGAGTTAGCCCCCTTTCTCCCTCTCTTTGGGAAGGCCCTGGGCATCCCCTTTTATAGATACAAGGAGATGATCCACCAGCTGTACATATGGGGGTGTAGCTACGTGCTAACGTGGCCGGCGGAGAAGTGCTTGACCCATTGTAGAAGCATAGCTAGCGGTGCGGCCCCAGGTCCTGCTGACGTTTCCTTGCCTTCGTAGAGAGCTGAGAACAATCGACGTCATGGACGCATGCAGGGAACCATCATTACCTGTTACCGGAGTAATTTAGACGTGACACCGGTCTTGTTCCTTCGTAGCCTGAGGTGGCTAGCTAGGGGTAGGGTAATGATGTATCCCCTGTAGTGTAGTCGGTCCGAGGCCGAGGTCGGGCGAGGCGGTGACTCCTCCTGAGGCCGAGGCTGAGGTCGGGCGAGGCGGAGACCTTCTCCCGAGGCCGAGGTAAAGGCCGAGGCTGAGGTCAAGCGAGGTTGTGACTCTTCCCGAGGCCAAGGCTGGGGTCAGGCGAGACGGAGACCTTCTCCTGAGGCCGAGGTTGAGGCCGAGGCCTGGGTCAGGCGTAGTGATGACTCCTCCCGAGGCCAAGGCTGGGGTCGGGCGAGGCGGAGCTCCATGTTGCGCCCGAGGTTGAACTCGGGAGAGGCCGCGACTTACTGTTGTTAGTCTTACCCTAGTGGTTGGCACAATAGTCGGAACGAAGTGAATAGTGTTGTTATCCTGTCACAACGATCATGCTGTCATTTCGACCTTGCCAACTGAGGCGCGCGTGTCAGAGGATAAGGTGTCAGGTGATCCCCGCATTAAATGCGCATGCGATACGGTCGGTGGTAAGGTGATTCGGCCGAGGTTGTACGACAAAGTTTGCCCGAGCTTAGCCTTGGGCGAGCCGGGGGTGCACCCGCTGCCTGAGGGGACCCTCGGGCGAGGCGTGAATCCGCTTGGGACTACTGTTCTTGCCCGAGGCTGGGCTCGGGCGAGACGAGATCACGTCCCTTGGTAGATGAGGCCTTAACTTTGAACCACGCTTACCGGTCTTTTACAGTTTGTTTTAAAGATGTTTTCCAGCCATGCTTAGGAGTATTGGGGGTACCCCTAATTATGGTACCCGATAGTAGCCCCCGAGCCTCAAAGGGAGTGTAGGCACTTGCTTGGTGGTTCTACCAGATTTTTGCAAGGGGACTGGCCTTTTTCGGTTATATTTTGTTCCGATGGGTGTGCGCGAGCGCACCCGTCGGTTGTAGCCCCCGAGGCCTCGGAGGAGTGGTTTGACTCCTCTGTGGTCTTAATTCTTCTTGTGATTCCTCGGTCGGCCTTGTTGTTCCCTCATGCGGCCTGGCCGCAGCCCGGGTGCATGGTCAGGCTCCGAGTTTTTAGGCTGGTTTGTCGACGTGGTCAACAATTTGGCCGTAGCCTGGTGCAAGAGCAGCCTCTGAGCCTCCGCACGGAGCGAGAGGACGATCGAGGACCATCTCGGCCTTTTGTTCTACGCCCCTTCGTCGCCTTTCCGCAAGGAGGAGGGGGGAACGCGCCATGTTACCCTCGGTGGGCGCCGAACATGGTGTTTCCAGTGAGTTGCTATTGGGTAATCCAAGCGGACGCCCGAGCCCTGTTCGATAAGGGTCGGCTAGTGGCCCAGAGGCGCGCTCCAAAAGTACATGCACGTGATTCGCTGGACCCGGACCCATTTGATAGGGTCCGAGGGCTCGGTGCCTCCCTTCGGTGAGATTCCATTACAAACCGTTCCCGCTGGTCTCGGAAATGTCTTAGGGTACCTCGAGAGCGTAGCCCGAGCCTTGGCCATGTAACGGACGTACCCAGGGTTATCCCTGACTCTGCATGTTCTGGGCGGCTGTCAAATCCCTCCGAGGGACCAGCCTTCGAACCCCTGATCAGTAAAGGGCTCGGAGTCCGAGTGCTCTAGGGCGGTTGCCGAACCCTGCAGGGCGCAACCTTCGAACCCCTGATCAGTAGGAGGGCTCGGGGCCCGTTTCTTTTGCTGTGAAGGGCTCCTTCGAAATGTCCCCTTTCCCGATCCCCGCGGAGAGAGAGAAATAGAGAGGAAAGGAAGAAAGAAGATATTTCAAAACAGTGTGGCGCACCTTTTTTGAGGCGGTCATCATGACGGAGGCAAAACGACGCTCGCCTGCCTGCCAGAGGAGACGTGTGTCCTGCCAGGGAGTTAATGCGACGGGACGGGCAACTCGCGGGGTATCTGTTGCGCGTGCGCGAGTTGTTCGAGGAACGGGAAAACCGTTTTGCCATCGAGTTTGAAATTCACGAAGGATTCAGGCGAAGTTTTGGGTGGATTTCGCCCGGGCCTTTATATACCTGGAAGAGGGGCCGGCAGTGGTTCTTTACCCTGCCATTTGCGCTTGTCTTCTGCTTTTGTTTTCGCAACCTAAGAGAGTAGACAGAGAAGAGAAAACCGCGCACCTCATCCCCTTCGCTTCCACCGCTTCAGCTCGACGATGGCTGACAAGGCGACCGTCATTCCGCCACGCGTCCCATGGCTTTTCTCCACCGTCACTGTGGAGGATCTGCAGGCCCTTGTTACTGAGGGTTTGCTTCGTCCTCTCTCCGGCGGGCCGCAGCCGGAGTGGCTGGCCCCCGAGAGCGAGGCCGACCCGACTCCGCCGCCGGGGTACGTGGTCAGTTTCACCCCCTTCCATGAGCGGGGGTTTGGGATGCCGGCGATCCGCTTCATGCGGGCGCACCCGCATTACTACGGGGTGGAGCTTCACAACTTCAACCCCAACTCCATCACGCAGGCGGCTATTTTCGTGGCGGTTTGCGAGGGGTTTCTGGGGATTAACCCCCACTGGGACCTGTGGATCCATCTCTTCTCCGTGGAGTTCTTCGCCGCATCGACGGACGTGAAGAAGGTCCGTATGGCGGTGCGGGCTGGCGGCTGTACCCTCCAGCTGAGGTCGTGGCGCGCACAGCTGTACATCCCCACCTCCCTTGTATCTTCGAACAAGGGGTGGTAGAACCGGTGGTTTTATCTCCGGAACGACGATGGGATGCTTCCGCCGTTTTCTCAACGAGTGGTGACCGCCGCTAGTGATAACTGGCGCTGGGGGGCCACACGCGAGAACCAGGAGAAGCTCCAGCCCATTCTCCGTGCCCTGCAGAAGTTACAAGCCGTGGGCCTTACCGCAGCGGGGGTCGTCGCCGCTATCCACCACTGGAGGGTGCTCCCATTGGCAGAGCGGCGGTTGCGGCTTTCGGAGATAAAGTCGGGGGTTGATTTGGAGGGTTCACGGATGTCCTCGACCCCCCTCTCTGCCGATGACCTCCTCAGACGGGTAGCGGGCACGGTAGGGTGGCTGGACGCTGGCGTCCTTAGCCAGCCCTCGATGCGTCACGACCATGGGTATGTGTCCCTGGTAAGTGTCCGACCCTCCTTCTGTTTTGCGCCGTGTTTCTTACGTCTTTAGTTCTTACTGTTGGGATTTTCGTTCGTCCCCAGGGGTTGAGGAATTTTAAACTCTCCCGGCCACCGGTCCCGGAGGACGCGGCGGGCCGAACCGCGCGTAGGCTCACCACGGAGATGGATAAGGAGAGGAAAGACGCAGAAAAGGCCCGAGCTCGAGAGAGGATGCGAGCTCGGGAAGCCTTGGAGAAGCGTCGTCGGAGGCAAGCAAGGGATGGGCTCCCGTTGGAGCCGTCGCCGGACACGCCTGACGATGATGATGATGATGATGATGATGATGATGATGATGATGACGAAGACGATGACATGGTGGCTCGGCTTGGCCTCAGTCCGGATCTGAGGCTGGGCCAGAGGTCGTCAAGCCAGCTTCCAGGAGGGCCGGCGCCACCAGCGTTCGGGGCCGGGACGCCGGGGTCCTGGTCCAAGGAGCGGAGGCGGGCCGAGGGGGTACTTGACCCCTTGGCCGAGATAATTGGGGTGACTCCGGGGGGGGGGGTCAGGCCAAACCGCATGTCCCTAAAGAGCAGGTGCCCATGCCGGCCGTACAGGAAGTTGGTCCCTCGGCTGTCATGATGTCGCCTGGGCAGGCCGCCCCATCGGTGCCTCGGGCGTCCGAGGTGGAAGCGACGTCGAAGCCGGCTGCGGGACAACCCTCGGCAGCGCCTGCGGAGACTGGGGCCCGAGGGGTCTTCCCGCTGGCACGATTGGCCTTGCCCCGGAGCGAGTAAGTATCTGAGGGTACCCCTATTTCAGTTATTTCGTTGTGTGTCTTGATTTTGCCCTTTCTTCCTTTCAGCAAGCGGAGGCAGGGATCGGCTAGTCTGGCCCCCACAAAGGCCCTTAAGACGGGACCGGCCTCCGCGGCCGGAGTTGCGGCGCGCCACGCTGGTTGGTTGACCTCCGTGCAAGGCGCCCTCCGGCGGGGGGGGGGGGGGGGGGGGGGGGGGGCAGGCGGCACGGGCTGTCATGGGGCAAGCCTCCCAGGTCGACCCTCCTGTTGGAGCAGCCATCATGCCAGGGGAGGCCGTTGACACGGCTGCGGCCCCGAGCCCGCCTGTCTTGTTGCCGGCGCCGGCATCGATTCATGCCGGAGCCGTCGCTGATTCGCCCTCGAAGCCGCCCGTCACCGCCGATGTTGAGATGGCTGAGGTGCCTCCGTCCCTGGTCATCCCCGATCTCCCCATTTTCGACCATGAGGAGGGGGCGGCCGTTGTTGCTGAGGTCGGTGAGCGGAAGCTTGTCACCTTGGCTGTGGAGAGGCCCGATACATCGACTGCAGTGGTACCCGACGCATCGACTGCAGGGGGACCCGACGCCTTGGTAGCGGGGCGTGCAGAACCGTGGCCCGTCTTGGGGAGCAGCGGCCTTATCCCCATGCAGCTCAATCCCAATGAGTGGTGTGGGCAGCCGCTCATGTTCTAGAGCCGTGACACCTCGAAGCCCCTCCTTGCCCTTAACGATGAGTTGGAGGAGCAGTTCCGAGATAATTTCCGTCAATATACCGAGGCGGCGATGAGGTCGCTTCAGACGACCATGGAAATCCTTTCTAGGGACATTCCCAGGGTCTTCTAGGTAAGGATTTAGACGTACACCTCGCGTGATTAGGGCATTCTTTGTGATATTCTATTTTCCTCCCTCAGGAGCTCGAGGACGTGAGCACCGCTAAGTCGCTGTTCATCCATCGCGAGAGCGACGTTTAGGAGTCGCTGCGGTCCCAGTGGGCCGCGCTTACCGAGACCAATGAGCGCCTCGCCCAACGGAGCGCCGAGGTGGCGGACCTTCAGCTGCTCTGTGATGAGCTGAAGTCGGAGGCAGCGGCAGCGCGGACAGAGGCGGCGTCAGCACGAATGGAGGCTTCGTCGGCACGGGAGCAGGTGGCTTCCCAGGCCGAGGAGATACAACAGCGGCAGTTGGAGCTTGGCCAGGTCACCAGCGAGCGGGACCAATTCCGGAGCCGAGCTGCCGAGGCCGTGAGCCAGGCTGAGGCCCTTAGGGGACAGCTGGCTGAGGTTACGGAGCAGCTAGTCGAGGCGACCGCGCGGGCCGGGACCCTTGCGGAGGGTCTGGCTGTGGCCGTCGGGTCTGTCTGGTCCGACCAAGCCATGGCCTCGCAGCAGCGTGCCCGGGCCGAAGGTATGTTTTGCCTGCTTTGTGATTTTGTTTTAGCTTCATTCTTCTCCTTGTATCTGAAGAATATCGTCCGACTGTCTTCAGGGTTCGAGACGGCTCTTAACGAGTCCGTCAAGAACTGCAAGACGCTTGCCCAGGCGGCTGAGCAGAAGGAGGCCGACCGCATGGCCATGTCCGAGGCCATCTCGCCCTTCTGCCGGACCTTTGGCCTCGACGAGGTGGATGGCTCCGGGATTGTTCGAAGTAACATCGCCGCTGCAGCTAGGTTCTGGCCAGCCCCGTTGAAGGCCGGGGGCAGCCTTGCCCTGGCATCGTCAATAATACGGCGCTGGACGTCCCAGGCCCGATGACGCGCTCCTCCGGCGAGTGCTCGGCCTGCCCACTCTTGCTCGAGGTTTTGTCGGAGCTGCACAAGTCGCCCCGTTTCTTCATCGAGCTTCGCCTGCATCTCGCGGAGTTGCTCGAGCTGTGTGCCCTGACCCCCCGCAGGGACCCGGGCCACAGCTAGCTCCCACGGGATCTCAACGCGAGACGCAGGCACAGGGGCGTCGTCGTTTCCTGGCATGCCGAGGTGGTTGTCTTCATCGTGATCCTCCTGATCGATGTGGAAACACTCGCGAGTTGGGTCGTAACCCTCGTCGTCAAGGCTGTGGCCATCGTCAGAGTAGCCGGAGAGGCAGTGGTCACATGCGGATATGAAGTCTCACATGGCACTGGGATCACGGAGTCCGGAGAAATCCCAACTAAAGTCGAGGTCGTCCTCTTCCTCGGAACCCGTGGGTCCGGAGGTTGAGACGGCCGTCAGTAGGTCCCAAGTTGACCACATATGGTACCCCGGAAGGTCAGGATATGCCCTTGCGAAAGCGCTCGCCGAAGTGGGGTCGCTTGGTGGATCGAAGCTGAATCTGAAGGGAACAGGATGGAAAACTGATGGTACCTCCTGGTTGATGGATGGTGGTGAAGTTGCATCGGAGATGGAACGTGTCGTTATCTCAGGTGCGAGACTAATGCCCGACAAGTTCCTCGCAAGGGTGCTGGCGTCATCAGTTCGCCTGGGGTTGGCATGTTGCTGGGAAGCGACACCCGTCGTTGTCCTAGGTGCGAGGATAACACCCGACGTGCCCCCCTCAGGGGTGCCGGCGTCGTCGACTCGCTCTGGGCCGACAGCCGACGAGGTGCTGCCTCTTGTCTGGCCATGGTTGCTCCGTCTCCTCCTCCTTCGGCGAGGAGGGTGGCGGGGCAAACCCGGGTGTTCCTCTTCCGCCACGGGGAGATGTCGTCGTCGAGTTCGCCTCCGCCGGGCGAGCCGACGATCGTCGTTGTTGTCGTGCTGCGGGGGGAGGAGTACCATGTCGTAGCTGCCATCGGGGGACATGAACTCGAGACTCCCAAAGCGGAGCACTGTCCCGTGCTGAAGAGGCTGCTGAAGATTGTCCATCTGGATCTCAACGGGAAAGTATTGCCAACACGCAGCTGGACCCCTACCTGGCACGCCAACTGTCGGTGTTTCGGACCCGCGAGGACCCTCAACCGACTAGTGAATTTGACGCTGCGTGTCCCTGCCCAGATGGATTGATGCAAGATGAGACACAAGAGGGAGGATGAGGCTTATATTTGGCCTTGAAGTGAGCCGTCTGAGTTAGCCCCCTTTCTCCCTCTCTTTGGGAAGGCCCTGGGCATCCCCTTTTAAAGATACAAGGAGATGATCCAGCTGTACATATGGGGGTGTAGCTACGTGCTAACGTGGCCGGCAGAGAAGTGCTTGACCCCTTGTAGAAGCGTAGCTGGCGGTGCGGCCCCAGGTCCTGCTGACGTTTCCTTGCCTTCGTAGAGAGCTGAGAACAATCGACGTCATGGACACATGCAGGGAACCATCATTACTTGTTACCGGAGTAATTTAGACGTGACACCGGTCTTGTTCCTTCGTAGCCTGAGGTGGCTAGCTAGGGGTAGGGTAATGATGTATCCCCTGTAGCGTAGTCGGTCCGAGGCCGAGGTCGGGCGAGGCGGTGACTCCTCCTGAGGCCGAGGCTGAGGTCGGGCGAGGCAGAGACCTTCTCCCGAGGCCGAGGTAGAGGCCGAGGCTGAGGTCGGGCGAGGTTGTGACTCTTCCCGAGGCCAAGGCTGGGGTCGGGCGAGGCGGAGACCTTCTCCCGAGGCCGAGGTTGAGGCTGAGGCCTGGGTCGGGCGTAGTGATGACTCCTCCCGAGGCCAAGGCTGGGGTCGGGCGAGGCGGAGCTTCCTGTTGCGCCCGAGGCTGAACTCGGGAGAGGCCGCGACTTACTGTTGTTAGTCTTACCCTGGTGGTTGCGCAGTAGTCGGAACGGGGTGAATAGTGTTGTTATCCTATCAGAACGATGAGTAAAGGGGCGATGTGACTGCGGTCATTTCGACCTTGCCAACTGAGGCGCGCGTGTCAGAGGATAAGGTGTCAGGTGATCCCCGCATTAAATGTGCATGCGATACGGTCAGTGGTAAGGTGATTCGGCCGAGGTTGCTATACGATAAAGTTTGCCCGAGCTTAGCCTCGGGCGAGCCGGGGGTGCGCCCGCTGCCTGAGGGGACCCTCGGGCGAGGCGTGAATCCACTTGGGACTACTGTTCTTGCCCGATGCTGGGCTCGGGCGAGACGAGATCGTGTCCCTTGGTAGATGAGGCCTTAACTTTGAACCACGCTTACTGGTCTTTTACGGTTTGTTTTAAAGATGTTTTCCAGCCATGCTTAGGAGTATTGGGGGTACCCCTAATTATGGTACCCGACATATATGTTTTCTCTGTTTTTAATATCCTCTGGACTGGACGCCAAATACAGAGAAGTGCAGGGGCAAGCGTGTAAGAATCCCTATGACTCAATGCACTGCTCCCATGGACAGCGGGTTGATACCCATTAATTTGGAGGTTCTATTTGTAAAAGCGCTCGGCTGAAGCGATGACCGTCAATCCTAGCCGCACGATCGAATTACAGCGGATGAGATTAGATGGCGAAGGGATATGAACCGATAATCAATAGGAATCGCCCGATTAGAATTCTACGGCTCGGATTTAAAAACCTTTGCGATCGCCTCGGCTCGCCCGATCACGATCGAACGGTTCGCATTTACCCTGGCCTAATCTGCCCCCCGATCTAATCTACACCCTTGATTTCCCAATCTACGGCCAGCACATCGTCTTCAACCCCTGGCTCCCTCTCTCTCTTCTTCTTTCCTTCCACGACTGATCTTCTACGGTCAAACGCCATAACACCGTCCGTGCACCGCGCGGCGAATGCACTCCACTCTGAGCGCCTCCCACCGTGCACATCGCCAGTGAGGTCTAGACCCTACGCACGCGTTCTATTTTGCCCCTACGGGTTAGCAAGGAAGATAGGGCCCTACGGTAACGCGGGGAAGGAGCTTTGCTCACCGGGATCTGGCGCGACACGAGGAGCGGCTTGCCCCCAGTTGACCAGAGACTCGGCCGAGGTATGGACGCCTACGACGACACCAGATGGCCCACGGATTCCGCTCGCGATCGGTATGGCCACAAGACCGGAAGACCACGCAAGGACCCCCGCCCTTCGATTGCTCGACTCCCACTGTACAGCGAGGAAAAATCCACGATGGCGCTGGAGTTTCTCGGGGGCACCAGGTAGAGGGATGGCGGCCCTGCCCTGTGGTCATATAGGGCCAACTGGTTCGGTTATTGGGAGCCCGATGCCCAGAGATCTCGTGCAGTCGGTTGAGCTCAAGCTGTCCGTCCATGGCGCGACAGAGGCTGACAAATCGGCCCCGCGCACCAGAAACACGAACTCGCGTGGACGTGGGAGGAAACGCGCTAACGAGTGGGCCCCGCTGGTTAGCATATCAGTGCGGATGTGGCAAATTGGGCCGCGCAGGAGGTAATGGCGACTTGGGCCGAATTGGCGATTGAGGCCCAGGTAAGCTTCCTTGTCCTTTTCTTTTATGTTTTATTTTCTGTTTTCTTTTATTTATAATTCTTTTGAATCCAAATTTTGAATGCAATCTCAAGTGCAAATTTAAACTCATTTTAACTATGCATATTGGTCATACCAAATTATGAGGATGATATTTAATTATAATATTATTTTATATTGGATATTATTTCCTTCCTTCCTCTATTTTCATGGCTTTGCTTTCAAGTTAGAGGTTAAATTCCAAATTTGGATTTTATATAATATATATATACATCATTTTGAAATTGTCACAAAATGCACACAAAATATAAACCCAGCATGATGCATGTATTATTTTTGGGTGTCCTTTGTTATTTATTTATTTGCTTTTCATGTGATGTCCTCAGGAAATGATAAATATAGATAACACACATATATATAAAGGAAAACAATTGCTCCTTTTATTCTTCCTTACAATTTGGGTATTACAAATCCTACCCCCCTTAACAGAAATCTCGTCCACGAGATTTAGGAAGGACTAGGGAAAAGATGGGGAAAATCTATGTGAAGCTCTTCTTCTCTCTCCCAAGTAGCTTCATCTTCTCCGTGTTGACTCCATTGCACTTTGCACATCTTTACCACCTTATTTCTTGTAACTCGAATCAAAGTGTCAAGAATCTTGATAGGGTACTCACCATAAGTCAGGTCATCTTGAACACTAAGGTCCTACATTGGTAGCTGCTCCTTAGGTACCCTGAGGCACTTCTTTAGTTGTGACACGTGGAACACATCGTGTACATCTGACAGGTGATCGAGTAGTTCTAGTTGATATGCAACTTCTCCCACTCGCTTTAAGATCAAGAAAGGTCCAATGAAGCGATGGGACAACTTTCCTTCCTGGATTGGTGACACCTTTAGATACACGTGATCACCCTCCTTAAACTCCAGTAGTCTTCTCCGGGTATCAGCATAGCTCTTCTGTCTTGATTGTGCAATTCTCAAATTCTCCCTTATCATTCGCACTTGCTCTTCTACCTCTTGAATAAGTTCAGGCCCAAAGAACTATCTTTCTCCAGTCTCATCCCAATATAGAGGAGTCATGCATTTTCTGCCATATAGAGCCTCAAACGGTGACATTTTCAAACTGGCTTGGTAACTATTATTATAAGAGAACTCCGCATATGGTAAGCTCTTATCCCAACTTCCACCATGTTTAAGAGCACAAGCTCTTAACATATCCTCTAGCACTTGGTTAGTCCTCTCTGTCTGTCCATCAGTTTGAGGATGGTAGGCCGAACTAAAATTAAACTGTGTATCCAAGCTCTCGTGCAACTTCTTCCAAAACCGAGAAGTAAACTGTGATCCTTGATCAGACATGATCTTCTTAGGCACTCCATGTAGACAAACTATCCGAGTCATATACAATTCTACTAGCTTGGCTCCCGTGTAATTAGTCCTCACAGCTTGTGCTATGGCACCTCTGATCCTCCTCCTCGCCCTCACGACGGAGTTGCTCCTGGTACAGCTCACGTCGCGGCTCTGTTCCGACCGCCCTTCTCAAATGGGTCGCGACGTTCTCCGGCAGACTTCACCACAGCGGCCAAGTTTCTATATCAGCTCATGAGACGGACGCTTCTGCCACAGATGGGTTACAGGGAGGCTGCTACTCATATCCAGCTCTGGCTACTTGGTGCCCTGGTCTTTCACTCCGAGTTTGATGTTGTGGATTTCCTCATTTGTGAGATCGAGGACACCGTACTGGATGGTCTACGTGCTCGTCGACAGCTGCCGTATGCTCACTATCTCTGTCACATCTTTGCTCAACTGATTCAGCCACCACAGTTCCAGGGTACTCTTGAGGCCTCTCGCCTCCTCTTTGGGTCCTACTGTCCAGCTCCTGAGGATCCTGTGCCGACACCTGCTCCAGTGATTGATACTCAGGCTGAGGATACCACTTTTCACCAGTTCGAGACTCAGGGTGCAGCAGTCCCTAACGACGACGACGACGACGATGATGATGATGATGATGATGATGACTTTGGGGTTCCGCCTCCGCCTCCTATACCTCCACACACTCATGATCATGAGGCTGGGAGTTCCAGTGGTGTTGCCCCTGCTGCCCCTCCTACCATTGACCTTGCTCTTGCTGCGATCCTCCAGACTCTTACTCAGCAGCAGGCTCACTTGGCAGCGGTCCAGCAGCAGATGTCCGAGAGAATGCTCTCGATGTTTCAGACCATTCAGGACCGACAAGATACTCTGCATCAGCAACTCCTTTAGGACCGGGCTGAGAACAGGGCATTCATGACTCTCATGCTTCAGCATACCGGTGTTCCGATTCCCCCAGTTCAGTCAGCACCGCCTCCACCTCTTCAGGCTCCTGTTGTGCCAGCCATTCAGCCAGGACCCCCTCTTCCTACAGCTGGTCCTTCTTCCTCTCCGCTCCAGCCGGTCACCCAGGTTTTCTCGTCGCCGGTCATCAGCTCCGTCAGCACTCAGCTGCCAGTGCCACCAGCTCCTGCTGTTACCACTGCAGTTGTGGCGGTGTCTGTGACTTCTTTAGCTCCGGCAGCTCCTGCGGCGCAGCCTCCATCCGAGTTAGTACCAGTTCCAGCTTCTACGATAGATCCTGGATCCGAGACTGACTTTGACCCACAGCTGGCGTTCGCTCTACTGCCACGACCGCGACCGGATGCGCCCCCGCCACCTTCTCCCTCTTCTGATGTGTAGGCTTGGGTTCCCTTTTGGTGTTTGACGCCAAAGGGGGAGAGATATGAGTTGTGAGAGCTAGGGGGAGTTAGGGAGTTAGTAGAGAGTCATTTTGATGTAATATATGTGCTTGTTACTCTCTGTACTAGCTCCACTTTTGTATGTTGATTTTGGCTCACAAACTCTATTATATACTCTCGATACTTATGTTGACTGTGTGTATTATGTTTTCACCTTATATGTTATCACCTGTCTTCTAGTTCTTGTTCATTGATTTGATTTCACTTTTATATGAACAAGAAACTTATGAGGTGTATGCGCTCATTCCTATTATTATGTTACACACTCTTTCTGTCAATGATTACTAAGTACAACTAACCATCTTCTCTATTGACAGAAATTTCAAAACAAACTACTCTCACAAAACTGTAGGGTTGTCATCAATCACCAAAAAGGGGGAGATTGAAAGCATCTAGGCCCCTAGTTGGTTTTAGGGATTAATGACAACGTAATGTTATATGTGACTAACGTGTGTTTTGCAGAGACAAATGGTAAGTTAGGTCGCATTACAGGTAGATGTACTACACAGGTGAAAACAATCCCGAAGATAAGAACTTGAAGCGACGGCTAAAGCGACGAAACACAAAGTGAAGGTCTACATAGTCCGAGTGTCAAGGAGTTGTGGACACTCGTGATTTAGTTAGGTCTTTTATTTTGTTTTAGCCGTACTATAAAGAGGGGTTATCGATGAGTAGTTTGACCAAGAGAGTTCTAGTGTAGTGTTGGTGCATATTCACACTCACATATAGTGCTAGGTGACACTCTAGAACATACTCACAAGTTAGAACGAAAACTGATTTGAAAAACATAAGAAAATAGAAGATAAGGTTTCTGGCCTTGGGGCACCGAACTGTCCGGTGCGCCCTCTGCCAGGTGGGGCCAAATGGGTCGGGGAAGGGTTTCCCCGCGCATAGAAACCCGAGAGCGCAAGGTTCACAAGATGAATTTTAGTGGCGCACCGGATAGCGCACTGGACACCGCACCGGACCGTCCGGTGTGCCATCAGCCCAACGGCTAGATGTCAGAACTGGCCGTTAGAGTCGACCGTTGGCGCACCGGTGGCGCACCGGACTGTCCGGTGCGCCCATGCGCAGAACATTGCTGATAACGGCTAGTTGGTGGGTGAGGGCTATTTATACCCCTCCACCCACCATATTCAATGTCTTGCTGCCCAAATTTATTCCTGCACATTGGTAGAGCATTGCAAGCACGAAAAGTCTAGTGAGGTGATTAGAGAATCTTAATCCCGCATTTGGACCTCATTAGCGCTAGCGAGAGCCACCTAGAGCACACAACACTTGCATTAGGCTTCTCTTGGTCAAGCGAAAGTCTATGGCTTGTTACTCTTGGTGATCGGCATCACCTAGACGGCTTGGTGGCGTTGGGAGCTCGGTGATCACCGTGGAGATCTTGTTGGTGACCCGACTCAAGTTTGTAAGCGGTCGTGAGGGATCCACCGCGCCGAAGTGGCAAAGGATCATCTCGTAGTGAGCACTTGGTTCTTGCGAGGACCAAGGGGGAGCGATACCCTTGCGTGGGTGCTCCAACGAGGACTAGTGGAGAGTGCCGACTCTTCGATACCTCGGGAAAAATTGGAGGAGTCTTCTAAACCTTGCTTTACATTCCGCACTTAATTCAAGCATTTTACATTGTGTAATTGTTTAGCAAGTATTTGAAGTATTGTCTTAGCATTGTTGTATTTCTAGTATTATTCTCTTAGTGCTAGTTGTTGGGGTGAAGTTGGGCTCTTGCTTAGGTTTTAATTAGTGTTGATTTTTAGAAAAGCCCAATTCACCCCCCCTCTTGGGCATCGTGATCCTTTCACCATGTTCATGAATGATGAATCCTAAGAACTTACCAGCCGACACTCCAAAAGCACATTTACGTGGGTTCATTTTTAGACCATATCGACGCATTTTATCAAAGGCTTTGCGCAAATCAGCTATATGAGAACTAAACTTAGCCGATTTGACTACAATATCATCAATGTAGACTTCCAGAGTGTTTCCCAATAACTCGTGAAAGATCAAATTCATAGCCCTCTGATAAGTAGCACCAGCATTTTTCAGACCAAATGTCATGACCACCCACTGAAATAAACCATGAAGCCTGGACATATAAAGGTTATTTTAGACACATCTTCTTCGGCCATGAAAATCTGATTATATCTAGCATTACCGTCAAGAAAGCTAATAATTCTATTTCCTGACGCATTATTGATCAATGTGTTGGCTATGGGCATGGGATATTCATCTTTAGGAGTTGCTCTATTTAAATTGCGAATATCAATGCATACTCTGAGCTTACCTGATTCTTTCTTCTCTACCAGCACAATATTGGAGATGTTGGGGACTTGTTCTCAAATGCTATGAATTAAGAACAAGGCAACATAGAATGTTAAATGTTAATGTCCTTCGTCCATGAAACATTATTCCCTTGAGGATAATGGGCCTTGGACGAAGGCTGATAAGAGCATAATTACGAAGCTTAAATCTTCGTAATAAAATTTCAGTAAAAATTATAAGATAACATAAAACAAAAGGCATAAAAGAGATAAATACATCATAGACGAATTACATTGTATCTGCTTAATATATTGAGTTATTGAATACAACAATACATTTGCCTTGGCAAAAGGTTAGATTCCGGAAGATGTGATTGCAATTCCCCGAATGCGTGAACAGTAACGGAATACTGTTCACTATTTATAGGCACAGGACACAGCCTGTGAGGAATTACAAGTATGCCCCTTATAAAAGCTTACAACATTGACTTAGACCTTTATGGACTAAAAGGTCATTCTATCTTTAAGTCGGTTTGTAATGCCGAAGCTTCACGAAGAGGAACCTTCGGCTATCTTATACAAACAGCTTCAGCCGAGGACCACTTCTTTCTATAAGACCTTCGGCGTCGAAGCATAGTCCCAACAGTAGCCCCTTTCGCGGTGCTAGATCGTTTTTCGTAACGAGCTTGATCCGTGAAAAAAGTCTCTTAAGCTTCGGAGCGCCGAAGGTCTAAAAAACACCTTCCCTGAGCTCGTTGTCGAGAAACGATTCAATCTCCCAGCGTATAGCGGCCCCACCTTGCAGAGTTACTGTTCGGTCTCTGCGGTCCACCACGCAGCGAGTGCGAGCGGGTGTCCGCCTGGTGTAAAAATTCTGGCGCTCCGCCTTCTTACCTGCAGCACTATATAAACAGATGAGTAGGTGTGAAGTTACCACAACATTCATTGCTATTTACACTGTTTTGCTGCCAAAATTTTTAACCGTCGCTGAAGCTTGTCTGTCGGAATCGAACGAAGCTCCTGTTTGAAACCTGCTTCGGAGGAAGAAAGTATTAAAGTCTTACAAGTTCATAATTAAATGGCCAGAGTGCGCTCTACCGCCAGGGTTGAACGTGAGGGGGACGAAACTGAAGCTTCGGAGACTGTCCCTATCTCCGAAGCCATGCAACGATCCGGGCTAGTGACTTCGGAAAAGATTCCTAGTGATGATGCAGAACAAATAATCGCTGAAGCAGAGGAAGAAGATATTGAGGAAACTGATCCCGAAGATGATTATCGCATTGCCATGCCAAGCAAACCCAGTCACTTGGACTTCGAGAAATCTACTGTTTCGAAGGCTGATCTGTCCAAGATGGTAAAATCGGGCTTTTTTACTGAAAATCAGAAGAAGCTATTGCGCTTCGGGGGAGAAGAGACTACCCCAAAGCCAGAGAAAGATGAAATTGTTATTTTCAAAAGCTTTCTAAAGGCTGGATTAAGGTTCCCCCTACATGGGATTATTGCAGAGGTACTGAATAGGTTCGGTATCTATTTTCACCAGCTGACCCCTAACGCTATCGTTAGACTTATTGTTTATATCTGGGCACTCCGAAGCCAAGCAGTGGAACCATTTGCAGACAGCTTTTGCCGGGTTCACGAGTTGCATTATCAAACGAAGGCTAGAAAGGATGGATTGCACGACAATTTTGGTTGTTATAACTTCGCCTATCGGAAAACTACAAAGTTTCCTGTAATTAGCTACCGAAGCAAATGGGCAGCAGGCTGGAAATCTGAGTGGTTCTATGTCAAGGTTGATGACGACAAGGAAAAGCTTGTGCAAAGCCCGCTGGAACTAATCTTTGGAGAAACCCGACCTCGCTGCAACATGGCACCCGAAGGTCCAACACAACAAGCAACGAGTGAATTCAGAATTATTGCAGATCATATCAGCACAAGGGACCTGGTTCAAGAGTTTTTAGCTTTCAAAGTTTTTCCCAGTTTGAAAGAATGGGAAATGCCGAAGCTACAGGGGGAAAAGAAAGAAGGTGAACTTGTACGTTTACCTTACTATTTCAAGTTTAAAAAGTACTTTAAAGCACCTTGCCAAGAGTGGCTAGATACAATTGAAGTAATGTGCAATGAAATACTTGGCAATTATTCCAAAAAAGAAGATCAATTGATGACCGCAGCCTTCGGCACCCGTCCGAAGCGAAGGTTAAATCGAGTGTTGGACGCCTTGGGCTTTGATTACCCTGATTATGAAAATCTGAACAAAGGTGCTGGGAGCCAAAAAAGAAAAAGGATAACTGAGGCCATGAATGAAGAAAAAGAACCATTAAAGAAGAAAATTCCGAAGAAGAGGAAAGCTTCTTCTCCGAAGCAACAAATATCCGAAGCAGAAGAAACCCCCGCATCACCTTCTGCTGCTGTCGTTGAGGAAATTCTGAAGGTAATGACTGAATCCTTACCTGCGAAGCTAAGTCCACTGGGCCCTCAACTGACAAAGTTTTTTCAGAAGGACAAGGAGCCCGAAAAATCGAAGAAAACAATCAAAGCAAAGAAACAAAGAATTATCACTGTGACAGAGGTAATTGACAAAACGCCGCCAAGAGCTTCAGCCCAGAAAACACCAGCGGCTGCAGAGGGGACGGATATTGAAATTGCACCTTCGGAGGCCGCAGCTGCCGAAGCTGCCTCAGCTGAAGATTTGAACCTGGAGAGCACAATTGAACACATTGACCAAATACTGCTAGACATGGCTGCAGAAGAAGCTACCACCGCCGCCGAAGAGGCCGTGACCGCAGCGTCGGGGAAAGGAAAAGAAATTGCTGATGAAGCTTCAGAAAACGAAGCCTTCATGTTCCAGAACTTAGTTGGAGAACAACTATCAAAAGCTGAAATAGAAGAGCTTAGAGAGTATGCCAAATCCTGTGGATACAAACCTGGGGCGCTCCTCTTCGGAGGCGTTGACGATGAAAAATTAGATTGTATTCGAGATCAAACAGGAGCCAAAGTTATCAGTACTCTGTCCAAGAGTATCGGCTTCCCGAAGCTAGAAACAGACATCAGCCGCTACCGACGACAACATGTCGTTGGTAGTTTATTTTATTCCAACTTCAAGGTGAACTACTTGTCCCTTAACTTTTATTGTTTCTAATAATAAAAATATGTCTGACAAAGGTTGTTTTCGTGCAGAGTATGCTGTTGAGCAAAGCCTTGCAAATGCAGCAAGATTTTGAAGATAAAAAGCACGAAGTTATAATTGAAAATTTGGAAAGCAAAATAAAAGAGCAATCAGATGCTTTCGAGAAAAAGAACTTTGAGCTCCAGGCAACCGAAGGTTTATTGGCGGAAGCTGAAGCAAAAATAACAGAACTGAACACGAAGCTTCTCCGCCAGTCTGAGCAGTTCGAACGAGAAAAACAAGATCTTAATGCAAAACTTGAAGCCGAAGCTCAACAAAATTCAGATTTGAGAAAACTACTGACAAATCTTCAAGAAAAATGCTTGGAATTTAGCAACAAGTGCATTCAACGATTAAGAAAGATTTTTTACTCAGTTGGAGCCAGCAGTGAAAAATTCACCCCCTTAGCTGAAGATCTACCGAAAACCTTCGAACATATTGAGGGGGAGATTGACGAGCTCGACGAAGTCATAGCTGGGCATGGTGACTTCTGTGCTTGGGTGGCTTCTCGAGGTACTGATGCAGCTTTCCTGAAGGCTGGCTGCGATCATGGAAAGATTGTCAACAGGCCAAATTTCACTTTATCACCATCAATCCTGGATGACATTCCTGATCTCGCCCGAAGTATCTCGAATAGATTTGTAAAAATGATATGGACAAAAGGTGGGCGAGAAAAGGCTGGAGACGAAGCTCGTAGCCACCTTGAACCAGTAAGAAACCATAACTTGTGCTTACCTTTTCCTGTAAACCTGATTTTGACTTACAACGACCTTATTCATGTAGGATGACGAAGCCGAAGCCGATGATCAAAAATGACGCCGAAGCCGAAGCTCCTTGGAGATTAGATAGTAGACTGTAGACAGTACTTGAGAAACTTTTGAGATAACTTTTGTAAATGTAACTAAAACTTGTCTTTAATGAATTATGTTCATACCTTGTTATATATCCTTATCGTTCTATTGATGTATGAGAAATGCTTTGATGTGGACGAAATTTTCTTTTGAGCCGAAGGCGAAAAAACACCTTCCCTTCTTTTCGTACGCAGCGAAGCATAGAAAACAACATTTTCCTTCTTTCCGAAGCTCTCCTTTTTGTACACGAAGCTCTTTCTTCCCTTTCTTTTTCCTCTTTTTGCCGAAGCAACCATTTATGCCATGAAGATGATTATTCTACATATGCCTAGATGAATGTTTATGAATGCAAATGCTATGATGTAATGTGATGTGCAAATGAATGGCCAAACACGTATCCGAAGCCATATTCATAGCCATTATTCTCTTAAAAACAATCGCACCTCAGCTCTGCATTCCCTTAGGAACGACTTTGGAGCTTCTTCGCCTTTACTTTTGGCGGAATCAGCGTTGACTTTTCGCTGTAAGCTCTGCATTCCCTTAGGAACGACTTTGGAGCTTCTTCGCCTTTACTTTTGGCGGAATCAGCGTTGACTTTTCGCTGTAAGCTCTGCATTCCCGTAGGAACGACTTTGGAGCTTCTTCGCCTTTACTTTTTGGCACTCGATGGTGCGTTCTCAGCTTTTACATTTACATTCCTTGGGGGATTTTGCTCTTATAGAACTAAAAAAGGAAATTACATGTGCTGGCCTCATTAAAAACCTTTCTCCCCCTTTGGAAAGGAAAAGGGTGCCATGGAAGAAAAATAAAAAATAAAAAATAAAAAATATGAAAAAATTACATCGAGTTATACATAATATCGCCGAAGCTCATCCGCATTCCAAGACCTAGGAATGTCGTTGCCGTCCATATCCTTCAATCTGTATGAACCGGGTCTTGACGAAGATGCTACTAAGAAAGGTCCGTCCCATTTCAACTGCAACTTGCCCATTGTTTCTGGGTTGGCCACTCTCCGAAGCACCAAGTGTCCTGGCTCAATATTCTTTAACCGAACCTTTCTATCTCGCCTTTTAATTGTTTCGGCTTGATATTTATTGATGTTCTCCACGGCTTGCAGCCTGATCCCTTCTAAAGCATCTTTTTCCACAGAATAAGCAGCTTCGGAACCTGATTCTGCCGAAGCTATTACCCTTATTGATCCGGTTTTAGCTTCCTCCGGAGTTATTGCTTCGTCACCGAATAATAACTTGAATGGAGTAAAGCCTGTAGACCTTGATGTTGTTGTATTGTGGCTCCACACCACTTTGGTTAACTGATCTGGCCATTTTCCCCTGGGTTGATTGAAGATTAACTTCATTATTCCTGTCATTATAATGCCATTGGCTCTTTCAACGAGTCCATTTGACTCCGGATGTCTGACTGATGCAAAATGGATCTTCGTACCAATCTGATCACAGAAATCCCTAAAAGCTTCGGACTCAAACTGTGTTCCATTGTCCACAGTAATAGCCTTTGGTACCCCAAAACGACAAACAATATTCTGCCAGAAAAACTTTTGGACGGTGGCCGAAGTTATTGTGGCTAAAGGCCTTGCTTCAATCCATTTAGAAAAATATTCCACTGCCACTACAACATATCTTAGGTTCCCTTGGGCCGGTGGTAACGGACCTAACAAGTCAAGGCCCCACCTTTGCAATGGCCAAATGGGTTGTATGAGTTGTGTTAGGGACGAAGGTTGTTTTTGATCTCGTGCACATTTCTGACAACCTTCGCACTTTTGAACTAATTCCGCTGCATCCGAAGCTGCCTTCGGCCAATAAAATCCTTGGCGGAAAATTTTTCCAAGTAACGGCCTGGATCCAATGTGAGATCCACAGAGGCCTGCATGTATTTCTTTCATCAACTCTATACCTTCGGTTCTGGATAAACACTTGAGTAGCGGAGCACAAACTCCATGCTTGTACAACTCTCCTTCTATCATGACATATGGACGAGCTCTTGCCTCTATTCTCCTGTTATAAGCTTCGTCATCTGAAAGGAATTTTCCCTGAAGGTAAGAGATGATCTCAGTTCTCCAATCCTCGCTATAAACAGGAGATATGTTGAGGACTGCTCTTTCAAGAAGTTCCACCGAAGGTGCTTTTATTGTTTCGAAGAACACATCCGAAGGTAAGGGCAGCCCCTGCGCTGCTGACTTAGCTAGCAAATCAGCATGCTCGTTTTGTCCTCGAGGGATATTTTTGACAGAAAACCCTTCGAAGGAAGCTTCAACTCTTCGAACCATATCCAAATATTTTTCAAGCTTCGGATCCTTAGCCTTGCAACTCTTGTCAATATGACCCGAAACAACCTGGGAATCAGTTTTAAGTATGGCCCTTCTGATTCCCATTGCTTTTAACTTCCGAAGACCTAGAAGCAATGCTTCGTACTCGGCAATGTTATTTGTGCAACTAAAATCCAGTTTTGCCGCATAACAAGTTTTGACTTTAGAAGGTGAAACCAATACAGCGGCCGCTCCCGCTCCGAAGGTTCCCCAAGATCCATCACAAAACACTGTCCATGCTTCGTTGTCTTTATTCGTTTCTTCCTCCTGAGCCCCTGGCGTCCAGTCAGCAATGAAGTCTGCCAACGCCTGGGACTGAATTGAAGATCTATGAACATATTCAATACAAAATTCATTGAGCTCTGCAGCCCATTTTCCAATCCTTCCAGTAGCTTCTCGGTTCCTCATAATATCCTTCAGAGGTTGTGAAGAAGGAACAATTATGTTGTAGGCTTGGAAATAGTGCCGAAGCTTCCTGGAGGCCATCAAGACAGCATACAGTACCTTCTCCAACTCTGTATAATTTTTCTTTGATAAACTAAGAACCTCGGATACAAAATATATTGGGGCCTGCTTCTTGACTTGACCATCAAGCTTCTCCTGGACAAGCGCTGCACTTACCGCTGAGTGCGAAGCTGCCACATATAATAACAAAGGAGCCCCTGGCATTGGTGGAGTCAATGTTGTTAGATCTATCAAATACTGTTTCAGCTCTTCAAAAGCCTTCTGCTGGATTGGTCCCCATTGAAAGACTTCGGCTGACTTCAGCACTTCGAAGAATGGTAAGTTTCTCTCTGCTGATCTGGATATGAATCTATTGAGAGATGCCAATCTTCCTGTCAATCTTTGAGCCCCCTTCTTTGTAGTTGGTGGCTCCATCCGAAGTATAGCTTCAATTTTACTTGGATTAGCTTCAATTCCCTTTGTTGAAACCAAGCATCCAAGAAATTTCCCCTTCTTTACTCCGAAGACGCATTTTTCTGGATTTAACTTTAAGCCAGCTTGCCTGAAACTGGCGAAGGTCTCCTGCAGATCAGCAATATGATTCTCCTGTTTCGTGCTTTTTACAATGATGTCATCAACATAAGTTAGCACATTTCTGCCTATTTGAGATTGGAGAACCTTCGCAGTCATTCGGCTGAAATTTCCTCCAACGTTTTTGAGCCCCTCAGGCATCCGAAGATAGCAATATGTGCCACTTGGAGTTATGAAGCTAGTCTTCGGCTCATCTTCTTTCTTCATCCAAATTTGGTGATAGCCTGAGTAACAATCTAGCAGACTCATGAGCTCGGAAGAAGCTACTGCATCTACTAAAGAGTCTATCCTTGGCAATGGAAACTCGTCCTTCGGACACGCCTTGTTGAGATCTGTAAAATCGATACACATTCGCCATTTGCCATTGGCCTTTTTTACCATAACAGTGTTAGCCAGCCATTCTGGGTACTTTACTTCTTTGATGACTCCTGCACTGAGGAGTCTTTTAACTTCATTACGAGCACCTTCGGCCTTATCATCTGACATTTTCCGAAGCCTCTGCTTTCTGGCTCTGAAGGATGGATCAACATTGAGCGAGTGTTCAATAACATCCCTATTTACTCTGCAAAGATCATTAGCTGACCATGCAAAAACATCTTTGTTGTTGAACAAAAACCTTATCAAGGTTTTCTCCTGCTCTTCGGATAATTGAGAGCCTAACAGCACCTTCTGCTCTGCTATGTCCTCACATAAGAGCATAGGCTTCGGCTGATCTGCTGAAGCTGCTTTCTCCCTTCTGAATTTGTACTGTTCACAAGCTTCAGCTCCATCTATGCTATGGATTGCTTTTAAGTCAGTCCAATTGCCTTCGGCCCTTCTTGCAGCTTCCTGACTTCCATGGATAGCAATGGGTCCTTGATCCGAAGGTATCTTCATGCAAAGATAGGCAGGATGAAGGATTGCTTCGAAGGCATTGAGGGTACCACGACCAATAATTGCATTGTAAGGGTATTCCATGTCAACAATGTCAAACACAACTTGCTCAGTTCTAGTGTTGTTGATGAACCCGAAGGTCACTGACATGGTGATCTTGCCCAGTGCTACAATCTGTCTTCCTCCGAAGCCACAGAGAGGATGTGTAGCATCATGAATCTTATCTTCTGGCTCTTGCATTTGTCTGAAGGCCTTAGCAAATATGATGTCAGCTGCACTGCCTGTGTCAACCAAGACATTATGGACCAGAAATCCTTTGATAACACAAGAGATAACCATGGCATCGTTGTGTGGGTAATCTTTGAGCTGAAGGTCCTCTTGGGAGAAGGTAATAGGAATGTGAGACCATCTTGACTTGATGAAGGGTCCTTGCACCCCAACATGCTGTACCCTTCTCTGTGCTTCCTTCTTTTGTTTCTTGTTAGCTGGCTCTAAGGACGAACCACCTGTGATCGGGAGCACCAGCTTCAGGCCCGAAGTAGCTCCAGCTTGGTCGTTGAACGAAGTCATTAGCTTAAAAAGTGGAAGTGAGTTCACCGGAGGTGGGCGCCAATGTTGGGGACTTGTTCTCAAATGCTATGAATTAAGAACAAGGCAACATAGAATGTTAAATGTTAATGTCCTTCGTCCATGAAACATTATTCCCTTGAGAATAATGGGCCTTGGACGAAGGCTGATAAGAGCATAATTACGAAGCTTAAATCTTCATAATAAAATTTCAGTAAAAATTATAAGATAACATAAAACAAAAGGCATAAAAGAGATAAATACATCATAGACGAATTACATTGTATCTGCTTAATATATTGAGTTATTGAATACAACAATACCTTTGCCTTGGCAAAAGGTTAGATTTCGGAAGATGCGATTGAAATTCCCCGAATGCGTGAACAGTAACGGAATACTGTTCACTATTTATAGGCACAGGACACAGCCTGTGAGGAATTACAAGTATGCCCCTTATAAAAGCTTACAACATTGACTTAGACCTTTATGGACTAAAAGGTCATTCTATCTTTAAGTCGGTTTGTAATGCCGAAGCTTCACGAAGAGGAACCTTCGGCTATCTTATACAAACAGCTTCAGCCGAGGACCACTTCTTTCTATAAGACCTTCGGCGTCGAAGCATAGTCCCAACAGGAGACCCACTCTAATTATCTGCAAGGTCTAATAAAATTAGCTTCTAGCAGCCGGTGAATTTCGTCCTTTATTCGTGGGAGAATGTCTGGACGAAATATTCTATTTTTCTGCTTGAAAGGTCTGAAGCCGGACTTAATGGGCAACCGATGCTCTACTATCTCACGGCTTAATCCTGGCATCTCAGTGTAGTTCCAAGCAAAGCAATCAGAATATTCATTCAACAGACCGATCATTTCATCTCTAGGATCGGTCTCCAGGGTTTTGTACACAAAAGTCGGCCTTGGAGTTTTACCATCTCCTATGTCGATCTCCTCCGAAGGATCGGCCGATGTAAACCCCTGTCCTAATTTGTCAAGATCTCTGAATTCCTCTATTATGTCTCCCACAGAGGAATTAGATGATCTTTGTGTGATGGCGGACTCTCCGGTCTCGGGGGCTGGATTGTTCGCGAGACTGATTTTATGCTGCGATGGATGTTCAGTCTTAAAGGTCGAATTGTTCTGTAAAAGATCGGACCATCCGGCCTTAGAAGCCGGACCGTCCACGGTCAGGGACTCATTCATTTTGTGTGTACTCATCTTTTAAACTTTATTTAGGATTTAGCCGATCTTCCATCGGCTCTAGCATTACAGGAATGAAACCCTTTTTATCTATACTTATGAACTGATAATCATAAAAATCTACTCCTGTGAAACACGTAGCAGTCTCATAGGTCCAAAGTACAGGGGCATCGGCCACAGCGATATAGGCCGATGCATCAGCATGTACTTGTTCTACATCATCGTCTACCCATTGTAGTAACATTTGATGTAACATAGAAGGTACACATTGGTTAGCATGAATCCAATCTCTGCCTAGGATTAGACTGTAATTTCCTTGTACGTCAGCGATGAAGAATGCAGCAGCAAGGGTCTTAGTCCCGATGGTTAACTCAACGGACGTGACTCCCTTGGCTTTGATCGAACTACTAGTTCCAACGCCACTGAGGGTCATGTTGGTCTTGACAAGTTTGTCGTCCTGTTTTCCTAATTTTCTGTACAATGAATAAGGCATTAGATTTATGCCCCCCCCGTCTACCAACATTTTAGCAATCGGTATCCCATCAATGTGACCGCGCACGAAGAGCGGCTTTAAATGATTTACCGATTCCTTTGGTTTAGTGAAGGCGGCCTCTTTAGGACCAAAGTTGAACTGAACAACGACAGATTGACAATAGTACAATCGGCGCAAAATGTAATAACATTTACGTTCATACCTGGGTGCTCTGGAGAAGCTTCGTAGTCGACCAGGTCTTGTCCTAGTAGGTCGTCCTCCTCCATGGGCGTCGACACGTCATTGGAGGTGTCCTGGTGTTGTGCGGACGGTCTAGACTCGAGAGTCAGACGGTCTGTGTCATCTGTGGATAGTCTGGCCTTTATAGCCGGACTGTCTGCCGTACCTGCAGAGAGCTGTGAAGTTGTTGTCTCATTTTCTGTCTTCGTGGTCGTTTGATTTATCTCAATGGCCTTTGGCCTCCACCTCTTTTGTGGTGGCGGTTACTGATGATGTGTGTCATTGAATATCTTTTCCGCCTTTTTTTCCTGGTTCTCCTTCGCTCTTAGGCGCTGTAATTTTCGCTTTTGGGACCGTGTCAATCCCGACGGGCACCATCGAGGCATGGAGTATTTTGGAATGGCTATTTTGATGGCAGTCGTATCTTCTTTTTTGGTTGTGTTGGCCGATTCACCAAAAATCATCGGACCTTCATTATTTTCCTGTATGACGACATATGTTGTACCTATTTTGATGATGTCCTTTTTTGTCGTTCTTTCGAATGCTGTAGGTATATGCCCCCCTGCCGGATTAGTCGGCCTTTGCAGACGAGTGGTCCGGCAATCTTGCTCGGCTGGTGCCTAGTGACCGGATTGAGTGGCGCTGAATCGGCCTTGTACTGAAGGTGCCAACCTGCTGAATACGGATGTTTGGGGTGCGCCTCAAGCGGGGTACTGTGGCATCCTAAATGGATATGTTGGCATGCTCCACATTTGATTCGGGGTATATGGTGGTGGTATGTACGTATATGGATATGGCATAGGTAGACATGGGAGTGGAGGTGTCCATGCAGGTATGTTGGGCCGTAATTGGACATTATGACCTGTCATTCTTTCTGATTGGTGAGGTGGTCCAATCGGTCTTACCTGTTGTCGCTCTTGAGTGGGTGAGCGAGGTCGCTTCGCTGGCCGGTCACTTGGGTCGACCTTCTTTTTACATATTTGGATAATAATTGATCAAAGGTCCCGCCAGATTTGACCAGCCGATCAGCTGACTTAAATGTATTAGTTTTCCACGTACCTATCTCTGGTCGTCGTGGCTTAAAGGTACGCGAACGTTGCGGGCCTTGAGTATTGTCGGACCGTCCGGCGTCGTCCCAGACCATCCGCACCTGGTCGTCAGATCGTTCGTGATGCGCAGTACGGGTTCCTGCGCCCGTCTCTTGGTCTGTGCTTGCCCCCCAATGTCGGAGGTTGTGATGGTCACTTTAAGGGTCTCTCCTCCATTAGGATTCTTTTTGGCCACCACTTTCCTGTAAGAAATTTTATTATTTCCATCGGCCTCTTGCGTGTCGCCGATGATTATCTCTTTGTCTTTGCCCTTATCGGCTGTGCCTGGCCGAATTAGGACCCTCTTGCCCTCGAAGTCGATCACATTTACCGGGAAGGGCTCTGTATCCACCTGCATTTCTTGAAATTTCAATCGTCCCTCGTTAATGGCCGATTGAATTTGTTGTCGAAATACATTACAATCATTAGTAGCATGAGAAAATGAGTTATGCCACTTGTAGTATGCACGGCATTTTAGCTCCTCGGTGGATAGAACAATATGATTTATTTTAATGTTGCCATTTTTTGGTAATTCATCAAATATTTTGTCACATTTACCAACATTAAATGTAAACTTAACCTCCTCTTGCCGTTTCTTCTGAACCAAATGTAAGGAGGAACAAGCCGAAGATTTGGCCTGTTTTGGCCAAACCATTTCAGCAGTGTATACCTCTGTTGATTCGTCGTCTGAGCTACTTTGGTCACATTCTACTATATAGACATTGTGACGAATAGTTTTGGCAGTTTCTTTGCTTTGGCTTTCACAGGCCAAAGCTCTCTGGTGTAATTGTGCTAGCGTGAAAAATTGGATGCCTTCTAATCTTTCTTTTAAATAATATCGCAATACATTAAAAGCTAATCCTGCTAACTGTTTTCTGCCAAATGAATCTGAAAGCATCAGTTTCTTGTATCCCGGAATCTCCGGATGTAATCATTGACCGATTCATCTTTCGCTTGTCGCAGGACTACTAAGTCTACTAAATCTAACTCATAATCACCGGAAAAAAATAGTCATGGAATTTTTGTTCCAAATCCCCCCATGACAAAATAGAATTGGGAGGTAATGTGGCATACCATGCGAGTGCGGTTCCTGTTAAAGACAATGAGAATAAACGCACGCGGAACGACTCTGTGTCGGCCAATTCTCCTAATTGTGCTAGAAACTGGCCTATCTGTTCACGTGTGCTTTTCCCTTGGTCACCCAAAAATTTTGCGAATTCGTGTATCCTGGTTCCCTGTGGATATAGGTGGTGATCAAATCGGCTGTCATAAGGCCTCTGATATGACAGCCCCCAGGGACCATGCTTACTCCGAGCTCATCTCGGAATGCCCCGGCTATTTCTTCTCTTACTATGTCAATAGCAGCTGGTGGGAGACAATCGACTCTTTGTCCCATCATAGGTGAGGTTGTTTGGACACTAGTTTGTTATCTCCCCCCATTGGTTTGAGTTATGTGGTGCATTACTATTTGCCCTATATGGTCATAGGATTGACCGTTCCTTTCCGGCCTTCTAGGCGGGGCCGGAAAGTACTCTCCCCCTATAACATCCCAATTTTGATTACTGAGGTTAGAAACCCTAAACTCCTAACCCCCCCCTTATTATCTCCTAAAGACCCCATCTCATGAAGCATCTTACTCATCATATGCATGCACCATGATTTCTTGTAGCACTTCACATAGAGTATTTCATTTTGGACACCTAGGGAATTATAAGAATATTTGTTTAAAGGAAAAAAAGAATTAAGGAAATGCAAATAGGAAAGAAATAGAAAAAGAAAAAGAAAAAGGAAATCCCCCCTCGGCTGGGCCGGATCTGGCCCAACTCCTCCCTCTCTCTCGCGCGCTCGCGCCTCCTCCCCCGCCCGGCCCACGCGGCCCACCTTCCGCGCGCCACGCCCATCCCTCCCCCACTGACCGCCCGGCCCCACCCGTCAGTCGCGCCCTCCCTTTCTCTCTCGCACCCGCCCTTCCGCTGACAACCCGGTCCTGCTCATCAGCTCTCTCTCTCTCGCCCGTGATCGGCCATCGACGCAATCGCCGGCCACCGTCCGCCACGTCTCCTCGCCATTACTCGCTCACCAGCCGAATTGGCGCCTTGCGTCCCCGCGCCTGTGACCGAGCCATCCCATCACCACCATCTACCTGAGCCATCCCGTCGCCACCACTGTGTGCCATCATCGCCGTCGCAAGTGCGCCTCGCCGGTGCACGCCACCTCCTCCTTCCCGCCTCCCCGGCCGCCTATAAAAGGACCACCCCGAGCTCCCCCAGCTCCTCACACCAGCCTCATACATCCCTCACCCCTCCCCCAAGCTCAATCGAGCCAGTGCCGCCGCGCTCTCCCTCCTCTCCGGTGAGTTCCATCTCCCCTCTCTAGTAGCCTATGGTTCAATTCAGTTAGCTCATGAACCGGATCACCGGGGGAGAACCGCCGTCAAGCTCCGGTGACCGGTTTTCCTCCAGGTCGAACCTCCCCCAGCTCACGCCCCCTAACGTTGTTTCCCCTCCCTCGCTGGCACGTGGGCCCGCGCCGCTCCCGCCCGAGTGGCCGCGCGCGCGAGCGCGCTCGCTGGGCCAAAATTCCCCCCCCCCCAGCCCAGCTAACCAGGAATCCTTTTTCCTTTTCCCTATTTCATTTCCTATTTTCATATATATGTATAATATGTTGATATTTCATGCACCAAAAATAAGTCCAAATATTCTCTAGGTCATGTAATAATAATACTTGGAACTTGACACTCTTTGCTAAGCCGCAATGATTAATGTAGTGTTTATTGCATGTTTTTGCTAGGCGAAGAGGGATCCGACCCTTCGGAAAGCGTAGCTCCGGAAGAAGGGCAGGATCCCGACCTCTCAGAAATAGACCTTTCGTGCCAAGAGAACTTCAACAAAGGCAAGTCCATTCTTCCCTTGATGCATGAATTACCTATTCTTTCTACCATTGCCTAAGCCGGGGATAAGGGTTGGGTCCCTTGCATTGTGAGTAGAGAGATGGCCCGCATTAAAAAATATCTTTTGAGTACAAAATGTGGGTTGAGGAAAATGGTCGTTTTTCTAAAAAGGAAAATATTTTCAAAAGTGTATGATGAAGGGTATTCACCCTTAAGACCTTTTGAGTGGGATAGTTAGGGACTCCCTGGTTTAGGGGAGGGCCTCAGGTGTTGGCTCGGCCGGGTTAGGTGTGAGCAGAAGGATTGTCCCCTCATATAAGGACTGGTTTGTCATCATTCACTACCTATACTCATGACAAGTACAACCACTCGAGACTGTATGGGCAATCACACTTTCTAAACTTGTACGGTCCAAACCCCAGGGTTATGATGGCTGGGGAGCACCGGGAGGATAAGGAGGGGGAATGTTTTGTCCTGTTTGGGCATGGCGGTGACCTAACTCCTTCTGGAATAACTGTAATGGTAAGGATGTGCAAGGAAGGAAAGAGATTCGGATTCGGGTCTCATTGGCCATGAGACCGCAGAGCCGGACTAGTGGGTAAAGTGTACCCCTCTGCGCAGAGTTTGAAACCTATTCGAATAGTCCGTGTCCGCCAGTATGGACGAGTCTGGTGTGGTATGGCAATTAGTGTTTTTTATCTCCGTAAACAGGGAAGTGTGTGGGGGTGTTTTTGGAAATAAAAACAATGCCACGGGAGCGGGAAGCTCAGTGGTGGTTGAGTGTGAAAATATGCTACTTCTCTCTCTAGATAAACCATCAAAGTATAGCCTTTCTCTGAAAAAGAAAAGAGTGACTTCAACTCCACCATACCAAGCATATACTATATAGGCCTCTATCTCTTTACGGGCGGGATGGGCTTGCGGAATACCTAGTGTATTCACCCAAATTTATTTATGTTTTTCAGCGGCTAAAGACTTCTTTTCCGCTATGTTCGACTAGAAGGGGGTTGTGTCTGCACCCAATCTGCCTGTGGCTTGGGCTAGATGATCTTCCACTGTTCTTTGTATTCCAGGCTCACTAGAGCTTGTATTTTGGTATTATAATAACTATCATTCGAAACTGTCGGTACCCTGAAACTAGGGTACCCCTTACTGTTGTATAAAGACGCAGTACCCACGCGACTATTTTTAGTCGCGTGGTAAAAGAGCTTTATGTGGGACTAGGCCATGACTCGCCCCAGCCTCGGGCGACTACTCTAGGCCAGCAACAGCACCTGACCCCACCACATGGGCGGGTCCGGTGCCGCCACATGTCCAGAGAAAGTGACATACTCTGAGGCATCACCAGTGAGTCCGGACCCCCATGGGAAGGTGCCAGAACCCTGTATATACGGTCCGGGCCTCCAAGTTTGGTCCAGGAACTCCACGTGTGCGAACCGGACCCCTGGAATGGGATCCGGACCCCCCTTTATGGGGTCCGGGCCGCCCACAGTGGGGTCCCAGGGTTTCAGGACATAGCATACCTGGCCCTTAATCAGGACCCAGGCGGGGGTCCGGTGCCAACACGTGTCCAGACCTGATCTGGTGGGATCTAGACCTTATCACATACACTCCTGCTCCCCGCCTAGGTGGAGACCCGATGCTGCCACGTGGCCTACTGCGCGCGGCGTTGAAAGGGAAATGTGTCCTTGGGCCATTTCTAAGTATTTTGGTGATTAAGTGTCCAAACATAAGTGCCTAAGTGTTAAATTGTGCCAAGGACTCAAGAAGTGCAAATCAAGATTAAAGGTATGTTTCTAGACTTAGTACATTGTTTTGAAGACTAATGTATTGTGTCTAAGTGCTAGAAACAGGAGAAACAATTTTGGAGAAGTTGGCTGTGTACAACCAAAAGGCTGCTCGGTTTGGGTGCACCGGACTGTCCGGTGGTGCACCGGACAGTGTCCAGTGCGCCAGGCTGGCTCTGGCGAACTGGCCGCTCTCGGGACTTCGACGGCGGTGTACGGCTATAAATCACCGGACTGTCCGGTGGTGCACCGGACTGTCCGGTGAGCCAACAGTCGGCTGGGCCAACGGTCGGACGCGTAATCCGCGCGCGACGCATGGCAGAGCCAACGGTCAGAAGGGGCACCGGACTGTCCGGTGTGCACCGGACAGTGTCCGGTGCGCCAACGGCTCTGAACCGCCAACGGTCGGCTTCGCCAAAGAAGGAAAGAAATTCGCGCCGGACAGTGTCCGGTGGTGCACCGGACTGTCCGGTGCGCCAGGCGACAGAAGGCAAGAATTGCCTTCTTGAAATGCTCTCAACGGCTCCTAGCTGCCTTGGGGCTATAAAAGGGACCCCTAGACGCATGGAGGAGGACACCAAGCATTCCTTGAGCATTTGTGATCACTCACACTTCATTCTTGCGCACTTGTTTGACATTCTTAGTGATTTGAGCTTCGTTCTAGTGAGAACCTTGTGATACTCTTTGAGCTCAAGTCTTGGTCTTGTGTGTGCGTATTTGCTGTGGATTTGAGTGTGTTGCTTCCCTCCCTTACTCTAGTGCTTCATTGTGATTCTTATTGTAAGGGCGAGAGACTCCAAGTTGTGGAGATTCCTCGCAAACGGGAAAGAGTAAAGTAAAGAAGAACACCGTGGTATTCAAGTTGATCATTGGATCACTTGAGAAGAGTTGAGTGCAACTCTCGTCCGTTGGGACGCCACAACGTGGAGTAGGCAAGTTTTGTACTTGGCCGAACCACGGGATAAATCCTCGTGTCTCTTGTGCTTGTCCTTATTGTGTCTATTGTGCTTCACAAGAGCTCTCCTCTCTACTCACTTGATTTCATTGTTCTAACTCTTAATCAAGTTTGTGGTGTTAACTTTTAAGTTTTACAGGATCACCTATTCACCCCCCCCCTCTAGGTGCTCTCAATTGGTATTAGAGTCGTTCTCTTCAAGAAAGGGACTAATCACCCGAAGAGATGGATCCTAAGGGCAAGGGGATGGTGGTCAATGATAAGGAGAAGGAGTCCTTCGTCAATGATCCAAAGGATGACAAGCCTACCGACTCAGGCTCGAGCCACAAAAGAAAAGACGAGAGGAAGAAGAAAACAAGGCGCATCAAGGAGATAGTCTACTACGACAACGACGAATCTTCCTCTTCCCAAAAGGACGACGACAACGACTACGAGAAAAAGAAGACGGTTAATTCAAACTTTTCCTTTGATTATTCTTGTATTCCGCAAAGTTACAATGCTCATTTGCTTTCCATTCCCCTCGGTAACCCCCCCCCCATTTTGATGGAGAGGACTACGGATTTTGGAGTCACAAAATGCGTAGCCACTTATTCTCTCTCCATCCAAGTATATGGGAGATAGTAGAAAATGGAATGCACTTTGATAGTACGGATAGTCTCATGTTCATTAATGAGAAAATTCACAAAAATGCACAAGCTACTACTGTTCTTCTAGCTTCATTGTGCAGGGATGAATACCATAAGGTGAGCGGCTTGGATAACGCCAAGCAGATTTGGGACACCCTCAAAATCTCACATGAGGGGAATGACGTCACCATGCTCACCAAGATGGAGTTGGTGGAGGGCGAACTTGGTAGATTCGCAATGATCAGGGGCGAGGAGCCAACCCAAACGTACAACCGGCTCAAGACCCTCGTCAACAAAATAAGGAGCTATGGAAGCACGCGATGGACGGACCATGACGTCGTCCGCCTAATGCTAAGGTCTTTTATTGTCCTTGATCCACATCTTGTGAACAATATCCGTGAGAATCCTAGGTACACCAAGATGACGCCCGAGGAGATACTTGGAAAGTTTGTAAGCGGGCGGATGATGATCAAGGAGGCAAGATACGTTGACGATGCATTGAACGGCCCAATCCACGAGCCTCAAACCGTTGCTCTCAAAGCAACGAGGAGCAAGGAAGTGCTACCTAGCAAGGTGGCACAAGTTGAGGCGGCAGGACTCAATGAGGAAGAGATGGCCCTCATCATTAAGCGTTTCAAGACGGCGCTAAGGGGTCACAAGGAGCATCCCAACAAGAACAAGACAAAAGGGAAACGCTCATGCTTCAAATGTGGTAAGATTGGTCATTTTATCGCTAATTGTCCTGATAATGATAGTGACCAGGAACAAGGGAACAAGAGGGAAAAGAAGAAGACTTACAAGAAGGCTAAGGGCGAGGCACACCTTGGCAAGGAGTGGGACTCGGATTGTTCGTCGTCCGACTCCGACAACAAAGGACTCACCGCCACCGCCTTCAACAAATCGTCCCTCTTCCCCAGTGAGCATCACACCTGCCTCATGGCAAGGGAAAAGAAGGTAAGCACTCGTGATACTAGTACTTACGCTTCCTCAAGTGATGAAGAATCTAGCGATGATGAAATAGATTATTCATGTTTATTCAAGGGCCTGGATAGAACTAAGGTTGATAAGATTAATGAATTAATTGATGCCTTGAATGATAAAAATAGGTTATTAGAAAAGCAAGAGGATCTTTTGTATGAAGAACATGATAAGTTTGTAGAGGCACAAAAATCCCTTGCTTTAGAAATTAAAAGGAATGAAATGCTTTCTTGTGAACTGTCTACATGTCATGACTCTATTTCTAGCTTAAAGAGCATAAATGATGATTTGAGTGCTAAGTTAGAAATAACTAATAAATCAACTGTAATACTCAAAGTTGTATACAAGGAACAATAGAGAGTTAGCCTCAATTCTATGTGAATCATTTGCATCATAAGAAAAGAGCACACACACAATTTAGAGATTAAGTCAAACAAATGATAAAAAATGCATCATGCTGGAGTTTTATATGTTTGTGCATTAAATAAAATGATAATAATAAAAATAATAATAAGGATAATAAGATAATAAACACTGGAAGTTAAATCACACCCTAAATGGGAATTAGGGTTTTGAAAATAAGAAGAAGAGGAAGGATATAAAAATATAAATAATATAAATATCCTTAAACTTATTACTTTTAACTGCACAAATATAGTGTAAAAGATGAGCCACAAAGTTTGAATTCAAACTTGAATTCAATTGTATTTGAAAATGGAGAAAAAGAAATGGAAAAGAAAAGAATAAAACAAAACTAACCTTACCTGGGCCGGACTGCACCATTTCGGCCCACATACCAAAACCTCCCTCGCGCGCGCGCCAGCCCAACCTGCACAAAGGCGCCGACAGGTGGGTCCTTTTCGTCAGTTACGCACGCTTGTTCTCGCGCGCGCGCCGCTGGCGCTTACACCTGGGGCCCACCGGTCATTCCCTGCCCGCGTGCGCTTCAGCCGTGTCACTGCCGCATGGACCCACTTGTCATCACCGTCGCCCGCCGTTGTAACAGACTGCGCGGAATGCGCGGCGATTCTCCTGGGCATGCACCGGCGATCCTCCTCTCTCCATCTCGCCTGGGTCCGAGTCCTCGGGCTATACAAGCCAACGGTGCGCACCCCTGAGCTTCTCCGACCACAGACACGAACCAAAGCGCCATTGCAAACCCGCCGTGGAGCACAACCTACGAGCCTCACGCCGCCATGGTGATTTCTCGGGGGATGGTTGTCGTCGCTGTCGCTCGGGTCTCGGGCGCATTGAGGAAACTCGTGGTGGTCCTCGGGGTGTGGCAATTTCCCCGCCGTCGTCAAACCACCGCCTCGGACCCGCTCGCCGCCGTGGTCAGCCGCCGCATTTGAACCTCGGGTCGCGCCTAACCAAGCTCTTGGAGGGTGTTCAATTGGATTCGGCCAGTCGTGGAGAAGGTTGCCAGCGACGCTCCTGGGGCGAATTGGGTCACCGCACCTTGGGATCCCTCGCCGGAGTTCTCCTTCTGTGGCCGTCCGCCCCGCTGCGTGGCCGACCGCGCCCGCGTCGTAATTGGCCGGTAAGAATTCTCCTAATCAACTTAATCCGACGCCTGTGTGTATTTCCGTAGCTGTTTATGTCCGCCATTGCGGGATTGGCCTGGGGCGGCGCCCGTCACCGTCGTCGCCAGGGAGGCCCGCCACCATCTCGGTCGAACATGGGGAAAGGGAAACAAGTGATGTTCGTCGATGCACTATCGAACGGTCTGGATTAGCGCACCTAGCGTCAGCTGCCACGGTTCGCTTTGGACCGTCGGTTTCGGATCCATCCGCCTCGCGTGCTCGGTATGTATGTGTGTTCTCGAGCGTTAGATGGTGATCGGAGAGCCACGGTTGAATCTCGGATTCATTAAATCTGGGCCGTCCGGATCAGATCGTGCGGCCCTAATTTCTCCATACCCCTTCGGCCCTGGCTTTCTTTCTAAAGAGACCCTAGAAAACTTAAGAATCAACCCGCGGTCCAGTATCACTATTGTCTGTGTCTCGGTCTACTTACCAGGAAGCCCCTGTGTTTTACATAAAATGGCGCCCAATCGATTTTTAACTCCTTTTTGATATTAGAAATCGATTTTTAATACAAAAATAAATCTAGAAACTTGTTTAATTCATAGAAAATTTATTTTAACTCCTTTTTGATTCATTCTAGTTGTATTAGTTGTGTTTTAATATTGTTTATCACCTAATGACTCTATTTAGACATGAAACATAGATTAAAATTGTTTATTTAATTTATTTCGTGCCAAGTACTTAATAACCTAGGAAATTCATAACTCAATAACTGTAACTCCGTTTTGATCCATTCTAGTTGCATTAGTCTCATAATAATATTTATTATCATCTGGTAACTTTGTTTTGTCATGAAATATAGGTTAAAATGTTTCACTTAGTCTATTCTATACTTAACCACGTGGATCTTCGGAAAAAAACATAACTCCATAACTGTAACCCCGAATTTAGCCATTCTCGAACCCACGATCTCGTAGCAACGCGTAGATTATTATTATTCAGTTCATTCTTATGTTTGGTGTAATGTTAGTTTTTGCCTATACAATGTTTGTTTGTATTGCTACGACTAGAGCGAGGTCACGAGTCATCTGAAGAGCAAGTTGGTACCTAGAATCTCAAGTCCCAGGCAAGTTGTGCCCTTGTCCACTTTGTACCCAATAATGTTCTTTATAATCATTTACCATGCATAGGTTTAATTTTGATGGGACCCAACAGGTCACCCTAGTTTGTTTATCCTGAATACCTTGTTTACCCTGAATCACTTGGGTAGTTCTGCTACTGCTTTACATGGTTTTGGGTTAATATTTCATTATATCTATGTTCCAGTTATTTTGTTATTCTATTTATGTTCATAACAAGATCATTAAATGTTAATTGGAACATAGAGCTTAACTTGAGAAACACGTGCCACCACAAGGGTTTATGGACGCCCTTGGCTGATTAATTAGGAAAGCTAGTGGAGGACTACCTTACCCGAAAGGGGCAAGGGCAGTAGGGGAGTGGTCAGTGTAGGGAGGCCCTCGGGAGGATTTTGCTGCGATGGCGGTCCTGCAAGGGATTCCTGCATTGGAGCTTCCTATAAACTGTAGCGGGTTTTCTAAAGCTAGTGGAACTTTGTAAAGGCCTCGTAGTGTTACCCTGCCTCGCCTCCTCGTTAGAGGTGTATGGGAAGTCGCGATCCCTTGGCAGATGGGTAACATGACTTGTGGGTAAAGGGTACCACCTCTGCAGAGTGTAAAACTGGTATACTAGCCGAGCTCACGGTCATGAGCAGCTCAGGACTCTCTGATGATTAATTTATGGAACTAAATTCAATTTGTCATATGCATTGCATCGCAGGTGATGATGTTACTTTTGTTCTACTACTTAATTGGGTTGGTATTTACTTATACTTAGTAATTGCTAATAAAATTTTGACCAACTTTAAAAGCAATGCTCAGCTCTAACCATCCTCTTTGGTAAGCCTTACACTTCACGTGAGCTCCCACCTTTGGCGAGTTCATGCACATTATTCCCCACAACTTGTTGAGCGATGAACGTATGTGAGCTCACTCTTGCTGTCTCACACCCCCCCACAGGTCAAGAACAGGTACCGCAGGATGAGGCGCAAGGAGGATGCTGCGATGAGTTCGTGAGAGATCTAGGCCGTCGTCTCCCAGTCAACTTTGGGTTGCTGGACCGTTGTCTCCTTATAATGTAATTATCTATTTTGTATAGAACTCCTATTATATAGTAAAGATGTGACATTCGATCCTGTGCCATGATTCATCATATGTGTGAGACTTGGTCCCAGCACACCTGGTGATTATGTTCGCGCCCGGGTCTTGGTGCCCCGAAATCCGGGTGTGACATCAACATCTTGTGTAGAACATGTTGTAGTTTGCAATATGTGTAAAGATTTTAATGTTGATGCTTGTAGTGAACACCTAGTTTCAATTTCTAAATTGAATGATGAAGTGGCTAGTCTTAATGCCCAACTTAAGACTAGCAAGAGTGAATTTGACAAACTAAAATTTGCAAGGGATGCCTACACGATTGGTAGACACCCCTCAATTAAGGATGGTCTTGGCTTCAAGAGGGAAGCCAAGAACTTAACAAGCCATAAGGCTTCCATCTCCGCCAAGGAGAAAGGGAAGACCCCTATGACTAGTAGTGCTCAAAAGAACCATGCTTTCATGTATCATGATAGGAGACATTCTAGGAATGTTTATAGAAGTTATGATGCTTTTGATTCTCATGCCATGATTGCTTCTAGTTCTTCTATTATGCATGATAGAAATTTGGCTAGGAAAAATGTTGTTCATCATATGCCTAGAAGAAATATTGTTCATGTTCCTAGGAAAGTAATGAATGAACCTTCTACAATTTATTATGCTTGCAATGCTTCCTTTGCTATTTGTAGAAAGGATAAGAAGGTAATTGCTAGGAAATTAGGGGCCAAATGTAAGGGAGACAAGACTTGCATTTGGGTCCCTAAGACTATTGTAACTAACCTTGTAGGACCCAACATGAGTTGGGTACCTAAGACCCAAGCCTAAATTTGCCTTGCAGGTTTAAGCATCCGGGGGCTCAAGCTGGATTATCGACAACGGATGCACAAACCACATGACAGGGGAAAAGAGGATGTTCTCTTCCTACGTCAAGAACAAGGATCCCTAAGATTCAATCATATTCGGTGATGGGAACCAAGGCAAGGTGAAAGGGTTAGGAAAAATTGCTATTTCATCTGAGCACTCTATTTCTAATGTGTTCTTAGTTGAGTCGCTTGGATATAACTTGTTGTCTGCGAGTCAACTTTGTAATATGGGATATAACTGTTTATTCACAAATGCAGATGTGTCTGTCTTTAGAAGAAGTGATGGTTCATTAGCTTTTAAGGGTGTACTAGACGACAAACTTTATTTAGTTGATTTTGCAAATGAGGAGGCCGGTCTAGATGCATGCTTAATTGCTAAGACTAGCATGGGCTGGCTGTGGCATCGCCGTTTAGCACATGTGGGGATGAAGAACCTTCACAAGCTTCTAAAGGCAGAACACGTGATAGGTCAAACTAATGTAACTTCCGAAAAAGATAGACCTTGTGCAGCTTGTCAAGCAGGTAAACAGGTGGGAAGCTCTCATCATGTCAAAAATGTGATGACAACATCAAGACCCCTGGAGTTACTTCATATGGACCTCTTCGGACCTGTCGCCTATCTAAGCATAGGAGGAAGTAAGTATGGTCTTGTTATAGTCGATGATTCTTCCCGCTTCACTTGGGTATTCTTTTTGCAGGATAAATCTGAAACCCAAGGGACCCTCAAGCGCTTCCTAAGGAGAGCCCAAAACGAGTTTGAGCTCAAAGTGAAGAAGATAAGGAGCGACAATGGGTCCGAGTTCAAGAACCTTCAAGTGGAGGAGTATCTTGAGGAGGAAGGAATCAAGCATGAGTTCTCCGCTCCCTACACACCACAGCAAAATTGTGTGGTAGAGAGGAAGAACAGGACGCTACTAGACATGGCGAGGACGATGGTTGGTGAATTCAAGACGCCCGAACGGTTTTGGACGGAAGCCGTGAGCACGGCTTGCCACGCCATAAACCGAGTCTACCTTCATCGCCTCCTCAAGAAGACTTCATATGAGCTTCTAACCGGTAACAAACCCAATGTGTCTTACTTTCGTGTATTTGGGAGCAAATGTTATATTCTAGTGAAGAAAGGTAGGAATTCTAAGTTTGCTCCCAAAGCTATAGAAGGGTTTTTGTTAGGTTATGATTCAAATACAAAGGCGTATAGGGTCTTCAACAAATCATCAGGTTTGGTTGAAGTCTCTAGCGACGTTGTATTTGATGAGACTAATGGCTCTCCAAGAGAGCAAGTTGTTGATCTTGATGATGTAGATGAAAAAGATGTTCCGACGGCCGCAATACGTACCATGGCGATTGGTGATGTACGACCACAGGAACAAAAGGAGCAAGATCAACCTTCTTCCTCAACAATGGTGCATCCCCCAACTCAAAACGATGAACAGGTTCATCAAGAAGAGGCGTGTGATCAAGGGGGAGCACAAGATTGTCATGTGATAGAAGAAGAAGCGCAACCGGCACCTACAACCCAAGTTCGAGCGACAATTCAAAGGGATCATCCTGTCGACTAGATTTTGGGTGATATTAGCAAGGGAGTAACTACTCGCTCTAGATTAGTTAATTTTTGTGAGCATTACTCTTTTGTCTCTTCTATTGAACCTTTCAGGGTAGAAGAGGCCTTGCAAGATCCGGATTGGGTGTTGGCCATGCAAGAAGAGCTCAACAACTTCAAGAGAAATGAAGTTTGGACACTGGTGCCTCGTCCCAAGCAAAATGTTGTGGGAACCAAGTGGGTGTTTCGCAACAAACAAGACGAGCACGGGGTGGTGACAAGGAACAAGGCACGACTTGTGGCAAAAGGTTATGCCCAAGTCGCAGGTTTGGACTTTGAGGAGACTTTTGCTCCTGTGGCTAGGCTAGAGTCAATTCACATTTTGTTAGCCTATGCTACTCACCATTCTTTCAGGTTGTTCCAAATGGATGTGAAGAGCGCTTTCCTCAACGGGCCAATCAAGGAGGAGGTGTACGTGGAGCAACCCCTGGCTTTGAGGATGAACGGTACCTCGACCACGTGTGTAAGCTCTCTAAGGCGCTCTATGGACTTAAGCAAGCCCCAAGAGCATGGTATGAATGCCTTAGAGACTTTTTAATTGCTAATGCTTTCAAGGTTGGGAAAGTGAAAGGGAAATGTGCCCTTGGGCCATTTCTAAGTATTTTGGTGATTGAGTGTAACACCCGGTTTTAAAGAACAAAGCCGGGTGCATCTCATACATGCGCCAAGAAGACAACATATATAATAACAGAGTGTATAGAGATAAATGTCATAAAACATCAGAGTACTTATTACATAGCGGAAGTCTTATTACAAAATAAAATAATAAAGATAAAGCGAACTAAGGATCGTCGGCGCCAATGTCGACCGAGACACGCCACCTAGATCAGATCGAACTCCTCAGTGTTAGGCGGCTCCTCTTCGACCACCTGTTCTTCTCCTGTGGGGGGGTGTGAGACAGCAAGAGTGAGCTCACATACGTTCATAGCTCAACAAGTCGTGGGGAATAATGTGGCATGAACTCACCAAAGGTGGGAGTTCATGTAGTGTAAGGCTAATCAATGGAATAAAGGCTGAGGCTGAGCATTGCTTTTATAAGTTGGTCAAAATTTTATTAGCAATTACTAAGTGTAAGTAAATACCAAACCTTAATAATAATAAAGAACAATAATAGTAAAATAATCCCAAATGCGATGCAAATGTCAAATTGAATTTAAGTTCCATAATTAATCATGTGAGGGTCCGAGCCGCTCTTGACCGTGAGCACGGCTAGTATACTAGTTTTACACTCTGCAGAGGTTGCGCATCTTTACCCACAAGTCGTGTATCCCATGTCGCCTGGGTTTGCAAGGCCCTTAGACACTACCGAGGTGAATGGCTAGGGATCCACTACGAGGCCTTTACAAAGTTCCACTAGCTTCCGAAAACCCGCTACAGTTTATAGGAAGATCCAGTACAGGGTTCCTGGCTGACAGCCATCGCAGCAAAATCAACCAGGGACCTCCCCGCACTGACCTCTCCCCTACTGCCCTTGCCCCTTTCAGGTAAGGTAGTCTTCCACTAGCTTTCCTAATTAGTCAGCCAAGGGCGTCCCATTATACCCTTGTGGTAGCACTGTTTTCCCGGGTGGTCGCTCCATGTTCCCATTAATTTAATGATCTTAACATGAACAATAATAATAACAAGTTAATAACAGAATAATCATGAATAGTGTATCTCCATACCCAATCCACATAAGGCAATAGCAAGTACTACCCAAAAATATTTCAGGGGTGAACAAGGTATAGAGGTAATCAAAACTGGGGTAACATAAAGGCTCCCATCAAAATTATCCTATGCAGATCATTAAAATTAATAAGAACATGGCTGGGAAAGTAAGTGATCAAGGGCACAACTTGCCTTCAATGAGCTCCTGCTCAGCTACTTCAACCTGCTGCTCACCAGGATCCTCAGCAACGGGCTCTTCTACTCGCCACAATACGAACAAGCACAGTGCATATAGAGAAATTAACATTACACCAAACATATAAATAAAATGCACAGTAATAATCTACATATTAAAATAGAACCCTAGGAACAGGAATCCTAATTTTTGGAGTTATAGAATTTAAGTTATGCATTTTTAAAGGTTTTATGTGCTTTAAATAGGATTATGTGGTAAATAAATTTCTTTACTGTTTTCATGACATAACATAGGCTCTAGGTGATAGAGAATTAAATTACAAAAATTTAGAAAGTGGAATGGCTCAATTTGGAGTCAGTATGAATTTTCTATGAATTTATAAAGTTCTAGCAATTATTTTCCTATTAAAAATCTATTTAATAATCCTTTTCCCTGGTTTTATTACGCTCCGGACTAGGCCTCATTTAATGGGAAACGCAGGGGCCCTGGTGCAATTCTACCAAGACTCATATTACAGCCGCCAGGACGGCGGGTTGATTAGCGTTTTCCCCAGGGACTCTTATTCAAAAGAGACCCGCGAAGGGGTATCGGCGCCCGTGAGCCGTTCGATCAAACGTGGATGGCTCGGATTAAATCCACGCCACCGCGAACCGGTACACATCCTGAGCCGCAGGATCCGAGATCTGCGGCCTGGTTTTAATGAAGCTCGGGCCACCCGGAACCGACCGATCCGAATCTAACGGTCCCGATCGATCACGCGAAAGGGTACGCCCTGATCTAATCTTAGCCGTTCATTTGAGATCTATCGGTCACGGCATCATCTCCTTCCCCCAGCCTACACCCGAGACGACGGCGAACAGCCCGCGGCGGCGCCGCCCCGCCGCAACCAAACCCAGTGTTCGGTGGCCCAAATCCTAGTCCTACGTAAGGTACACGAACTAGAGATGAATGCGAGTCGGGGGAAAGAGTCCTTACCGTGAATCACGCCGAGTTGCGCCCTGCCCACGAAGGAGTGCGGAATCGCGGCGGCGCTTGTACTCCGATGACAAATCCAGGGGTCCCTGGTCGTCAATCCCGCACGCTGAGGCCACGGTCGAGTCACACACCGCAGGGCGAAGCTCCCAGGCCTCGATCCGAGGCCCGAACGGCAACACAGGCGGGGTTCCGCGGCGGCGGCCCTCCCTGACTCTCTCTCCCTCGCTTAATTCTCTCCCTCTCTTTCTCGGTATCACGGCGTCTCTGGTGATGAAGCGAGGTAGTTGAGCAGGAGGCGAGGCTCGCGACACTTATACTGCGGCGCACGCACCAGCTAGCGGCGAGAATCCCGGCGTCGGTTGCGCACGGACACCGCTTCTCCCGCGAGGAAGAAGAACGCGCAGCGCAAGACACCGACAAGTGGGTCCCGGGAGTCAGCGTGCGGGCGCGAGATATGGATGAGTACGCAGGAGGTCGCTGACCAGTGGGGTCCCGGTGTCAGCGCGCGTGGAGCGCTCAGTTGGGCCGCGCGTGGAGTTCCTTAGGTGGGCCGAATTACCTCCTGGCGGCCCAGGTAAGCTTTTTATCTTTTTCTTTTTCATTTTTCTTTCTATTTTCTATATTTTCAAACCAAATTTGAATTAGTTCAAACTTTTGTGGATCCTCTTTTATAAACTCTATTTTTGCCATTAGAAATACTAAGACTGAAGATAATTATTTATACATTTTATTTATATTTTCCTATCTCTTCTCTTTTCCTTATTTTCAAAAACCTAATTTCAAGTTTAGGGTTAAATCAAGCTTCAAATAATTAATACCCTATTATTTTTATCCTCATGGTTTTATTTAATGCACAACACATAAACTCCAACAAATGCATTTTTTTCCTTTATTTTAGAATAATTGTTTTATTTAGTCACTCTCAATTACATAGGTGCTCTTTTTATGATGCAAATAAGACACACAAAATGAGGAGCTCTCTCTATTACACTTGGTATACAACTTGAGTATTACAAATCCTACCCCCCTTAAAAATAATCTCGTCCTCGAGATTTAAGAAGATCTAGGGAAAAGGTGGGGAAAATCTATACGAAGCTCTTCTTCTCTTTCCCAAGTTGCTTCATCTTCACCGTGGTGGCTCCATTGAATTTTGCACATCTTTATAACCTTATTCCTCGTAACTCGAGTCAGAGTATCCAAAATCTTGATGGGGTACTCAGCATAAGTCAAATCCTCTTGAACACTAAGGTCCTCCATTGGTAACTGTTCCTCAGGCACCCTGAGACATTTCTTTAGCTGAGAGACATGAAAGACATCATGTACATCTGACAGATGATCGGGTAACTCCAATTGATATGCAACTTCTCCCACTCGCTTCAAGATTAAGAAGGGTCCAATAAAGCGAGGGGACAACTTTCCTTTGACTTTGAATCTTCTCATACCCCGGAGTGGTGACACCTTCAAATAAACATAATCTCCCTCCTTAAACTCAAGTATTCTTCTCCGGGTATCAGCATAACTTTTCTGCCTGGATTGTGCAGTTCTCAAATTCTCCCTTATTTGCTGAACTTGTTCCTCTGCTTCTTGTATGATTTCAGGTCCAAACAACTGCCTTTCACCAGTTTGATTCCAATACAAGGGAGTCCTGCACTTTCTGCCATACAAAGCCTCAAATGGTGACATCTTCAAGCTGGCTTGATAGCTATTATTATAAGAGAACTCCGCATAAGGTAAACTCTTATCCCAACTTCCACCATGCTTAAGAGCACAAGCTCTTAACATATCTTCCAGTACTTGGTTAGTCCTCTCAGTTTGCCCATCAGTCTGGGGATGGTAAGCCGAACTAAAATTCAATCTCGTATCCAATGACTCGTGCAACTGCTTCCAATATCGAGAGGTAAACTGTGATCCTCGATCTGACACAATCTTCTTTGGCACACCATGCAGGCATACAATCCGTGCCATATACAACTCTGCCAACTTAGCTCCTGAATAAGTGGTCTTCACTGGAATAAAGTGGGCTACCTTGGTTAGCCTGTCCACAATCACCCATATAGAATCATATCCAGCAGACGTGCGGGGTAATCCAACAATGAAGTCCATGCCAATCTCTTCCCACTTCCACTCAGGTATCTTCAGTGGGTGCAATAGTCCGGCTGGCCTCTGGTGTTCAGCCTTGACTCTTTGACATACATCACACTTAGCCACATGAGCAGCAACATCTCTTTTCAGCCCATACCACCAATACTTTTGCTTCAAATCTTGATACATCTTAGTGCTCCCAGGGTGGATGGAATAAACTGAATCATGTGCTTCCTTCAATATGGTTTCCCGAAGACTATCAATATCGGGAACACAGATCCGATTCTTGAACCATATCGTGCCTTGCTCATCCTCCGTGAACTCTGGGCCTCTTCCTTCAGTAATAAGATCCTTAATCTCCTGAATCTTAGCATCACCAATCTGACCCTTCCGAATTTCTTGTTCCAAGGTAGGTTCCAATTCAATGGTGACTCCTTCCGTATGTGTAACAATCCCCAGGTTGAGTCTCTCAAAATCTTTTGCTAATTCATCAGGTAGCTGGACCACGAAAGCAGAGTGAACATGCTCCTTCCGACTCAAGGCATCTGCAACCAAATTTGCCTTGCCTGGGTGATAGTGAATCTCCAAGTCATAATCCTTAATAAGCTCCAACCAACGGCGTTGCCTCAGATTGAGATCCTTCTGAGTGAATATATACTTCAAACTCTTATGATCCGTATATACTTGGCACTTAGTTCCCATGATATAGTGTCTCCAAATCTTAAGTGCATGCACAACTGCAGCCAACTCCAAATCATGAGTGGGGTAGTTCAATTCATGTTTCCTCAACTGACGAGATGCATAGGCAATCACATGTCCTTCTTGCATAAGCACACATCCAAGTCCTTGGCCACATGCATCACAATAAATGTCAAATCCCTTCTGCAGATCTGGCATAATCAATACTGGAGGTGACATCAATTTCTCCTTCAACTGATCAAAGCTTTCTTGACACTTCTCATCCCACTTGAATTCTCTTCCTTTCTCCAAAAGCGATGTCATGGGCTTAGCAATCTTAGAAAATCCTTCAATAAATCTCCGATAATATCCTGCGAGTCCCAAGAAACTCCGAATCTCGGTAACTGTAGTGGGCACTCTCCATTCCATAATCTCCTTCACTTTAGCAGGATCCACTGCTATTCCTCCATTAGAAATAATATGACCAAGAAATGGTACTTCGCCAATCCAAAACTCGCACTTGCTGAACTTAGCGTAGAGCTGATTATCTCGTAGCTTCTGTAGCACCAACCTTAGATGTTCTTCATGGTCACTCTCATTCTTAGAATAGATAAGAATATCGTCGATGAATACCACGACGAATCTGTCCAAATATTCCATAAACACTTTGTTCATCAAATTCATGAAATAAGCCGGTGCATTTGTTAGTCCAAATGACATAACAGTAAACTCATATAATCCATATCGAGTCGAGAAAGCCGTCTTGGGAATATCCGATGGTCTAATCCTCATCTGATGGTAACCGGATCGGAGATCAATCTTCGAAAATACTCTTGCACCTCTCATTTGATCAAATAAATCCTCAATACGGGGCAACGGGTACTTGTTCTTCACCGTAACATCATTAAGAGATCTATAATCCACACACATCCGTTGCGATCCATCCTTCTTCTGCACGAATAACACCGGTGCTCCCCAAGGTGAGGAACTTGGACGAATATAACCAGCCTCTTGTAACTCCGTTAACTGCTTCTTCAGTTCCTTCAACTCCTCTACGGACATTCTATATGGCCGTTTAGAAATAGGGGCGGTTCCAGGTAAGAGATCAATAACAAACTCAACTTCTCTATCAGGTGGCATCCCTGGTAACTCCTCTGGAAAGACATCCGGAAAATCTCTAACCACCCGGATGTTGTCACCAACAAACTCCTCAGGCATAAAGAACATTGCACGCATGGATGAGGAGGTTACTGCAATATTAACTTGAAACCTTTCTCCTTTAGTGGTAGTGAGTTCTATGGTACCTCTACCACATGCTATAACGGCCTTTGCCTTCCTTAACCATGACATACCAAGTATCAAATCTATACTGCTTGACTCCAATATTATAGCAGTAGCTCCAAATTCTCTACCCATAATGGTTAATGTCAATCTACGTGTCATTTGATTCGCCTCAACAGGCCCTTTAGGTGTAATTACTATCAGGGGTTTTCTCATATTTAGCAGTGGTATTTCATTTGTGTTGGCATATCGAGCAGACATGAATGAATGTGTAGCACCAGAATCAAATAATATTGTTGCAGGAATTGCATTAACATAAAACATACCAATTACGAGGTCCCCGCCATCAGGAGTGTCATCAACGCTGACTTGATTCACCCTGGCTATAGAATATCCCTTGCCAGGGGTCTGTTGCTTGTTCTGAGCTGGAGTAGTAGCAATCCTCTGTGGGCAGACATTTGCATAATGACCAATCTTCCCACACTTGAAACATTGAGTGCCCGGACTCTGTCCTGCAAACTTTGTCGGGGTGCCCGTGGGGGTAGCCTGTCGAGGAGGTGGAGTCCTCAGTGGTGATTGCTGAACTGGGCGTGGTCCTCCGGGTCGAGTCGGTGTACCCTGTGGTGAACTGTAGCGAGGACGAACACTGCTGCTACCCTGTCCCTGTGAGATAGCCTTCCTCTTCAAATCACCCAGTTGAACACGCTTGTGTTCAATAGCAAGAGCCTTATCCAACAGTCTCTGAAATGATGGAAAAGTGTGTGCCACTAGAGCATACTGCAGCGGTCCATTAAGTCCTTCAATAAAATGCTCCTGCTTTCTCTCATCCTCAGCAACTTCCTCTGGAGCATATCTCGACAGCTGAATAAATTTATCTCTGTACTCGCTGACTGACATACTTCCTTGCTTCAGCGACAGAAATTCCTTCTTCTTGATCTTTATCATCCCAGCTGGAATATGGTAGTTCCTGAACTGCGTACTGAACTCTGCCCAGGTAATAGTATCCGCAGCATCATGGGCAGCAGTATAAGAATCCCACCAGTCAGCAGCAGGACCAGTCAGACGTCCAGAAGCATATAAGACCTTCTCCCGATCAGTGCATTGTGCAATATTCAGCATCTTCTCAATTGACTTCAGCCAATCATCCGCGTCCAGTGGATCAGGTGAGCTAGCGAATGTAGGTGGCTTATGACTCATAAACTCCCGGTGCTTATCACGAGGTGGAACCGGTGGTGGTGGTGGAGGCAGTGGCACTTGTTGCTGTTGTTGCTGCTGTTGCATTTGTTGCTGCAGTTGCTGTTGTTGCGCCCTCCTTTCTTGGCGTATCTCATCTCTCTCCTGGCGCAACTCCTGGCGTATGTCTTCTCTTTCCTGACGCATCTCTTGGCGTTCTTGCTGCATCTGGGCACGCATATCAGCCATAGTGTCCGCCATTTGCTGCATCACCGCCATCTGAGCAGCAACCAGTGGGTCAACTCCGCCTGGTGGAGGATTAGGAGGATTCATCTCTGCAGGCTGCGGCTGAGGTTGTCTATAAATTCTTCGAGTGTGTCGGTTAGGAGGCAAATCAATTCCACCACCCCTCCTGGTATTGACCATCTGAGTTAGATACATATGGTAAGAAAGAGCAGTAGGCAAGGCAGTAATTACAATCGTGTTACTTTGGGGGATTTATTAGCTAAGCAGATTAATATTTCACCTACTATAGCTAATTCAATACCTTATGTTGGTACATGCTAAGATGTCCATCTATAATAATTCAATCAATCAAAGAAGCAAATCAGACATTTAGCATCAGCACAATCAACCAACACATTTTTTTTTTAAGAAAATAGTTTTAACTTTTGTTTCGGGTTCCCTAACTCTTAAGAATGTCATAGGGGTAGGGATTCCAAGGTTTGAAATCCATCTTGTCTCAGAGTAGAAAAGGTAAGAATGATCAGAGTAGAACAGTAGAAGGTGAGATAGGATCAAGATAAGGTAAGTATGGAATGAATCAGAGTAAGATAAGTAGATAAGGGTTTTGTCCATTTCTATCTAGGTTTCGTCCTACAGTCAACATTTCCTCTGATACCACTTCTGTAACACCCGGTTTTAAAGAACAAAGCCGGGTGCATCTCATACATGCGCCAAGAAGACAACATATATAATAACAGAGTGTATAGAGATAAATGTCATAAAACATCAGAGTACTTATTACATAGCGGAAGTCTTATTACAAAATAAAATAATAAAGATAAAGCGAACTAAGGATCGTCGGCGCCAATGTCGACCGAGACACGCCACCTAGATCAGATCGAACTCCTCAGTGTTAGGCGGCTCCTCTTCGACCACCTGTTCTTCTCCTGTGGGGGGGGTGTGAGACAGCAAGAGTGAGCTCACATACGTTCATAGCTCAACAAGTCGTGGGGAATAATGTGGCATGAACTCACCAAAGGTGGGAGTTCATGTAGTGTAAGGCTAATCAATGGAATAAAGGCTGAGGCTGAGCATTGCTTTTATAAGTTGGTCAAAATTTTATTAGCAATTACTAAGTGTAAGTAAATACCAAACCTTAATAATAATAAAGAACAATAATAGTAAAATAATCCCAAATGCGATGCAAATGTCAAATTGAATTTAAGTTCCATAATTAATCATGTGAGGGTCCGAGCCGCTCTTGACCGTGAGCACGGCTAGTATACTAGTTTTACACTCTGCAGAGGTTGCGCATCTTTACCCACAAGTCGTGTATCCCATGTCGCCTGGGTTTGCAAGGCCCTTAGACACTACCGAGGTGAATGGCTAGGGATCCACTACGAGGCCTTTACAAAGTTCCACTAGCTTCCGAAAACCCGCTACAGTTTATAGGAAGATCCAGTACAGGGTTCCTGGCTGACAGCCATCGCAGCAAAATCAACCAGGGACCTCCCCGCACTGACCTCTCCCCTACTGCCCTTGCCCCTTTCAGGTAAGGTAGTCTTCCACTAGCTTTCCTAATTAGTCAGCCAAGGGCGTCCCATTATACCCTTGTGGTAGCACTGTTTTCCCGGGTGGTCGCTCCATGTTCCCATTAATTTAATGATCTTAACATGAACAATAATAATAACAAGTTAATAACAGAATAATCATGAATAGTGTATCTCCATACCCAATCCACATAAGGCAATAGCAAGTACTACCCAAAAATATTTCAGGGGTGAACAAGGTATAGAGGTAATCAAAACTGGGGTAACATAAAGGCTCCCATCAAAATTATCCTATGCAGATCATTAAAATTAATAAGAACATGGCTGGGAAAGTAAGTGATCAAGGGCACAACTTGCCTTCAATGAGCTCCTGCTCAGCTACTTGAACCTACTGCTCACCAGGATCCTCAGCAACGGGCTCTTCTACTCGCCACAATACGAACAAGCACAGTGCATATAGAGAAATTAACATTACACCAAACATATAAATAAAATGCACAGTAATAATCTACATATTAAAATAGAACCCTAGGAACAGGAATCCTAATTTTTGGAGTTATAGAATTTAAGTTATGCATTTTTAAAGGTTTTATGTGCTTTAAATAGGATTATGTGGTAAATAAATTTCTTTACTGTTTTCATGACATAACAGAGGCTCTAGGTGATAGAGAATTAAATTACAAAAATTTAGAAAGTGGAATGGCTCAATTTGGAGTCAGTATGAATTTTCTATGAATTTATAAAGTTCTAGCAATTATTTTCCTATTAAAAATCTATTTAATAATCCTTTTCCCTGGTTTTATTACGCTCCGGACTAGGCCTCATTTAATGGGAAACGCAGGGGCCCTGGTGCAATTCTACCAAGACTCATATTACAGCCGCCAGGACGGCGGGTTGATTAGCGTTTTCCCCAGGGACTCTTATTCAAAAGAGACCCGCGAAGGGGTATCGGCGCCCGTGAGCCGTTCGATCAAACGTGGATGGCTCGGATTAAATCCACGCCACCGCGAACCGGTACACATCCTGAGCCGCAGGATCCGAGATCTGCGGCCTGGTTTTAATGAAGCTCGGGCCACCCGGAACCGACCGATCCGAATCTAACGGTCCCGATCGATCACGCGAAAGGGTACGCCCTGATCTAATCTTAGCCGTTCATTTGAGATCTATCGGTCACGGCATCATCTCCTTCCCCCAGCCTACACCCGAGACGACGGCGAACAGCCCGCGGCGGCGCCGCCCCGCCGCAACCAAACCCAGTGTTCGGTGGCCCAAATCCTAGTCCTACGTAAGGTACACGAACTAGAGATGAATGCGAGTCGGGGGAAAGAGTCCTTACCGTGAATCACGCCGAGTTGCGCCCTGCCCACGAAGGAGTGCGGAATCGCGGCGGCGCTTGTACTCCGATGACAAATCCAGGGGTCCCTGGTCGTCAATCCCGCACGCTGAGGCCACGGTCGAGTCACACACCGCAGGGCGAAGCTCCCAGGCCTCGATCCGAGGCCCGAACGGCAACACAGGCGGGGTTCCGCGGCGGCGGCCCTCCCTGACTCTCTCTCCCTCGCTTAATTCTCTCCCTCTCTTTCTCGGTATCACGGCGTCTCTGGTGATGAAGCGAGGTAGTTGAGCAGGAGGCGAGGCTCGCGACACTTATACTGCGGCGCACGCACCAGCTAGCGGCGAGAATCCCGGCGTCGGTTGCGCACGGACACCGCTTCTCCCGCGAGGAAGAAGAACGCGCAGCGCAAGACACCGACAAGTGGGTCCCGGGAGTCAGCGAGCGGGCGCGAGATATGGATGAGTACGCAGGAGGTCGCTGACCAGTGGGGTCCCGGTGTCAGCGCGCGTGGAGCGCTCAGTTGGGCCGCGCGTGGAGTTCCTTAGGTGGGCCGAATTACCTCCTGGCGGCCCAGGTAAGCTTTTTATCTTTTTCTTTTTCATTTTTCTTTCTATTTTCTATATTTTCAAACCAAATTTGAATTAGTTCAAACTTTTGTGGATCCTCTTTTATAAACTCTATTTTTGCCATTAGAAATACTAAGACTGAAGATAATTATTTATACATTTTATTTATATTTTCCTATCTCTTCTCTTTTCCTTATTTTCAAAAACCTAATTTCAAGTTTAGGGTTAAATCAAGCTTCAAATAATTAATACCCTATTATTTTTATCCTCATGGTTTTATTTAATGCACAACACATAAACTCCAACAAATGCATTTTTTTCCTTTATTTTAGAATAATTGTTTTATTTAGTCACTCTCAATTACATAGGTGCTCTTTTTATGATGCAAATAAGACACACAAAATGAGGAGCTCTCTCTATTACACTTGGTATACAACTTGAGTATTACATTGAGTGCCAACACAAGTGCTTAAATGTGAATCTATACCCATGGATGGACAAAGTGCAAATCAAGAGTAAAGGTATGTTTCTAAGCCTTAGTACATTGTTCTGAAGACTAATGTATTGTGTCTAAGTGCTTGAAACAGGAGAAATCGAGTCAAAGAAAAGTTGGCTGTGTACAGCCAAAAGGCTGTTCGGTCTGGAGCACCGGACTGTCCGGTGGTGCACCGGACAGTGTCCGGTGCGCCAGACTGACTCGGGCGAACTGACCGCTCTCGGGAATTTACCGGCGATGTACGGCTATAATTCACCGGACTGTCCGGTGTGCACCGGACTGTCCGGTGAGCCAACGGTCGGCCGCGCGATCTGCGCGGGACACGTGGCCGAGCCAACGGCTAGAAGGGGGCACCGGACTGTCCGGTGTGCACCGGACATGTCCGGTGCGCCAACGGCTCTCTGGCGGCCAACGGTCGGCTGCCGTTTAAGGAAAGAAATCGGGCACCGGACAGTGTCCGGTGTGCACCGGACTGTCCGGTGCACCAGTCGACAGAAGGCAAGATCAGCCTTCCAGATTTGCTCTCAACGGCTCCTAGCTGCCTTGGGGCTATAAAAGGGACCCCTAGGCGCATGGAGACAAACACCAAGCATTCCTACAACATTCCTAAGCACCAAGACATCGATTCCGCGCATTTGGTTCTTTGTGATAGCATCTAGAGCTCTTGTTGAGTTGTGAACTCATTGAGTTGTGTTGCGAGCTCTTGTTGCGACTTGTGTGCGTGCTGTTGCTCTGATTTTGAGTCTTGTGTGCGTTGCTAGTTCCTCCCTTACTCCGTATTTCTTTGTGAATCTCAAGTGTAAGGGCGAGAGGCTCCAAGTTGTGGAGATTCCTCGCAAACGGGATATTGAAAGGCAAAGCAAAACACCGTGGTATTCAAGTTGGTCTTTGGACCGCTTGAGAGGGGTTGATTGCAACCCTCGTCCGTTGGGACGCCACAACGTGGAGTAGGCAAGCGTTGGTCTTGGCCGAACCACGGGATAAACCACTGTGTCATCTCTGTGTTTGATCTCTTGTGGTATTGTGTTTTGTTGAGACTCCTCTCTAGCCACTTGGCAATTATTGTGCTAACACTTAACAAGTTTTTGTGGCTATAAGTTTTAGTTTCACAGGATCACCTATTCACCCCCCTCTAGGTGCTCTCAATTGGTATCGGAGCCGTTCTCTTCACAAAAGGACTAACCGCCCGAAGAGATGGATCCTAAAGGGAAGGGAATCGTGATCAACGACAAGGAGAAGGAGTCCTTCGTCAACGAGCCAAGGGATGACAAGTCCAACGACTCGGGCTCAGGCCACAGACGCAAAGATGGGAAGAAGAAGAAGACAAGACGCATCAAGGAGATCGTCTACTACGACAGCGATGAGTCTACTTCCTCTCAAAAGGACGACGACCACAACGAATACGAGAGAAAGAAACCGGTCAATTCGAACTTCTCTTTTGATTACTCTCGTATTCCTCAAAGTACTAATGCTCATTTATTATCTATTCCACTTGGTAAACCTCCTCATTTTGATGGAGAGGACTACGGATTTTGGAGTCACAAAATGCGTAGTCACTTGTTCTCTCTCCATCCTAGCATATGGGAGATTGTAGAAAGTGGAATGCACTTTGATAGTACGGATAGTCCCATGTTTATTAATGAACAGATTCATAAAAATGCACAAGCTACTACTGTGTTGCTAGCCTCTTTGTGCAGGGACGAGTACCATAAGGTGAGCGGCTTGGACAATGCCAAGCAGATCTGGGACACCCTCAAGATCTCTCATGAGGGGAACGATGTCACCTTGCTCACCAAGATGGAGTTGGTGGAGGGCGAGCTTGGACGGTTCGCAATGATAAGGGGCGAGGAGCCAACTCAAACATACAACCGGCTCAAGACCCTTATCAACAAAATAAGGAGCTACGGAAGCACGCGATGGATGGATCACGACGTCGTCCGCCTAATGCTAAGGTCCTTTACCGTTCTTGATCCTCATTTGGTGAACAATATTCGTGAAAATCCTAGGTACACCAAGATGTCACCCGAAGAAGTTCTGGGGAAGTTCGTAAGCGGGCGAATGATGATCAAGGAGGCAAGATATGTGGACGATGCGTTGAACAGTCCTATTAATGAACCTCAACCCATTGCTCTCAAGGCAACAAGGAGCAAGGAGGCACTACCGAGCAAGGTGGCGCAAGTTGAGGCGGCCGGGCTAAATAATGAGGAGATGGCCCTCATCATTAAACGCTTCAAGACGGCGCTTAAAGGTCGCAAGGGACAGCCAAGCAAGACCAAGACAAAGGAGAAGCGCTCGTGCTTCAAATGTGGTAAGATTGGTCATTTCATTGCTAACTGTCCCAATAATGAAAGTGACCAGGAAAAGGGGAACAAAAGGGAGAAGAAGAAGCATTACAAGAAGGCCAAGGGCGAGGCACATATTGGAAAGGAGTGGGATTCAGATTGCTCCTCCTCCGACTCCGACAATGAAGGACTCGCCGCCACCGCCTTCAACAAGTCATCTCTATTCCCCAACGAGCATCACACTTGCCTCATGGCAAGGGAGAAGAAAGTAAGCACTCATGATACTAGTACTTATGCTTCTTCAAGTGAGGATGAGTCTAGTGATGATGAGATAGATTACTCATGCTTATTCAAGGGATTAGATAGATCTAAAATTAATGAGATTAATGAGTTGATTGATGCTTTGAATGACAAGAATAAATTACTAGAGAAACAAGAAGATCTTTTATATGAGGAGCATGATAAATTTGTTAGTGCACAAAATTCTCTTGCTCTAGAAATTAAAAGGAATGAAATGCTCTCTGGTGAATTATCTACTTGTCATGAAACCATTTCTACTTTACAAGGTGTTAACAATGATTTAAATGCTAAATTAGAAGTAGAAAATAAATCTAATTCTTGTGTAGAACATGTTATAATTTGTACTAGGTGTAAAGATTTTGACATTGATGCTTGTAATGAACACCCAGTTTCAATTTCCAAACTTAATGATGAATTGGCTAGTCTTAATGCTCAACTTAAGACTAGCAAGAATGATTTCGATAAGCTAAAATTTGCAAGGGATGCCTACACGATTGGTAGACACCCCTCAATTAAGGATGGACTTGGCTTCAAGAGGGAAGCCAAGAACTTAACAAGTCATAAGGCTCCCATCTCCGCCAAGGAGAAAGGGAAGGCCCCCATGGCAAGTAGTGCTAAAAAGAACCATGCTTTTATGTACCATGATAAGAGACAAACTAGAAATGCTTATAGGAGTTACAATGCTTATGATGATTTTGATTCTCATGACATGTTTGCTTCTAGTTCTTTCTATGTGCATGATAGAAATATTGGTAGGAGAAATGTTGTTCATAATATGCCTAGGAGAAATGTTGTTAATGTTCCTAGGAAAGTAAATAAACCTTCTACAATATATCATGCTTTAAATGCTTCCTTTGCTATTTGTAGGAAGGATAGGAAAATAGTTGCTAGAAAATTAGGGGCAAGATGCAAGGGAGACAAAACTTGCATTTGGGTCCCTAAGGATATTTGTGCTAACCTTGTAGGACCCAACATGAGTTGGGTACCTAAGACCCAAGCCTAAATTTGCCTTGCAGGTTTATGCATCCGGGGGTTCAAGCTGGATTATCGACAGCGGATGCACAAACCATATGACGGGGGAGAAGAAGATGTTCACCTCCTACGTCAAGAATAAGGATTCCCAAGATTCAATTATATTCGGTGATGGGAATCGAGGCGAGGTAAAAGGGTTAGGTAAAATTGCAATTTCTAATGAGCACTCTATCTCCAATGTGTTTTTAGTTGAGTCTCTTGGTTACAATTTGCTATCTGTTAGTCAACTATGCAATATGGGATATAATTGTCTTTTTACAAATGTAGATGTGTCTGTCTTTAGAAGAAGTGATGGTTCACTAGCCTTTAAGGGTGTATTAGACGGCAAGCTTTACTTAGTTGATTTTGCAAAAGAAGAGGCCGGTCTAGATGCATGCTTAATTGCTAAGACTAGCATGGGCTGGTTGTGGCATCGCCGCTTAGCACATGTGGGGATGAAGAACCTTCACAAGCTTCTAAAGGGAGAACACGTGATAGGTTTGACTAACGTACAATTCGAAAAAGATAGACCTTGTGCAGCTTGTCAAGCAGGTAAACAGGTGGGAGGAGCGCATCACAACAAGAATGTGATGACCACATCAAGACCTCTAGAGCTGCTACATATGGACCTCTTCGGACCCGTCGCCTATCTAAGCATAGGAGGAAGTAAGTATGGTTTAGTTATTGTTGATGACTTTTCCCGCTTCACTTGGGTGTTCTTTTTGGAGGATAAGTCTGAAACCCAAGGGACCCTCAAGCGCTTCCTCAGGAGAGCTCAAAATGAGTTTGAGCTCAAGGTGAAGAAGATAAGGAGCGACAACGGGTCCGAGTTCAAGAACCTTCAAGTGGAGGAGTTCCTTGAGGAGGAAGGGATCAAGCACGAGTTCTCCGCTCCCTACACACCACAGCAAAATGGTGTGGTAGAGAGGAAGAACAGGACACTAATCGATATGGCGAGGACGATGCTTGGAGAATTCAAGACCCCCGAGCGTTTTTGGTCGGAAGCCGTGAACACGGCTTGCCACGCCATCAACAGGGTCTACCTTCATCGCCTCCTCAAGAAGACTTCGTATGAGCTACTAACCGGTAACAAACCCAATGTATCTTACTTTCGTGTATTTGGAAGTAGGTGCTACATTCTAGTGAAGAAGGGTAGAAATTCTAAATTTGCTCCCAAAGCTGTAGAAGGGTTTTTGTTAGGTTATGACTCAAATACAAAGGCGTATAGAGTCTTCAACAAATCATCGGGTTTGGTTGAAGTCTCTAGCGACGTTGTATTTGATGAGACTAATGGCTCTCCAAGAGAGCAAGTTGTTGATTGTGATGATGTAGATGAAGAAGATGTTCCGACGGCCGCTATACGAACCATGGCGATTGGAGAAGTGCGGCCACAGGAACAAGATGAACGAGATCAACCTTCTTCCTCAACAACGGTGCATCCCCCAACTCAAGACGATGAACAGGTTCATCAAAAGGAGGCGTGTGATCAAGGGGGAGCACAAGATGATCATGTGATGGAGGAAGAAGCGCAACCGGCACCTCCAACCCAAGTTCGAGCGATGATTCAAAGGGATCATCCTGTCGATCAAATTCTGGGTGATATTAGCAAGGGAGTAACTACTCGATCCTGATTAGTTAATTTTTGTGAGCATTACTCTTTTGTCTCTTCTATTGAGCCTTTCAGGGTAGAAGAGGCCTTGCTAGATCCGGACTGGGTGTTGGCCATGCAAGAGGAGCTCAACAACTTCAAGCGCAATGAAGTTTGGACACTGGTGCCTCGTCCCAAGCAAAATGTTGTGGGAACCAAGTGGGTGTTCCGCAACAAACAGGACGAGCACGGGGTGGTGACGAGGAACAAGGCTCGACTTGTGGCAAAAGGTTATGCCCAAGTCGCAGGTTTGGACTTTGAGGAGACGTTTGCTCCTGTGGCTAGGCTAGAATCAATTCGTATCTTGCTAGCATATGCCGCTCACCATTCTTTCAGGTTGTTCCAAATGGATGTGAAGAGCGCTTTCCTCAACGGGCCAATCAAGGAGGAGGTGTACGTAGAGCAACCCCCTGGCTTCGAGGATGAACGGTACCCCGACCATGTGTGTAAGCTCTCTAAGGCGCTCTATGGACTTAAGCAAGCCCCAAGAGCATGGTATGAATGCCTTAGGGACTTTCTAATTGCTAATGCTTTCAAGGTTGGGAAAGCTGATCCCACTCTTTTTACTAAGACTTGTGATGGTGATCTTTTTGTGTGCCAAATTTATGTCGATGACATAATATTTGGTTCTACTAATAAAAAGTCTTGTGAAGAGTTTAGCAGGGTGATGACGCAGAAATTCGAGATGTCAATGATGGGCGAGTTAAACTACTTCCTTGGGTTCCAAGTGAAGCAACTCAAGGATGGCACCTTCATCTCTCAAACGAAGTACACGCAAGACTTGCTAAAGCGGTTTGGGATGAAGGACGCCAAGCCCGCAAAGACTCCGATGGGAACCGACGGACACACCGACCTCAACAAAGGAGGTAAGTCCGTTGATCAAAAAGCATACCGGTCAATGATAGGATCGTTACTTTACTTATGTGCTAGTAGACCGGATATTATGCTTAGCGTATGCATGTGTGCTAGATTTCAATCCGATCCTAAGGAGTGTCACTTAGTGGCGGTGAAGCGAATTCTTAGATATTTAGTTGCTACGCCTTGCTTCGGGATCTGGTATCCAAAGGGGTCTACCTTTGACTTAATCGGATACTCAGATTCCGACTATGCTGGATGTAAGGTCGATAGGAAGAGTACATCGGGGACGTGCCAATTCTTAGGAAGGTCCCTGGTGTCGTGGAACTCTAAGAAACAAACTTCCGTTGCCCTATCCACCGCTGAGGCCGAGTATGTTGCCGCAGGACAGTGTTGCGCGCAACTACTTTGGATGAGGCAAACCCTTCGGGACTTTGGCTACAATCTGAGCAAAGTCCCACTCCTATGTGACAATGAGAGTTCTATCCGCATGGCGGAAAATCCTGTTGAACACAGCCGCACAAAGCACATTGACATCCGGCATCACTTTTTGAGAGACCACCAGCAAAAGGGAGATATCGAAGTGTTTCATGTTAGCACCGAGAACCAGCTAGCCGATATCTTTACCAAGCCTCTAGATGAGAAGACCTTTTGCAGGTTGCGTAGTGAGCTAAATGTCCTAGATTCGCGGAACTTGGATTGAATTGTAGCATACATGTATTTATGCTTTTGATCATGTTCATTTTTGCATTTTGTTGTTTAGTATGGTGCTCAAGTTGTACAAACACTCCCTGGACCTCACAAGTCCGTTGCAAAGTGATGCACAGTTTTTAGAGGGAGATGTGTTACAACTTGACCCTTTGAGACTAACCATATGCTTGAGTTTGCTTGTGTTAGTCTCGAAGGAGAATTAAAAGGGAAAAGGTGGACTTGGACCATGCAAGACTTCCACTGCACTCCGATGAAAAGAGTAACTTTTCCAAGTTCATCTTTTAACTCTTATTGCCTATTTGCTCTTAATTGAAGATTTTGGTGAGGCAATGAGGTTAAAGGGCCAAGATTGATCCCGTTTTGGTGCTTGATGCCAAAGGGGGAGAAAATAAAGGCCAAAGTGATAAATGGGTCAGCTACCACTTGAGAGATTTTGAAAAATAGTAGAATAGAGTTTTTTGTTTTGTCAAAACTCTTTTATTGTCTCGCTTGTCAAAAGTTGGCTTCTTGTGGGGAGAAATGTTGATTATGGGAAAAAGGGGGAGTTTTTGGAATCCTGAATCAAATACTCCTGAAATGACTCTCTTTATGACTTAACATGTGTGTTTGACTTAGAGATAGAAATTTGAGTTTTGATTTGCAAAAACAAACCAAGTGGTGGCAAAGGATGATCCATATATGCCAAAATTGAATCAAAATAAATTTGAGTTTTATTTGAAGTGATATTGCACTTGTTCTAGTTGCTTTATGTTGTGTTGGCATAAATCACCAAAAAGGGGGAGATTGAAAGGGAAATGTGCCCTTGGGCCATTTCTAAGTATTTTGGTGATTGAGTGCCAACACAAGTGCTTAAATGTGAATCTATACCCATGGATGGACAAAGTGCAAATCAAGAGTAAAGGTATGTTTCTAAGCCTTAGTACATTGTTCTGAAGACTAATGTATTGTGTCTAAGTGCTTGAAACAGGAGAAATCGAGTCAAAGAAAAGTTGGCTGTGTACAGCCAAAAGGCTGTTCGGTCTGGAGCACCGGACTGTCCGGTGGTGCACCGGACAGTGTCCGGTGGTGCACCGGACAGTGTCCGGTGGTGCACCGGACAGTGTCCGGTGCGCCAGACTGACTCGGGCGAACTGGCCGCTCTCGGGAATTTACCGGCGACGTACGGCTATAATTCACCGGACTGTCCGGTGTGCACCGGACTGTCCGGTGAGCCAACGGTCGGCCGGGCCAACGGTCGGCCGCGCGATCTGCGCGGGACACGTGGCCGAGCCAACGGCTAGAAGGGGGCACCGGACTGTCCGGTGTGCACCGGACATGTCCGGTGCGCCAACGGCTCTCTGGCGGCCAACGGTCGGCTGCGCCGTTTAAGGAAAGAAATCGGGCACCGGACAGTGTCCGGTGTGCACCGGACTGTCCGGTGCACCAGTCGACAGAAGGCAAGATCAGCCTTCCAGATTTGCTCTCAACGGCTCCTAGCTGCCTTGGGGCTATAAAAGAGACCCCTAGGCGCATGGAGACAAACACCAAGCATTCCTACAACATTCCTAAGCACCAAGACATCGATTCCGTGCATTTGGTTCTTTGTGATAGCATCTAGAGCTCTTGTTGAGTTGTGAACTCATTGAGTTGTGTTGCGAGCTCTTATTGCGACTTGTGTGCGTGCTGTTGCTCTGATTTTGAGTCTTGTGTGCGTTGCTAGTTCCTCCCTTACTCCGTATTTCTTTGTGAATCTCAAGTGTAAGGGCGAGAGGCTCCAAGTTGTGGAGATTCCTCGCAAATGGGATATTGAAAGGCAAAGCAAAACACCGTGGTATTCAAGTTGGTCTTTGGACCGCTTGAGAGGGGTTGATTGCAACCCTCATCCGTTGGGACGCCACAACGTGGAGTAGGCAAGCGTTGGTCTTGGCCGAACCACGGGATAAACCACTGTGTCATCTCTGTGTTTGATCTCTTGTGGTATTGTGTTTTGTTGAGACTCCTCTCTAGCCACTTGGCAATTATTGTGCTAACACTTAACAAGTTTTTGTGGCTATAAGTTTTAGTTTCACAGGATCACCTATTCACCCCCCCCCCCTCTAGGTGCTCTCAGAAAGCCAATCCAACTATGTTTACTAAGACTTGTGATGGTGATCTTTTTGTGTGCTAAATTTATGTCGATGACATAATATTTGGTTCTACTAACCAAAAGTCTTGTGAAGAGTTTAGCAGGGTGATGACTCAAAAGTTTGAGATGTCGATGATGGGTGAGTTAAGCTATTTCCTTGGGTTCCAAGTGAAGCAACTCAAGGATGGGACCTTCATCTCCCAAACGAAGTACACGCAAGACTTGATCAAGCGGTTTGGGATGAAGGACGCCAAGCCCGCAAAGACTCCAATGGGAACCGACGGACACACCGACCTCAACAAAGGAGGTAAGTCCGTTGATCAAAAGGCATACCGGTCTATGATAGGGTCCTTACTTTATTTATGTGCTAGTAGACTGGATATTATGCTTAGCGTATGCATGTGTGCTAGATTTCAATCCGATCCAAGGGAGTGTCACCTAGTGGCCGTGAAGCGAATTCTTAGATATTTAGTCACTACGCCTTGCTTCGGGATCTGGTATCCAAAGGGGTCTACCTTTGACTTAATTGGATATTCGGACTCCGATTATGCTGGATGTAAGGTCGATAGGAAGAGTACATCAGGGACGTGCCAATTCTTAGGAAGGTCCCTGGTGTCATGGAGTTCTAAGAAACAAACTTTTGTTGCCCTATCCACCGCTGAGGCCGTATGTTGCCGCAGGACAGTGTTGCGCGCAACTACTTTGGATGAGGCAAACCCTCAGGGACTTTGGCTACAGTCTGAGCAAAGTCCCACTCCTATGTGATAATGAGAGTGCTATCCGCATGGCGGACAATCCTGTTGAACACAGCCGCACAAAGCACATAGACATCCGGCATCACTTTTTGAGAGACCACCAGCAAAAGGGAGATATCGAAGTGTTTTATGTTAGCACCGAGAACCAGCTAGCCGATATCTTTACCAAGCCTCTAGATGAGTCGACCTTTTGCAGGCTGCGTAGTGAGCTAAATGTCTTAGATTCGCGGAACTTGGATTGATTTATAGCATTCATGTGTTTTATGCTTTGATCATGTTCCTTTATGAATATTGTTATGTATTTGTGGTGTTCAAGTTGTACACACACTCCCCGGACCTCAAAAGTCCATGTGTGAGTGATGCACATATTTAGGGGGAGATGTGCTCCAACTTGACCCTTTGAGACTAACCGTGTGCTTGAGTTTGCTTGATTTAGTCTCAAAGGTGACTTGAAAGGGAAATGGTGGACTTGGACCATGCAAGACTTCCACTGCACTCTGATGAAAGAGTAAATGATTCCAAGTTCATCTTTGTACTCTTATTGCCTTTTTACTCTTAGTTGAAGATTTTGGTGAGGCAATGGGGTTAAAGGGCCAAAATTGATCCCGTTTTGGTGCTTGATGCCAAAGGGGGAGAAAATAAGGCCAAAGCAAGAAATGGATCAGCTACCACTTGAGAATTTTGAAAATAGTAGAGTTAGAGCTTTTGTTTGTCAATTTGTGTCTTATTGTCAAAACATTGATCTCTTGTGAGGAGAAGGCTTGATTATGGGAAAAAGGGGGAGTTCTTGAATCTTTGATCAATTTCTCTTGAAATATCTCTCTTTATGTTTCAACAAGTGTGTTTGACTTAGAGATAGGAAATTGAATTTGATTTGCAAAAACAAACCAAGTGGTGGCAAAGAATGATCCAAATATGCCAAATTTGAGTCTTCATTTGCATTGATTTTGCACTTCTTTTAGTTGCTTCTCATTGTGTTGGCATAAATCACCAAAAAGGGGGAGATTGAAAGGGAAATGTGTCCTTGGGCCATTTCTAAGTATTTTGGGGATTAAGTGTCCAAACATAAGTGCCTAAGTGTTAAATTGTGCCAAGGACTCAAGAAGTGCAAATCAAGATTAAAGGTATGTTTCTAGACTTAGTACATTGTTTGGAAGACTAATGTATTGTGTCTAAGTGCTAGAAACAGGAGAAACAATTTTGGAGAAGTTGGCTGTGTACAGCCAAAAGGCTGCTCGGTCTGGGTGCACCGGACAGTGTCCGGTGCGCCAGGCTGGCTCTGGCGAACTGGCCGCTCTCGGGACTTCGACGGCGGTGTACGACTATAAATCACCGGACTGTCCGGTGAGCCAACAGTCGGCTGGGCCAACGGTCGGCCGCGTAATCCGCGCGCGACGCGTGGCAGAGTCAACGGTCAAAAGGGGGCACCGGACAGTGTCCGGTGCGCCAACGGCTCTGAACCGCCAATGGTCGGCTTCGCCAAAGAAGGAAAGAAATCCGTATCGGACAGTGTCCGGTGGTGCACCGGACTGTCTGGTGCGCCAGGCGACAGAAGGCAAGAATTGCCTTCTTGAAATGCTCTCAACGGCTCCTAGCTGCCTTGGGGCTATAAAAGGGACCCCTAGACGCATGGAGGAGGACACCAAGCATTCCTTGAGCATTTGTGATCACTCACACTTCATTCTTGCGCACTTGTTTGACATTCTTAGTGATTTGAGCTCCGTTCTAGTGAGAACCTTGTGATACTCTTTGAGCTCAAGTCTTGGTCTTGTGTGTGCGTATTTGCTGTGGATTTGAGTGTGTTGCTTCCCTCCCTTACTCTAGTGCTTCATTGTGATTCTTATTGTAAGGGCGAGAGACTCCAAGTTGTGGAGATTCCTCGCAAACGGGAAAGAGTAAAGTAAAGAAGAACACCGTGGTATTCAAGTTGATCATTGGATCACTTGAGAGGAGTTGAGTGCAACTCTCATCCGTTGGGACGCCACAACGTGGAGTAGGCAAGTTTTGTACTTGGCCGAACCACAAGATAAATCCTCGTGTCTCTTGTGCTTGTCCTTATTGTGTCTATTGTGCTTCACAAGAGCTCTCCTCTCTACTCACTTGATTTCATTGTTCTAACTCTTAATCAAGTTTGTGGTGTTAACTTTTAAGTTTTACAGGATCACCTATTCACCCCCCCTCTAGGTGCTCTCAGGCGTAAGCCAACAGGCGGAACCTGGCATAAAGCCTCTGGTCTATGCGCGTCTTTGCATTCATTACGGATAAGACGTGTGCCTGTCCATTCCAGTGACAGGCGGCGTGCCCAGTCCACGCTGTGTGGGTCGTGCTGTTACTCACACGTTACCATAGCTAGGACAATGACTCACCATTACTCGTGCGTTTCCAAGAAAAGGGTCACTGCCTATCAATGTTGCATGGACTGCAGTCATCATGACTCCCGCTGATTACTCATGTGTTACTAAGGCGGAGGGAATCTGAACGGCTCCGCCTATACGCCTCTACTCATGTGTGCTATCAGCATTAATTATTCACATAATGTATTCCTTCCATTATGCTCCTGGGCCCACATGTCGGAGCTCAGCATCCTTGTATGTACCTCCCTTAAACTATAAAAGGGAGGGGACACAACATTACAAAGGACATGGTCAATACAACTTACAGACAGTGGATGTAGGGTATTACGCTCCAGCGGCCTGAACCACTATAATCCCTCGAGTGTTCTTGTGTTCATCCAGAATTCACCAAACAGGCAAGCGCTTAGGCCCCCTCCTCATCTTAGGATTAGGGTGGGTGCATTCCGCCACCCGGCCGGAGGATTTTCCCACTGACAGAAACTTTGTACTATTTGAAATAAGGAATGTGTTTACTAGCCTACTGGGACTAGTAATTGTTTCACATTTGAGTCCCAAAGGATCAGGACGCTTCAGGTGGTATCGGAGCCATAGGACTGGTTGTAGACCGCAGCCCGGACCTAAAAAGCTTTCCTTAAAAGAAAAGACCTCTTAACCTCTAAAAGAACCGTCTCTTCTTTCCCCGATATTAACAACCCTTCTTCTCTTGCTACCAGATGGAAGGCTCCTTTGTCATTAGGACATCCTACTGCTCGGAGGTGGAAGGATTCCCTCACCTTCTTCGGAGCTGCGCGCTTTGCATGGGGATCCGCAAGAAGCCGGAGTACGTCTAGAAAGAATACCACGAGAACGGGATTGAGAATTGCTTTATGGCAGTCTACCTGGGAGAAAGCCGAAACTATCCAAATCACCCTCCCTTCCAAATCACCGCCACTAGACATCGCTTCCTAGACACTTGCTAGAATGCTGCCCAAAAAGCCCTCCGCCAGCTATGCCAAAACTACAGCAGGTACGTCTTTGAGACACCCCTTCGCTATTTTCCACCCAGCAACAAAAATACTCCTGCTTGGAGGAAAAGACTCCAGGCCTTGTTAGGAAGAGATCCTAATGAAGACGACCCTACCATAGTCTACATGGCCGGATATCTCCACACCCTTGACAACCACTATGACGACCTTTTCTCCCACTACACCCACCTAAATTCCTGGGTGGAAAGCCTAGAGCAACAAATCAAGGAACTGATGGAAGAAAAGGAGTCTCTTCAAGACAGTCTCGAGATGGCGGAAGGCGAAGAAGCCAAAACTCGTGAGGCATACTGGACCCTAAAGACAGACTATGCTAAGAAGTTAAAGAAGCTCGCCGCCGTCAAGAAGATCCGAAAGCGGTTCAAGAGCCAAGGATGCCAGACTGACCCAAAGGAGGAAGCCTCGCCAACACTGCCTCCCCCAGGGATATAAAACTTTTTTGATGTTGAGGAAGTGTCCCTGGCTAGCCTTGACGATCTTCTCAGACAGTTTAGGGACACCTTAGAAAACGCTCGCGCGTAGTGTGATCTATGATGATTGTATGCTTGTAATGAACTGGAGTGCTGAATAAAATAACATGTTTGAGAAAAAAAATATGGCATATGCATAGTAGTAATCCTTTCTCCCCTCTAGCAGATGGCCTCGGATAAAACCACGCCTACCGCCTCAGGGATTGGAGAAAGGTCTCCCCTAGGTGCTGATGGAGAAGTCGGTGGAGAAGGGAGTGAGACCCACCTCCCCGCACCTTCGGAGCTGCCATTAGACCTAGCCCAAGTTCTGGCCAACCAAACCCGACTCATTGAGGTCCTCACTAGAAGCCTCGAGAACAGCGCCCGAATGGAGGAAGGCATCAGGATAGAATGGGAGAGTTCCTAAGGCTCCAGCCTCCCACATTTGCCGGATCCAGCAACCCGCTCGACGCTGAAGACTGGCTGCGCACAGTAAAAAGGAAGTTAGATGCCATCGGATGCCCTGAAAACCAGTGTGTTCATCTTGTTGCTCATCAACTCTCCGGGATGGCCCTATCCTGGTGGGATACCTTCAGCGCTATCGTCAGAGATGCTACCTGGGTAGAATTTGAAGCCGCTTTCCGAGAGCATCATGTGCCCCTAGGGATCGTCCAGCTCAAGGAAGAAGAATTTCGGGAGTTGACTCAAGGAGGGAGATCTGTCAATGAATATGTTCACAAATTCACAGAACTGCTCGCTATGCGCCTAATGATGTCAGCATGGAAGCCAAGAAGATGGCCCGTTTCTTGAAGGGGATGAGACCAGAACTCAAAAACATCCTCGCCAGCCAAGATTTCCTCAGTTTCTCGCACCTCTCAAACAAGGCCATCCAGGTGGAAAGAGCTCGAGAAGAAGAAAAGGTCACCTTAAGAGGAAGTTTCAAGTTCTCCGAGCTCAGCAGCAAGACAGGCACCAGAGAGTTCGATCTTTTGGGTTTCCTCCCAAAGCACCGAGCTTCAGCAAGCCAGTAGGGTCCGCTCCGTCAAATTTCAGCCAGCCGAGTCAAAGTTCCCTCCACACCCCATCTGTTGCAAGCAGCCAACCTCCAGCCAATGCTTGTTGGCACTGTGGAGACCCCAGTCACTACAAGAATAATTGTCCTCAGTTGAAGACATTCGTACCTACCTACTCCAACTCGGTGAATGGCCCCAAGAATGTTTTAGCACCTGCCTCCAAGGCACCCTCCTCCAACAGCCAGCTAAGCAAGACCCAGTTTCACCACAGGGCACGAGTGAATCACGTAGACGCTCAAGAAGTTCAGCAAGCCCCTGGAGTAGTGCTCGATGAGTTCCTAGTCGAATTTACCCTCGTTGATGTACTTTTTGATTCTAGAGCATCCCATTCATTCATCGCCACTAGTTTTTGTGGAAAAGCATGGCATTCCCACTGCATCTCTAGAAATTCCTTTGGTCACCCGAACCCCAGGGTCAGATCTTCTATGCCACCTCAAATGCTCCCAAGATAGAATTATTTTAAGTGGGGTAGTATTCTTGGTGGACTTAGCCGTACTCCCATCCCACGGAATTGATGTGATCCTAGGGATGGATTGGTTGACCAAGCACAATGGCATCATAAGTTGCGCAGGTAAGGCTATTCTTCTCACTGACCACCAAGGAAAATCAGTTTCGTGTAAAGCTCGGCCACCGACCCAAGATCCAATGGTGTTTAGCCTAGCAGCAGAAAGTATATCTGTGGTAGAAGAGTTCATGGATGTGTTCCCGAAAGAATTGCCAGGAAATGCCTCCAGAAAGAGAGGTAGAATTCTACATTGATCTGATCCCAAGCACCGCACCAATCGCAAAACGACCATACTACATGGCTCCCATAGAATTGGCAGAACTGAAGCTCCAGATTGCAGAACTTCAACAGAAAGGGTACATTTGTCCCAGTTAATCTCCTTGGGGAGTTCCAGTCTTGTTCGTCACCAAGAAGGATGGAAGCATGAAAATGTGCATTGACTACCGATCCTTAAATGAGGTTACAATAAAAAATAATTATCCACTACCTCAGATTGACGACCTCTTCGACCAGCTTCAAGGGGCCAAGTATTTCTCCAAGATTGATCTAAGGTCAGGATATCATCAGCTGAGAATCAAGGAAGCAGATGTTCAGAAGACGACATTTGTCACCCGGTACGGACAGTATGAGTTCACAGTAATGCCATTTGGACTAACCAACGCACCCGCCTTTTTCATGAATCTTATGAATAAGGTATTTATGGAAGAGTTGGATAAGTTTGTCGTAGTCTTTATTGACGACATCCTTATCTACTCCAAGAGTCGCGAGGATCATGAGCATCACCTCAGGGTTGTCCTCGGAAGGCTCAGAGCACATCAACTCTATGCCAAGCTCAGCAATTGCGAATTCTGGTTAGAGAAGATATCCTTCCTCGGGCATATCTTAATAGCAGAAGGGATAGAAGTGGACCCATCCAAAGTAGATACAGTGTCCAAATGGAAGCAGCCATCCAACGTTAGTGAAATTCGAAGCTTCTTGGGAATGGTGGGATATTACCGCCGTTCTATAAAAGGATTCTCCAGCATAGGAAGATCCATGATCGAGCTCCTCAAGAAGGACAACAAATTTGTGTGGACCCCAAAGTGTGAAGAAAGTTTCCAAATCATAAAGAAGAAACTCACAATCGCGCCAGTTTTGACACTGTCAGACATCCACCAAAGTTTTGTCATCTTCTGTGATGCTTCAAGACAAGGTTTGGGATGTGTACTTATGCAGAATGAGAAAGCCATCGCCTATCCATCACGCCTACTCAAGCCTCATGAGTAGAATTATCCAACCCATGATTTGGAATTAGCAGCCATAGTGCATGCTCTGAAGATATGGAGACATTACCTGATTGGAAACAAATGTCATATATTCATAGATCACAAGAGCCTAAAATACATTTTCACCCAACCAGATCTCAATCTACGTCAGCGAAGACGGCTAGAGCAGATTAAGGATTATGACATTGAGATCCACTACCACCCCAGAAAAAGGCCAATGTAGTAGCAGACACCCTCAGCCGGAAACCTTTCGGGGAAAAGCAACCAACTTCTTGGAAGACTGGAAGAGAGAATCGGCTCAGCTAAATGCTTGTTTGGGAGAAAATGGCAGCTTAGAAGTTAAACCGATGCTGGAAGATCTCATACGCAAAGCCCAGCGTTTGGAAACCTCACAACGAGATAGCAGGACTTGCAGAAAAAGCTCGCAAGGAACAACTTCCGGACCTCAGGACAAATGAAAAGGGGTCGTTTGGTTCAGGAAACGTCTGTGTGTGCTGAAGGGAGAGGCACGAGGAATCCTGCTCGACGAGGCCCACAACTCAACCTACTCTATCCACCCAGGGACGACCAAGATGTACCTAGACCTCAAGACCAGATACTGGTGGAGAGGAATGAAAAGGAGATAGCTCAGTATGTGGCCCAATGTGATACTTGCCAACGAACTAAGGCAGAACATCAGAGGCCTGTAGGCCTACTGCAACCCCTTCCAGTGCCCAAATGGAAGTGGGAAGAAATAGGCATGGATTTCGTAATCGGACTGCCTCGGACCCAAAAGGGAAACGATTCTATCTGGGTTATAATCGACCGTCTTACCAAGGTAGCTCACTTCATTCCAGTAAAAACTACCTTCGGAGGAGCCACCCTTGCCAGGATATATCTCAAAGAAATAGTCAGACTTCATGGGATTCCACGAAAAATAGTGTCAGATAGGGGAACGCAATTCACCTCAAAAATCTGGATGAGCCTTCAGCAAGCTATGGGCACCAAGCTAGACTTCAGAACCGCCTACCACCCCTAGTTAGACGGACAGACATAAAGAGTCAACAAAGTCCTCGAGGATTTGTTGAAAGCTTGTGTGTTGACCTTCGATAGAAACTGGAAGTCCAGTTTGCCGTATGCAGAATTTTCATATAACAACAGTTACTAGGCCAGTATCAAGATGTCACCTTTTGAAGCCTTGTACGGAAGAAAGTGCCAGACCCCTCTGATGTGGTCCAACGTAGGGGAAAAGACCCTAGAAGGGCCTGCCTTCATTAAGGAGGCAGAAGAGAAAGTTGCCCTAATCCGCAAAAGACTACTCGAAGCTCAGAGTTGGCAAAAGAGTTACGCAGACAATAGAAGGAGAGAACTCAGTTTCGAGGAAGGATATTTTGTCTACCTCAAGGTCTCCCCAATGTGTGGAGTCAAAAGATTCCAAGCAAAAGGGAAGCTAGCTCCGTGATTCGTTGGCCCCTACCCTATCATCGGCAGAATAAGGCCCGCAGCCTACCGCCTTCAATTGCCAGAGTCCATGTCAGATATCCACAATGTATTTCATGTATCTCAGCTCCGCAAATGCTTGAAAGTACCAGAAAGTCACATCGCAAAAGAGTCCGTTCAGATTCAGAAGGATCTGCGGTACCGAGAAAAGCCAGTGAAGATTCTCGATTCAGCTATTCGAAAGACACGAAACTCAGAAGTAAGGCTCTGTAAAGTCTAGTGGAGCAGAGAAGGAGAAGAGGAGGCTACCTGGGAGAGTGAGGACTCATTGAGGAGGGAATACCCTTACCTTTTCTCGAACCCAGTCTGAATCTCGAGGGCAAGATTCTTTTAAGTGGGGTAGGTCTGTAACATCCCAATTTTGGTTTCCGAGGTTAGAAACCCTAAACTCCTAACCCCTTTTATTATCTCCTAAAGACCCCAACTCATGAAACATCTTACTCATCATATGCATGCACCATGATTTCTTGTAGCACTTCACGTAAAGTATTTCATTTTGGACACCTAGGGAATTATAAGAATATTTGTTTAAAGGAAAAAGGGAATTAAGGAAATGGAAATAGGAAAGAAGTAGAAAAAGAAAAAGGAAAAGGAAATCCCCCCTCGGCTGGGTTGGATCTGGCCCAAGTTCCCCCCCCCCCCCTCTCGTGCGCTCGCGCCTCCTCCCCTGCCCGGTGTTGAGGACTTGTTCTCAAATGCTATGAGTTAAGAACAAGGCAACACAAAAAATGTCAAACGTTAATGCCCTTCGTCCTTCGAGACATTATTTCCCTTAGGATATAATGATCTTCAGACGAAGGTCATGAAGGACATACCTTCATCATTGCAATATGCGATAATAAAACGAGAATCATATAGAATGTAAGAAATAACATGAATAATTATGTAATATTATCAGCCCATTCTTATTTTATTATCATGGACAAATAGAAATGATATCAAATTACAAGTGTACCTTCGGCTTGATAGAAGGTAAAAGAACAAGTATGACGCACGAGCAAATACAAGTCAGCGTGAATAGTACGGGAGCATTGTTCATCTATTTATAGGCACGAGACGCATCCCATGTAAAATTACACCCATGCCCTTTACATTTACTAATGACTCTATAGTGATCCATCGAGGTCTAAATGGCCTTTTCCCTTTTAAGTTGGTTCCCTTTTCTGCTGTCATGCTGAAGCTCCCTTGCGCGTAGCTTCGGCGCTACGTCAACCTTCGTATTCTTTGTGCTTCTCACACTGTGGTTCTGATCCGAGTCTGAAGGTACCTGTTCATGTATTATTGTTGGGGGCCTTCGTCTTCCGAAGGTCCTCAAAAACATGATTTAACAATGTTTCTGGAGTATAATACATGAACAGGTACCTTCGGACTCGGATCAGAACCACAATATGAAGAAGTACAAAGAATGCGAAGGTTGGCGCAGAGCCGAAGCTATGCGCAGGGGACCTTCGGCATGATAGCAGAAAGGGGAACCGACTTAAAAGGGAAAAGGCTATTTAGACCTCGATGGATTACTATAGAATCATTAGCAAATGTAAAAGGCATGAATGTAATTTTACATGGGTTGCATCCCGTGCCTATAAATAGATGAACAGTGCTCCCGTACTGTACACGCTGACTTGGCATTTGCTTTTGCGTCACGCTTGTACTTTTGCCTTCTTTCAAGCCAAAGGTACATTTGTAACTTGATATCATTTCTATTTTTCCATGATAATAAAATAGAAATGAGCTGATAATGATACATAAATGTTCATGTTATCTTTCACATTTCATGTGATTCTCTTTTTCACTATCATGTGTCGTAATGATGAAGGTATGTCCTTCATGTCCTTCGTCCGAAGATCGTTATATCCCAACAGGAAATAATGCTTCGAAGGACGAAGGACATTAACCATTTAACCTCTTTTTGTGTTGCCTTGTTCTTAATTCATAGCATTTGAGAACAAGTCCCCAACATTGGTGCCCACCTCCGGTGAACTCTTTTCGACCACCTTCGGCAAGCACTGACCTTCGTCATGCCACCGAAGAAAGCTTCAGCGATAGGGACTGCCGCTCTGCAGCCGCTGGACCCGAACCAGGAGACCGTTTCTCTTCTAGAGGCCCGAAGCCAGAAGAGGAAGGCCACTAATCCAACACCCCAGGAGGACGAGTTGGACCAAGAAATCAGAAACATGGAGATGCTTCATCAACAAGTACAAAGGAAGAAGGAGAAGATGGCCCGACTAGCTGACCTTCAGAGGCAGATTGACGAAGCCACTGAAGAAGTACGCCATCTTGCTCAAGATGAACAAGAACAAAGGCCCCAACACAGGGAGCTTCATTAAGAAGGCTTGTTCGATGATGATGATGGGTGGTATGATGATTCTAATCATGGTACCTTTACTTTTGACGATGCTTCTCCCTTGGCAGTAGAACTGCAGGCTATCCCATGGCCCCATCGTATAAGCCACCTCAACTTCCGATGTATGATGGGCATTCAGACCCGAAGCAATTTTTGATGAGCTATGAAGCAACCATATCTTCATACGGAGGCAATGCAGCTGTCATGGCCAAATCCTTCGTCATGGCAGTTAAGAATGTGGCCCAGACATGGTATTCTTCTCCTCGGCCAGGAACTATCACTTCATGGCAGAAGCTCAAAGACATGCTAGTGACAAGCTTCCAGGGCTTCTAGATGAAGCCAGTCACAGCTCAGGCTCTGTTTCAATGCATGCAAGATCACGAGGAGTATCTCCAGGCATACGTCCGAAGGTTCTTGCGTCTGAGAGCACAAGCGCCTACAGTGCCCAATGAAAATGTCATTGAGGCCATGATCAAGGGGCTTTGTCCAGGACCTACTGCCCAGTATTTTGCTAGAAAGCCTTCACGGACTTTGGAGAAGCTGCTTCAAAAGATGGATGAATACATCCGCGCTGACAATGACCTTCGTCAAAGAAGGGAGGAAGCCTACAGGTTCTCTGAGATGACCAGGGGCTTCAGAGGGAGAATACACCCAAGACACGTCAGATCAATCCACTCCACCCAGAATGACGACAGAGGAAGTCAGCAACAGAGGCCACAATATTCCTCGCAAGCTTCGGGGCAGCAACAAAGCTATCTTCGGCCGCTAGCTCCAAGAGGCAGAGATGTCAGTGGCTTCGGAGGAAGTTTTGGGGATTAGCCTAGAAAAATTTATTGCCTATTCTGTGGTGAGGACAAGGGCCATACTACAAGGATGTGCCATGTCACCATTCAGAAACAGAAGGAAATAGCAGAAGCTGCAGCCCAACAGAACAAGTCGAAGCAGGTCATGCACACTGCTTCGTATCACTCACCCTACATACCAGAGTATGTGGGTAACCATCCTGCAGCTTCTGTTGCTTCGGCTAGCCAGCCACAGGCATCATGGCAACAGCCTCCACCTCTGCCACCATTACAACCTGCATATCCACGGGGCCAGCGGCCAGAAGGGAGCCAACAGACCCACCAACAGCGAGATTTCAGGAAGGAGTCCGAAGCTCGCACAATCAACAGTATTGTGCCAGAATCGAAGCATATCTATTAAGAGATATCCTACCCCTGAAACAGTTTTTACATTCATTGTCATTTTCTTTCTTACTAAGGAACAATTATTGAAAACCTAGTTTTCTTGTCGTTTTCAATTCCTTGTAATAGCTTCGTTTTTGCCATAGTGAAAATATATCTTCTCCACAGACTTACGGAGTCCAAAAAAGTCGCTGAAGCACAAAAAGTCGTTCCTAAGAGAACGCGCAGCTAAAAAGTACATCACAAGTATCTCCGAAGCTACAACAAGTCATTCTACGGAATGCAGCGTAAGTTTGTCGAAGCTACAAAAAGTCGTTCCTAAGGGAGCGCAGTGTAAGTTTTCTGCTCAAAAGTCGTTCCAAAGGGAATGCAGAGCCAAATATTGCCAAAATATAAGGCGAAGCGCGAAAAGTCAACGCGAATACCGCCGAAATAGAAGGCGAAGAAGTTCAAAAGACGTTCCTAAGGGAATGCAGGACTTACAGCGAAAAGTCAGCGCTGATACACCGAAAAATAAGCGGTGAAGTCGAAAAATAAACGGCAAAGAGATTGTGTATTCCAATATGGGGATGTGAGTGTGTGTCTTCGGCACAAAGTATCATTTTGCATAGCATAACATCATCACATCATTTCGCATAACATAACATCATACATCATATTGCACCAATGGCACAAGAAGGGGATACAATGTTGAGATACAATGTTGACTTTCGAAGAATGCTTCGAAAAAGTGAAATTGTGCTATGGCACAAAATAAGTTTTGAAGAAATATAGTTTTATCATCTCTGATGTGGAGGAAAAAGTCAATTGTTGAAGAAGCATCAGTGTTTTGGCGACGCTTGGAGCATTTTTTATGAAGCACTCTGATATGGAGGAAGAAAGTCTATTATTGACGAAGCATTAATGTTTTTGCGACGATTGGAGGATTTGCCACGAAGCATTAAAGCTCTTCTTTACGAAGCATGAAAAGAAGGGAAGTTGTTTTTTCGCCGAAGGCTCAAAAACGGTATGTACATAAAAGTTTCATGCATCGCAAAGAAATGAATTACAAAGCCATTTATACATTACATTAAGAACCCATGAGCACCAAATATTACAAGCATAGTCCAGCAAATGTTACATTAATATTCTAGCAATATTTTTACAATCTCTATTCTTCTTCTTTCAAAACTTTGTCTGCAGCTTCGGTCAGCAGTTGAGTAACGACTTTGTCCATAATGCTTTCAGCCATGTTAATAATTTCTGCTGATTCCTTTGTCTCTGGGTCGACCAATGACTCGAAGGGCTCTAGGGGAGGAGATAGTTCGACTGCGGTAGAAAACGTAAATAAGTTCGAAGTCACAAAAATAAACAACAAAGTTAAAAGCTATTAAGCAATACCTATCCGCCTTTCGAGTTCCGTAGCTTTTTCAGCTGCCTTCGTTGCTTCCCTGGCATCATGAGTATATTTTTCGCTCTTCTTTATTATTTCGTGGGCCATCCCTCGGCCGCCATTTTCCCAGATGTCAGTGAAGAATTTTCCACCAACTAAGCTTGCTTCGGCCGAGGGGTCCTTCGTATCATCAATAGATAAAGCAGCTTCGGCTTGCGCCAAAGTTTTCACATGTTCGCAACCTACTTTCTCCAAAATAGCTGCAATTCCCCTCGCGCCAGAGAAGGCACAGACGTCCCCACGGTCATTTAAAATCTTCTCAAAGGCTTTGGCCTCGCTGCTGATCCATTCAATTGGGCCTTCGGGATCGCCCCGTACGAAGTTGTCTTCACTTGAATATGCGCCAACATTGGCGAAGCTAGTTTTTATCTTTTTCACACATTCTACAGATTTTTCATAACATCTTTCTTTTGAGGAGCGAAGTTCTACAACTGTTTTTTCCCAATAATTTTTCCAGTAATCGCTGGCATCTCGGTCAGCTTCGGCAATAGCACATTTAAATTTTGCTTCAGCCAGCTGTTTCCGAAGGTCTTCAATTTCGCATTTCTGAGCTTCAGCTTGGGATTTGGAAGTAACTTCGTATTCTTTTATTTTGTTCACCAATGAATTTAATATTTTATCTTTTTCAAGACCTTCGTTCCTTAGTTCAATTACTTCGGAACGAAGGTTGTTCAGAGCTATAGTGCATCCTTCGTCCTCGACATTTTTCTGCGCCCTAAGGGCATTGCTAAGAATCAGGCCCTGCAAAAGAAGTGTGGTATTAAGTATAAGCAAACAAAACAAATTTTCGTTTTTAAGTACAAAAATTTCATTCTCACACCTTTAAACTATTATATGCTAAACTGTCGACCAATTCATCTTTCAATAGCACCGAAAGCCCGTCTTCTAGTGTCGGGAATCCGAAGCTTCTGCTCATCTCCCGGCAGACAGAAATCTCCTTGCTGTCTGGGAGACAATATAAGAAATCTTCTTCTCCGCTGCCGTTGAATACCAATGCCCCCTTTGGATATTTCAGTTTCTGGGCATAGTATTGAGCTTCTCGCTTTTCTTCTTTAGAGAAATTTTTTCCCGAAGCATGACGGATAATATACTCAGTATTCTCTTTCAAAGCTTCGGGAGTAGGAGCGGCAGATTTTTCAGGCAAAATTTGTTCTATAGCTTCTTCCTTCGCTGTCTTTTCTCCAGTTTCCGAGGATTTCTCTTTGATGGGCTCTGAAGGCCCAGTTTCAGCATCGGCCCGGCTCATTGTAGCTTTGGCTACGGTCAGCTTTGTCTCGTTTCAACTTGTTCTTTCGAAGCCTTGACAATTTTTCCTAGAGTAGAGCTTGAAGTTTTTATCGTCTCCAGCACATCTAACACACTAGCCATCCTTTTTCTCTTTGGGGTTGCTGCCAGATCTTTTTGTATCTTCGGCGCCTCCACTCCTACCGAAGGGCTTAGAATTTCTGATGTTTTTGTCTCTTCGGGTCTTGATTCTTCAATTTTGTCAGCCTTCGGCAATGCAGCCGGCTCTTCAATTCTCTGCGTAAGGGCAGGTCTTTCGGCTTCAGTAGCCGAAGAGGTCTCACCGCCAAAGTCAGGCACTGTGGCCGGTTCAATGTAGCGCGGTCGGTGAGTAAGAACCTTCACCTATTTCTTCTTCGGCGTGGGCTCGCTTGAGGCGGCTGAAGCAACATCCTTCCCAGAAGTTCCACTCTTTCTCTTTTGCCCCCGTGGCGGGTAGCGGTAGTCAGGATACATAAATCCAATAGCATCAAAAACTCTATTTAGCCTCTTCTTTTTCGGCTCCCGAAGGCCGCAGATAGTGCGTTATCTTCAGACTTGGAGTAGGCCCCAAGTAGTTCATCACTGGTATTTTCAACACATTTCAGCCAGTCATCATCTGGTTCGATAAATTGGTCTCTAAACCTGAAGGTATATTTCAATTGAACCAAACCACCTTCGTTTGGGTTGCTGATGGTCTCTTTTGGCATCTCCCAGTTGTCTACCAATGGCCATATCCTGTAGGCCACATGTTCTTGGACTAAATCCCTTGTCCCGATGAAAGAGCAAACTATGCCGAAAGCCCTTCGGCATCCTTCGACTGCTTCATCAATTTCTACCTTCGGTTTCCGAAGGCCGAAGCGGGACCAAATAGGGCGCATGATGATCTATGTAATGTCTTCCCTCGCCTTTAAATCATTTTTCACATAGAACCATTCTTTCATCCAGTCTCCAGGCCATCTATTCTGGAAGGTTGGCACTGGGCAGCTTGAGCCTGAACGAGCAACGAAGCTGTAGCAACCAAAATTGTTATGATACTGTTCCTTACCCCAGGGCTTCGTCTCATATAAAAGTTCGTGCATGCTGCAGAAACATTCTGCACTTGGCTCCAAACCTTGACTCCTCACGGCCCAGACGAAGATCCCCATTCTAATAATTGCTTCGGGGGTAATCTGGTGAAGGAAAATCTCATATATCTTTAGAACTTCAACCACAAATCTGCTTAAGGGGAACCGAAGCCCAGCCTTGAAGAAGCTTCGATAGATTACGACTTCATTCTCTTCAGGAACAGGAACAGTCCTGTCTCCGTTGTCAGCCCTCACAATAGATATGTCTCGAAAATACCTTCCTCTCATGTTATCAAGATGACTCTGTCTGATAGTCGATTTCCCGAAGACTGTGTGACTTGGTCGCCAGGGCCGATCTTTGGAGTCTTCGCCCCCGCTTTCCGCATCATAACTATCATTGTCATCGGTATCTTCATATAAGCCTTCTAGAATTTCTTTTGTAATCTTTTCTATATTGGTCTTTGCAATTGACTCGATGAATCCAGCAGTCTTTTCCTCAAGAAGCTTCTCCTCTTCGGTTAGCTTCGTTTCAGCAACTTTCTTCTTATCTTGAGACATCTTATCTTCGGAATTGACGAAAATATGTCCTTAAATCCGAAGCTTAGAAAATTTAAGAAACTAAGCAATTGTTGGAAAGCAAGAGCTAAGAAATCAAGCAAAGCAAAGCAGGCGTACCAAATGTGCTCGGGGTGAGTTCTTATTTATACGCCCAGCGCGCTCCAAGTTGGAGGGCCCCGTCTGTCATTGACTGTTGTTATTCTAGCAAAGGGAAGGTGTTTTTTTGGACCTTCGGCTTAGGGCCTTCGTCCATATTGCAATCTGAATTCATTATTCTAACAAATTAACCTTGCGAGGGGCTACTGTTGGGGGCCTTCGTCTTCCGAAGGTCCTCAAAACATGATTTAACAATGTTTTTGGAGTATAATACATGAACAGGTACCTTCGGACTCGGATCAGAACCACAATATGAAGAAGTACAAAGAATGTGAAGGTTGGCGCAGAGCCGAAGCTATGCGCATGGGGACCTTCGGCATGATAGCAGAAAGGGGAACCGACTTAAAAGGGAAAAGGCTATTTAGACCTCGATGAATTACTATAGAATCATTAGCAAATGTAAAGGGTATGAATGTAATTTTACATGGGTTGTGTCCCATGCCTATAAATAGATGAACAGTGCTCCCGTACTGTACACGCTGACTTGGCATTTGCTTTTGTGTCACGCTTGTACTTTTGCCTTCTTTCAAGCCGAAGGTACATTTGTAACTTGATATCATTTTTATTTTTCCATGATAATAAAATAGAAATGAGCTGATAATGATACATAAATGTTCATGTTATCTTTCACATTTCATGTGATTCTCTTTTTCACTATCATGTGTCGTAATGATGAAGGTATGTCCTTCATGTCCTTCGTCCGAAGATCGTTATATCCCAAGGGGAAATAATGCTTCGAAGGACGAAGGACATTAACCATTTAACCTCTTTTTGTGTTGCCTTGTTCTTAATTCATAGCATTTGAGAACAAGTCCCCAACAATTATACTCCAGAAACATTGTTAAATCATGTTTTTGAGGACCTTTGGAAGACGAAGGCCCCCAACAGTAGCCCCTCGCAATATTAATTTGTTAGAATAACGAATTCAAATTGCGATATGGACGAAGGCCTTAAGCCGAAGGTCCGAAAAAACACCTTCCCTTTGCTAGAATAGCAACAGTCGATGACAGACGAGCCCTCCAATTTGGAATGCACTGGGCATATAAATAGGAACTCACCCCGAGCACATTTGGTACGCTATCTGCCGCCTGCTTTGCTTGCTCAATTTTTTAGCTCTTGCCTACCAATGCTTGCTTGGTTTTTCTAGACTTTATAAGCTTCGGCTTTAAGGACACATTTTTGCCATTTCCGAAGAGAAGATGTCTCAAGACAAAAAAATTTGTTGCTGAGACGAAGCTGAGCGAAGAGGAGAAGCTCCTTGAGGAGAAGACTGTTGGATTTGTTGAATCAATAGCAAAGACAAATACAGAAAAGATTACTAAGGAAATTCTAGAAGGCTTATCTGAAGATACTATGACAGCGACAGTTATGATGCGGAAAGTGGATGCGAAGACTCTGAAGATCGGCCCTGGCGACCAAGTCATGCAGTCTTCGGGAAATCGACTATCAAACAGAGTCATCTTGATAATATGAGAGGAAGGTATTTTCGAGATATGTCTATTGTGAGGGCTGACGCAGACATGGCTGTTCCTGCCCCCGAAGAAAACGAAGTTGTGATCTACCGAAGCTTCTTCAAGGCTGGGCTTCGGTTCCCGTTGAGCAGATTTGTTGTTGAAGTTTTAAAGACATATCAGATTTTCCTTCACCAGATTACTCCTGAAGCAATTATTAGAATGGAGATCTTCGTCTGGGCTGTGAGAAGTCAAGGTCTGGAGCCAAGTGCAAAATGTTTTTGCAGCATGCATGAACTCTCGTATGAGACGAAGCCCTGGGGTAAGGAACAATATCATAACAATTTTGGTTGCTATGGCTTCGTTGCTCGTTCTAGCTCAAGCTGCCCAGTGCCAACTTTTCGGAAGAGGTGGCCTAGGGCCTGGATGGAAGAGTGGTTTTATGTAAAAAATGATTTGAAGGCGAGAGAAGATATTAAAGAGATCATCATGCGCCCCATCTGGTCCCGCTTCGGTCTCCGAAAACCGAAGGTAGAGATTGATGAGGCGGCTGAAGCATGCCAAAGGGCCTTCAGCACAGTTTGCGCTTTTATCGGGACAAGAGATTTAGTTCAAGAACATGTATCCTACAGGATATGACCACTGATAGACAGCTGGGAAATGCCAATGGAAACCATCACTAACCCTAGCGAAGGTGGTTTGGTTCGATTGAAATATACCTTCAGGTTTGGAGACCAATTTATCGAACCAGACGATGACTAGTGATGAACTACTTGGAGCATACTCCAAGTCTGACGATAATGCACTATCTGCGGCCTTCAGGAGCCGAAAAAAGAAAAGACTAAATAGGGTTTTTGATGCTATTGGATTTGTGTACCCTAACTATCGGTACCCGCCGCGGGGGCAGAAAAGAAAGGGTGCAACTTCTAGGAAGGCTGCTGCTTCAGCTGCTTCAAGCGAGCCCGCACCGAAGAGGAAAAAGTTGAAGGTCCTTACTCACCGACCGCGCTACATTGAACCGGCCATAGTGCCTGAATTTGGCGGTGAGACCTCTTCAGCTATTGAAGCCAAAGGACCTTCTCTTACGCAGAGGATTGAAGAGCCAGCTGCAATGCCGAAGACTGACAAAATTGAAGAACCGAGAATCGAAGGGACGCAAACATTAGAAGTTCTAAGCCCTTCGGCAGGAGTGGAGGTGCCAAAGACACAAAAAGGTCTAGCAGCGACCCCAAGAGAAAAAGGATGGCTAGTGTACTAGATGTGCTGGAAACAATAAAAGCTTCAAGCTCTACTCCAGGGAAAGTTGCCAAGGCTTCGAAAGCGCAGATTGAAACCGAGACAAAGCTAACCGAAGCCGAAGCTACAATGAGCCGGGCTGACGCCGAAGCTGGGCCTTCAGAGCCCGCCAAGGAGAAATCCTCGGAAATTGGAGAAAAGGCAGCGGAGGAAGAAGCTATAGAACAGATTTTGCCTGAAAAAGTTGCCGCTCCTACTCCCGAAGCGCCTTCCGAAGTCCTTGATTATATTATTCGACACGCTTCGGGAAAAAGATTATCTGAAGAAGAAATTTTTGAAGCTAAACACTACGCCCGAGAACTGAAGTACCCGAAAGGGGCCTTAGTGTTTAATGGCACAGACGAAAATGACTTCTTATATTGCCTCCCAGACAACAAAGAATTATCTGTCTGCCGGGAGATGGCCAGAAGTATGGGGTTCCCGAAGCTTGAAGCTAGCCTCTGCGCCATGACGAAGGACGATCTTGCGGATAGCCTTGCATATAACAGTCTGAAGGTACAAAAATTGTATATTTGGAAGTTTATGAATTTTGAATTATTCTTTTGTTCTTATATTAACCCATTCATTCTTTTCATATAGGGTTTAATACTTAGCAACGCCTTAAGGGCGCAAAAGAATGTCGAAGACGGGAGTTGCACTATTGCCCTCAACAACCTTCGAACAGAGGTTATCAAGCTGAGGAACGAAGCTTTGGAAAAAGACAAAATTCTACTTACATTGGTGGACAAAGTAAAGGGGGATGAAGCTAACTTCAAGGCTCAATCTGAAATCCAAAGGAATGAGATTGAAAACCTTCAAAAACAACTGGCCGAAGCCAAATTGAAATGCGCTATTGCCGAAGCTGCCCGAGATGCCAGTGAGTACTGGAAAAATTATTTTGAAAAACAGTTGCAGAGCTTCGCTCATCAAAAGAAAGATGTTTTGAAAAATCTGTAGAATGCGTCAAAAAGATAAAGACTAGCTTCGCCAATGTGGGCGCGTACTCGAACGAAGACAACTTCATAAGAGGTGATCCTGAGGGCGTAATTGAGTGGATCAGCAGCGAAGCCGAAGCTTTTGAAGAAATTTTGAGCGACCGCGGGGACGTCTGCACGTTCTCTGGTGCGAGGGGAATTGCAGCTATTTTGGAGAAAGCAGGGTGCGAACATGTTAAAATTTTGGCCCAGGTCGAAGCTGCTTTCTCTATTGATGATACGAAGGACCCCTCGACCGAAGCAAGCTTAATAGGCGGAAAATTTTTCACTGATATCTGGGAAAATGGCGGCCGAGGGATGGCCCATGAAATAATGAAAAAGAGCGAAAAAGACATTCATGACGCTCGAGAAGCAACAAAAGCAGCTGAAAAAGCTGCGGAACTTGAAAGACGGATAGGTATTACTTAATGGCTTTTAACTTTGTTGTTTTTTTTTTGTGATTTCGAACTAATTTATATCTTCTACTGCAGTTGAACTATCTCCTCCCCCAGAGCCATTCGACCCACTGGCCGACCTAGAGACAAAGAAAGCAATAGAAATTATTAATATGGCCGAAGCTATTGTAGATGAAGTTGTCACCAAATTACTAACCGAAACTGTAGAAAAAGTCATGAAGGAAGAAGAATAGCTATTTGTAAAAACATTGCTAGAATATTAATGTAGCATTTGCTGGACTATGCTTGTAATATTCGGTGCTCATGGGTTTTGAATGTAATATATGAATGGTTTTGTAATTCATTTCTTTGCGATGCATGAAACTTTAATGTACATATCGTTTTTGAGCCTTCGGCGAAAAAACACCTTCCCTTCTTTTCATGCTTCGTAAAGAAGAGCTTTTTTGCTTCGTAAAAAATCCTCCAAGCGTCGCAAAAACATTAATGCTTCGTCAACAATAGATTTTTTCCTCCACATCAGAGCTGATGAAGTTGTATTTCTTCAAAACTTAATTTGTGCCTTAGCACAATTTCACTTTTTCGAAGCATTCTCCGAAGGTCAACATTGTATCCCCTTCTTGTGCCATTGATGCAATATGATGTATGATGTTATGTTATGCGAAATGATGTGATGATGCTATGTTATGCAAAATGATATTTATGCTGAAGACACACACTCACAACCCCATAGTGGAATACACAATCTCTTTGCCGCTTATTTTTCGGCTTCACCGCTTATTTTTCGGTGTATCGGCGCTGACTTTTCGCTGTAAGTTCTGCATTCCCTTAGGAACGTCATTTGAACTTCTTCGCCTTCTATTTTGGCGGTATTCACGTTGACTTTTCGCGCTTCGCCTTATATTTCATCGGTATTTGGCTCTGCATTCCCTTTGGAACAACTTTTGAGCAGAAAACTTACACTGCGCTCCCTTAGAAATGACTTTTTGTATCTTTGGCGAACTTACGCTGCGTTCCTTAGAATGACTTTTTGTAGCTTCGGTGATACTTGTAATGTGATTTTTAGCCCCGCGTTCCCTTAGGAACGACTTTTGTGCTTCAGCGACTTTTTGGACTTCGTGAGTCTGTGGAGAAGATATATTTCACTATGGCAAGAACGAAGCTATTACAAGAAATTGAAAATGACAAAAGAACTAGGTTTTCAATAATTGTTCCTTATTAAAAAAGAAAATAACAACGAATGTAAAAACTGTTTCAGGGGTAGGATATCTCTTAATATATATGCTTCGATTCTGGCACAGTACTGTTGAATGTACGAGCTTCGGACTCCTCCCTAAAATCTCGCTGCTGATGGGTCTGTTGGCTCCCTTCTAGCTGCTGGCTTCGTGAATATACAGGTTGTAGTGGTGGCGGAGGTGGGGTTGTGGCCAAGATGCCTGTGTCTGACTAGCCGAAGCAACAGACGCTGCAGGATGGTTACCCACATACTCTGGTATGTAGGGTGAGTGATATGAAGCAGTATGCATGACCTGCTTCATCTCGTTCTGCTGAGCTGCGGCTTCTGCTATTTCCTTTTGTTTTTGAATGGTGACATGGCACATCCTTGTAGTATGGCCCTTGTCCTCACCACAGAATAAGCAATAAATTTTTCTAGGCTGATCCCCAAACCTTCCTCCGAAGCCCCTGGCACCTCTGCCTCTTGGAGCTGGCGGCCGGAAAGAGCTTTGTTGCTACCCCGAAGCTTGCGAGGAATATTGTGGCCTCTGTTGTTGACTTCCTCTATTGTCACTCTGGGTGGAGGGGACTGACCTGACATGCCTTGGGTGGATTCTTCCTCCGAAGCCCCTGGTCATCTCAGAGAACCTGTATGCTTCCTCCCTTCTTTGGCGAAAGTCATTGTTAGCCCGGATGTATTCATCCATCTTTTGAAGCAGCTTCTCCAAAGTCTGTGGAGGCTTTCTAGCAAAATACTGGGCAGTAGGTCCTGGACGAAGCCCCTTGATCATGGCCTCAATGACAATTTCATTGGGCATTGTAGGTGCTTGTGCTCTCAAACGCAAGAACCTTCGGACGTATGCCTGGAGATACTCCTCATGATCTTGCGTGCATTGAAACAGAGCCTGAGCTGTGACTGGCTTCGTCTGAAAGCCCTGGAAACTTGTCACCAGCATATCCTTGAGCTTCTGCCATGAAGTAATAGTTCCTGGCCGAAGAGAAGAATACCACGTTTGGGCCACATTCTTAACTGCCATGACAGCTGCATTGCCTCCATATGAAGATATAGTTGCTTCATAACTCATCAAAAACTGCTTCGGGTCTGAATGTCCATCATACATGGGGAGCTGAGGTGGCTTGTATGATGGAGGCCATGGGATAGCCTGCAGTTCTGCTGCCAAGGGAGAAGCATCGTCAAAGGTAAAGGTATCATGATTGAAATCATCATACCATACATCCTCGTTGAAGAAGCCTTCTTGGTGAAGCTCCCTATGTTGGGGCGTTTGCTCTTATTCATCTTGAGCAAGATGGCGTACTTCTTCAGTGGCTTTGTCAATCTGCCTTTGAAGATCAGCTAGTCGGGCCATCTTCTCTTTCTTCCTTTGTACTTGTTGATGAAGCATCTCCATGTTTCTGATTTCTTGGTCCAACTCCTCCTGGAGTGTTGGACTAGTGGCCTTTCTCTTCTGGCTTCGGGCCTCTCGAAGAGAAAGGGCCTCCTGGTTTGGGTCCAGTGGCTGCAGAGCGGCAGCCCCTGTCGCTGAAGCTTTCTTCGGTGGCATGACAAAGGTCAGTGCTTGCCGAAGGTGGTCGAAAAGGATTCACCGGAGGTGGGCGCCAATGTTGAGGACTTGTTCTCAAATGCTATGAGTTAAGAACAAGGCAACACAAAAAATGTCAAACGTTAATGCCCTTCGTCCTTTGAGACATTATTTCCCTTAGGATATAATGATCTTCAGACGAAGGTCATGAAGGACATACCTTCATCATTGCAATATGCGATAATAAAAGGAGAATCATATATAATGTAAGAAATAACATGAATAATTATGTAATATTATCAGCTCATTCTTATTTTATTATCATGGACAAATAGAAATGATATCAAATTACAAGTGTACCTTCGGCTTGATAGAAGGTAAAAGAACAAGTATGACGCACGAGCAAATACAAGTCAGCGTGAACAGTACGGGAGCATTGTTCATCTATTTATAGGCACGGAACGCAGCCCATGTAAAATTACACCCATGCCCTTTACATTTACTAATGACTCTATAGTGATCCATCGAGGTCTAAATGGCCTTTTCCCTTTTAAGTCGGTTCCCTTTTCTGCTATCATGCCGAAGCTCCCTTGCGCGTAGCTTCGGCGCTACGTCAACCTTCGTATTCTTTGTGCTTCTCACACTGTGGTTCTGATCCGAGTCCGAAGGTACCTGTTCATGTATTATACTCCAGAAACATTGTTAAATCATGTTTTTGAGGACCTTTGGAAGACGAAGGCCCCCAACACCCGTCCCACGCGGCCCACCTTCCGCGCGCCCACCAGAGCGCCACGCCCATCCCTCCCCCACTGACCGACCGGCCCCACCCATCAGTCACGCCCTCCCTTTCTCTCTTGCACCCGCCTTTCCACTGACAACCCAGTCCCGCTCGTCAGCTCTCTCTCTCTCGCGCGCGCGCCCATGATCGGCCATCGACGTGATCAGCGCTGGCCACCGTCCGCCACGTCTCCTTCCATTACTCGCCCACCAGCCGAATTGGCGCCTTGCGTCCCCGCTCCTGTGATCGAGCCATCCCATCACCACCACCTGTCGAGCCATCTCGTCGCCACTACTGTGCGCCATCATCACCGTCGCAAGCTTGCCTCGCCGGTGCATGCCACCTCCTCCTCCCCCCCTCTGCCCGGTCGCCTATAAAAGGACCGCCCCGAGCTCCCCTAGCTCCTCACACCAGCCTCGACCATCCCTCACCCCTCCCCCGAGCTCAATCGAGCCAGCGTCGCCGCGCTCTCCCTCCGCTCCGGTGAGTTCTCTCTCCCCTCTCTAGTAGCCTAAGGTTCAATTCAGTTAGCTCATGAACATCACCACCTCTCTACGATCACGAGACACCACTTTCGCCTCCCCGTCATGCTCAGTGGTCTCACTAGCGACCTCACTATCGCGGGAGCCCGCCACCTCGCCGTGGACCGGCCACCCTAAACGCCTATCGGTCAAATTGACCCCTCCACCATGACACCCTACCCCTACCCATGCTTCGCCACCTCCCCAACCACCCAGAAACTGGATCACCGACGGAGAACCACCATCAAGCTCTGGTGACCGATTTTCCTCCCGGCCGACCCCCCCCCCCCCCCCCCCGTCTCGTCCCCCTAACGTCGTTTCCCCTCCCTTGCTGGCACGTGGGCCCGCGCTGTGGCGGAACCGCCCGAATTATTCCAACTTAAGTGCCTAAGTCATGTCTTAGAGGCTAGACCACACTTAAATGGGAATAACATGTCAGTCCCTCGGATCTAGTCCGACGAGGCCACTAACAGGATCAAGTACCACGTACTCACTCGATGGTTAGGCACAGAGCAAATACAATAAAGCATAAAACCATACATTGAGGAGTATTAAATTTATTACATCATCATCGGAGTTTTAGCAAAAGTAGTCGTCATTGTTCGGAATGCAGCGGAATAAAACTAACGATAAATAAATAGAGAGAGGGGGAAGCATGTCCCATCACTCCTCATGCTCCTCCTCAGCCGAGGCAGGGTCCCACTCGACTGTCCATCCCGGTGGCAAGATGGACGGCCAAGTCACTCCAGCAACCATGTCCTCCAGAGAACCTATAAAATTATGCCACAAGCAAGGCTGAGTATACTAATACTCAGCTAGACTTACCCGGTGTGAGGAGTCTACTCCTCTACCTCTAGACATGCAGCTGTTTGGCTGAGGGGTTTGGTTGCCAAAAGCACTAGCTGAGTCTAAAAATCAAGTTTTAGCTTTGTCAAGTTTTAGTGTGACTCTCTTAAGACTAAATGTGTACTATCTACTCATTCATGGTATCAAGCAATTTAACAATCAACATCATTTGCCAAACCATCACATTTCCACTTGTTACTCAATGCAGTACAATGGATCAAGCAGTCTCATTAGCTGCGAGAAGCAGACGATTCGAATCGAGTTTTTATCCTTGCAAGGTAAACCTAAACACACGATGTGGCGAGGCACTCCGTCCCCACACACATCAACCGTCCCCGTCGATTCTCCGTCAGCAGATCAGGGCTCACTGCCTTGGCGTACAATGCCTCACTGACCCCGACTGCCGTCGTGCAGTGACTGCACTTGTACCCACCATAACCGGAATGGGAGACCACGTCTCAGGTCGCGTGAGGGGTAAAGTCCACTGCCAGGTTCAATCAGGTACTAGGCTTACCGATTTACCATATTTCTCGGCATGTGCTTAGTACGTTCAAACGCTTGACACAGGTATCCGCACGTTAATCCTTATTCCAATTCCATCTTGTAGCCCACGCATCCCCATGGATCCGTGTCTATCTACCAATATCAGTATGATATGAAAGTAGATACAACCAATTTTCTGACCTCGCGCGAGTGCTAGAAAAATCACTCGACTTCTACCGAGATCCCTAATTAGCAAAGCAGTTATTTGACCTAGCATACTAGTATCCATCTCAAAGGAAATCCTGAGGTAATGCAACTAGGGTTTCAGGCAACTCCTACACTTAAGTGCACAATACAAGCCTACAATCATTAAGTGCAGTAAAATAATATATAGAACAGGTTATGCATAAACCGGGGCTTGCCTTCCAAAGCTGGGGCAGGCAGATCCTCTGGGGCAGGCTCTGGTACTGGATCCGGGGCTACCTCCTGAGCAACTCCTTGCTCTGGCACGAGGATGTACTCTCCGCCCACGAGGTTGCAATCTATCGAATGCAATGAATAAGAATATGTATGCTATGATTATGCAGGATTTAGTAATCATTATGCTAAGTGAAGAAAAACTAAGTTAGTTAGTAACTTAGGGTTTCCTGGTCATACGTGGCTCTTAGTGGTTTATGCTTATCAATTTAGGTTTGGGTTTTGTCTAGGGATAAGCATAGTGGATTGAAACTTGGATTGTCCCTTAGATGTTTTAGTAGGCATTTAAGTGGGGGTTTGCTGGTTTGGTTAGGGTAACATTAGTTTCCACCATTAATCCCCCTTTTTCCTTTTCTATTTATGATTTTTGAGTGTGTTTGAACTACAACAGTGATATAAGTTTTTCCAAAAATTCTATAAAAATTACAGTGGGTACTATTGGTCACTGTAGCCTGTCCTATAAATTTGGGGTCCAGAATAATTAGAATAATCCTGGGACAAAATAACAAAAGTTGGGGCAAAGGGGGTCACTTTGCACTACAACTCTTATCTAGGGGTGGGTTCTGTCCTCAGGGTCATTTTTGCTGGTATCTAAAGGTAATAACATGCTTCTGTGCCAAAATCACAGAAGGTTATTTGGTGGTTATTTAGTTGTGATTTTCTAAAGTTTAATGTTAAAAAGGCACTTACTACTAACTTGTTATTTGAAAAATGTCAAACAACAGAACTTATAATTTTTCTAGGTTTATAAATACAAAACATTTGTTGTCCCAAGGTTTGGGGTGTTTTCTCTTCAGGGTTATTTTTCTAGGGTTTTTCTAAGTTTTCCTTGTTTTCCTAAAATAAAAGGTATTTCATTTCTTTTGTGCTAAACAAGGGTCTAATAAAATTTTCTAGTGAACTATACTGAATAAGAAAGCTAACAAAAATATGGGTGCTCCCTGGTTCTTTATTTAAACCACCTTTTATATTTTTTCAACTTTAAGCAAAAAGTGATTTAAATGGCAAACTCTATCTTAATGGGGTGTACAGAGGGGTTTATTATTTTTAAACAGGTTAGGAAGTGATTAAGTACTTCTCTAAATTTTCTTAACCCCAGTCTAATAGTGTAGCTATTTTTCCTTATTTCATTAGCTTTTGACCAGTTAATCATTTAAATCAAAACTTTAAAGTTTTCTGTAACACTTAGAAGTTTTATATTTTTTTCTAAGTAGTTTACATCATTTAGGATCTGGCAAAATTGGTTTGACTCGATTTGGGTAAACCAAACTGAAGTTATGAGTTTTTCAAGTTCTGTTTGGATTTAATCAGAATATTTAAAAAGGTTTCCTGGAAAACCCATTTGCACCGAAGACCCTGGGTTCTTCCTAAACTAATCCTTTCAGTTATACCCCTGCGCTACTATTCCCCTGAGTCGCTGACAACGCACAAAACCCCCTGGCCTTTTCTTCTTCTCCCCCGAGGTCCCTCCCCTTATGTAAACAGTAACCGCGGAAAGGAATAGGGCGGCGCGGCTTACCGGCGGCGAGAGAGGTCCGGCGAGGGGCAGGGTTGGCTTCGGGAGGTCCTGGCGGTCACAGCGAGGTACGGCTCGACGACGGGGGTGGCCGGAATCGACCGGTCCACGCGCGCATGCGGGTGAACTCGTCGGCGGCGAGAGCTCCGGCCTAACCACGGTGATCTAGTTCAATTAAACGGCATGATGAGCTCCACGAGATGACGTAGAGGCTATGTGTGCAGTGAATCGGAAAATGGCGCAGAGACTCACCCGGTCCACGTGCGCCGGCGGGGTTCCGAACTAAGGCGAGCGTGATTGCGCCTTTTCGGTGGCGGGGGTCCTTGGTTCAAGCTCTAGCAAGCTTCACGGCCTCCTAGGGAAGCTACCTAGGGGCTTGGATCGAGTGGAGGAGGGCGGGAAACGGTTCGGCCACGGTGGTTGTCCTCGGGCGGCTCTGGCGGGTCGCGGAGAGGTCGCCGGAGCTATGGGCAAGCTCCGGGGAGTTCGACGCGGGGCAGAGGATGCAACGGGGAAGATAGTCGGGCACTGGGGCAGGCTTTATAGCCGTGGCGCGGGCGTGGTCACGGGCGGCCGCGGGCGCGCGGGGGTTCGCGCACGGGCGTGCTCTGAGCGCGCCCCCGAGTGTCAGCTCGCGTCGAACACGTGTGTGCTTGCTTCTGCCATGGTTCAACGGCCGATTTGAGCACCTTAGCGTGCAGATCTTGGCAAAACCACTGTGTACGGTCTCTTCCCTGCACCATATCCTGCCTTTTTGATGTGAGTCCCAAGCCAAGATACGGTCGGGGTAGGGAGATATAGGGGTGAGAAGTTGCCTCTGTCCTAGCTGTCCAAACCGGGACAAAAGCTATGCCAAGTCGTGTCAAACGACTTAGGGTGGGGTTCAACTTTCTCCAGGGTATTCTAGAGGTATTTTGGCGCCACTTTGTCAATTGGGTCAAATGTTTTTAAATTTTGAATGAGGGTGAACATGTTTGATCTTTGGCCAAGGGTTGGTTTTGGACTTAGAAAAAATTTGATTTTTCTTTTGTGCTCAACCCTTTGGTGAACCTTTTGGGGTTTTTCTGAAACCTTTTTGGGGTTACTTTCTTACTATTATTTGTAGGGTATTAAGTGCACTACATCTTTTATAATTGGCCCAAGACATGATCAAGTGGTTTTCATAGCTTTTTGGGTCATACTTACTTATAGTACTCCAATTGTCCACAGGGGGTGCATTAGGGTTTTGGGCAATTTCTCCCCCTTCTATGTGCATGGTAAGCCAAGGCATGACATCTAAGATAGGTTGCACTTATTTAGGATCTTGATTTCCAAGTTTGAATTCCTTTACTCAAGTTAAGTCACATATGATGATGGGCTTACTTGTGTAGTCTTAAGTGAAAACCCTAAGTAACACCTGAGGTGTTACACGCACCCACGGCGCTGTTCTCGCTAGCAGGCCGAGTTGGGCCGGCCGCCCACGTGGCCGCGCGCGCGAGCGCACTCGCTGGGCTGAAATCGCCCCCGGGCCCAGCTAACCAGGAACCTTTTCCTTTTCCCTATTTCTTTTCCTATTTTCATATATATGTATACTATGTTGATATTTCATGCACCAAAAATAAGTCCAAATATTCTCTAGGTCGCATAATAATAATAATACTTGGAACTTGACACACTTTGCTAAGCCACAATGATTGATGTAGTGTTTATTGCATGTTTGTGCTAGGCGAAGAGGGATCCGACCCTCCGGAAAGCATAGCTCTGGAAGAAGGGCAGGAGCCCGACCTCTCGGAAATAGACCTTTCGTGCCAAGAGAACTTCGACGAAGGCAAGTCCATTATTCCCTTGATGCATGAATTACCTATTCTTTCTACCACTGCCTAAGCCAGGGATAAGGGTTGGGTCCCTTGCATTGTGAGTAGAGAGATGGCCAGCATTAAAGAATATCTTTTGAGTACAAAATGTGGGTTGAGGAAAATGGTGGTTTTTCTAAAAAGTAAAATATTTTCAAAAGTGTATGATTAAGGGTATTCACCCTTATCACCTTTTGAGTGGGATAGTCAGGGACTCCCTGGTTTAGGGGAGGGCCTCAGGTGTTGGCTCAGCCGGGTTAGGTGTGAGCAGGAGGATTGTCCCCTCATATAAGGACCGGTTTGTCATCCTTCACTACGTGTACTCATGACAAGTACAACCACTCCAGACTGTATGAGCAGTCACTCAATCTGAACTTGTACGGTCCAAACCCCAGGGTTATGATGGCTGGGGAGCACCGGGAGGATAAGGAGCGGGAATGTTTTGTCCGGTTTGGGCATGGCAGTGGCATGACTCCTTCTGGTATAACCGTTAAGGTAAGGACGTGCAAGGAAGGAAAGAGATTCGGATTCGGGTCTCATTGGCCATGAGACCGCAGAGCCGGACTAGTGGGTAAAGTGTACCCCTCTGCGCAGAGTTTGAAACCTATTCGAATAGTCTGTGTCCACCGGTATGGACGAGTCTGGTGTGGTATGGCAATTAGTGTTTTTGATCTCTGTAAATAGGGAAGTGTGTGTGGGTGTTTTTGGAAATAAAAACAATGCCACGGGAGCGGGAAGCTCAGTGGTGGTTGAGTGTGAAAATGTGCTACTTCTCTCTCTAGGATAAACCATCAAAGTATAGCCTTTCTCTGAAAAAGAAAAGAGTGACTTCAACTCCACCATACCAAGCATGTACTGTATAGGCCTCTATCTCTTTACAGGCGGGATGGGCTTGCGGAATAACTAGTGTATTCACCCAGATTTATTTATGTTTTTCAGCAGCTGAAGACTTCTTTTCTGCTATGTTCGACTAGAAGGGGGTTGGGTCTGCACCCAGTCTGCCTGTGGCTTGGGCTAGATGATCTTCCATTGTGCTTTGTATTCTAGGCTCGCTAGAGCTTGTATTTTGGTATTGTAATAACTATCATTCAAAACTCTGTACTATTTGAAGTAAGGAATGTGTTTACTAGCCTTCTGGGACTAGTAATTGTTTCACATTTGAGTCCCAAAGGATCGGGACACTTCACCCCCGTGGGCTTGGGATTCTGTATTAAGATGCTGGGGTGCCGTAGGATATGTTGGGAAGTTTTTGCTGGGATGGATGGAGATTTAGGTAACAATCCTTCTAAAAAAAATTATGTGCCGGACCGTTCGGTTGGATACACGGATCGTCCGGCGGTATACGCGGAGTGTCCGGCCACGTGGTCGGACTGTCCGTTGTTGTATGCGGACCGTTCGTCGCTGTATGCAGACCGTCTGACTGGGTAGTTTAGGGTTTACGCAGTACGTGGTTGCTCGGGCACATGTCTCGGTAACTCCGTAAAAATGGGACCGACCATTGTTGGCCCAGACGGTCCGCGCTCATGTGCGGACGGTTCGGATATGTGCAGATCAGCTAATCTATTGCTGATGTGCATAGGAGGTTGTGGTTGCTCGGGGTATTTGTCTATCGGCATCCCATAAAGGGTTGTGAATGGTCGTGACAACTTGTAGCCGATGAATTACGCGTGTTTACCCCCAATTCAACCTCGTGCGACGGAAAATTTGCGACGGTAGATTTATCGAACGCACGAACTAGCCTCCTACAATCCTTTTGCATACCCCCTACGATATTTTTCATTTGGTCTCGCTGCTCATCTATATAATTTTTAAGAGGTTGGAGTTCATTTGTGTTGCTTAGCTCGGGGGTAGTTGTGGTAGGTCGAAGTGAATCCAGATCCGTCGCCCATTGCCAAACGACCTTGAAGTTGGCCAGGAACTTCGCCTTTGCTTCTTGGATCAGCTGCTCCTTGTGCTCCTCGAACTGGAGTTGTTCATCAGTCGGCAAGGTTTCCCAAGTCGGCTCTATGATATTGTTGGGGGAGACTTCAGAGTTATCCCTTTAACCGACCATTGAGGGCCGATCTGACGGGTCTATATGTGTTGTCCCCAGCGGAGTCGCCAAAAGTGTGTTGGTGCCTTTTTGGGCGCCAATCACTGCGTGAGAACCGGCGGTGGTGCTCTCTGCACAGGCATAGACGGTCCGTGACCTGGCGTAGGGTTAGGGTTTCCTGCCAGTCCGCGCCCTAGGGCCGGACGGTCCACGTGTGCGCAGGGGCGGCGAGGATCACCGACGGCGCCTAGATCTCGCTCCCAGGAGGGACCCCTTCGGGGAGGAGAGATCCTAGGTGTTGTATAGGCTCGGCAGGCCGACCTAGACTCCTCTAATCGACGTAGAGTCGAAGAGAAGCGGAGCATTTGGTATTGGAAGGCTAAACTAGAACTAGACTAGAACTACTCCTAAATGTACAACAAATAAATGCGAGATAAACTGATTATTGATTCGATTGATAGTAATTAATCGCCTGTATTCCTCTATATTTATAGGGGAGGGGGCTGGACCCGTTACAAATAAATTCACCGAGCTAATTCTGAGAATCTAGCCAACAACTGTAGCAAGAAACTCGGGACCCTAATTGGTTCTGCGCACGCGCGGACCGTCTGGACCACCAGTGCGGACCGTCCGGCCACTCAATTTGGTGCTCAACAATAACAGTTAGATATTCTTGATTATTGTCAATACAAATACAAATAAACGATTGTTGAGTGATTTACCAAGTTCTAGAGTTTATTGTGTGGAATGACCATGTTCTATGTCATGTTTACCTTTTGTTTTCTTGTATTTTTCTATCTGATGAGAGACTCATTTAGGTGTTCACTTGGTGAAGTTACAAATAATGATGACCATTATAAAAAAGCATTGGAAGTCTCAAATAATAAATCTGCGCGAGCTATGGTAAATTTGATGTTAATTCTTTTCAGTTTCCTTGATCATCTTGTTTGCGAAGGATCATTGTATACATGAATTGGATTAGGGAATGGTATTGATGACAATAGGATAGCTCATTCATCTAGCACCAATGTTTTGAGACCAAGGTTTGAGAGTTTCAAACATGTTTTGATTTGAGCATGCTTCCAATTCTCTTGATGAAACTTAAAAGCTTCAAGACAGGTTTTATATTTGTATTGAAGTGAATAGCCTCTTAGTGTCTAGTCTGATTAATCTGTAGGCTCAGCCTTAATCACTTCTGATCTGTAAGTGTTTTTGGGAGAAGCGTAATCTTTTCTGAGATTACCATGAATATGGTAGTGGAATAACCAGAAAAAGAATGTGGAGTTATAAATCAGTTTGATAAGTGATATGTGGTAATGATTTTGTACAATCATATGTTAAAAAATTGATTCTGTACAATCCATGTCTTTCACAAACATCTATCTGCTTTGAAGTGCTCTCAAACCTACATGTTCAAAGTAGGTGCTATTTTGTTTTATGGTTGGGCTTGGAGCAATAAATCAGATTTATTGATGAATCTGATATAGACTCACAGAAAACTTCTAGTTTCCGAACAGTTCAGAAGTCAACTCAAATTTCAGGATTCTCCCAAAATGAGTAAAGAAGCACCATTATTTTTCATGTCGTCCGCGAAAGGGCCTCTAGCCTAGTGCTTAAAGGCTTTCGAGTTCCGAGTAGTACCTCCAAGTCCAGGGTTCAATTTCCCTCGGGGGCGATTTTTCCAGCTTGGTTAAAAAATCTCCTCATTGTGTCCCATCTGCTCTCGGGTTACGATGTCCTGTGCACCACCCTCCGTTGGGCCGTTACAGAGTGGACGGTTGACGCCAGCCCAATAGTGATGGGGGACCGGAGTTCGGGGATTTTTTGGCTAGAACCATTGTTTCGGTCTCTTAGTTTAATACCAGGAGGGCGGCCATTTCAATGTCAACTACATGTATTAAATATAGTCTAATTATAAAACTAATTACATAGACGAAGACTAAACGACGGGCAATATTCTGCCAAATTCTTTTGTTTTTTTGTTTACCCATCTATTGGCATATACAACTATCTATCAGTTATGAGACAAAATCGCATGTGTAATGCTGCTACTGTGACAGAAAAGGTACAACTTATGTAAAATTATAGGTGATATAATCTGTAAAGGTCCTTAACAGAATAGAAATGGTTATTCTATTGTTGCTTTCATTGACAATAACATCAGTGGCACAGATCGAAATACATTTTCACAACTCACGATTTTTTGTCCTCCCCCGTTATCCCGATCACTTTACTTTTGCCACGATTCGTTAATGTGTATTCACTTCACTACCTTTTAGATTTATCTTATCGTGAGCACAAATACCTTATTGGTGTAGTCTATAGTACAAAACGATGTTTTCTATGACCATATGCATGATCTACTCCAAACAGCCTAATGGGAGAAGTCTCATATCAAAATCTAAGTTAGATGAATGAATTTATGTAACATATAATTTTGTTCACCTATATCTATACCACTATATAATCCACCAGTTTACACTTTACAAACCTAACCAACCAAATCACCTCACACCATAACCTCCACTAAATTCACCAAACAAATTGCACCCGAACTTAACACACTATCAAAACCAACGGTTCAGATCGCTGCATAACCCCTCTTCCTTACCCACTCAAATCTAATAGACAATATTATTTGGATTATCCATCATCCTTCCCCTCCCTCTTCCTTGCATCCCCTCCCCCTTCCCTTCACTCGCGTTGCCGCCGCCATCAACCCCTCCCTCACGTCGTTGTCGACCCATTTCATCTCATCCGCGGGATTATAGCTTTAGCATGTGCTATATATATGAGTAGTAATCATTTATATATTTATTCTATAGGATTTTTAATATAAATGCCAAGACAAAGTATTAATATATATATATATATATTAATGATATGAATATATATATATATATATAATTTATCAAATATAATGATTTAAAATAAATTAATATATTATAATACATAGACAATATATTCTCTTCTGTATGAGTTGGTGATACAATCTGTACTAAAGAACCTTTTTAGTATTAGTTGATAGCTAGAAGCAATATTAAAGGGACGTCCGGAGTGTGGCTTCTCTGCGACCACATAACCCCTATAGTACCGCTTGATATTAAATTGATGTCCTTAACATCATTATCCTTTGACCACATTGCTTTTTTTTAATATCGATTAAGTCACTAACCAATGATAAAGGCACCGAAACTAAAGACTACTTAGTCTTGGTTGTACTGATTGGAAATTCGATACCATCATCGATTCCCAACCGTTATTAATAACCTTAGGGCTTGTTTAGTTAGAAGGTTTCATTTACCCCTTAATCCCCTTCCAATCAAACAAACCCTTAACATAGAAGCATTCTACAATGCAAATGCTACTTGTCACTCGAAAAAAACTTGTACATAAACAAGCAAAGCATGAAGTTGTTTAGCTCATGTAATTACGATGATGATTGCTACAAAGGGTTTGTTTGTTTCCTCTTACTAAAATTAGTCTCTATCATATTGGATGTTTGGATGCTAGTTAGAAGTATTAAATATAGTCTAATTATAAAACTAATTACACATATGAGAACTAAATGATAAGGTGAATCTATTAAACCTGATTAGTTCATGATTTGATTATGCGATGTTACAATAAATTGTTGATAATGTATTAATTATGCTTAATAAATTTCTCATCATTTGGTCTTCAGCTGTATAATTAGCTTTATAGTTAGACTATATCTAATACTTGTAATAACTACTCAAATATATGATGTGATACATACAAAACTTTAGTTATAGAAACCAAACACCCCAAAATATATAAAGTTAAGAGTACAAAACTCAAAAAGATTATTTTTGAAAATAGTATAGTATATGCTCAAATTCGATGACAGTTTTATTATTTTCTGTCTCAACAACACAATGATAGTAATAAGACATCACTACATCTTTAAAACACGAGTTTCGTGGTGCATCTGGTTTGGCCAAAATCCCTCCATGCGCGTTGCTGCCAGAAATCCTTCCGCGCGTGTCCGTTTGTGTTGTATAAAGAATACTAGTATAATACCTGTGCTTTGCAACTAATATAGATTATTCAATAATTTTTAGTGCACAACGAAGCTTAACACACAAGTCAATTACCAGATAATGTTATCTTGAGAATCATAAGACTTCAATAATCATGTGTACCTTGCATTCGTAGATTCACATTTCTAATGTGCATCACTAAGCGAAGATTAAATCACAGACACAGTATCAGTAAAGAGAGCATTGTTTCCCCTAGAACAAAATCAAAACATACTAAATTAATTTTATGCTACTAAAAATAAATATTACGCTTCCCAAATATGGCCAAAAGTGTTTTGAGAGGGCACGATGAAGGGTGACCAGATGAATACAACATCTTTTAAGCTCACAAGTAAAGAGCAGAACATGAGAACTGAGAACCATGGGAACATATATTGGACTTAGCCACTTAGGAGGTCATTTATGTTAAGTAACCCTAATTAGGGTTATGTGGGCAAATACCGACTTTGCCCCTGATGGATCTCACATCTCTATATAAGGAACCTGTACACCCCTTCATATCACAGAGAAGAGAAAGAGGCCAGAGGCCCAACCCTATATCTTGTGTCTCGTGTGCTCTCTGTCGTGCTTTATGGGAAAGGGAACGGGCTCCTACGACTTCTCGTGCCCCTACTGCTGACGGGAGGGAAGAGAGCGGATCTGGTGATCCGTGGTAACGTAGTTCACAACACGTTATCAGCACGCTCTATCTCAATGTTGCTGCGGGATCAGATCTGCATCAACTCTCCGACAAGACGGCAGGTGTTGGGGGCCTTCGTCTTCCGAAGGTCTTAAAAACATGATTAACAATGTTTCCCAAATGTGATATATGTACAGGAACCTTCGGACTCGGAATGAAGTTGTACACAATATGAAAAGCATGGTCGGGACGAAGGTTGAACCAGTTCCGAAGCTACGCGCAAGGAAGCTTCGGCTCAGCAGCAGAAAAAGGAACCGACTTAAAGAGGAAAAGGCTATCTAGTCCTCGATAGATTGTCCTTAAGTCAATAGTAAACATAAAGGGCATGAATGTAATTTCACACAGGCTGCGCCCTGTGCCTATAAATAGATGAACAGTACCCCCGTACTGTTCACGCTGGCTTGTATTCACTTGTGCGTCACGCTTGGACTTTTGCCTTCTGTCAAGCCGAAGGTACAAATGTAATTCAATATTGTTCATATTCATTCATGATGATATAATAAAGATATATTAATGGTGTTATATGATTATTCATGTTATCTCTCATGTTTCATATGTGTTGGGGGCCTTCGTCTTCCGAATGTCCTCAAAAACATGATTAACAATGTTTCCCAAGTGAAATATAGGTACAGTAACCTTCGGACTTGGAACGAAGTTGTTCACAATATGAAAAGCATGATCGAGGCGAAGGTCGAATCATTTTCGAAGCTACGCGCAAGGAAGCTCCGGCTCAGTAGCAGAAAAGGAAACCGACTTAAAGAGGAAAAGACTACCTGGTCCTCGATAGATTGTCCTTAAGTCAATTTTAAACATGAAGGGCATGAATGTAATTTTACACAGGCTGTGCTCTGTGCCTATAAATAGATGCACGCTGACTTGTATTCACTCGTGCGTCACTCTTGGACTTTTGCCTTCTGTTAAGCCGAAGGTACAAATGTAATTCAGTATTATTTATGTTTATTCATGATGATATAATAAAGATATATAAATGATGTCACGCGATTATTCATGTTATTTCTCATGTTTCATATGCTTCTTCTTTCATTAATATAAACTGCGATGATGAAGGTACGTCCTTCATGACCTTCGTCTGAAGATCATTATATCCCAAGGGAAATAATGCTTCGAAGGACGAAGGGCTTTAACCATTAACATTTCTGGGTTGCCTTGTTCTTAATTCATAGCATTTGAAAACAAGTCTCCAACAATATGCTTCTTCTTTTATTAATATATACTGCGATGATGAAGATACGTCCTTCATGACCTTCGTCTGAAGATCATTATATCCTAAGGGAGATAATGCTTCGAAGGACGAAGGACTTTAACCATTAATATTTTTGTGTTGCCTTGTTCTTAACTCATAGCATTTGAGAACAAGTCCCCAACATTGGTGCCCACCTCCGGTGAACTCAATCGACCACCTTCGACAAGCCGTGACCTTCGTCATGCCGCCGAAGAAAACTTCTTCAGGGCTAGGGGCTGCACTGCAGCCACTGAACGTCAACCAGGACACATTATGCGAAGCTCGAACTCAAAAGAGGAAGGCTACAAGTCCAACACCCCAGGAGGAGGAGCTGGACCAGGAGATAAGGGATCTCGAAGCTATCCACCAGCAGGTCGAAAGGAAGAGAGAGAAAATGCTTCGTCTTTTCGATCTACAGAAGAAGATCGATGAAGCTGCTGAAGAAATATGTCATCTTACTCAAGATGACCAGGATTGAAGACCTCCACAAAGAGAGCTTCGTCAAGACAATTCCTACAATGATGATGATTGGTATGACGATTTCCATCATAGAAATTTTGCTTTTGATGAAGCTTCTCCTCTATCAGCAGAACTGCAGGCTACCCCATGGCCCCCATCACACAAGCCACCTCAGCTCTCCATGTATGATGGGCACTCAGATCCGAAGCAGTTCCTGATGAGCTACGAAGCAACTATATCTTCGTACGGGGGCAATATCGCAGTCATGGCGAAGTCCTTCGTCATGGCAGCCCAAAGTGTGGCCCAGACATGGTACTCTTCTCTCCGGCCAGGGACAATCACGTCATGGTAGAAGCTTAAGGACATGTTGGTCACCAGTTTTCAAGGGTTTCAGATGAAGCCAGTCACCGCTCAGGCATTGTTCCAGTACACTCAAGACCATGAGGAGTACCTTCAGGCATATGTCTCTTTTTCTCTTGCTGTCGTAGCGGGTAATGGTAATCAGGGTATACGAAGCCAATAACATCAAATACCCTGTTCAATCTTTTCTTGCCTCGACCCCCGAAAGTTGTGGACAAAGCATTATCTTCGACCTTGGAGTATGCCCCAAGTAGCTCATCACTGGTAGCTTCGATATATTTCAACCAGTCATCGTCTGGCTCATCAAACTTCTCCCTAAATCTGAAGGTATACTTCAATCAGACTAGACCACCCTCACTGGAATCGACAGTGATCTCCTTCGGCATATCCTAGCTCTCTACAAGTGGCCATACCCTAAAGGCTATATGCTCCTGAATTAAATCCCTCGTGCCAATGAAGGCACACATAGTAGAAAAGGCCTTCTGACATGCTTCAACTTTGCTGTCAATTTCCACCTTCGGCCTTCGGAGGCCGAAGCGAGACCAGATGGGGCACTGGATAATTTCCTTGATATCCTCCCTTTTCTTTAAATCAGTTTTAACATAAAACCACTCCTCCATCCAGGCCCCGGGCCATCTTTTCCGGAATGTTGGCACTGGGTGGCTTGCATTGGGGCGAGCAATAAATCCATAACAACCGAAGTTGTTATGGTACTGTTCTTTGCCAGTAGCCTTCGTCTCGTATGAAAGTTCTTGCATACTGCAGAAGCACTTCGCGCTTGGCTCCAGCCCCTGACTCCTTACAGTCCAGACAAAAATCCCCATTCTAATTATAGCTTCAGGGGTGATCTGATGAAGGAAGATCTGGAATATCTTCAATACTTCAACCACAAATTTACTCAGTGGAAACCGAAGGCCTGCCTTCAAGAAGCTTTGGTAAATAACAACTTCGTTTTCCTCCGAAGCAGGGGCAGTACTATCTCCTCCAACTCTGACAATAGACATGTCGCGAAAATACCTCACCCTCATAGCGTCAATATGACTCTATTTGATAGTCGACTTTCTGAAGATAGTATGACTTGGCCGCCAGGGCCGATCCTCAGAATCTTCATCTCCACTCTCTACGTCATAACTATCACTGTCTTCAGAATCTTCGGATAAACCCTCCATGATCTCCTTAGTAATTTTCTCTTTATTCCATGGACTCATAAAATCCAGCGATGAAAGGATCTGCAACTTTTTTCTCTTCATACAACTTCGTCTCCTCAGTTATTTTCTTCTCTTCAGTCATCTTCGTCTCTCCACTCATCTTCTTCTCTTCAAATTTGGAACAAACGTGCCTTTAAACTGAAGCTCTAAAAACTCGAAAATCAGGCAAGAGCTAATGAGCAAGAGCTAAAAAGTTTGAGAAAATAATGCAAACGGCAAAAATGGCGTATCAAACGCTGCCGCTATGGTTCATATTTATACGCCCAGTGCGTTGCAACTTGGAGGGCCCCGTCTGTCATTGAATGTTGCTATTCTAGCAAAGGGAAGGTGTTTTTTCGGACCTTTGGCTTAAGGCCTTCGTTCACGTCGCAGTTTAAATTAGTTATTATAACAAATTAATACTGCGAGGGGCTACTGTTGGGGACCTTCGTCTTCCGAAGGTCCTCAAAAACATGATTAACAATGTTTCCCAAGTGTGATATATGTACAGGAACCTTTGGACTCGGAATGAAGTTGTACACAATATGAAAAGCATGGTCGGGATGAAGGTTAAACTAGTTCCGAAGCTACGCGCAAGGAAGCTTCGGCTCAGCAGCAGAAAAAGAAACCGACTTAAAGAGGAAAAGGCTATCTAGCCCTCGATAGATTGTCCTTAAGTCAATAGTAAACATAAAGGGCATGAGTGTAATTTTACACAGGCTGCGCCCTGTGCCTATAAATAGATGAACAGTACACCCATACTGTTCACGCTAACTTGTATTCACTTGTGCGTCACGTATGGACTTTTGCCTTCTGTCAAGCCGAAGGTACAAATGTAATTCAATATTGTTCATATTCATTCATGATGATATAATAAAGATATATTAATGGTGTTATATGATTATTCATGTTATCTCTCATGTTTCTTATGCTTCTTCTTTCATTAATATATACTGTGATGATGAAGGTACATCCTTCATGACCTTCGTCTGAAGATCATTATATCCTAAGGGAGATAATGCTTCAAAGGACGAAGGACTTTAACCATTAACATTTTTGTGTTGCCTTGTTCTTAACTCATAGCATTTGAGAACAAGTCCCCAACAGCAGGTCTCCGGCCTAGCCGAACTATCCTACGCGACATGTTTCGATTCAGCTATGCAATTGGAAGGTATGATATGTTATTGATCTGTTATCACAAGAAAAAAGAGAGTTGCGCCGTGTGCCGGTACCCATGCCCGCACCACCAGCTATGCGCATCCATCACTCCCGAACGGCGCGGCCGACCTTGCACTCCGTTGAGGTATGGCCTTGTCCCCGATGGAGCTCGCGCGAGCTGTGCCTGTTGCACAAGGACGACCTCATGTCGACTGCGCTGGAGGACGGAGAGCAGTAGAGCACGTCGTCAGCAACGGTAGTGCCTTGCGCAAAACCTTAATCGGCGACAGCCTACTCACATATGTGTGTTCGCGGCTAGGGAAGACGTGCCCTTAGCCATGATAGCTGGGTGAAGGGTGGAGAAAAGGGTCTTGCTCGCACGACGGTGCGATGGAATAGCCAACAGTGCCGTCGAGGCCGATGATCTGGAATGGCATGCATGCAGATCCAATATCTTTCATTTCTGGTGGTCTAGCACTAGCAGTGCGAACCGCACAACATCGCTCACCCCACCCGGCATGTATGGGGCCAAGGCTCGATGGTCGCACCTCCAAAGAAAGCGGATCACGGATTAGTGAGGATCAGCCTGGATGCGGTCAAAGCGGTGCATGCACTGATGGGCGCCCACTCCTGCATGTTTGCGCTGGACGTGCGAACAGAGCGATGCATGCGCTGACGGCCTAACGCCCTCTATGCATGCGCGGAGCAGTTGAAAAGAAAAGAGAATGCGCCCTCTATGCATGCGCTGACGGCCTGATGCTCTCTATGCATGCGCGACTGAGGCGCTTTGTGCTTTTGCCAGAGTTCTGTCGAGCTGCGAATGTGTAGGCTCGCAACATGCATGGTATATGCTTAAGATGCTTGCATGATTGTGCCATATAAATTAGGTTCTATGCATTATTACAACAGTACGTATTGGCTGCCTTATAGTTATCACCATGTTTTTCTGCCATATGTTACACTTTAATTGATTATTTATTGTCGCAATTAATTAGTATAAAATGCATACTTAATTTTGGAAAAATGTGATGTTCATGCATTAATTTTGATGTGTTATTAATTCTGCTTTTATTACTCGTTGTAAATACTTAGCAGAAAATTATTAAAATGCATGTGAAGCTATGTTATGTTGTTTCGTATCGCTCTGAGTACTTGGGATGCATTGAGCTTTCGGGCTCATGCTGAGCGATTAAATTGTATACTGGGTATTTGGACACGTCGACCAGGGTACATTATTTATCGGCTGAGTTTTGACATTAGCTAAGCATTGGCTGCGCCCTGGCAACACGACGCAGTATTTTTGTCGTACGAACTTGGCTACGTCAGGTGATTGCTATGTCGCACTCTCGCTTAATCGGACCACTCCCGTTGAGTCGGACCGCCATTGCCGAGTCGCGTATTTTTCGCATGCCCTGTAGGTAATGTTAGTATGGCGTGATCATCAAGCCGCAATTACACCTGTTGCGCACGTTGCGTGGACTTATCGTATACCCCTACTATTGAGCCAAAATTGCGTCTGTTGCGCTTGTTACGAAGGCTTATTGTGTTCTTGTGGCCCTGATGGTCGCACACGCGTTGACGCCAGTTACGCTAGAGCTTGTACTCGTGTGGATTATGGTGGGTTGTTCAAACCCCTAAATTCACATTATGCGCAACCTTCGTAAACAATTTCATTTGGCTCTGTATTTTATTTGATTGTGTTGTGTGGCATCATATATTTATATATATCGCCAAGTGGCCATAACAGTTGTATCAAGCTCTATAGTGCTAGGCCAATCTGGGAAATTAAATTGAAATATAATGAAACACAGATAAGTTAATTCTTTGCTCTCTCCTCATGCATAAAGTTTTACCCGAAGTAACCCGAAGATATATAATATAATGCATGAAAGCCTTTTTGACATAGAAGACATCACAAAATTGGGATTCTATTAGTAAGCAAAAAGGTCTTGCCAAATAATTTATGACCAAAAATCTCAGTCATACAATGCTCAACATATGTTAGCACATTGCTCTCTTTGTCGTTGAATGGCATGAAGCAAACTATGAGATAAAAGGACATGTAGTCGCTAGCAACACGAAGTTGCGAGTATACCGAGAGGTTATTTTGAGAAAATTCCACTATGTTGGTGTGAAAACCATTGTGTGTTCCCGTCGAACCACTTTGCTCGTCCTGTCTAGGACCTTTATGCTTGTGTTGCATACATCTCTCAGAATTGTGAATACTGATAGTCGCTGAATTGACTCGAGATAGTCCCTTGACGAGTATGGTATACACTATAAGTCAAATGGTAAAGGCCAGTCCTAAATGGACATATACCTGGAGTTTATGTAGCAAAACTATATTGGATTCCACCCTTTAACATGCTTACCGTAATCTATCTCTGATGTACCAGAAGTAAGAAGAGTAAAATAATAGCCATAAAATCCCACATCACTGCAGAGCTTGAAGCGAAATTGGGCATTGATTTGTCATTAGTCCTTGGCGCCGAAAGAGCCATAAATCTTGACCACCAGAGTGGTAATGATGGTAATTTGTGATAGAACTATGAAGATCTTGTGGAGACCGGATGCCTCCTTCATATGAGAGCAGCACTATCTATTGTTGAAGTCTGGTCCTTGACGGATATCGATCTTGTTTCGCTCTTGGCAAGCAGTTGTCACCATTTGCTTAATCGAAAGCTTAGCAATCATATGATTTTCCCCAAATAAAATGAATTGTTGGCTCTTTTTGTTGAACAATGAAGAGATCAAAATAATACTTTATAGAACAAGTTGGTATATAATACGAGGAGAAAAGTTTGCCCGCTGGCATCTTACATCACAAATAATTAACCATTGTTATAAGTTCTCTCTCAAAATTATTATACCTAAAAATGTTGCATTAATCGATACCCAATTTCAGAGCGGTATGAGTAATTGGGTAAACCATGGGCAGTGATAACAACGAGTTGGACTATACATTTCTGCATATAAAAATCTTTGCTTGGCAGCATTGGCCGAATGTCGTGCATTTTACTACCAATATAAACACACACATTTTTCCTATGTGCCTCAAAGCACAATGCAACCAGTGAATGTCCTTGTGAGCGCTAGACCATGATGATCATTTTACTTAATGATCTGAAGTCAACAAATGGCTCCAAACGACGAATGATATGCATGAGCCCCTGAAGGACCCTTATGGATAAAATAGTGTTGTGCATATTAGTCTAAATCTCAATGATCGATTGTGCATTTGGTAATAATAACAATAAGTTGGCAGAATTGTAACCACGAAGCAACTTGTTGTTGCGTGTCTCGCTGAATGTTGAGAGTAACCCTTCATGTTGAAGGACTAATATGTAGTATTCATGCCACTACATTAATTTAAGTACAAAGCTCACCGCATAAAACCCCTATCTGTAATGTGCGTAAGATTTCCCAAATAAATCACCACAATAGCATACATTGGCCAGAACTAGATGATTATAGTTGGGGATTTTATCTGTATGCTTTTAGAACATCTCGGCATTAGGGGGAGAGAAATGCCCATCTACTGTAATGCCTCAATATTCTATAAACGCACAAAAGTCAAACTGAACCTGTCGTTTATTGTGTACTCCTGTGTATATGGAGTTTGCTAGAAATCGTTGAGGAGTAACCATATAGGTTTGAATGCTTCTACCTGATGTAGATGTGGATATACCCGAGGTTAATATCATATCCACATTTGACTTATTGGCACTTGATCTATTCTGCGGGGACGCCTGCGAATATGATCCATCGGCCTTAGTCAAAGCATATGTTCTGATTGCAGATTCATGTGGTCTATAATAACTCTCCTTCGATGAACTCGCCCTGCTAGTGATTTGCCTCACGAAGAGGTTCATCTTGATGATGAAATTCCTAACAATGCGCGCAATATCATTGTGCTAGGAATACAGAACAATGAATCTTTCGTTTTTGGGAAATGACAAAGATCATTATTAAATGTGGGAGAAAAATGTGTCGACATCTATCTTGCCTCTCTAGATTGCAAACGGATCCAAAACAAAGTCCTAGGCACGAGTGCTTGAAGCTCTCTTATCGGGTCATCGATAAATGCAATCGAGGCTGAACCAATAATCGCAAAATGAAAGTCACGAGCTTGAAGTTCGAACATTTATGGGCACTATTGAAATAATGTGTGGTGAATGTGATGGTTCAAGTGGTCTTGTGAGAGACCCATCCCACATATGTGCTGAATAACCACCGTTCCGCTATGTAATATGTCTGGCAAATGGCATGAATTAAAATATGCAGTCAATAGGATTATGAAGATCCATCATGAGATCCTAGGAGGACTTATATCTTTGAATTATAAACATGCAACATATAAATCTCCTAGTTGAGATTATCGTTCCCAGATGGAACCTTTCCAGAAGAAACAAAGTCTGTGTTGAACACCAAAGTTTGATAACCCCTATAAAGGGATAAAAACCCATATAGACCTGAAACAAAATAAGATGAGGTACCAAAGGACTTTAAGTTCACCGAAATAAGCACATGTACATTCCACGAGTTTTACTCATGATATTTTCCACTAGATGTGGAATTACGGTATCCTCTAAAGCCCTGATGGCGGAAACCTATAAGGTTTAGGTGTTACTAGCAAAATATCCCCATTGTGCCATAATGACATACTATAATGATGTATCTGATCGATGAAAAATCCCTGATGGATTACGATCTTTGATGGACTTTTGTTGCACCATCATAGATGTTGCAATGGATGAACACCTAGAGCATTGTGTCATATTTAGAATATATACTATTGCAACTATATTACCCTCTAAGTTCTATAGAAGGACATGTCACTTGCCTTGCACAACTTTGTATAAATTGTGGTGTAAGATAGAAAATGATAGCACCCCAATCATCCATTCTCGTTATTCCAGATGAACAATGAGACATATATCTTGAAGAATATGCTTGAGTTATGAGGGATAACGACTTTGACAGATGTCATCGTCAGGGGGAGCGAATGCTTATATTGATCACAATCACGAGACAATAAATGTCATATTCTATGCCCTAAAGGCATCAGCTTGATGATCAATATGTGAACCTTTATGGAAGTTTCTATCAAATATAAAGATCCAGTCGATCGAACACCATCAGTCAAAGTGGCTTGTTTATGTTGATACGTGCCCTTACCCCGTATATCCTAGAAGTGAGTAGAGGTGAAGTTCATGATATAATCTTTGCAACAGTATGCAATCCGTTTGCTAAATCTCTATGTGCGTATACTTCCAGAAGAAGATGTTGTGCCATTATTGATACGATTTTGCAAGGATCAGGGGAGCACATTTCTAAATTTAGCCCTTGTAGAAGATTCGATGGAATCCTGATCCAGAAGATCGAAATTTGTCTTGATGACATTTAATGTACTCTTTTTCCTTGGTGAGTTTTTTGAAGTTTCTCGCATAAGGTTTTTAACGAGGCAACAAAGTGAAAATGCAATTTGAGTCACCATGTACTCTTTCTCCATATTTTTCCCACTGGGTTTTTGGGAGTTTTAAAGAGGCATGTGTTGGTCGCGACATTCGCCCAAGGGGGAGTGTTAAGTAACCCTAGTTAGGGTTATGTGGGCAAATACCGACTTTGCCCCTGAGGGGTCTCACATCTCTATATAAGGAACCTGTACACCCCTTCATATTACAGAGAAGAGAAAGAGGCCAGAGGCCCAACCCTATATCCAGTGTCTCGTGTGCTCTCTGTCGTGCTTGATGGAAAAGGGAACGGGCTCCTACGACTTCTCGTGCCCCTACTGCTGACGGGAGGGAAGGGAGCGGATCTGGTGATCCGTGGTAACGTAGTTCTCAACAATTTAGTTGCAACCAAAGTGGCCTAAATCGGACTAAGCTTTGGGCAATTGTCATTTGCCAATTGGGCTAAGCTAAATCTAAATGGGTAAGCTTGCTAGTTGCTGTTGCAAGGTGATGCGTAACGACCTAATGGGCCAGGGCAGTTCGATGCTTGCCACTTGGGCTGTTGGGTCATCAGGTCGCATGTGGACGCATGTCACGCAAGACGCCCAGACAGACAGACGGTAAACAGACTGCATCCTGTAGCCACCGGGTACCCGTATCCGGTGATTATTATTCGGGTAGTTCCCGTATCCATCCTGACAATAAAAATATACGTATCCATATTCGAAAAATCGTCCCGTTTTCATACCCGTATCGGGTACTCATCCCGTTTTCATCACTATAAGACCTCATTGCTCTGCGTTTACTATGGCCAACGGCGGAGCCCGGGCACGTGCCCAGGCTAGCCGGCCTTGGCTCCGCCGCTGAGGCTAGGTTTTGCGAGCGATTGAGATAAGGAGGGAGGCGTGAGGATGAGGGACGACAAGTTGATCCAAGAGAAAATAGAGGGTGGTTTTTGTAAAAAACGACGCAGGACGACCGATAAAACTGATGCTTTAATATAGTAGAGATATATTAACAATATATACTATTAATTTTAAAATAAAAAATAATCATATTTAAATAAATATCTCATTTAATCAATATCTAACTAAAAACCATAACAATATAGGGGCAACTAACCGGTTAAAACCCTCAGACCTCCTTTATAATGTAGAAATTACTCAATCCCTTTCCAATCAAACAAACCCTTGATATAGAAGCACTCTATAATGCAAATGCTACTTGTCACTCAAAAAAACTTGTACATAAACATGCAAAACATGAAGTTGTTTAGCTCATGTAATCTCTATCTCTTCTCTACTAACTATTAAGGCAATAGTGTAGACCATACTATGCCCCCGCCTGGCTCTCCCTCCACGCAACAGCCTCCGCTCTGCGTCGTCAACCCACGCTCCCCCTGCCCTCCGCGATGCTCGCGCCGCGTCCGCGTCCGCCGCCCACGCTCCCCCTACCCCGCATCCCCTCAGTGCTTATCCTCATCCCCCACCTCCCTTCGCTACCGCCCCCCCCCCCTCGTCTGAGCTCGACCCCCACCGTCGCGGGTGCTCGACACCAGCTTGGAGGCAGTGGCCACCACCGAGGGCCAGATCTTACTGTTCTCCAATGGGCCTTCCAAGAACACCAACCAGACCGTGTGGCTGCTACTCCTCAAGGCGCGAGTCCGCCCGCCGCTCCATCAAGTTAAGGTCGGAAAGTGCGCGCGTCGCCGTGCTCCCGCCGGTTACTCCGCCCCCGCCGCCTCCCTTCGCACCGACACTGCCACCACCGCCACCTCCTCGTCAAAAACCGCTGTCCCCATCGCCACCGTGCTCTCCACTAAACGACAAACCAGCTCCCAGATCCAGCACCAACACCATTGAAACAAACTCATTCCTCTCCCAGCCACCATCCCTACCGACGAGCACACACCCGCCACGGCCACCTCCGGTTGCAGGTCCGCCTCCTCCGCCACCGCCGCCGCTGGTGGGCTACTGGGAGAGCCGTGTCCGGAAGCCCAACTCGTCCAAAGAAACCCGTTCACCGCACTGTCGTCACCACCACAAGCTGCCAACTTTAAGAGCGTCCCTGCACCCACCGATGTGTTCCCAAGCCATCCGCCCGAGAGCTCCGACCAAGGCGACAAATCGGAGGACATGACGCCACGGCCGAAGCTGAAGCCGCTGCACTGGGACAAGGTCCGGGCCAGCTCCGACCGCGTCATGGTGTGGGATCAGCTCAAGTCCAGCTCATTCCAGTGAGAGCTCCGCGAAAACTTCCCATCCTTTCCAGATGGTTCGGTCGTTCGTGGTCGGTGTCTTGAGAAGTTTCATTGAATTCCTGCAGGGTGAACGAGGAGATGATCGAGAGGTTGTTCATTTGCAACCCAGCCAAGGAGGCCACGAGGAGGCCGGTGCTGCCGACACCCAGGACCGAGAACAAGGTGCTAGATCCGAAGAAAGCACAGAACATTGCCATCTTGCTGCGCGCGCTGAATGTGACCAAGGAATAGGTCTGCGACGCGCTCTGTGAAGGTGAACAAAATCAGCCATTTTGATTCGCTGCATACATGCTACACCGGTGTTCACTGTTTTCGCGATGGCATGTGATTAATTTTGCTCGTGACCATATTTAGCCATGTTTGTCCGTATAGTATGGTTGGGCTTTTAATAAGTTCGTGTGAATGAAGTGAATGGCAGCATAGAGTCGTTTGAGAGTCGTTGCTGGAATTGTTGCTGGTCCATTTATGCTGAGAATCACTGGTTGCTTCAGGCATGTGGAATAGGTACAACGAGTTATATCTGCAGTGAGCATGTGAAGAACGTTGGAGAAATTGCTTCATATTAGGAGCTTACATGTTTCAGTCGTTTATCACGACTTTTTGTGGAAACCACTGCAAGCCTGTTGTATTCTTGCAGAACTTGGAGTTTTTTGGGCTAGAATTCTTTCACTTTTGTATTCACTGGTGCAAAATGTTTGCTTAATTAAAACCTTCCATTGTAAAAAATTTAATGGCACAAACTTTATCTATATCACCTTATTTTTTCCCTATATAAATAGTGTCTATAAAGTCCGGTATGAAAACACGAACCTACTGCTTGGTACATAGTAGTATTGAATGTGGGAAACCTAATTGGCCCTTTTTTGCTTTGATTTAGCTTATTCTTCTGATAACACCGATTTAGTTAGATATAGATCTTTTGTCCTACGGTCACGCTGTGTTATTTAAATCATGCTCCAAATTGCAAATGCAATTCTGTTATTGGAAGGTTTTAATTAAGACTTACTCGTTTTCGAATCAAACTGCTGCTCAGGTCTCCTGTTCTTCAGCTGAAGATCATACTTGTTGTGGAGCCTTTGATCCCTTCAGAGGGACCAAGGATTGGAGAGCATATTTTCGGTTACATGGTCAGTACATAATCTATTTAAGGTTCATTTATCTCACTCTCACCAGTATTTATAATTTGTCTAGTTGTCCTGATTTATATTCGTCAAACTGTACGAACATAGTTTTTCATAAATACAGTGTAGTGATTAATGGTGTTGTCTGAATGAACTCATACATGTGTTTTCTTCGATCGTACCAGGAATTGAATGTTGCTGGTTAGATTCATTTATGTTTTGTTCGTGCTCATGGTGTCTTATAGAATATATAGAGTGTATGCATGTGTTCTCTTCGGAAAGTGTATTTTGGTGCAACAACCCCTATTTTTGAACTTAGTTTGATGCTTCTTTTTTAAATGTTTCTCCACATATAATGAATATGGGTTGGGTTTAGAAGGTGCTAGACAGAGACCGATTTTTTAAGGTTGACAGCGTAATTATGTTAAGCACAAGGCAAAAGTTTGTCTGTAAAAATCAAATGGATGTATATAGGTTGCAGAATATATTAAGGTTAAAAAATAGGAAAAACTACTGAAAAGAGCATGAATCTAGATGGCGAACACAAACCAAAAGTTAGGAGAAAGTAAATATGCTTAATGCAAGGCAAACTAGAGCATGATTGTCATCTATAATAAGACCACAATTTAAGTTGTAACACGTTTTCATTCCAAGAGTAAGCAACAATGAAACAGATGCATATTAATAAAAAGTCACCTTTCTAATGTTGTCCAAGTTTGTGCCATGTTTTCCCATTACTGTTGAGATGCCACTAGCAGGTACAATCATTTCCAAACGTGGTACATGTCTGACAATTGATATTTAGCAAAAAAAAGAGTATTGTAATTGCAAGTATCAAACTGAATAGAGAGCCTAATTATGAGACAACCTAATTATGAGGCATATAATTTTTTGGCTCTCCTATATGACATTTCATGAAAACAATAATTTTCTCTGTATCGGTGTTTGAAAGACCGTAACTATTTGTTGATAAGCTCTAGATGGTGCTGGTTGACCTCTTACTGATACTATTTTATTTTAGAATATTTTTTTACCTCTGATTTGTCTAGAATATTTCTTACAATTCTTCGAGTTCATCAAAATTTGCAAGTGTTCTGAATACAAATCTATACATGTAACTTATATATCTTAGAACAAAATGTAATAATGTCTAAGCTTTGACCAAACCTTGTCCAAAATGACTTATTTTGTGACCAGCAGGATTATCTTTCTTTTGGAACTATCATGTGTTAGTGATAATTTTGTATGTCTAAACATTGGACATATTTCAATTTCACATTTTTAAGAAATGTTTCTACTTTCATCTAACAACTACCCAAGCTTCATCGTCTAATTCCCGCGGCACCGATTCCGACATCACCTTGCTTGGCAACATGTTTGGAGCTCAAGATAGTTCTATTTGATTATTGTGTAATCATATTGTTTCTCAGCCCTGCATTATATGCCTTTCTATTTAGGTGATTATGTATCTATCTTTCACTAGGTTGTTGAACAGTAGACTATGTTGTAGACTTAAGAATTTGTTGACACATTGGTCTGAGCTAGAAAACTGCATTCTATACCCTGGTTTGTCTTGTCGTAAATTGTGCTTTACTAGGTAGTCAATACACATGTATTGTCTTAGTGGTTATCCAGTCCTACCTTGTCGATGCTGTCACAACAGCTAAGGAGTTGCCTCGGGACATCACCACATTTGTCCGTTGGAGCCAGCCAAGTCGTCATTTCTTCGGTTTTTATTTTTATTGTTTGATTTGAATCTGTTTTCTCTTCTATGTTCTGTATTTTGATTGCCATCATGTGTTGACTGCTTGAAGTTTAATATGTTATCTCATCTGCTGTTCCTCTTCTTCCTGGTACGGAGAGGGTGAGAGCACCTAGAGGGGGGTGAATAGGTGATCCTATAAAACTTTAAACTTAAGCCACAAAAACTTTGTTAGGCGTTAGCACAATAATAGCCAAGTGGCTAGAGAGGAGTCTCAACAAAACACAATCACCACAAGAGATCAATCACAGAGATGGCACAGTGGTTTATCCCGTGGTTCGGCCAAGACCAACGCTTGCCTACTCCACGTTGTGGCGTCCCAACGGACGAGGGTTGCAATCAACCCCTCTCAAGCAGTCCAAAGACCCGCTTGAATACAACGGTGTTTTGTTTTGCTTTTCTTAATCCCGTTCGCAAGGAATCTCCACAACTTGGAGTCTCTCGCCCTTACAAAGATGATCACAAAGAAACACGGAGTAAGGGAGAGATGAGCAACGCACACAAGACTCAAAAATCAGAGCAGCAACACGCACACAATTCGCAACAAGAGCTCGCAACACAACCCAATGAGTTTACAACTCAACTAGAGCTCTAGATGCTATCACAAAGAAACAAATGCGTGGAATCGAAGTCTCGGTGCTTAGGATTGCTTTGAGTATGCTTGGTTTTCTCCTCCATGCGCTTAGGGGTCCCTTTTATAGCCCCAAGGCAGCTAGGAGCCGTTGAGAGCAATCTGGGAAGGCAATTCTTGCCTTCTGTCGTCTGGCGCACCGGACAGTCCGGTGCCTGATTTCTTTCCTTAAATGGCGAAGCCGACCGTTGGCAGACTTGGAGCCGTTGGCGCACCGGACATGTCTGGTGCACACCGGACAGTCCGGTGCCCCCTTCTAGCCGTTGGCTCGGCCACGTGTCCCGCGCAGATCGCGCGGCCAACCGTTGGCCCGGCCGATCGTTGGTTCAACGGACAGTCCGGTGCACACCGAACAGTCCGGTGAATTATAGCCGTACGTCGCCGGTGAATTACCGAGAGCGGCCACTTCGCTCGAACCAGCCTGGCGCACCGGACACTGTCCGGTGCTCCACACTGAGCAGATTCTTGGCTGCTCGAGCCAAGACATCTCCAATTGGATTTTTCCTGTTTCCAGCACTTAGACACAATACATTAGTCCATAAATCAATGTACTAAGTCTGAGAAACATACATTTATCCATGGTTTGTACTTTGTTCACCATTTTACATTTAAGCACTTGTGTTAAACACTAAATCACCAAAATACTTAGAAATGGCCCAAGGGCACATTTCCCTTTCAGAGGAAAGCTAGGTTGTAAGGGCAATGATGATGCAAAAGTCATGCACCACTCTGAATGAGAGGATTTTCTCTCTTTGGGCTGACAAGCCAACTTTCTACCCATTTTTTGTCGAAACTTAGTTGGTTGCATTTTCTCTCTTTGGGCTGACAGATCCAAACATGAAACACTTCGATATCTCCCTTTTGCTGGTGGTCTCTCAAAAAGTGATGCCGGATGTCAATGTGCTTTGTGCGGCTGTGTTCAACAGGATTATCCGCCATGCGGATAGCACTCTCATTATCACATAGGAGTGGGACTTTGCTCAGATTGTAGCCAAAGTCCCTGAGGGTTTGCCTCATCCAAAGTAGTTGTGCGCAACACTGTCCTGCGGCGACATACTCGGCCTCAGCGGTGGATAGGGCAACAGAGGTTTGTTTCTTAGAGTTCCATGACACCAGGGACCTTCCTAAGAATTGGCACGTCCCGGATGTACTCTTCCTATCGACCTTACATCCAGCATAGTCGGAATCTGAATATCCAATTAGGTCAAAGGTAGACCCCTTTGGATACCAAAGCCCGAAGCAAGGCGTAGCAACTAAATATCTAAGGATTCGCTTCACTGCCACTAAGTGACACTCCTTAGGATCGGATTGAAATCTAGCACACATGCATACGCTAAGCATAATATCCGGTCTACTAGCACATAAGTAAAGTAATGACCCTATCATTGATCGGTATGCCTTTTGATCAACGGACTTACCTCCTTTATTGAGATCGGTGTGTCCGTCGGTGCCCATCGGAGTCTTTGCGGGCTTGGCGTCCTTCATCCCAAACCGCTTCATCAAGTCTTGCGTGTACTTTGTTTGAGAGATGAAGGTTCCATCCTTGAGTTGCTTCACTTGGAACCCAAGGAAGTAGTTCAACTCGCCCATCATCGACATTTCGAATTTCTGTGTCATCACCCTGCTAAACTCTTCACAAGACTTTTTATTAGTAGAACCAAATATTATGTCATCGACATAAATTTGGCACACAAAAAGATCACCGTCACAAGTCTTAGTGAAAAGAGTTGGATCGGCTTTCCCAACCTTGAAAGCATTAGCAATTAGAAAGTCTCTAAGGCATTCATACCATGCTCTTGGGGCTTGCTTAAGTCCATAGAGCGCCTTAGAGAGCTTACACACATGGTCGGGGTACCGTTCATCCTCGAAGCCAGGGGGTTGCTCCACGTACACTTCCTCCTTGATTGGCCCATTGAGGAAAGCACTCTTCACATCCATTTGGAACAACCTGAAAGAGTGGTGAGCGGCATATGCTAGCAAAATACGAATGGACTCTAGCCTAGCCACAGGAGCAAAAGTTTCCTCAAAGTCCAAACCTGCGACTTGGGCATAACCTTTTGCCACAAGTCGAGCCTTGTTCCTTGTCACCACCCCGTGCTCGTCTTGTTTGTTGCGGAACACCCACTTGGTTCCCACAACATTTTGCTTAGGACGAGGCACCAGCGTCCAAACTTCATTCCTCTTGAAGTTGTTGAGCTCCTCTTGCATGGCCAACACCCAGTCCGGATCTAGCAAAGCCTCTTCTACCCTGAAAGGCTCAATAGAAGAGACAAAGGAGTAATGCTCACAAAAATTAACTAATCGAGATCGAGTAGTTACTCCTTTGCTAATATCACCCAGAATTTGGTCGACGGGATGATCCCTTTGAATCATCGCTCGAACTTGGGTTGGAGGTGCCTGTTGCGCTTCTTCCTCCATCACATGATCATCTTGTGCTCCCCCTTGATCACACGCCTCCTGTTGATGAACCTGTTCATCGTCTTGAGTTAGGGAATGCACCATAGTTGAGGAAGAAGGTTGATCTTGCTCCTTTTGTTCCTGTGGTCGTACATCACCAATCGCCATGGTTCGTATAGCGGCCGTCGGAACCTCTTCTTCATCTACATCATCAAGATCAGCAACTTGCTCTCTTGGAGAGCCATTAGTCTCATCAAATACAACGTCGCTAGAGACTTCAACCAAACTCGATGATTTGTTGAAGACTCTATACGCCTTTGTATTTGAAACATAACCTAACAAAAACCCTTCTACAGCTTTGGGAGCAAACTTAGAATTTCTACCCTTCTTCACTAGAATGTAGCATTTACTCCCAAATACACGAAAGTACGATACATTGGGTTTGTTACCGGTTAGCAGCTCATACGACGTCTTCTTGAGGAGGCGATGAAGGTAGACCCTGTTGATGGCGTGGCAAGCCGTGTTCACGGCTTCCGACCAAAAGCACTCGGGGGTCTTGAACTCTCCAAGCATCGTCCTCGCCATATCGATGAGCGTCATGTTCTTCCTCTCTACCACACCATTCTGTTGTGGTGTGTAGGGAGCGGAGAACTCGTGCTTGATCCCTTCCTCCTCAAGAAACTCCTCCACTTGAAGATTCTTGAACTCGGACCCGTTGTCGCTCCTTATCTTCTTCACCTTGAGCTCAAACTCATTTTGAGCTCTCCTTAGGAAGCGCTTGAGGGTCCCTTGGGTTTCAGACTTATCCTGCAAAAAGAACACCCAAGTGAAGCGGGAAAAGTCATCAACAATAACTAGACCATACTTACTTCCTCCTATGCTTAGATAGGCGACGGGTCCGAAGAGGTCCATATGTAGCAGCTCCAGGGGTCTTGATGTGGTCATCACATTCTTGCTGTGATGCGCTCCTCCCACTTGTTTACCTGCTTGACAAGCTGCACAAGGTCTATCTTTTTCGAAAGTAACATTGGTTAGACCTATCACATGTTCTCCCTTTAGAAGCTTGTGAAGGTTCTTCATCCCCACATGTGCTAAGCGGCGGTGCCACAGCCAGCTCATGCTAGTCTTAGCAATTAAGCATGCATCTAGACCGGCCTCCTCTTTTGCAAAATCAACTAAATAGAGTTTGTCGTCTAATACTCCCTTAAAAGCTAGTGAACCATCACTTCTTCTAAAGAAAGACACATCTACATTTGTAAATAGACAATTATATCCCATATTGCATAATTGACTGACAGATAGCAAGTTATATCCAAGAGACTCAACTAAAAACACATTAGAGATAGAGTGCTCATTTGAAATAGCAATTTTACCTAATCCTTTTACCTTGACTTGATTCCCATCACCGAATATTATTGAATCTTGGGAATCCTTGTTTTTGTCGTAGGAGGTGAACATCTTCTTCTCCCCCGTCATATGGTTTGTGCATCCGCTGTCGATAATCCAGCTTGACCCCCCGGATGCATAAACCTGCAAGGCAAATTTAGGCTTGGGACTTAGGTACCCAACTCTTGTTGGGTCCTACAAGGTTAGTCACAATTGTCTTAGGGACCCAAATGCAAGTTTTATCACCCTTGCATTTTGCCCCTAATTTCCTAGCAACTATCTTCCTATCCTTTCTACAAATAGCATAGGAAGCATTTAAAGCATGATAAATTGTAGAAGGACCATCCATAACTTTCCTAGCAACATGAACAATATTCTTTCTAGGCACATGATGAACATAACTCCTAGACATATCTCTATCATGCAAATAAGAAGAACTAGAAGCAAACATAGCATAAGAATCATAGGCATGTGCATCAAAAGCATTACAACTCCTATGAGACTGTCTTCTATCATTGTACATAAAAGCATGGTTCTTTTTAGTACTACTTGCCATAGGAGCCTTCCCTTTCTCCTTGGCGGAGATGGGAGCCTTATGGTTTGTTAAGTTCTTGACTTCCCTCTTGAAGCCAAGTCCATCCTTAATAGAGGGGTGTCTACCAATCGTGTAGGCATCCCTAGCAAATTTTAGTTTATCAAAATTACTCTTGCTAGTCTTAAGTTGGGCATTAAGACTAGCTACCTCATCACTTAATTTAGAAATTGAGGCTAGGTGTTTGCTACAAGCATTAATATCAAAGTCTTTACACCTATTGCAAGTTTCAACAATTTCTACACAGGATGTTGATTTACTAGCTATTTCTAACTTAGCATTCAAATCATCATTAATTCTCCTTAAGCTAGAAATTGTCTCATGGCAAGAAGATAATTCACAAGAAAGCATTTCATTTCTTTTAACTTCTAGAGCATGAGATTTTTGTGCTTCTACAAATTTGTCATGTTCTTCATACAACAAATCCTCTTGTTTTTCTAAAAGCCTATTCTTATCATTCAAGGCATCAATCAATTCATTAATTTTATCTACCTTGGTTCTATCTAGGCCCTTAAATAAACATGAATAATCTATTTCATCCTCATCACTAGATTCGTCCTCACTTGAAGAAGCATAAGTAGAGTTTTGAGTACATACCTTCTTCTCCCTTGCCATAAGGCATGTGTGACGCTAGTTGGGGAAGTGAAAGGGAATTAGGCCTACACCTAGTCCCTAATTAATTTTGGTGGTTGAATTGCCCAACACAAATAATTGGACTAACTAGTTTGCCCAAGTGTATAGATTATATAGGTGTAAAAGGTTCACACTCAGCCAATAAAAAGATCAAGTTTTGGATTCAACAAAGGAGCAAAGAGGCAACCGAAGGCACCTCTGGTCTGGGGGCACCGGACTGTCCGGTGCACCATCGGACACTGTCCGGTGCACCAGAGGACTCGAACTCGAACTCGCCACCTTCGGGAAAATCCAGAGCCGGCGCGCTATAATTCACCGGACTGTCCGGTGTACACCGGACAGTGTCCGGTGCTCCAAGGCAGCGCGGCCTCCGGAACTCGCCAGCCTCGGGAACGGGCAGCGGCTGCTCCGCTATAATTCACCGGACATGTCCGGTGTGCACCGGACTGTCCGGTGAACCAGCGGAGCAACGGCTATTACGGCGCCAACGGCTCTCTGCGGCGCATTTAATGCGCGCTCTGCGCGTGCAGATGTCAGGCGCGCCCATACTGGCGCACCGGACAAGGAACAGTGCATGTCCGGTGTGCACCGGACATCCAGGCGGGCCCACAAGTCAGAAGCTCCAACGGTCAGAATCCAACGGCAGTGATGACGTGGCGGGGGCACCGGACATGTCCGGTGTGCACCGGACTGTCCGGTGCGCCATCGAATAGACAGCCTCCCAACGGCCACTTTTGGTGGTTGGGGCTATAAATACCCCAACCACCCCACCATTCATTGCATCCAAGTTTTCCACTTCTCAACCACTTACAAGAGCTAGGCATTCAATTCTAGACACACCAAAGAGATCAAATCCTCTCCAACTCCACAAAAGGCTTTAGTGATTAGCGAGAGAGATTTGCCGTGTTCTTTTGAGCTCTTGCGCTTGGATTGCTTCTTTTCTTTCTCACTTGTTCTTGTGATCAAAACTCCATTGTAATCAAGGCAAGAGGCACCAATCGTGTGGTGGCCCTTGCGGGGAAGTTTTGCTCCCGGCTTTGATTTGAGAAGAGAAGCTCACTCGGTCCGAGGGACCGTTTGAGAGAGGGAAGGGTTGAAAGAGACCCGGCCTTTGTGGCCTCCTCAACGGGGAGTAGGTTTGCAAGAACCGAACCTCGGTAAAACAAATCCGCGTGTCACACTCTTCATTTGCTTGCGATTTGTTTTGCGCCCTCTCTCGCGGACTCGTTTATATTTCTAACGCTAACCCGGCTTGTAGTTGTGTTTATATTTGTAAATTTCAGTTTCGCCCTAATCACCCCCCCTCTAGGCGACTATCAATTGGTATCAGAGCCTGGTGCTTCATTAGAGCCTAACCGCTCGAAGTAATGTCGGGAGATCACGCCAAGAAGGAGATGGAGACCGGCGAAAAGCCCACTACAAGCCACGGGAGCACTTCATCGGAAGAGTCCCGCATCAAGAGGAAGGAGAAGAAGAAGAGCTCCTCCAATAAAGGGAAGGAGAAGAAATCTTCTTCTCACCACAAAGAAAAGAAGGAGAGATCTTCCTCTCACAAGCCGCATCGGAGTGGCGACAAGCACAAGAAGATGAGGAAAGTGGTCTACTACGAGACCGACACTTCATCAACATCGACCTCCGGCTCCGATGCGCCCTCCGTAACTTCTAAACGCCAAGAGCGTAAGAAGTTTAGTAAGATCCCCTTACACTATCCTCGTACATCTAGACACACTCCATTACTTTCCGTTCCATTAGGCAAACCGCCAACCTTTGACGGTGAAGATTATGCTAGGTGGAGTGATTTAATGAAATTTCATCTAACCTCACTCCACAAAAGTATATGGAATGTTGTTGAGTTTGGAGCACAGGTACCATCTGTAGGGGATGAGGATTATGATGAGGACGAGGTGGCCCAAATCGAGCACTTCAACTCTCAAGCAACAACAATACTCCTCGCCTCTTTAAGTAGAGAGGAGTATAACAAAGTTCAAGGGTTGAAGAGCGCCAAGGAGGTTTGGGATGTGCTCAAAACCGCGCACGAGGGAGATGAGCTTACAAAGATCACCAAGCGGGAAACGATCGAGGGGGAGCTCGGTCGCTTCCGGCTTCGCAAAGGATAAGAGCCACAAAACATGTACAACCGGCTCAAGACCTTGGTGAACCAAGTGCGCAACCTCGGGAGCAAAAAGTGGGATGACCACGAGGTGGTTAAGGTTATTCTAAGATCTCTTATTTTCCTTAACCCTACTCAAGTTCAACTAATCCGTGGCAACCCAAGATATACACTAATGACCCCCGAAGAAGTAATCGGGAATTTTGTAAGTTTTGAGTGCATGATCGAAGTCTCGAGGAAGATCAATGAGCTTGATGATCCCTCCACATCCGAAGCTCAACCCGTCGCATTCAAGGCGACGGAGGAAAAGAAGGAGGAGTCTACACCAAGTAGACAACCAATCGACGCCTCCAAACTCGACAATGAGGAAATGGCGCTCGTCATCAAGAGCTTCCGCCAAATCCTCAAACAAAGGAGAGGGAAAGACTACAAGTCCCGCTCCAGGAAGGTTTGCTACAAGTGTGGTAAATCCGGTCACTTTATAGCTAAATGTCCATTATCAAGTGATAGTGACAGGGGCGACGACAAGAAGGGGAGAAGAAAGGAGAAGAAGAGGTACTACAAGAAGAAGGGCGGCGATGCCCATGTTTGTCGGGAGTGGGACTCCGACGAAAGCTCTAGCGACTCCTCCGAAGACGAGGACGCCGCCAACATCGCCGTCACCAAGGGACTTCTCTTCCCCAACGTCGGCCACAAGTGCCTCATGGCAAAGGACGGCAAAAAGAAGGTTAAATCTAAATCCTCCACTAGATATGAATCCTCTAGTGATGATAATGCTAGTGATGAGGAAGATAATTTGCGTACTCTTTTTGCCAACCTCAACATGCAACAAAAGGAAAAACTTAATGAATTGATTAGTGCCATCCATGAAAAGGATGATCTCTTGGACACCCAAGAGGACTTCCTAATCAAGGAAAATAAAAAGCATGTTAAGGTTAAAAATGCTTACGCTCTAGAAGTAGAAAAATGTCAAAAACTATCTAGTGAGCTAAGCACTTGCCATGAAACAATAGACAACCTTAGAAATGAAAATGCTAATTTGTTAGCTAAGGTTGATTCTCATGTTTGCAATGTTTCAATTCCCAACCCTAGAGATAATAATGATGATTTGCTTTCTAGGATTGAAGAATTGAACATTTCTCTTGCTAGTCTTAGATTAGAAAATGAAAATTTGATTGCTAAGGCTAAAGATTTTGATGTTTGCAAAGTTACAATTTCCGATCTTAGAGATAAAAACGATATTCTACATGCTAAGATTGTTGAACTTAATTCTTGCAAACCATCTACATCTACTATTGAGCATGTCACTATTTGTACTAGATGTAGAGATGTTGATATCAATGCTATTCATGATCATATGGCCTTAATTAAACAACAAAATGATCATATAGCAAAATTAGATGCTAAAATTGCCGAGCATAACTTAGAAAATGAAAAATTTAAATTTGCTAGAAGTATGCTCTATAGTGGGAGACGCCCTGGCATCAAGGATGGCATTGGCTTCCAAAGGGGAGACAATGTCAAACTTAATGCCCCTCCTAAGAGATTGTCTAACTTTGTTAAGGGCAAGGCTCCCATGCCTCAGGATAACGAGGGTTACATTTTATACCCTGCCGGTTATCCCGAGGACAAGATTAGGAAAATTCATTCTAGGAAGTCTCACTCTGGTTCTAATCATGCTTTTATGTATAAGAGTGAGACATCTAGCTCTAGGCAACCAACCCGTGCTAAGTTGCCTAAGAAGAAAATTCCTAATGCATCAAATGAACATAGTCTTTCATTTAAAACTTTTGATGCATCTTATGTGTTGACTAACAAATCAGGCAAAGTAGTTGCCAAATATGTTGGGGGCAAGCACAAGGGGTCAAAGACTTGTGTTTGGGTACCCAAAGTTCTTGTGTCTAATGCCAAAGGACCCAAAACCATTTGGGTACCTAAAGTCAAGAACTAAACTTGTTTTGTAGGTTTATGCATCCGGGGGCTCAAGTTGGATCATCGATAGCGGGTGCACAAACCACATGACAGGGGAGAAGAAGATGTTCTCCTCCTACGAGAAAAACCAAGATCCCCAACGAGCTATCACATTCGGGGATGGAAATCAAGGTTTGGTCAAAGGTCTTGGTAAAATAGCTATATCTCCTGACCATTCTATTTCCAATGTTTTTCTTGTAGATTCTTTAGATTACAATTTGCTTTATGTATCTCAATTATGCAAAATGGGCTACAACTGTCTCTTTACTGATGTAGGTGTCACTGTCTTTAGAAGAAGTGATGATTCAATAGCATTTAAGGGTGTGTTAGAGGGTCAGCTATACTTAGTAGATTTTGATAGAGCTGAACTCGACACATGCTTAATTGCTAAGACTAACATGGGCTGGCTCTGGCATCGCCGACTAGCACATGTTGGGATGAAGAATCTTCACAAGCTTCTAAAGGGAGAACACATTTTAGGATTAACCAATGTTCATTTTGAGAAAGACAGGATTTGTAGCGCATGCCAGGCAGGAAAGCAAGTTGGCACTCATCATCCGCATAAGAACATAATGACGACCGACAGGCCACTGGAGCTCCTACACATGGATCTATTCGGCCCGATCGCTTACATAAGCATCGGCGGGAGTAAGTACTGTCTAGTTATTGTGGATGATTATTCTCGCTTCACTTGGGTGTTCTTTTTGCAGGAAAAATCTCAGACCCAAGAAACCTTAAAAGGATTCTTGAGACGGGCTCAAAATGAGTTCGCCCTAAGGATCAAGAAAATAAGAAGCGATAACGGAACGGAGTTCAAGAACTCACAAATTGAAGGCTTCCTTGAGGAGGAGGGCATCAAGCATGGGTTCTCTTCTCCCTACACACCACAACAAAATGGTGTAGTGGAGAGGAAAAATCGAACTCTATTGGACATGGCAAGAACCATGCTTGATGAGTATAAGACTTCGGATCGGTTTTGGGCCGAGGCGGTCAACACCGCCTGCTACGCCATCAACCGGTTATATCTACACCGAATCCTCAAGAAGACATCCTATGAACTCCTAACTGGTAAAAAGCCCAACATTTCATATTTTAGAGTCTTTGGTAGCAAATGCTTTATTCTTGTTGAAAGAGGTAGAAAATCTAAATTTGCTCCTAAGACTGTAGAAGGATTTTTACTAGGATATGATTCAAACATAAGGGCATATAGAGTCTTTAACAAGTCCTCAGGACTAGTTGAAGTTTCTTGTGACGTTGTGTTTGATGAGACTAACGGCTCTCAAGTAGAGCAAGTTGATCTTGATGAGATAGGTGAAGAACAAGCTCCGTGCATCGCGCTAAGAAACATGTCCATTGGGGATGTGTGTCCTAAGGAATCCGAAGAGCCTCCAAATGCACAAGATCAACCATCCTCCTCCACGCAAGCATCTCCGCCAACTCAAAATGAGGATGAAGCTCAAATTGATGAAGTAGAAGATCAATCAAATGAGCCACCTCAAGATGACGGCATAGATCAAAGGGGAGATGCAAATAATCAAGACAAGGAGGATGAAGAACAAAGGCCGCCACACCCAAGAGTCCACCAAGCAATTCAAAGAGATCACCCCGTCGACACCATCCTCGGCGACATTCATAAGGGGGTAACCACTAGATCTCGTGTTGCACATTTTTGTGAACATTACTCGTTTGTTTCCTCTATTGAGCCCCACAGGATAGAGGAAGCACTACAAGATTCGGATTGGGTGGTGGCGATGCAAGAGGAGCTCAACAACTTCACTAGAAATGAGGTATGGCATTTAGTTCCACGTCCTAACCAAAATGTTGTAGGAACCAAATGGGTCTTCCGCAACAAGCAAGATGAGCATGGTGTGGTGACAAGGAACAAAGCACGACTTGTGGCCAAGGGATACTCCCAAGTCGAAGGTTTGGATTTCGGTGAAACCTATGCACCCGTAGCTAGGCTTGAGTCAATTCGCATATTATTGGCCTATGCTACTTACCATGGCTTTAAGCTTTATCAAATGGACGTGAAAAGTGCCTTCCTCAATGGACCAATCAAGGAAGAGGTCTATGTTGAGCAACCTCCCAGCTTTGAAGACAGTGAGTACCCTAACCATGTCTATAAACTCTCTAAGGCACTTTATGGGCTCAAGCAAGCCCCAAGAGCATGGTATGAATGCCTTAGAGATTTCCTTATTGCTAATGGCTTCAAAGTCGGAAAAGCCGATCCTACTCTATTCACTAAAACTCTTGACAATGATTTGTTTGTATGCCAAATTTATGTTGATGATATCATATTTGGGTCTACTAACGAATCTACTTGTGAGGAATTTAGTAGGATCATGACTCAAAAGTTCGAGATGTCTATGATGGGGGAGTTGAAGTATTTTCTAGGATTCCAAGTAAAGCAACTCCAAGAGGGCACCTTCATCAGTCAAACGAAGTACACTCAAGACATTCTAACCAAGTTTGGGATGAAGGATGCCAAGCCCATCAAGACTCCCATGGGAACCAATGGGCATCTCGACCTCGACACGGGAGGTAAGTCCGTCGATCAAAAGGTATACCGGTCGATGATAGGCTCTTTACTCTATTTATGTGCTTCTCGACCGGACATTATGCTTTCCGTGTGCATGTGTGCAAGATTCCAATCCGACCCTAAGGAATCCCACCTTACGGCCGTAAAACGAATCTTGAGATATTTAGCTTATACTCCTAAGTTTGGGCTTTGGTACCCTCGGGGATCCACATTTGATTTGATTGGTTATTCGGATGCCGATTGGGCGGGGTGTAAGATTAATAGAAAGAGCACATCGGGGACTTGCCAGTTCTTGGGAAGATCCTTGGTGTCTTGGGCTTCAAAGAAGCAAAATTCGGTCGCTCTTTCAACCGCCGAAGCCGAGTACATTGCCGCAGGCCATTGTTGCGCGCAATTGCTTTGGATGAGGCAAACCCTGCGGGACTACGGTTACAAATTAACTAAAGTCCCTTTGCTATGTGATAATGAGAGTGCAATCAAAATGGCCGACAATCCCGTCGAGCATAGCCACACTAAGCACATAGCCATTCGGTATCATTTTCTTAGGGATCACCAACAAAAGGAAGATATCGAGATTGCATACATTAATACTAAAGATCAATTAGCCGATATCTTTACCAAACCACTTGATGAACAAACTTTCACCAAACTTAGGCATGAGCTCAATATTCTTGATTCTAGAAATTTTTTTTGCTAACTTGCACTCATAGCTCATAAATATACCTTTGATCATGTCTCTTTCATATGCTATGACTAATGTGTTTTCAAGTCCATTTCAAACCAAGTCATAGGTGTATTGAAAGGGAATTGGAGTCTTCGGCGAAGACAAAGGCTTCCACTCCGAAACTCATCTCTCGCTGACACTCCAAGTCACTCTCCATTCTTGAAAAAAAGCATAAGCATCAAAGAAAAGGACTTCGTCTTTGGGGGAGAGAGTAAGAGCCCAAAGCAAAAGGACCGGACTTCGTCTTTGGTATAATCTTAACTCATTTTTTTATGACCAAAGGGGAAGATAGCACCATAAGGGCTCTAATGATTTCGTTTTTGGCGATTCATGCCAAAGGGGGAGAAAGTATGAGCCCAAAGCAAATGGACCGCACCACCACCAATTTCAAAAACTTCGTGTTTCCAAGAATATTATCAATTGGTTTTCCTATTGTGTTTAAAAGGGGGAGAAAGTAGTATTTCAAAATGATATATCAAAACCCTCTTGAACACTAAGAGGAGGATCTCATTTAGGGGGAGTTTTGTTTAGTCAAAGGAAAAGTGTTTGAAACAGGGGGAGAAAATTTCAAATCTTAAAAATGCTTTGCTAAATCCTATTCATTTACCTTTGACTATTTGCAAAAGAACTTTGAAAAGCATTTACAAAAGAGTTTGCAAAAACAAAACATGTGGTGCAAGCGTGGTCCAAAATATTAAGAATAAAAGAAACGATCCATGCATATCTTGTAAGTATTTATATTGGCTCAATTCCAAGCAACCTTTACACTTACAGTATGCAAACTAGTTCAAATAGGCACTCCTATATTTGCTTTGGTTTGTGTTGGCATCAATCACCAAAAAGGGGGAGATTGAAAGGGAATTAGGCCTACACCTAGTCCCTAATTAATTTTGGTGGTTGAATTGCCCAACACAAATAATTGGACTAACTAGTTTGCCCAAGTGTATAGATTATACAGGTGTAAAAGGTTCACACTCAGCCAATAAAAAGATCAAGTTTTGGATTCAACAAAGGAGCAAAGAGGCAACCGAAGGCACCTCTGGTCTGGGGCACCGGACTGTCCGGTGTACACCGGACACTGTCCAGTGCACCACCGGACAGTGTCCGGTGCACCAGAGGACTCGAACTCGAACTCGCCACCTTCGGGAAAATCCAGAGCCGGCGCGCTATAATTCACCGGACTGTCCGGTGTACACCGGACAGTGTCCGGTGCTCCAAGGCAGCGCGGCCTCCGGAACTCGCCAGCCTCGGGAACGGGCAGCGGCTGCTCCGCTATAATTCACCGGACATGTCCGGTGTGCACCGTACTGTCCGGTGAACCAGCGGAGCAACGGCTATTACGGCGCCAACGGCTCTCTGCGGCGCATTTAATGCGCGCTCTGCGCGCGCAGATGTCAGGCGCGCCCATACTGGCGCACCGGACAAGGAACAGTGCATGTCCGGTGTGCACCGGACATCCAGGCGGGCCCACAAGTCAGAAGCTCCAACGGTCAGAATCCAACGGCAGTGATGACGTGGCGGGGGCACCGGACATGTCCGGTATGCACCGGACTGTCCGGTGCGCCATCGAACAGACAGCCTCCCAACGGCCACTTTTGGTGGTTGGGGCTATAAATACCCCAACCACCCCACCATTCATTGCATCCAAGTTTTCCACTTCTCAACCACTTACAAGAGCTAGGCATTCAATTCTAGACACACCAAAGAGATCAAATCCTCTCCAACTCCACAAAAGGCTTTAGTGATTAGCGAGAGAGATTTGTCGTGTTCTTTTGAGCTCTTGCGCTTGGATTGCTTCTTTTCTTTCTCACTTGTTCTTGTGATCAAAACTCCATTGTAATCAAGGCAAGAGGCACCAATCGTGTGGTGGCCCTTGCGGGGAAGTTTTGCTCCCGGCTTTGATTTGAGAAGAGAAGCTCACTCGGTCCGAGGGACCGTTTGAGAGAGGGAAGGGTTGAAAGAGACCCGGCCTTTGTGGCCTCCTCAACGGGGAGTAGGTTTGCAAGAACCGAACCTCGGTAAAACAAATCCGCGTGTCACACTCTTCATTTGCTTGCGATTTGTTTTGCGCCCTCTCTCGCGGACTCGTTTATATTTCTAACACTAACCCGGCTTGTAGTTGTGTTTATATTTGTAAATTTCAGTTTCGCCCTAATCACCCCCCCCTCTAGGCGACTATCAGGAAGAGGGATGACTTGTTGAAGGCGGTGGCGGCGAGTCCCTCATTGTCGGAGTCGGAAGAGGAGCAATCCGAATCCCACTCCTTGCCTAGATGCGCCTCGCCCTTTGCCTTCTTATAGTTCTTCTTCTTCTCCCTCTTGTTCCCTTGATCCTGATCACTATCATTGTCGGGACAGTTAGCAATAAAATGACCAAGCTTACCACATTTGAAGCATGAGCGCTTCCCCTTTGTCTTGGTCTTGCTTGGCTGCCCCTTGTGACCTTTTAGCGCCGTCTTGAATCTCTTGATGATAAGAGCCATTTCTTCATCATTAAGTCCGGCCGCCTCAATTTGTGCCACCTTGCTAGGTAGCGTCTCCTTGCTTCTTGTTGCCTTGAGAGCTAGAGGTTGAGGCTCATTGATTGGACCATTCAATGCGTCGTCCACATATCTTGCTTCCTTGATCATCATTCGCCCGCTCACGAACTTTCCAAGTATCTCCTCGGGCGTCATCTTGGTGTACCTAGGATTCTCACGAATATTGTTTACAAGATGAGGATCAAGGACAGTAAAAGACCTTAGCATTAGGCGGACGACGTCGTGATCCGTCCATCGCGTGCTTCCATAGCTTCTTATCTTGTTGACAAGGGTCTTGAGCCGGTTGTACGTTTGGGTTGGCTCTTCTCCCCTTATCATAGCGAACCTCCCGAGTTCGCCCTCCACCAACTCCATCTTGGTGAGCATTGTGACGTCATTCCCCTCATGAGAGATCTTGAGGGTGTCCCAGATTTGCTTGGCGTTATCCAAGCCGCTCACTTTGTGATATTCATCCCTGCACAATGAAGCTAGAAGAACAGTAGTAGCTTGTGCATTCTTATGAATTTGCTCATTAATGAACATGGGACTATCCGTACTATCAAAGTGCATTCCACTCTCCACAATCTCCCATATACTAGGATGGAGAGAGAACAAGTGACTACGCATTTTGTGACTCCAAAATCCGTAGTCCTCTCCATCAAAATGAGGAGGTTTACCAAGTGGAATAGATAATAAATGAGCATTTGTACTTTGAGGAATACGAGAGTAATCAAAAGAAAAGTTTGAATTGACTGTTTTCCTTTTCTCGTAGTCGTCGTCGTTGTTGTCCTTTTGGGAAGAAGTGGACTCATCGCTGTCGTCGTAGTAAATGATCTCCTTGATGCGTCTTGTCTTCTTCTTCTTCCCATCTTTGCGTCTGTGGCCCGAGCCCGAGTCGGTAGGCTTGTCATCCTTTGGCTCGTTGACGAAGGACTCCTTCTCCTTGTCGTTGATCACGATTCCCTTCCCCTTAGGATCCATCTCTTCGGGCGGTTAGTCCCTTTCTTGAAGAGAACGGCTCCGATACCAATTGAGAGCACCTAGAGGGGGGGTGAATAGGTGATCCTATAAAACTTTAAACTTAAGCCACAAAAACTTTGTTAGGCGTTAGCACAATAATAGCCAAGTGGCTAGAGAGGAGTCTCAACAAAACACAATCACCACAAGAGATCAATCACAGAGATGGCACAGTGGTTTATCCCGTGGTTCGGCCAAGACCAACACTTGCCTACTCCACGTTGTGGCGTCCCAACGGACGAGGGTTGCAATCAACCCCTCTCAAGCGGTCCAAAGACCTGCTTGAATACCACGGTGTTTTGCTTTGCTTTTCTTAATCCCGTTCGCGAGGAATCTCCACAACTTGGAGTCTCTCGCCCTTACAAAGATGATCACAAAGAAACACGGAGTAAGGGAGAGATGAGCAACGCACACAAGACTCAAAAATCAGAGCAGCAACACGCACACAATTCGCAACAAGAGCTCGCAACACAACCCAATGAGTTTACAACTCAACTAGAGCTCTAGATGCTATCACAAAGAAACAAATGCGTGGAATCGAAGTCTCGGTGCTTAGGATTGCTTTGAGTATGCTTGGTTTTCTCCTCCATGCGCCTAGGGGTCCCTTTTATAGCCCCAAGGCAGCTAGGAGCCGTTGAGAGCAATCTGGGAAGGCAATTCTTGCCTTCTGTCGTCTGGCGCACCGGACAGTCCAGTGCACACCGGACATTGTCCGGTGCCTGATTTCTTTCCTTAAATGGCGAAGCCGACCGTTGGCAGACTTGGAGCCGTTGGCGCACCGGACATGTCCGGTGCACACAGGACAGTCCGGTGCCCCCTTCTAGCCGTTGGCTCGGCCACGTGTCCCGCGCAGATCGCGCGGCCGACCGTTGGCCCGGCCGATCGTTGGTTCACCGGACAGTCCGGTGCACACCGGACAGTCCGGTGAATTATAGCCGTACGTCGCCGGTGAATTCCCGAGAGCGACCACTTCGCTCGAACCAGCCTGGCGCACCGGACACTGTCCGGTGCACCACCGGACAGTCCGGTGCTCCAGACTGAGCAGATTCTTGGCTGCTCGAGCCAAGACATCTCCAATTGGATTTTTCCTGTTTCCAGCACTTAGACACAATACATTAGTCCATAAATCAATGTACTAAGTCTGAGAAACATACATTTATCCTTGGTTTGTACTTTGTTCACCATTTTACATTTAAGCACTTGTGTTAAACACTAAATCACCAAAATACTTAGAAATGGCCCAAGGGCACATTTCCCTTTCAGAGGGAAGCTAGGTTGTAAGGGCAATGATGATGCAAAAGTCATGCACCACTCTGAATGAGAGGATTTTCTCTCTTTGGGCTGACAAGCCAACTTTCTACCCATTTTTTGTCGAAACTTAGTTGGTTGCATTTTCTCTCTTTGGGCTGACAGATCCAACCATGATGTGGACTGAATTTTATTTGTCGTCAAGAATTAATAAACAGAATAACCAGTGTACGATTTTTTATACAAAATTGAAAGTTGGTCGCATATCTTCTACTATTATTTATTGAATTGTTTGAAGCATTGGTTTACTTGATTCAACAAAATTTCTATTTACATTATACAAACTTGTGTTAGACTAAATTAGCAATCTCATGGTCACTGAATGGCGCTTCCAAAATATTATATTGTAAAGACCTACTGAAGTGTAGAGCAACGAAGGACACATGTGTTAGACAAAAGTATGCTATCACAACCAATTTAAAAATATTAACAAGTTAATGTGCAGCTTTGCCTGTTTGTCATGGGTGTATTTAGGGCATACAACAGTCAGTAACTTGTCATTATGGAATTACAATCAAGGATACAATTCTTGGTGACTGGAGTGTGTAAATGGGGTTGAGACAAGTCGAGTAGTTAATATATCCATGAACTTTGCAATCCCTAGAACAATAGTTTAAAATCTTCACAAGACTTACCAATATATTTATCAGTAAATATCTGTAAAGAAGTAAATGTGGGGTAACAAGTAGCAGAATAGCTAAGAATCACTTTACAAGAGTAGAGAAAATAATGCTAATTTGTTTACACAGATATACACATGTAGCGTATTTTACATGGTACACTTTAGTGGTAATTGACAATGTGCATTTTGCAGAAAATACTTCTAGGTTTAATACTATAAATTAAATGACAACGCATAATATGAAAAATTAGAAGTTCTTTAAACTATCTTCCCAATAATGGAGTATACGCTAGGTTGTTCACTGTCTGTTGTGGCTGCCAGTTACTCCCTCTGTTTGTAAGCCAGTTTAATTTTAGTATGTTGTCTAAATAACCATGCTTTATATTCCTAGGTACACAAGTGGTCTTTTTGTGGATTCTATTGTTGATTGAGTTGCAACATCAGTTGTAGGATTGCCTCGGATCTGTTACTATTCAAAGGAGAAATTGGCGAGCCTTATGATTAGCTCTTCTTAATTTATTCTATATCGATGTGTTCTCTCTAAATATTCGAAATTAGCAATTTGAAGGTGTGTTGCCATGGATGTAATTTTTAGTTCTTTTGGTTAGATGGAGATAAATATAAATTGATAACTATTCTAGAGTATTTGTGTCAGTCCACCTTAGTGCAGAACAATGAGTATAAGCCCGTAACCTCTAGCAGAGATACACAAGAGAAGCTCTCTTTGGCATTTCACTGAATTTCCTTTAGTTGGAAGAATGTCGTATCACTGTTTATGGTTGGCTTCTTTAATTAAATGAGAACATCTTTCTACTCAGTTTTTTGGTTCTATATAGACCTTAAATATTGATTCCACATTTAATGAGCCATGTAAATATTGGTTACAAGAAATACTAGCAAGTTGCGTTTCTTTGAATGAAGTTTGCATAGCAATAGCTAATAGGTTTTAGTTATGCTCTGACTCTTGAGTCTGAATTATTGATTGGATTGCTGAAGAATTTTTACCTTACCTTCTGAAATTGGGAATTTGGGATGAAGTGTCTGGCAACTGGCAACCACATCATTCCATTTACTGTTTATCTTCAGGAAAGTAGTACTTGGAAATTATTTCTTAGTGATGACCCATTTTTCTATGTTTAACACTACATGTCTGTTTTTTCCTGCTGGACTCTCAATGCTCGAGTAGTTTCTTTTTACGATGCGAATTCCATTTTTGTGACAAGTTATTAGATACATTTGCCTATCGGATGTCGGCTGTCGCCATATTGGCCTCAACACACAACTGTCTAGCCCTATGTAGAAAATATGTGGTTAAGTTCTTTGTTTTGAGAATACCAGAAAATATATGCTTCAGTTATTTGTTTTCATAATAGCAAAAAATATAGATTTGGTTCTCTGTTTTGAGACTAGCAAAAAAATGTGTGCCTCAGTTTTGGTTTTTGTACCCATTAAAATACTAGATAGAAGCGGATGGGAATACAGGGATATAAAGCAAGGACTTGGAGCTTTGATGTTTTCATTGATAACTGTATTGTTTATTGGGCAACAAGAATAATACTTGTTCATATTGTTTATTCTTAGTTTGCTTGCAGTGTGAAAGATGTAATATTGGAATTATGTTTTTGCATTCTCATGGGTGAATTGGTGAGCCACAAATATGGACGTCATTTTTCTCGTGCCTCAGTCTTTAGTGCCATTAATTTGTTTGGATCTACCTTATTTTTGGATATTTGTCAGCAACATTTCGTTCAAAGAATATTTTATCATTTTACCTTATTATTCAAGTTACATAGAGGACAACGCGATCATCCCATACCCACTACTTTGTCTCATACATGGGAAATGTTGTTTCAGTAACTGGTAATATTCTAGCGTACTCTGGGTGAAGGTGCAGAGAGCAATTTGAAAGTCAATGCAGTTTGAACAGGATACTAACTCTCGAAAAGGTCTTTGATGCAGGGAACCATGCTTCCAAATCATATTTCTTAGCAACAGCATCATTAAGAGCACCTGAGACAATGGAAACAACTTAGTATGGTAACCCAATTTGCAGGATGGACATTAAATAAAAATTTAGAGAAATGCATATGGAAAATTTAGATTATATTGTTCTATATGTAATGGATTTCTAGCCTAAACATATAGTATTACGTTTTCAGACAGAATGAGGTTAGCCATTTTCAAGCAATATGATCTTTCAGTCTTAGTCTTGGTAGTACCCCTTTCAGCCTCAAGGCATGCTACCTGGCCGTTTTTCGTCATCTCATGTTTACCAGGAATCTGTAAAATCAAGGCATCCTCAGCTTCATTATGAGTCAAAACTATACATGCTTCTCCAAGGGGGAAGTAAGTAATAATACAAGGCTGTTTGTTTCATATGCTTTCACTGATTCAATATTTTTTCTTCTAAACTTCAGCTGGAATTCCTCATTTGAAATGGTTTGGAGTGGATGGGGAGTACAATGTCATGGTCATTGATCTTCTTGGTCCAAGCCTCAATGATTTGCAACTACTGCAACAGAAAGTTTTCTCTTAAAACAATACTTATGCTAGCTGATCAGATGGTTAGTTTCTCTTGCGAGATATATCATTTTGTTTTTTAGCTTTTGTTACCTGTATGGCGGCATAACTATAAAATTGATGGCCCAATTTCTCAATTGTTGAATATTTTTGGTGGGTTTTCGCCAAGTTAATGTCTTCCTGTTGTTGTCATACAAATATCTAGGGTAGAGTACATGCACACGAGGGGGTTTCTTCATCGTGATATCAAGCCAGACAACTTCCTCATGGGCTTAGGCCGTAAAACAAGTCCTGTTGGTGCTACTCATGAACATTTTACTAAAAACTTTTGTTGTGGCTGGTTTGAGTCTTCCAACCGCTAAGTCAGGCCAAAATTCTAGCACAATGGCCATATACTGTTCTCTGCATGGCTACGGTTTCATTTCTCAAAAAAGGGAGTTTGCATATCAATGTATTTTATCATATTAATCACTATTCATATAATATTGTTCTGCCTCTCGCATATGTGGGTTGTTGGCTGACCAGCCTAACATCGTAGCTCATGTCCGTTGCCCCGACCCTCGCGCCGCACTCTCCCTTGCACGTCGTCGCCGCTATCATCGTCCCCAGATCCGTGCTCTTCTTCCCTGTCCAGCTGATACACCCTCCCCTCTGCTCCCTTCCTTCAACGGTATTACATGTTCCCGTTGCAACGGACGGGCGCTCACCTAGTTACGATAATGATTGCTACAAAGGGCCCGTTTGTTTCCCTATCTAAACTTTTAGTCCCTATCACATTGGATGCTAGTTAAGTATTAAATATAGTCTAATAGTAAAACTAATTACACAGTTGAGTACTGAATGATAAGATGAATCTATTAAACCTAATTAGTTCGTGATTCGATTATGTGATGTTACAATAAAATACCAATCATGTGTTAATTATGCTTAATAAATTTTTCTTATCGTTTAATCTTAAGATGTATAATTAGTTTTATAATTAAATTACATTTAATACTCGTAATAGCTACTGAAATATCTGATGTGACACGTACTAAACTTTGGTCCCAGAAATTAAACACCTCAAAATATATAAAGATAAGAGTACGACAATCAATTTTTTTAAAATAGTATAATATGTGCTCAAATTCGATGACAGTTTATTATTTTCTTTTACAACAACACAATAATAGTAATAGGCGCCTGCCGCTAGAAATCCTCCCGCGTGTCCGTTTGTGTTGTATAAAAAATATATTAATAATATATACTAATAATTCAAAAAATATATTCATATTTAAATAAATATCTCATTTAATTAATATCTAACTAAAATTAACCAGTTAAATCCTAAGACCTTCTTTAGAATGTAGAAATTGTACAGGAATTATATATAACAGGAATCAGTGATTCAGTTGTTTATTTAAAAAAGGGAAATTTGGATCCATACCATTAAAAGATCACCACTTTGAATCCATACCATTACTATCTCACTTACATATGGATCTACATGAGTCAATGACATGTGGGGTCTATGTTATATATCTAAAGTTTGGATCTTTTAATGGTATAGATCCAATTGTTCCTTTAAAAAAACGTGGGAAAAAATCACATGTTCCAGACAAAGCCCTAAACCTCGGTGCTGCCCAGTGCCAATGGAGTGAATGGACATAACCCGCGCGGGGCGCAGTCTTCTCAATTCTTCTTCCTGACCCTCACAAGTCACAGCCGCCAGCGACATGACTTGCGCCACCCGGAGCCCCGGCTTCCTCCGCGAGGCCGAGCTCCGCCTCCTCCGCTGCACTCTCCCCTCGCTGCCCTCTTCCCCGCCCCCACCCGCTTCCCCTCCCCCTGCGCATCCGCTCGGTCCCGCCGCGGCCTCTGCGATCGCTGCCGTTGAGGCCGGCGACTACGAGGCTGCGCTCGCCACCGCCGCGCCGCACTTCTTTCCGGCATTCGCCCCCTCTAGGCCTCCTGGCTCAGCCGCGCAGTTCTACGCCGACCTAGGTGCCGCAGCTCGGGCGTTCCTGCTGGTCGATGGGGACGGGGCAGCGGCGGGAGAGGGGTTCGATTGCAGGTGCGCAGTTGTGCTTTCCGCTGCAGTGGCCGCGCTGCTCGCGTTCACGCAACAGAACGTGACTGGGTGAGTTAGTTTCTGGGTTCTGTCTCTCTTCAATCTTTTACTGTATGATTAGGGAACGCTCGGCTGACTGTGTGCGATTAGTTGGCAAATAACTTAGTGGAAACATTAGATTTTAAATATCCTGGGGTCTTTTGATCAATGACAGCTTGCCTACTAGACTGAGGATATAGTTTTAAGCATTGGTCTGGTCCAACATAATGTGATGGGCTAGTTCCAGTTAATGTCTAGAATTAACATTCTGTAAATTCGATCACAGGTTTTAAAGGCACTTTCAAAATTGCTAATTTCACATAGTTCTAAAATGTGGCAAAGTAGAATATCGTTGCAGTTTGCCAAGTAAGATATTAAGATTATCTAGCTTGTTCCTGAATGTTGACATGAAACAAAAATGGGAATTCTCTTGATTGCTAATATGTAGTATACTCCTTGTACATGTCAGTCAGATGGATGTAGTTGAGGGAACAGGCAACTGTGTTGACTTGGTGAGGGAATGCAATGTGGTTACATTTACATACTATCTCCATTTTCTATATTTAGGTCATTTTAACCTACTTAATTTTCAATAAATATAAGTTGTCCTAGAACTCATGTCCTTTTGTTCCCTCTTTGCTCCTGCCTAATAAATATTAATATTACTGTTATTTTTCCTCACAAATGAATGAGTCATTTGTCCCAATGGAGTATGCATTAAGGGCACTGAGGTCATTTTATCTACTTTCTTGACCCATATGCAAAAGCCTAAAATGACCTGCATTTGGAGTCAAAGAGGGCATACATTTTTCAGGAACTGTTTGTGGCTTCTTGCTGGAGATGCATGCAACAGAATATGGTCTGCACATGTGCTCTATTGTTTTGGTTACGGGAACATCTGCAGTTTCATGGTCTAGTAATACTGTTTGAGCTGTAATTGATTTGGTTTTTGAGAATACTTTCTTTTGTAAAGCAAATTGTCTGTATACCATAGGAAAACAATTTATAAAAAAGAAAGGATGAGCTGGTGACTGGTGTTCTTATATGATGAAATAGTACATTGTATTCTGTTTGATACTCTGATTCATATCTAGCTGTAATACAGGCTTCTATTATTACAACTGACATGACTATCAAATCTGATTTACCTTTTCATGTTAACCTAAACCTGTTGGATTTTTTAGGGAGGTACTAGTTTTTGATATATATATTTGTCTTCAAAATTATTTTTAGGCCTCCAAGGAAGTTTCCCACTTTTCCTTTTTCAATGTCATCTTTTGATGAAAGATGCTATAGTAATCTTGGAGACACATGGGATGCATGGGCTTCTGACAATTTAGCTTCTTTTGGCTCTCATGTTCATGGGAAATTTTCACTCTTGCAGGTATGTATGTTGGGGTTGGCTTCTTTATTTTCTCTATTTATGTCTGGGAATTTAATATATTGGTTAAAGTGATGTTTTCATGTTATTTTTGGTCCAATTCATGCACACCTCTTCTTTGACCTTTTCGTAATTAGTTGATCTATGTTTTTTGAATAACATGTTGTTGATGAAAGACTTGGATGGCGGGTTTTGAAATTTGTGAAATGGCAAAGTTATAGTAGCTGGACTTTATGTTGATGTCATATAACATTTTTCTTGAGCATATGTTACATCATCTTGGGTGCTAAAGGTTAGTCATGTGAACTGTACTAGACTATAGCCTGGTCAGGCTATGGCCAGCAGATCGTGCATTTGACCGTGCAAAACACCGTTTTGTACTGTTTTGCATTGTACACTGCACTGTTTACAAAATGGAGTTTGAAATGAGAGATGAGGATGAGTAAGATGCCGGAGATAGCCTCAGTCCAAGTTTGCCTGGCACATAACATTATCAAAGTTTAAAATGAGAGATTGCGACAACACAACGTTTTTAAAGATCATGACGCTTGTCAGCGTTTAGGGAAGGCCATTTACCCGGCTGTCGTCAAGACGCACACAGAGAACCCGACTCGAGAGACTAACTTTAGGGACCACTGCTCCCGGGGCCTCGAGACCTAGGGACCTTCTCTAGCCTTGGCCAAGGGAGGGGCTTGAGTCTAAGTGACTTTATACAGAGGCATACAGATGGAATAACCCAACTGTTGGATGGCGCGTTGGCCTTTCTAGCATACTACGTGTTGTGAGGCTCGAAGCCCCTAGTGCATCGGGACATCTAGGGGTAGAATATTCAAAGACCCTAAAGCACCTTGTGCCATGGGACATTGATCAGAGACTAAGTTCGCGCCTTCGTGCCCTAGGGCAGTTATGGAAGTCCTCAGGGCATCCCATACCCCAGGGCACCCATTAGTCTGAGGGCAGTTATGAAAGTCTTCAGAGCATCTTCAGGGCCCCTCGCATCTTAGGGCAACAAGGAAACAAGTGCACAAGGTAGTACATCCTCCAGGGACTACGACACTTAGCTGCTCAAGGCCCTCCTTTGGCTCCAAGGCTCCTAGAGTTCCTGACCTCATACTTTGAGGGCGGCTTGGATCTATGTCCTCTGGGGCCTCGAAGGAGTTAAGAGCTCAGGGCAGCTAAGTGTAATCCTATCCTATGATAGAAGTATGTGTTAGGCCCACTAGGGATAGTATGCCCCTGGAATGGACCCTACACATGAGGATAAATCGGTAGCAAAAGCTTAGTATATAAGTCTCGGGTACAACACATTAAATGTGTGATGGACGACATTACATGCCTGACTAAGTGTGTTGACATGACTTAGGCATGACTTAGGCTGTACGACACTTGAAATCACTACATAGTACATGCATTGATCCCATAGCCACGCGTGCGCACGTGAAGTGTACCATAAAACACAATCAAGTACAGAGGGCTACACTGGCTACCAATCATATTAAGCCAGGTGGCCCGGGTGTCCGTAGATGCAGATATCATACCTGCCTCTGCGATCGGTATGGTGATCACCATAGGAAGGGGTGATTGCGGGAGCCTGAGTACCACATTAAAATGCAGTGGATGACCTTACAGACACACTTTCACCTTGACACGCTCTCAAGGGGTACATGTGTATCCAATGCCACTATAGAGTATATGCATGACCTCATGTTTAAGACCATATCTGGTTAGGCAATTATGTCAGTTACTAGGAATGGTAAAAAGCGATGACTAGGTAGTATGAAAGTACTTTCATGTAATAAATGGTACTCGGAACCATACTAGGCTTCTATCACGTTGTATCAGCTCCATTAAGGCAGAGTGAGGAGGGCCCCCGGTAGGTCACCTCAACAAGTACAATTACACCGACGCATGCCCGACACATAATGCATGATTACAAGGCAAAGGACCTGCAATTATGCAAGGATGTGACAGGACTGGAGCAGTTTGCCTGATGATAGGTAGGGCCTGTAGTAGAATATACATGTAAGATCAACCATTCCCTTGGGCTACAGAAGGGAGAGGTAGAGCAGCATTAAAAGGGATTCCGTTGAGACTTCCACCCAACACTAGCCAAGGGAGATCAATTTGATCCAGTGAAAGTAGCAAAAGTTGGTGGTAGTCTAGCTTACCACAACACACTCCATATCTAGGAGGTCTTGGAGCTCACTGGTGTTGGGGCTGGTAATCTTTGTGACCTGGATTCATCAATCGATGATTAGCCAGAGGATATAGGGTATTACACACCCCGTGGCCCAAACCTCTATAAAAATCTCTATGCTTTAGGCATTGATGTCATGATTTCGTAGACATACTCTACAATGACAAGACTTGCTCCCTGTTGTCCTTGCTATTTTCTCTGCTACTCTTGGTACCCCTATGCCATATGTTGATACTTACTTGCTTAGATATTTCTTTATGAACAATCACAAATTCATTTCATCTACAACAAGAAATGCCTCCACCAAAGTACCAAACATAATTGAATCCTAGATATGGAGTGCCGATCATTCTAACTGCTTTACATTATTAGTGTAATAATACATTCTATTTTTTTTTCTCGAACACGCAGGAGAGCTGCGTATCATTATATTAAAGGAAGAAATAAACAAGGTCTAAAATAGACCGGGGTACAACTGACGCCTTACGGCGGCCTGAACGAAACTAGCATAGACTGACTCATCTATAAAAACTCTAGGCTACATGAGATAGGGAGGCAACAAGGGATGTCAACCCCTTGGCCCCGGCAGTCTCCCACAGACGGCGCTCATCCCCCACATGGATTAGGAAATTAGCAACATTAGGGGAAAGGCCATCAAAGATGCATCTGTTCCGGAGATTCCACAAAATCCAAGCGCCCAGCATAATGAGGGAGTTTAGGCCATCTCTGAAGGACCCCTGAATAGCTTCATTTGTTTGATGCCACCACTCCATAAAATTAATATCCGTTGGTTGGGGGGCCAAACCCTGCAGCCCGAATTGCCCATAATAATACATTGTATAAATTGTGAAGTACATCATACAGTTTTTTATTATGTTTTTAACATATTTAATTTATAGAGGGGCCATTAGCTTGTGCCCATAGTTCCATACACCATAACTCATCTTCTATTGGTGTCTAGTATTGCAAATGGCTGTACTTGTGTTTAAGTCAAACCAATTTCCGTGATAAAAAGCTTTGGTTTGTATTGAGCTGAGCCTTTTAGTACCACAAATGGTGGCAAAGCATCTGATTTTGTTTGTTCATTGCCAAATTCAGCAGACACAAAATGTCTTCCTGGTTCTGTATTTACAGTATTTCGAGTTGTTATCTTATTTTTTTGCAGTTCATTGTATTTGCAAGGCTTTTGTTTACCAGCGTACAGAGTCTGGATCTCTCTGATTGCTGGAGCGTGTCATGGTGGTTGTTTAGAATATCAATGTTGCAGCAGAACATCTTGGATGAGTTATCATCGTCTCTGTTTGATCAAGTGCAAGTGTACAAGAATAAGATGTTGGATCATTTTGGTGAACTGGAAAAGGTTTCTACCTACTGGGATTGTTTACTGTCTGATGGAGAAGGTTCTTATTTTGTTTCAGCTGCTTTCTTAGAGGCTGGAATCGTGGAATACAAATATGGTCGGGTTGATGCTTCAAGGTTTGTTTGTCACTCTCAGTTTGAGAGCTTTAAATTCCTCAGATCTCTTTTTCACTCTTAGTTTGAGAGGATTAAATTTCCTCAGAATATTAGTTCTTTGCTTGCTTGTAAGAGAACAAGGCCACATTACTAAAGTTACATGAACACTATTTCTTAGGATTGCCAAAAGTAAACATTAGAAAATAAATGATGTATATATTTTTGTAAGGGAACATATCAGGTGCAACCATTCCTATTGGTGCAACCGTGCAACTAAGACACAAGGATTGAGGTGAGATGACATTTTTAAAAATATTTAGGGGGATGTGGGAGTGTTGTTTTGAAAGAGAATATTTTTAGGAAGGCCCTCCCATTTTTATCTTTGTGCCTTGGTCGCACGGTTGCACCAATAGGTACGGTTGCACTTGATATGTTCTCTTATTGTAAACCGTTTCTCAGAATTATAACATCTTAGGCTCCTCTTGTCACTGTGATTGGTTGTTTGTTTCTAACTTATTCTCATGCAGTTGTTGGAACTTTGAAAGAGTACCGAAGGAAGTTCCAGTAGATTCTGGGAGGGGCCAGTAGTTGTAAACTTGTAATCTGCACATATCATCAAATTTAAAGACTACAATTTTAAAGAAATCTCCATTTTTTTTCTGGTTGGATGTGTGGGCAGGCATGGCCCCGTTTGGCCTTCAACTATCTTCTGCCATTGATTGGAAGCATCATTTTAGGATCTGTAACTGAAAATTATAGTAAGCTTGGGTAACCTGTGCAGTGCAGCACAACATGGCACAGCAAGTCAGCAACCATAAACATATCCTTAGGCATTCAGGCAATACGTATTCAAACTACGTAGGATTGGAAAACTGATAGCCATTTATGAACAAATACTTATGGTCTTGTCTGGATGTTTGGGTAGGTTGCATCTCAATAGCGCACAAGAAGCATGTGGTCTGCACCTTTCCCTTACAGGGATCCTTGGTTTCCGAACAATATACCAGGTGGATTATACTGTACTCTGATTTTTTTCTTCATGTTTTGTACACCATCTTCTTTGAGTTTGATTGATATAGATACATCATTTTGTTTCACAAAACACACTAAACAAAACATGCTCCCACCGTTTCAAATTGTAAGATGTTTTGTCTTTTCTAGATACATTGCTTTTACTCGTATTTAAAACACACACACACACACATGTAACTAGAAAAGCCAAAACGCCATCATGTTGATCACCTGGGAGATTTGGAAGCATCGGAATGCTTGTGTGTTTGAAGATAAAAGGTCTGTTGTTCAATCTGTCCTACAAAAAGTGGAGAATGAGTGTACTCTTTGGAGTATGGCGGGAGCCTCCGGTTTTCAGGAGCTTCTCACCCGCCAACTCATCTCCGGGGGTTAGGCTGAGCTGTTAGTGGTTGCCTATGGCCTAACCAGCCTTGTACACGGGGCTGACTCTTCTGTCACCTCGTTCTTTTTTATCTATCTTCTTAATGAAATGACTCGCATGTCTTTTGTGACGTTCTAAAAAATTTGGGATGGAGGGAATACCTTTAGTTTTTTCACCAAATTCAAGCTTACTGTGCACACAAGCTAAGATGGTTCTAAGTTGGACAAATATTAATTGCATTTTACTACATATACTTAAGTGGCATACTGCAACAGCAGTGAAGTACAGTAGAGAAAAGACATATTTGAATAACTACACCATCCGTTTCCTGAAATAGACACACTTAGTGAATTGACAAGGCCTATGCCATTGTGCTCACATGACAAAATGGAGGAGTAACAGCGTTTGACCTTTCTATTATGTAAAGAGAGAACATCTGTTCTTGAAAAATGAAGCGAGCCAACTATTGTTATAGGTGGATGCGAAGTCTCAAATGGTGCTTGTTGCGAAGACCAATAAGTCAGGCCCTGATGAAGGACAAGTGACAGAACCCACAGTAGCTCAGAATGACAATGCAGCTTTGAAAAATGCAAGGAGCTTCGTTCCTGTTGAAGACGATGAATTCTGTGACATACTAAGAATGCCCAGACTGGTGCAAGATGGGAGTAATTCTGCCAGTGAAGACGCCACGAACCCCAGTGCAAAAATATCACTATCGGCTATACAGCAGGCTGCTGTACTTGCACAATGCTTGTATGTGAGCCGGAGGAGTCGTGTTGATGAAATGTCTGGTATGTCTGTTCTCATTCCTTGTGGGAACTTGCAATTTCGTGCTCCTGTTTTAAGCATGCAAAGAAGTTTATTTGCAAATAGAGTTCTAGGCGACAAAGATGGCTTCAATTGGCATTCTTTCTATTTTTTTTTTTAAATGCGAGTTCTGGTTTAGTTGTTTTTCACATATGCATGGAGAGTAAAGTAGTTTGTTTAGTGATAGCATTTAGTTTATTCTGATCATGCGAAGGCATTGTCACTTCTTCTGAACTAAGGCTGACAAACTTTTATGTTTCTTTTGCGAATAGAAGTCCAAATGAAAAAATGTTTAGTAGATGGCATGGAAAATCAAGCTATGTTATGGTTTGACTTTGACATACCATTTCAGTTTTTATTTGTATGTGTCCATGCGGGCCATTTGTTTACTTAATACTGCATACTCTCTCAGCCTAAACTCTAAGGTATACATTAGATCTTATCTTAAGCTGTCATCACCAGTATGTCTAAAATAGGTGTGCAAAACACTGTTTTGGCACTTCAGGTAAAGTGGATTTTAAAATATAGACGATGTGATAGGCTCTCGGGTGAGGACAACCTTAGCACTTGAACAAAGTTTGACATGATCTGGACTATTTCTTTTTAACTAATACTGCATATTCCCTCAGACAAGTATAAATAAATCTCATCTTAGCACATGAACCAAGAAGGCATAAAAGATTACTGGACTATCTACCCTAATTAGTGTCTCTTACAATGTTGAATGCATGCACGAGGATGGAAAGTGATTGATTAATGTTTATTAGTTGTATGTAGGAGACAACACACCTTTTTCATAGGGAGTTTAATAAGCCTAATATTTATTGACAAGACCATTCAAACTATAGACCTTGTCTTTTTTCGGAGAGGATGCATTTTTTTTAACTTATACAGTATTTTCCCATGCTATGTATTTAACAGGATTTTTAGTATATATTTTCTTATCACCATGTGTAACTACTTTGGTAATACAGGGTGGGAGATGGCACCATACATAGAGTCGATTGATTCTCAGGATGAATCTTACTTTGTGGTATGACTGATTGCACTACATTACTCTGGTGGAAACATGTTTGGCACTGTTGGAAACATGTCTAGGTGCATGCTAGTGTCTAGGTTCATTGCATTTACTTTGGCTAAATTTTAGCATGGATAATAAGTAATAGGCTGATTAGTTGGGCAATATTATTCATTTATTAGGGGCTACCGCAACCTGATTTGTAGCTCACATTGGCTATGTTAGTAGAAGAGAAAACTAGAACAAGCTAAGTCATTCTGGCTACCAAGACACTTGTGCTCGTGACCTCCTGTGTTCTTGTGTGATATTGTGTTCCTGTGACTTGTTGCCGGCGGCATCCGGCGAGCGCCGCTACTTCTTGCTGTTGGTAGATGGCCTAGCCTTACCAATCACGTCGGCGATGGTGAGGGGCTGCTATTGGCCAGCGAGGAGGGTGAACCTCGCTCCTTTGCTGAAGCAGAGCACGACCCAACATGGCAGGTGGCCTTGTTTGAGGAGATGGACTTCATCAAGCAGAACGACACATGGTGGCCGGTGGAACTTCCTCATGGGCATCGCCATCGGGCTGAAGTGGGTCTTATAGATCAAGAAGAATGAGACTGGAGCTGTTATCAAGCACAGAGCTTGCCTCATCGCCAAGGGCTATGTGCAGTAGCTGGACATCGACTTTAACGAGGTGTTCACGTGTGTGGTTTGCCTTGAGTCCGTGCAACTGCTGCTAGCTATGGCTGCACAAGAAAGTTGGCCGGTGCATCACATGGATGTGAAGTTGGCATTCCTCAACGGCGAATTGGGGGGAAGTTTATGTCCCGCAGCCACCGGGCTTCACCATCGCTTGGTCTGAGCACAAGCTGTTGTGCGTGCAGAAGGTGTTTTATGGGTTGTCGTGAGCTTGGAACGAGAAGCTGCACACGCCACTACGAGCTCTTGGGTTCGAGCAGAGCCTGCACAAGCTGGAAATGTACCGGTGAACCCATGGTGACTTGCTCCACCTTGGGGTGTATGTGGATGATTTGATCATTACTAGACCGACTGCGGTGGAGATCAACCGCTTCAAGGCAGAAATGAAGGCAAGGTTTAGGATGAGTGACTTGGGATTGCTCTCCTTCTACCTTGGAATCGAGGTACAGCAAAGCAGCAACGGCATCACTCTGTGCCAAACTCACTATGCCAAGCACATACTGGAGATGGCAGGGATGCAAGACTGCAATACTGCGCACACCCTCATGGAGTAGCGGCTCAAGGTGAGCCGTGACAGAACAATAGCGGAGGTGGACATCACTCTGTAACGTAGGATCATTGGAACCCTTCGATACCTTGTCCACACGTGACCGTACCTCACATTCAGCGTGGGGTATGTGAATCACTTCATGGAGCAGCCTATGGAGGAACACATGGTAAGAGTGAAGTGGATCCTGTGCTATGTTGGTGGGACTAAGTCTCCGTTGCTACTATGGGATGACAAGGGAGATGCGACTCGGGTACAGTGATAACAACCTTACTGGCTATGTTGACACAAGGAAGAGTACATCTGGTGGCCTATTCTTCTACGACAATAGCTGGGTGTATTGGCATGCTCTTAAGCAGAAGGCTGTGGCACTCGTCCTACGAGGCAGAGTATGTCGCTGCCGCAACAGCAGCCACACAAGCGGTCTTGGCGACTTCAAGGGAAGGGGCACCAGCACTGTCGAGCTCGAGGTTGTTGACAAGTCAGACTTAGCGCTGAAGAATCCCATCTTCCATGAGCATAGCGAACGCATCAATATGCGCTACCACAGTACCACTTCATCAGGGAGTGCTTGGATGATGAGAAGATTATTGCTGATTTTGTTGGCACTAAGGGCCAGCTCGCTCACATTAAAACGAAAGCACTCGGGCGAGTCAGATCCCTTGAGCTTCTTGATAGGATTGGAAAGGTCCGCATCAACTCCAAGTCAAAACATAGCAATTTTAGGGAGAATGTTGGAAATAATCCTGTTCCTAGGTGCATGCTAGTGTCTAGGTTCATATCATTTACTTCAGCTCAGTTTCATCATAGAGTAATGTGAAGTAATAGGCTGATTAGTTGGGTAATATTCTGCATTTATTATCGGCTAGCACAGCCTGGTTCATAGCTCGCATTGGCTATATTAGTAGAAGAGAACCAGAAAAGGCTAAGTCATTCCAGCCGCCAAAGCACATGTGCTCGTGTGTTTTCTTGTGCGATATTGTGTTCCTGTGACCTGTTGGAGGCTTTAGGCCTGTCGTACACCATTTCTTATTCTAACACAAAAACATAAAAAAAATCAAAGATTACATTTCTTGACTGCTTGAGGCTCGTGCTGATTCTTTTTTCTTAACACAATGACAACATTTATCCTTCAGTTCATACTCCGATGGTTAATCTCATGCATGAGATGTCTTTCCACAGTTTTTAGTTTTTTACTCCAACCTTATTTCTGTGCTGGACATTCATTTATGTGCTCAAACAATATCTAGATAATTCACTATCGTTTACTCATGTTTTCCCTGTCTGAAAATATAATAAGGATAGCTTGGTGAATATCAGAGCTGCCTTTGTAAGTATTTTTTTTCTTCTTATTTCAGGTCAGGAGTTTGTGCGATATACTGCGTGTTAGATGGGAGTCAACCCGCAGTCGGACAAAGCAGCGGGCATTACTAATGATGGAGAATTTGGTAAGTGGTAAATCACTTAACAGGTTGTATAATCTTTGTTCAAAGGTTCAATAATCACAATGTTTGTGTTAAGGTGATAATTGATACTTAGGGCTAACCCTAATGGGTAGCTATATAGTGTTATACATGGGCCACATGGGCCTAGCCACATGGGCCTACCATATACTCTAACAGTTTGTGTGTTCATTCAGGTTTCAGGTAGACAGTATCTTTTTTTATTATGGTTACAGTTTCACTACATTTTTAGCTTCCCCATCACTGGAGTATTTGCAGGTCATCAGGTTTTTGATATTTATCTATGCCATTGTTCCATTTATTTTGTTTAGTTCCAGGCTTTTCTCTTGAGCTTTAAGCCGCTGCCGCTTTTCAAGCTATAGCTACAGTACTGGTACAGTACACTGTGAGATAAACAGCCGCAGGGGCTGCAGCGAACAACTTTATTGTTTGGATGACCAACACCTTGTTTCCATATAGGACCAAAATTGTTTGTGGGTATATTATTCAATTGCTGCCCGGTTTTCATTGGTTCCCCTAAGACCCTAACATTGCACTACCGTGTTGGTTACTACTTTCACTTGTTGTAGGATTAACTAATATGTTGATTTAGGTTATTTGTTATCTATTTTGGGAAAATTTCTAGTTACTAAATTCCTAACCATGATGCTCTAAACTTACAATTACAATCTTTATGTAACAGTCCATGGCAGACCACTGTCTTTTGAAAATTTTGAATGCAAACTAAATTTCAATCTAATGAATATTTGTTCTTCCAGTTCCATTTCCCCTTTGTTCTCTCTGACTCTCTCTACCCCTCTAGCCGTTTCCCTCTCCCTCGTCCTCTTTGATAGTGGGATAAATCCTTCATACAACAGTGCCTAGGGTTACAAACCTAACAGGCCTCTTGGGCCGGGCTCTAGGTCCAAGACACTAACAGTCTAACACCTCCCATAGTAAAAAATCTAGGCACAATGGATGTTGAGACAGGATCGAAATTCTAAGAACACAAGATGGTAGGCCCTTGGGGAAGATGTCAACGAATTGTGAAGCCATCGGAACATGGAGGACTCGAACACCCTCAATGGTGACGTGCTCACGGACAAAGTGGAGATCAATCTCGAGATGCTTCGTGCGTTGGTGCTAGATGGGTTGATGGAGAGGTTGACCATGCTGACGTTGTCGCAGTAGACAAGGGTGTTATAATATATGTGTGTTGACTGAGCCAGGCCTCAGTCTCTGTATAATATGTGGCCCATGGCCCATTAGTGGTGTTGCCCCATATAAATGTATTAACATACTAGTAATGCAACTATTTTATTGTGTACTCTTACATGGTATCAAAAGTATTCTGCTAAAAACCCTAACCCTAGGTGGTCCACCTATGCAGCCGCCAACACCATGGCTGCTGACCCGCCCCTGCTTCATGGCGCACGCGTGCGTGAAAGTCGCCGTTGGTGCAGACGATGTCGCCGCGGGCACACACCCCTCCTCCAACCGCCACATTTCTCCTTCTGGTCTGCTCTAGTGGCTGGCGCGTCTACAGGCGCCCCCATGGTTCCTCTGGCCAGCGTGGCTAGAGCCCTTGCCTTTCCTGCCTTACCCTTTGTTGCAGCTCGTGCTTCTCCTGATGAGGTGGTTGTCGCTCAGTCTGGTTATCCGTTGCATTTGCTGCTGCCAAGAGTTCGCCGATGCTATTGCTCGAGAGTGCGAGCGGGTTGCTGCTCTCATTTGGGAGCATGAGTGTGCCGTTGTGGATGCCCTTGTTGTGCATCTCGTGGAGGCTGAGCGACATCTTGTGGGTATCCCGCTCAATGCTCATCACCTACAACAAAGACGACAAAGTTGCAACACCATCGACATACGAGGCCTCCGTCGTCACCAACCTCCATGTCTAGGCGGCCGGTGTTCAGAACATTCGGTCGCTGGTTCTTGCAAGCATGGTGGTACTGCTTGCCAGGCGTGAGTTGCCATTGAGGAGCAGTTCCTTGACAACCGTGAGACCTGAACCCTCCACCTCGACGTCGCCTTTCGGGTCTTCATCCAGAGTGATCTCTTTGTCATCGAGTATTGCCACCAGACGAAGGGCAATGACAGACTCCCTCCGACCTCGGTGAGCCGGTCTGGGATTGCTCTCATCCTCAACCTTCTTCGCAACCTCAACCCTTGCTACACTCACCTTTTTTCTCGAATATGCAGGAGAGTTGCGTATCATTGTATTAAGAGAGAAAAGGAGAGTGGGCCTGATACAAAAATCACCCCAAATTCTGGACCAAATAAGGGGTTAGAGACACAAACAGATGATTGCTCATACACAACATGGGTAGGACCAGACCATAAGAGCCAACGGCTAACACCCACTTGGTCCCTAACCCATACCCAACTGACTAAGACTCTTGGCACCCACAAAGCACCATAGATAATGTTCCTCCTCGAAAGAGCGAAGCAACACCTCCAGACATGGCTGAGCATCCTGAAAAACAATGGAATTCTTGTGCTTCTAGAGGCACCAAGCATCTAGGATAATAACCGAGTTGGAGCCCTTTTTAACATCTCTTGAGAGGTGCTTGCTAGCCCTCATCCATCAATCAGCGAAGGAGGGGTGTTGCCCGATCAACTTATTTGGCCTTTTTTAAGGGTCCATATCTTGCAAACTCTTTTTTTTTCTCGAAAGCGCAAGAGGGCTGCGCGAAAATATATTAAGAAGGGGAAAAAGGTCCAAAAAGGACCCCAAGATACAGATAAGGCCGCCCTACGGCGGCCAATAACAAGCATAAATGAAACCATCCATGACAAAAACACTGCTACCAAAACAGCACTACAGCTATCTAGCTAGCAGGTAGACCTGGGATGGGGGCAGTAAGCAAGGACAGCTTCTTTGCACCAGCCATAACCCAAAGATCAATCTCCAAACCAACACTTCTAATAGCAACAACAACACTAGGACTCTTATTGTCAAAAACGCAGCCATTGCGATGTTTCCAAAGGGTCCAAACACCAAGAATGACAAGAGAATTAAGACCATTTCTTGCAATCCCAGGAATCTTGGTGCTCAAGTCTTGCCACCAATCCATAAAAACCCCTTCACAGGACTAATGGGCCAAGTGTTGTAGATTTACAAGAAGCAGCAGCTTGAACCAAAATTCTCTAGCAAAAATGCAGCCCAGCAGCATATGATTTAAGGTTTCCTGATCCTGATCACATAATGGACATCTCTCCGGATGATCCATACCTCTTCTTTGTAACCTATCAGCTGTCCACACCTTCTTGTGGGCGACCAACCACATGAAAAACTTAGATTTCGGAGGAGCCCAAGTCTTCCAAATTATATGAAAAGGCTCAAACTCAATTGACCCAATAAAGAAACCCCTATAAGCTTCCTTGGAAGAATATTTTCCATTGGCAGCAAGGCGAAAGAAATGCTTGTCTTCAACATGAGGTCTTAGCTGAACCAAATCTAATAAATCCCACAGGAGGAGATACTCGTTGATAACACCCACTGAAAGGCCCCCCTGAATGTCCGAAATCCAGCTGTGATTGGAAAGAGCGTCCAATATCTTGCAAACTCTAGAAATACATTTGGAAATCGTGGGCTCCTCCTAAATGCAAACCTTCTTGTGGCTTGCTGTCAGGAATAGATGTTGGACAACAAATCATTTAGCAAAAAGGGCTTACCTCATCCCCCTCAGTGTGTCTTTTGTGACCAGGAAGAGAATGCTCAACATATTCTCTCTAGCTGTGTGTTTGCAAGAGAATTTTTGTTCAAAGTGCTGACTCACATGGGTTTTTCCTCTAGAGCACCTCGGCAAAATTCATTGCTACGTTCATCTGAAAACTTGGATCACATGGATTGTTCCCTTCCCCTCTGTTGAAGACATGTCGAAGCTTTTGCAAGGAACCTCAACAAGGCAAAACAATTAAAGTCCCTCTCCTTCGTCCTTTGAAGGGTTCGAAGGTGTTGAGGGGAGTGTGGACGGGAAAATGTAAGACAAAGACACATAGACGAGTTATATGTTCAATTTGCAGAAGGTTACACATCTTTGCCTTTTTCTTTCATTGCATAAAAGAGAGATAATAAATATAACATGACATAAGAGACCTTCAGAATGTTTTACCTTCGAAGGTCTCTTGAGCTGACATATCTTCGGATATTCTTACATACGAAGGTGCTATAGGCTCAGGACATACTAGTGTCCGACCTCTGTAGTAGTGGCACTGTACACCTATTTATAGGGTTGATGTTACATACATATCTACTCAGAATTACAAGAATGCCCATTCCTCCATATAAAGACTCCATACAACTGGAGACAAGCAATTGTGACTTTTTGTATGGAAGAAGTGCCATGCATGTATGCCTTTAACGCCTCCTTTGTAACCTCCTTGCCGTTACTCCTGAAGGGGGTCTAATCCTGTTCAGGTTTTCTCTCTTCCTCCTTTGACTTGTCATTCACTAATGTAGAGCCATCTGAGGCTTTCAATCCAAACGCTTGGTCCAAAGGTACCTTCCTAAAATCAGACTATAACAATGATCAACCAAAAGCCTTCTCTCCAACACTCTTTTTCACAAGGTCTACGACGATCTCATCCTCGAGGAGATCAAGGGGGTCGAGGTCCGTTCTAACACCACTACGGCTTGTGGAAAGATAGAACGGGTCGAGGGGAAGATACAACTATGGAACCTCACCAAGGGGGTCGAGGTCCGCTTCGACACCACTACGTACCCAAGAGAGATACAATGGGTCGAGCGAGGCGCAAGCTTGTGAGGTGTTGTGGCGGAAATATTAGGATAATAGGCGCATCCGAAGACACTAAGGTGTTTGTATGCAGGAGTGGTACCAAACAAAGCGAAGGGGTGGGAACACTGACCATCTTGGCGGGAAGGCGATTAAGGGGGTGTTTGGTTCTCCTTACTAAAGTTTAGTTCGTGTCACATCAAATTTTAAATATCAATTTAGTATTAAATATATGTTTAATTGAGTTTAATAAATTCGCCTCGTCTTTTAGTTTTCATCTGTGTAGTTAGTTTTATAATAATTACACTATATTTAATATTCGTAATTATTATTGAAACATTCGATGTGACAAGAGCTAAACTTTGCTGGGTGGAAACAAACACCCCTTATGTAGGTGGCAGTGTGAATGCTCAACCTAATAGCGAGAAAGGACGGAGGCCTGAAAGAGTAGAGAATGCATAATGTTGAATAGGGGTGCGAATCATATGCTCGGCCTTGCCGTTCTAAGGAGAGGTGTATGGGTAAGACACCTGTAGCTGAACATCGTGGGAAAGGGAGAAGGCATATGAAGAATAGTTATCGAACTCTCTCTTGTTGTCGCTTTGAATAACCTTGATAGTGCAACCAAACTGAGTGGAAACCCAAACAAAGAGATGAGAAAGAGTGGTAAATGTATCAGACTTAAAGCGCAAAGTACAAGTTCACGAGTAATAAGACCAATCATCAGAAGTCACCAAATAGTACTTATATCCCGAAACACTTACAATAGGAGAGGTCCACAAATCATATTGAATGAGGTTAAAAACATGCACATCTTGAGAGAAGCTAGAGATGGGAAGTCTAACATGACGACTTAGCTGACAAGCACGACATATATGCTCATGAGTGCCCTTAGAACAAGAGATGATTGACCTACTAGACAATTTGGACAACAAGTCAAGACAAGGATGACCGAGTTGGTGATGCCAAGTGCTGGAGGGAGTCTAGTAGTAAGTACATCGACGTTGATAGAGATGAAGTAGTGGAAGCAGGAAGCTGTAGAGTGTACATGGGCCTAGAGCTATCACGTCGGGCGAGAAGATTCTTCAGACAAGTTAAAATGGTCAAACTCCATAGAACAAGAATTGACAGTAGTAAATTGATGAACAAATAACAGACTCTGGATGATGTTGGGGACAACAAAAATGTTCTTAAGGTGGAAGTAACCAAGCAAAAACCTAATTACCTAATGTGGTGATCGGAAGAATGTTGCCATTTTCGATAATGATAGAAGGGTGGGGGATGGAAAGAGAGTATACTAGCGTATGGAGTTGTGTGGTTGGAGGCGTCGGAGTTGTCCACCTTGTCGATGACAGCATGAGTCAGAGTCATCGTGCTAGACAAAATACTCAATGATGGAGAGGTCCTCCTAGACAAAATTACTGAATTCGACGTTGAGGTGGAGGGTGCAGGACTGCAGGCCTCACAGTTGTCGAGGAATTGCTCAATGACAACTTAGGCTTAGCGAACAGTGTCGCCGTGCTCATGGACGATGCTCTACAACTTCACGACGACAGTGCTGAGGATCTAAGAGGACTACGCTATCCATCCGACACCAAGATCGGATTGTCGAACGAGCAGCGGCGGGAGGACACAATCATATAGGGCGTAGAGCTGCATGTTGAGGACGAGGTCACACTAGTGGGCTTAGATGGAGGCTAGGCCAAGTAGGACGAGAACCAACGACCGAATGTTCTGGACACTAGATTCCTGAGCATGGAAGTTAGCGATGACAACCTCGTACGCCTATAAAACATTAATGTCATCAGGCTCGAGGAAAGGGTCGGAGACCATAGCACCCACGGGTTGTTGCTCGGCCTCTGGATGTTGGTGAGCAAGAACATTATTGGTAGCACACTCTTGTTCCCAGTTGAGAGCAGCAGTTTGCTCGCGCTTATGAGCAACGATAACGACACACTTGGCGATAGTGATGCCATTAGCATGGGCAGAGTGGCGACAATAACGTCATTGGGGGAAAACAACTCGTAGCGACACCGGGCGAGACTAGGGTACCATCGAGCCGGAGAAGAGTGGGAGGTGCAATGGCGAAGCAGCCACACCTAGGTCAGTGGTGCCCGTTCCCGCGGCGGCAACAACTAGGGCAACACCCACAGAGGCAGCAGTGTGAGCCTCGGTGGCGTATGCACTTGTGCCGGCAGCGACACGCGCCTCGATAGTGCTCATGCCCGCGGTGATCTAGCGCACAGTGTCGGGCACGCGCACGACGATATCTAGGGCAGGGACATTGTTGGTGGCAGGGGGAAGGCCGTGACGGCTGTGAGGACGAGTGGGCACACCAACCGCAATGGATGCCTAGGAGGGGTCAGCATGCCGGCTAGAGGGAGAGGTCGCAGTGGTGGCAATGCTGGAGGAGAGGGGCACGTCGACTGTGGTGGCAGTTGCTGTTGCAGGGCTCTAGGGGCCAACTTGTCTCAAGATACCATGATAGAGGGAGAAATCCTCCATATAACAATGCCTAGGGTTATAACCCTAACATGCCTCTTGGGTTGGGCTCTAGGCCTAAGACACTAATAGTCTAACACTGTCTCCCCACCCCCCGCCTTCCCCCTCTGAAATCAGGCCGGTAACTGATCGTTATGGTTGTGGCTTAATACAAAGTTAAGTAGACTTTGTTTCGCGAATGTGCCTCTAGCTGAGTAGGTCAGGTGGTTCTAGTAGCACTCTTCACGTACTGGTTCGACTCCCTATGGGAGCGAGTTCCAGGCTAGGGTTGAATATACTGGAGAGCTCTGCTCCTGTCTTTTCAAAAAAAGTAGATTTTGTTTCCCTCTAGTGTTAACAGATCAAAGTACATTGGCTACACCGAGTGTTAGAATATGCTATACATAGGCTACAACCTTAGTTCAGGACCCTCTTGGGCTAGATTAGAATCCGACTCTGATTAGAGGTTAGAGATAAAACAAAACATGGTTGCATGCATCAAGTACCCTAGAGGTTAAGGCAAGCAATTTAATATCCTAGCCCCATGTATCTTTCATGGTATCAGAGCCACCCCCATCTATTAGCTGGCGTCGTGACCAAGAGCAAGTCAACATCAACCTCACTTGCGACAAGATCCTATGGCGCCATGTAGCTCCACAAACTTGTCTCTACATTCTAGCGAGACTTCTTGATGAGCACAATCCAATGGTCTCGTCTCTAGTGGCCCGTGTTGAGCATGTCATCGTAGCTGAAACCACCTCTCAACTTCTCAGCTTGAACTCTAGGATAGATCTACTTCATTGAGGTTATCAAGCCTCTGCTAATGCTGTTGGTTGAGGGCGTGAAAACAACAATCGCGTCCGCGACCATGGTCGATGCAATGGACGTGGTGGTCCTCTTGGTGGCCATGGTGGCTACCAAGTTTCATCGTCATCTTTGTCTGATCGATGTCCACAAGCTCGGCGCACTGACAAGATATGTCAAGTCAGCAGGAAGGTAGGGCATATTGCCCTCGTTTCCTGGCATCGCTACAATGAGAGACATCTCGGACACCTAGACCATGGTTTTTAAAGCGGTAAGGCGGTCCAAGGCGTTGGACCACCGCCTGGACGCCTAGGCGGCGCCTAGGCGAGGTAGGCGGGCAAGGCGCCTAGGCGTTAGACCACCGCCTGGACGCCTAGGCGACGCCTTAAGAACAGAGACCTAGACTGCAATTGTGGCCACCCATGGTGGTTATGGTGTCAACACCAATTGGTACGCCGAGATGGTGGCAACGAATGACATTTTTATCGAACGCGCAGGAGAATTACACATCTTATATAGAGAAGAGTAAAGAGGTTTACAAAGCAGCGAAACCTGCCAAATAGAAGCCTAAATAGAGGGGGGGACTATATAGAACTTGTAGGAATGAAAACCTCTAAATTCAGGCTTAATTTGGTGACCAGGGAATTGGAGGTGATTGAGGCGGAGGCAATCCCTTGGTATTCAATTTTTGGCAAACCAGCCCTTAGGGCCCTAGCTAATCCTAGGGAGCCAATATTTTTGGCACCAACCATAACTCAACACACTAATTCATCCAGGAAGCTTCTCTACAACCTTGCTAAAGGAGATTCTCCATTGGAAACCACCTTGTTACAATGAAGCCACAAACACCACGGCCCTAGAATGAGGACACCGTTGAGCCCCTTTCTCTTGTCTTCTTGCGACAATGAATGACATTACATCTGATCTAGACAAGCTAGCGATTCAGAATTGTTAGACTCTGTTTAGGGTTAGGTTAGGGTTTTCTTGTATTTACATAATCACCCCTATTGTAATGGGTTTGGCCCACCTAACTCTTCTATATAATATATATACTCCCAACCTTGGTTTAGGGTTTCACACATTCCAACATGGTATCTAGTTAAGTTTCCTCTCTCCCACAGCAGCAGCCACCACACCTCACATGCTGCCGCCACGCTCCCTCCCCGGCGCGGCATTGCCGACCCTCCTCTTGGCTTCAGTCGTGCGAATGCCATCGACTCCCTTCTTCCATGCGGCGCGGACGTCGGCAATGTGCCTCCTCTTCTGCCTGGCGGAGCGCACGCCGCTTCTCCCCACCGTGGCGGTGCAGAGGCATTCTAGGCGGCTGCAGAGGGACGACGACGCGAGATGGAGATGCGGCGGCCGCACCTGCGCTGTGGAGGGCGGCGTCAGCAGCGGGGATGGCGGCAGGGAGGATGGGGTCGACGCAATGGAGAGAGGAGGCGGCGGCCTGGGCAGCATCGACGCCTGTCCCCGAGCGCGCGAGGTAGGGGGCCACGCCAGGCTCCATGGCGGTGTTGGGCGGGGGCAGCACAGCCGTGCCAGAGCCAGCCGACGGGGAAGGTCGGCGACCGGTAGGCGCATGCGGGGGTGAGGGCACAGAAACCTAGATTGGCGCCGCTCCTGCAGCTTGGCGGTGCGTGCCGGTGCAGGCGGCCCGCGTCTTGGAGGGAGCCCGGATCTAGGCGGAGGGGGAACACGGTCGGGAGGAGGCCGGGCAGTGACAGTTGCTGCTGCTGGCTGACGTGAGGGGGCTGTGGGGTGCCGCCATGGCAAGCCAGGGAAGATGGCGGTTGTGGGAGGGAGAGGAGAAGACCTAGCTAGATACCATGATAGATTGGAAACCCTAAACTGGGTTGGGTTATATATTTATAACAGAGATGTTGGGCCTATGCCCATTACACACAGCCCTATTACATTACAATCACTATATCTCTTAACACATTGGTTACAGTCTTAGTTGTCTGGGACCCTCTTCGGCTGGATTAGAAACTGACTTTGATTAGAGGTTAGAGATAAAAAGAACAGAGCTGCGTGCGTCTAGTTCATTTAGAGTCAATACTTAATAGTCAGTTGGGATGTAACTGAGTAGGATTCCTCTTTAATAGGCAGCTCGTGCCTGTATAAATAAACAGCCTCATTGATCCTAGAGGCCAAGACAAACAATTTAGTATTGTGGTGCTGTGTTTCTATCACCGAGATCTTCACATTACTTGTGAGCTGCTGCTATTGATATTTTTTTTAGGTTCAACCTGACTGGATAGGCCTAGGCAACATGCCTGTTTTTCGAGACTGTTGCCATTGTTGTATTTTAAACACTTCATTTTATGTTTAATTGAGAACTGTTTTTTATATATAGCACACCTAATATAAATTCAATGTATTTCTTAGGTTGAAGATATCAGCAAAGAATTCCCTGCTGCCCCACAAAGAGTTAAAATGGTTTTTGCGGTTCATATGCCAACTCTTCCTGCATTGAGGAAGTAAGCCAACTATGCCATACCTAATATACATAAGCTTTTTTTGTTCTTCCTTTCCAGAACACTAATGTGACTTGGACTTTTTTACTACTCCAGAGAATATGGTGAACTTTTGATCAGTTGTGGCATAGTTGGAGAAGCACTGGAGATATTTAAAGATCTTGAATTGTGGGACAATTTAATATATTGCTATCGGTATGCATTGCAACTTGAAATAGAACATGCCTACATTCAGTTGAATCTTTTTTCGTAACGCTGAAATTTTGTTATTTGGCAGATTGTTAGGTAAAGTGGCTGATGCAGTTAGTCTAATAAATGCTCGACTTTCTGTTACACCAAATGACCCAAGGTTATGGTAAGTATCTTGGGACTATTTTGCTTTTTGAATAAAATGTACAAATTCTCTGCCATCTTCATAAGCAATTCTTTGTAACTCCCTCCAGTCCAAATCGTATGATGTTTTGACATTTCTTGATACATTAATTTTGATATATATATCTAGGCATAGTGTATATCTAAGTGCACAATGAAAGCTATGTATCTAAAAAAACCAAAACGTCTTATAATTTGGAATGGAGGGGGTACTTTATCTATCCAAAAGTTTAAGGGGGTGTTTGAATGCACTAGAGCTAATAGTTAGTGGCTAAAATTAGTTAGAGGCATCCAAACACCCTAGCTAATAGTTCAACTATTAGTTATTTTTTAGTAAATTAGTTAATAGTTAGCTATCTATTTGTTAGCTAGCTAATTCTACTAGCAATTTTTTAGCAAACTAACTATTAGCTCTAGTGCATTCAAACACCCCCTAAGTCGAGCAAAATCTCATTTCCAGAAGTGGTTGTCTCTGACTGAAGCTTCTCCCCCTTTTTTTCTCGGTTTCCTCCGAGTGTGACTCCTCATTTGGCATGCATAATGAATGCATGTCTGCTCTCGTGTTAACATTGTATACTACTCTGTCAGCTCTGTTTTTCCAACTAATGAGCCTCAACGTGGCTGCTATGTAATGCCACAAGTCCATAACACCACAGTGATGGATATCTGGGGGACCAATGTTGAGGAGCTTGTGGGCCGGACTGCAGCATGAATCAGGAGATAGATGGAGGGGAAGAGTTCACTTGACTTGAGTTTCCTGGATATAGTTCTCCACCATGGCGAGTCATATATGCCATGGCACTAGGGATGAAAATGGTCGAAAACGATCGGAAAAACATCGAAATTGATTTTGTTTTCATATTTTCTTTTTTTTTCTCGAACGCGCAGGAGAACTACGCACCATTATATTAAGAGAGGAAGGTCCAAAGTGGACCGAAATACAACGCCCTGAGGGCAGAAAATAAAATAAAATAAACCAAGACCTAACATCCAAGCCTCCTCTCCAACACCCAAGAAGCTGACAGGCCCTACTAGACCCTATTTAAGGTGACAATAAGTCCCAGACTGTCTAAATGATTTGCTCCCGCCTTATTCCAACTGATCAATTCATCTAAAAACAACATTTTAATCGAGCTAATGGAAGGGCTCACTCCATCAAAAACAGCCTTATTACGAGTGAGCCATAAGCACCAAGCCCCAAGAATTACGACACTATTGAAACCCTTCCTCTTGCACCTTTGCACTTTTTTTAAAAGCCTTCCCCCACCACTCAGCAAAGGATTGTTCAGCAACAAACGGAGTGAGGTCACCAAGCCCGATGGACAACAAAATAAGATGCCAAAATTGTCTAGTAAAACTGCAGGTGCAGAGGATATGCTGGACTGTTTCATGCTCTTGATCACACAGGGGACAACACACCAGGTACTACAATCCTCTCCTTTGGAGCCTGTCAGCAGTCCAACATTTATTCCTTATTGCTAAACAAAGGAAAAACTTGCATTTAGGGGGAGCCCAAGTCTTCCACAATCTTTTCCATGGCTCAAAGGAGATGGACCCCATGAAGAAGGCTCTGTAGCAAGACCTTGAAGAGAACTGCCCAGAAGCAGTGTGCATCCAAACAAGCCTATCCACCTCCTGTGAAAGCGTTACCTCCCCAAGAACATCCCATAACTTCAAGTACTGCTGCAGCCCAACCAGAGAAAGATGACTCCCAATATCACTAACCCACTGCCAATTATCCATAGCCTGAGCAACAGTCCTGGTAGAGATGACTACTGTCCACCAAACAGACAACGTCTGGTGCAATATCTTTGATAGCATTCCCATTCAACCATTTATCTAACCAAAATAGAGTATTGGTCCCATCTCCGACCAAAGTTAAAACCAAAAGATTAAAGAATTGTCTGACCTGCTGCTGAATAGGAAGATTCATCCCATGCCATGATCTGGACGGATCAGTTTTTTGTAGCCATAACCATTTAGCCTGTAAAGCCCAACTTTTGAATTGTAAATTAGAATCTCCAAGGCTGCCAAATTTTAGAGGCCTTGTAACTATCTCCCAAGGAACAAGACAACTTTCACCGTTAACATTCGTCCTTCCTTTCCATAGAAACCCCCTCCGGATTTTATCGATAGATTTGATCACCCGTTTGGGAACATTCATGGCCATGAGGATATAAACAAGAATGGCCGAAAGCACATGCCTCACTAACGCTGTCCTACCAGCCAGACTGAGCAATCGAGCCTTCCAGTTGGGAAGCCGGTCAGCAATCTTATCAACCCACACCATAAGATCCCTTTTTCTTAGCTTCTTATCAGAGATAGGCAGCCCCAAATAGCTGCACGGAAAGGATCCCGAGCTGCATTGCAAAATATTACAGTCAGCCTGAACCACCTGCCCATCACACCTTATTGGTATGGCAAAACTTTTGCGCAAATTTGTTACCAGCCCCGTTGCTTCTCCAAAGCAATCCAAGATCAATCTAACACAATTCAGGTCCTCAAGCATGGGCTTAACAAAAAGGACCACATCATCAGCGTAAATCGATAGTCTATTCTGAACCCTAGCTTCTTCCAAACTTTGTAACAGTCCTCTGCTTTTAGCTGCTCTAAATAGGCTGTTAAGAACATCCATAACCATCACAAACAACATAGGAGATAGGGGGTCTCCCCGACGAAGACCTCTCCGATGAGCAATACGATTACCAGGAGAACCATTTAGAAGTACTTGCGTAGAAGACGTGAACATTAGAGAGGAGATCAAATTACGCCAAGTTGGTCCAAAGCCAAGATGAGTAAGAATTTCAATGACGAAGGCCAAGACACTGAACCGAAAGCCCTGGAGATATCTAATTTTAAGAATAGACCAACGACCTTTCTCTTAATGGGACGAAAACGAAAAACCAACAGTTGAAATATGGGATCGGGATTATCGGTTGTTCGAAAACGATTGAAAACGACAAAACTCTTGTCGGAAAGACATATTTTATAGTTTCCACCAATACATAATAAAGTGGCATATTGCCTAATTTTTAAGGTATTAAAAATACACTAATAACTCTTCATCATTCATATTATCTAGAGTAGTTACAACTTTCATTTTTCTCTTCATTCACTTGAACACAACAGAAGTCTATAACTTGCATAAATTATATTCTCACATTATCTAAAAGCGTTAAAAACCGGTATCATCCCGAATCAAAAAAAGGAAAATATGAAAATGATCGTAAAACTAGCCAAATCGTTTTCGTCCTTTTCCTAATCGGTTCTTGAATAATTTGAAAAACGAACGAGAAAAACGGTATTCGGAATGTGACGGTACATGATTTTCCCGTCCCATTTTCGCCCCTGCATGACACTGATTTTTTTTGGTCCTGTGAATTGAGAAGTGGCAGGCAGGACATTACGACCAATTTTTGGTCTTCACTCCAAATTTCAGTCTTAGACAGGCCAATATTCAGTCTGTCTGCAGGAGGGGGTTGTGGCCTCACAGGAAATTTAACAAGCGGTGTGGCCAGTGATTTTGGATGCAGAGGCGGGGAAGAGGAAAGCATGAATCCAGGCGGGAAAGTGTTTTGCATGGCATTAGCGCCTAGTTAGCATCCAATTAGTTTTCAAACTGAATGGACGGCGGTGTATTATGGGGCCCATGGTGAATAAATGAAAACTGTGATACTTGAGCCTTCCTTGGTCACAGTGCCATGGGCTTATGACTTGACTTTCGGACGGAGTACTATGGAAAAATTTCTAATCATTTATCTTACAGTGAATTCGATATATGTTTCTGAATCTTACTTCGCAATCTCACCATTTGCCACTTAAACCTACAAACTGGAAGTGGAAAGGAGGTAGAAGCGCTGACATTGATGGATAGGAAATATTGAGGAACTCTGTAGGTCTGTAGCTAACGGCATAACTGAATAATCCGACCCTTTCCTGACAATTGAATAATTGATAAATATTACTGTAAATAGTGATGCCAGAATACCACCATAACGATTGTTCTCCACAATCCCTCTCCAAAAGCAATTAACTGCACAAAATACCATTTTGAGTTTTTACCTTTTCAAGGTATCTCCTTAGTACTCCTGTCTAGTATAAGAACTGCAATATACTGAAGACAATATTTTTAAGTCTGTGGATATAACAGTTAGATATTCTTGATTATTGTCAATACAAATACAAATAAACGATTGCTGAGTGATTTACCAAGTTCTAGAGTTTATTGTGTGGAATGACCATGTTCTATGTCATGTTTACCTTTTGTTTTCTTGTATTTTGCTATCTGATGAGAGACTCATTTAGGTGTTCACTTGGTGATGTTACAAATAATGATGACCATTATAAAAAAGCATTGGAAGTTTCAAATAATAAATCTGCGCGAGCTATGGTAAAGTTGATGTTAATTCTTTTCAGTTCCTTGATCATCTTGTTTGCGACGGATCATTGTATACATGAATTGGATTAGGGAATGGTATTGATGACAATAGGATAGCTCATTCATCTAGCACCAATGTTTTGAGACCAAGGTTTGAGAGAGTTTCAAACATGTTCTGATTTTAGCATGTTTCCAATTCTCTTGATGAAACTTAAAAGCTTCAAGACAGGTTTTATTTTGTATTGAAGTGAATGGCCTCTTAGTGTCTAGTCTGATTAATCTGTAGGCTCAGCCTTAATCACTTCTGATCTGTAAGTGCTTTTGGGAGAAGCATAATCTTTTCTGAGATTGCCATGAATATGGTAGTGGAATAACCAGAAAAAGGATGTGGAGTTATAAATCAGTTTGAAAAGTGATATGTGGTAATGATTTTGTACAATCATCTGTTAAAAAAACTGATTCTGTACAATCCATGTCTTTCACAAACATCTATCTGCTTTGAAGTGCTCTCAAACCTACATGTTCAAAGTAGGTGCTATTTTGTTTTCTGGTTGGGCTTGGAGCAATAAATCAGATTTGTTGATGAATCTGATATAGACTCACAGAAAGCTTCTAGTTTCCGGACAGTTCAGAAGTCAACTCAAATTTCAGGATTCTCCCAAAATGAGTAAAGAAGCACCATTATTTTTCATGTCGTCCGCGAAAGGGCCTCTAGCCTAGTGCTTAAAGGCTTCCGAGTTCCGAGTAGTACCTCCAAGCCCCGGGTTCAATTTCCCTCGGGGGCGAATTTTCTGGCTTGGTTAAAAAAATCCCCTCATTGTGCCCCATCTGCTCCCGGGTTACGATGTCCTGTGCGCCACCCTCCGTTGGGCCGTTACAGAGTGTGTTAGAATACCCGTTTAGGGTTTGGGGTCTTCCCCGTGTAATGACCATCTCACCCCTCTGTAATGGGCCTGGCCCAGTTTACTCAGCCTATTAATATATCACCCAACTCCTGTTAGGGTTAGGGTTCACATTCCAACATGGTATCAGCCTAGGTTTAGAGTTTTTTCCCTCTCCACCCCTGCAGCCGCCGCCCCATCCTTCCCTGCACAGCCGTCGCCCCCTGGTTCCTTCTCCCTCCCCCTTCTCTCCTTGGCCGCCGCCACCTGCCAGCAGTGCCTGCGCCAGGAAGCCCCTGCCCCGCGCCCAAGCCACACCCAGCAGCGCCCGCGCAGAAGCCGCGCCCTGCTCCTAGACGTCCGCGAGCTCGACGCCCGACGCTCTCACAGCCGCGCCAGGAGCCGCCAGCCTCCCTCCCGCCGTCGGCCCCCAGCCGCCGGCCCATCTCCCTCAGCCGCCAGCAGGCCCGATGCCCCGACGCCGCCCCAGCCGCGACCGCGCCAGGTCGCAGCCGCGCCGCCAGCCGCTCGGGCCACCGCTCCGCCCGCGACCTTCCCCGCGCGCCCGACGCCGCGCGACGCGCGCGAGCTCCAGGAGCCGCGCCCAGCGCCCTGCACCGGCGCCCCGCGCAAGCGGCCGTGCCGACGCCGACACGCCCCTGCCTCAGCTCGGCGACGACGCGTTCTCCTTCGCCCCTCTCGGCGGCGTCCCGTTCGACGACTTGCCCGCGCCGCAGCTCGACTACTGCTACCTCGCCGGCGACCCCGCACTCGACCTCGGCAGCCTCCCCATGTGGCCTAGAGTGGATGGCTGCCAGTTCAGCAACATCGGCGACAACGACCTCTTCGCCCTCTCGGGCTCCGGCGCGCCGAATTGAACCGCGCCTGCGAGCCTGCAGCGACCCAACAGCCGCGACACCCGCGCTCAGGCGCCGCCGCCCCCATCGGCAACCACGCCCGTCCTGCTCGCGCCCGTCGACCCCGCGCCGTCCAGGAGCACCAGCCCGAAGGACCCGCGCCCCTTCTGCCAAGCAGTGCCCCTGCTGTCCCGTGCCGAGGACGCCCGACACCGAGCACCCAACCGCCCCTGCTGTTCCGCGCCCGGTTGTCCAGTCCGCGCCTCCCTGCGCCGGCCTGCACCGGTCGCCATGAGCTTTACCTCGCCCGCCGCTCTCGTGACTGTGCGTGTCCTCCTCCACGACGACCAGCTCATCCGGGGCATGTTCGTGTCCTTCGATCCAGTCTGGAACCCTATTCTTCGGGACTGCGTCGAGGTCCACCCTTAGGCGGGCCGTCACGTGCCTGGACCGCTTGTCTTCCCACGTGCTACGATCGCCTCCCTTGCGGTTGAGCCCGTGTCATCTCCCTCCCTTCCTAGTGCCTCTGTCGGGGCACCTTCTTTGGCCCTCTCCGCTCACACTGTACCTTCGCCACTTCCACCTCCCCGAACCACCACCGATTGGGTGGTTGACTCCGGGGCCTCCTTCCACACTACCCCACCACTAATTCGTTACTCTACTCCCATCCACCCCACCCCTCACATCCTACCTCCATCGCCGTCGGCAACGGTTCCACCCTCCCGGTCACCTCAGTAGGTACATCGGTTCTTCCAGGACCATTCTGCCTTAACGACGTCCTTGTTGCTCCCGGACTGACTCATCCCTTCCTCTCGGTTCGTCGCTTCACTAGTGACAACCAGTGCTCTATGGAGTTCGACCCCTGGGGCCTCACCATACGCCACCTTCCCACACATGCTGTGCTCGCTCGCTGTGACAGCTCCGGCCCCCTCTATTCTCTTCACTTGCCCTCCACTCCCCACACCAGAGTAGCCTCATCTCCTGTACTTACTACTACCACTACATCACATGCTCTTGCTACCACCACCACCTCCTCCGCCATTTGGCACCGTCGCCTCGGGCACCCTGGACCTAATGTCATGTCCCAGCTTTCTGGCCACTCCGACATATCATATACTCGGGGCTCTTCTGAGCACCTCTGTCATGCTTGTCAGCTCGACCGTCACTCCCGTCTTCCTTTTTCCACTTCCACGTCTAGGGCTGTTCAGGCCTTTGATCTTGTCCACTGTGATCTCTGGACATCTCCTGTCCTTAGCCTCTCCGGCTACAAGTACTACCTGGTCATTCTGGATGACTACTCCCATTTCCTTTGGACTTTCCCCCTTCGGCTGAAGTCCGACACGTTTACCACCCTCACTCACTTCTTTGCCTGGGTATCCACCCAGTTCCGGCGCCCGGTCCGTGCCCTACAGTGTGACAATGGCCGCGAGTTCGACAACAATGCCTCCCGCTCTTTCTTCCTCACTCACGGCGTCCAGTTGCGTCTCTCGTGTCCCTACACCTCTGCTCAGAACGGCCGGACCGAGCGCGTGATTCGCACCACCACCAACATGATCCGCTGCCTTCTCTTTCAGGCGTCTCTCCCTGCCACCTACTGGGCAGAGGCCCTTCATACCGCCACGCATCTCCTCAACCGTCTTCCCTCGAAGGCGGTGAGCTACCCTACACCTCACTTCGCCCTGTACGGCACAACCCCTTCCTACGACCACCTGCGCGTGTTCGGCTGTGCCTGCTACCCTAACATCTTCGCCACCGCCCCTAACAAGCTTTCTACTCGCTCCACTCGCTGCCTCTTCCTCGGCTACTCCCCTGACCACAAGGGGTATCGGTGCCTGGACCTCACCTCCCACCGCATCATCATCTCGTCACGTCGTCTTCGACGAAGATGTGTTTCCCCTTGCAGGCTCCACCCCACCCACCGATCTTGACTCTCTCCTCGAGTCCGACCCGGTTCCCCCCCACCCCCGGCGCCCCGTCTTGCGCCGTTACCTGCTCCTCGTGCAGCCACGACGCCACAGCTCGCGCCCACCTCCGCGCCACGCGCGGCGCCGTCGACCCCGCCTGTGCCACGCACGGCCACGTCCATCATGACTGCGTCATGCGCGGCCCCGTCGACCCCGCCTGCGCCCCGCGCGGCCCCGTCGACCACGCCTGCGCCCCGCACGGCCCCGTCGATCCTGCCTGCGTCATGCGCGGCCCCGCCGACCCCGCCTGCGCCACGCGCGGCCCCGGCTCGCTTCGCCAACCCCACGCTCGTCTACCGCGGCCACACCACTACCTCCGCGCCCCCCAACTCGGCCCCGTCGACGAGCGTGACCCGCTTCGCCGACTCGCTGTCGTCTATCACCGCCGCGAGCCGGCCACACCCGCCGCTCTCGACGTTCCGGCGGTCCGCTACGAGCCGTCCGTATACCACCCGGTCGCCATCCACCGCGACCCCGGACACGTCCACCCGTTGGTGACTCGGCGCGCCGCTGGCGTTCTTCGCCCCGTCGACCGGCTGATCCTGGCAGCTAATACGTCCAGCACTCCACCCGACGCTTCTCCGGTGCCCTCCGTTCGCACTGCCCTCGCCGACCCACATTGGCGTCGTGCTATGGAGGAGGAGTACGCGGCCCTCTTGGCCAACCACACCTGGGACCTGGTGCCGTGTCCACCAGGCACCAACGTGGTCACCGACAAGTGGCTATTTTGCCACAAGCTGACCTCGGATGGCTCCCTCGACCGCTACAAGGCCCTTTGGGTCCTTCGGGGCTTCACACAGCGCCCCAGAGTGGACTACGACGAGACCTTCAGCCCCGTCGTCAAGTTCGCCACTGTTCGCGCCGTCCTCTCCCTTGCCCTCTCTCGCGACTGGGCGATCCATCAGCTCGATGTCAAGAATGCCTTCCTCCATGGCACTCTGACGGAGACTGTCTACTGCAGCCAGCCCACCGGCTTCGTCGATGCTGACCGTCCGGATCTGGTCTGCCGGCTGAACCGGTCCCTGTACGGCCTCAAGCAGGCGCCACAGGCATGGTACAGTCGCTTCGCCTCCTACCTGGCCTCCATTGGCTTCGTTGAGGCCAAGTCGGACACGTCCCTGTTCATCTACCGGCGCGGCGACAACACCGTCTACCTCCTGCTCTACGTCGACGACATTGTGCTCACGGCATCCACCGCCGACCTTCTACACCGCACGATCGTCGCCCTTCAGCGGGAGTTCGCGATGAAGGACCTGGGGCCCCTACACCACTTCCTCGGCATCACCGCCGAGCGCCGGCCCCAGGGTCTCTTCCTCCACCAGCGCCAGTACGCCATCGACATCCTGGAGCGGGCTGGCATGTCTGACTACAAGCCCTGCTCCACGCCTGTCGACACTCAGGCGAAGCTCTTTGAGGACGACGGGCCTCCGGTCGCCGACGCGACGTCCTACTAGAGCCTGACCGGCGCGCTCCAGTACCTCACCTTCTCCAGGCCCGACATCGCATACGCCGTCCAGCAGGTGTGCCTGCATATGCACACTCCGCAGGAGCCCCATCTCACCGCGCTCAAGCGGATTCTGCGCTACCTCCGCGGCTCCCTCGACTACGGCCTCCTTCTCCAACCATCCCCGATGTCGGAGCTCGTGGTCTACACCGACGCTGACTGGGCTGGCTGTCCCGACACGCGCCGGTCCACCTCCGGTTACGCCGTGTTCCTGGGCGCCAACCTCGTATCTTGGGCCGCCAAGCGTCAGCCCGTCGTCTCTCGCTCCAGCGCTGAGGCCGAGTACCGTGCCGTGGCCAACGGCGTGGCAGAGGCCTCCTGGCTGCGCCAGCTCCTCCACGAGCTCCACAGTCCCCTCCAGCGCGCCACCCTCGTCTACTGCGACAACGTCAGCGCGGTCTACCTCTCCACCAACCCCGTGCAGCATCAGCGCACGAAGCATGTGGAGATCGACCTGCACTTCGTCCGCGAGCGTGTCGCTGCCGGTGACGTTCGGGTTCTCAGCGTCCCCACCACGCTGCAGTTCGCCGACATCTTCACCAAGGGGTTACCGTCGAGTGTATTTTTAGACTTTCGATCCAGTCTCAACATCTGTACAGGATAGAGTTGTGACTGCGGGGGGGTGTTAGAATACCCGTTTAGGGTTTGGGGTCTTCCCCGTGTAATGACCATCTCACCCCTCTGTAATGGGCCTGGCCCAGTTTACTCAGCCTATTAATATATCACCCAACTCCTGTTAGGGTTAGGGTTCACATTCCAACAGAGTGGATGGTTGACGCCAGCTCGATAGTGATGGGGGACCGGAGTTCGGGGATTTTTTGGCTAGGATCATTGTTTCGGTCTCTTAGTTTAATATCAGGAGGGCGGCCATTCCATCCCCGACCGTGTTTTTTTCCCATGTCGTCCAAGCTTCCCCCCCACCCCCAAAGGGTGATCCCTATTCTTTGAGAGTCGTGTGTGTGTGGGGGGGGGGGGAGGGGGGTGCTGAGTTTGTATCAACTCTTGCCCCTTTCTTAATATTACATGAGTTCTTCTAAGTCTCATACTTCAAACACCAAAGATTCTTATGAAGTTCCAATCATGTTTTCCGCGTGCGCAACCTTACATTGGATCTGGATACAGTCTGCTCATGTGCCAATTGTGGTTCCTCATACTGTGCCACCCTATACAGTTGCTTACCACATGATATCCATGTTGCCTGTCGCAGCCTGCTCATTTGTTTAAGAGTTAAGTTGCCTTATGTCGGAGAATGAGACAGTTTATTTTGTGTTGAAACCTAAAGTAAAAGTAGTCAATAGCCTTAATTGTGAACATAACTTGCTGAGTGACATTGGGATAAAGTAGGTTCAGATAGATAGCCATGAATGAAGCAATGCAACATCATTGCTTCCCCTTGCTGTTTGGGTCAGCAATGACATCCAATTATCCAATTGTGAGTTTCTTTTCTATTGTGAAATTGTGCTCACAGTGTCTTACTTTTTCATTTAGCGCTCTCTGGCTCGCAGTGCATACAACAGGAATGACTTCCATACATCCAAAATTCTATGGTACAAGACTTTCTTAAGCAAAAATGTTCTTTATCATTGTCAATAACTTGCAGAATCTCATACTTTTGAACTTTGAATAGGGAATCTGCATTGTCGTTGAACTCTTTGATTCCAGATGGCTGGTTTGCATATGGCACAGCTGCATGGAAGGTAATTTTACGAAGTTTCAATTTCTTTTGCAAAGAGAAAGTATGTATGTATATTTTATTATGCATGTGTAGTAGTGGCCTTTCTCAAAATTTAAGGTTTGTACATTTCTTTGAATAAGAATGCCTTGTTAATTGTTATTTTCTTGATTGTTATGGACCACTACTTATTTGCAACTTATTGTTTTGCATTTCTGGCAATATGAAACTAGAGGTCAGACTGCTGCCTTGTGGAAGTTTAAGACAGGAACCTTACTGGATCTCTTAAGGCTTTTCAATTATGGCTTTAGGATCCTAAAAATATGCTTTCAAGTTTAAACTTATATCAATTTATCATATCATAGGCAGGAAACATGAAGTTTTTTTGGCAGCATTTAAAATATTGGACTAGGAAGCCACCTAGGTGCTAGCTGGTGGAATGTTTGCAAGAGATGAGTTGTTCTAATGGCCATTTGATTACGCTCCATTGCTCTATGTTTATCCATGGCTCACATGAATACATTCACAATATTTGTCCTTGAAGGATACCGAGGGTGTATTTATTGAAAATTTTGCACTCTCTACCCTTAATTAAGTGCTCCAACAAAAATGGTTTTATCATGACATTTAATAGGTATATGGTTGGTAATTTCACATTGATTTTTCCGTAGAACTTGTATCTCCTTGGTCAGTGCCCATGGAGTGCAATGGACAAATATCAGGTCATGTGTTGGCATTGGCATGACAACTTTAGTGTGGAGCCAACTATAATGTCATGTGTTGCGATGACAATTACTTTGATAGCTTGAATTTGGTTGTGGCGACATGATTTATTTGCCTTTATGTTCCTGCTTGCTTCTATTATCTTTACTGACTGCATGGCTCATAGATCTTAGAACATATGTTGTCAAATAGATTTACTGTTTATGTGGTCATGCAGGACAAGGATCTTGACAAAGCTGTGGATGCGTTTAGTCGTGCTGTACAGATAGATCCTGAGAATGGAGAAGCATGGAACAACATAGCCTGCCTGTATATCATTCCTATACTTGTTCCTTGTCATGTATTTAGGATGCTGATGGTTTGGCCTGATTTGCAATGTCATTAGCATTTATGCTTGACTAGGTGTTATGTGCCCTGATTTACCATGTCTTCATGTTTTGCTTCGTGTGTGTTTCTCTCATTTGTGCTGTTGATGTTTTCTATTTTGTTTTGATCCTGGACTGATACCTTGTCAATTCAAGCTGCTCTGTAGAATATATTGCTTTTGGCATTTCTCTGGTATTCTGCTGTTGGCCATCATGGTCTATCTTTCAAAAATTATTTTGTGAAAATTTGCGTACATTGAGTTGAGCCTTGTGTCACACTCATCAAGTGCTCATTGGTTGTTAGTACTTGCCAGTTGGTTTATTATGCCTTTTAGAACAATCTCTAATTTTCATAAAAAAGAAAAAAATAAATCATATGGTATAGAAGTTATATTGTACGAAGCACATGAGCAATGTAATGATAGGGTGCGATTGATATGTTCTGTAGACTGTAGGGGAATAGCTAAATAAGATGTATTGATGACGTTTGCTTGTGCTATCATTTTTTATCTTGTACCGACCATTAATGTAGCTAATTATGTAGGCACATGATTAGAGGAAAAAGCCAAGCAGCAGTCCAAGCATTCAGGGAAGCTGTAAAGTTCAAGTATGTTCCACCTGATGTTCATAAAGTCCACTAATATTATAAATTAACAAATATTATTTGTAGGACTAAAAGGCTTTGTTGTTGTTATATTTGTAGGAGGAATAGCTGGGAAATTTGGGAAAATTACAGTAAAGTTGCTTTGGACACAGGGAATATTAGACTGGTAAGTATGTCTTTTGAGAATCTGACTTTTCTGCTTTCATAGGACGTTTTGTTGTTTGTGGTTTTGTTTTCTATTTTACCCGTGCATTTAATTTGAAGCAGGTAGTGTTCCTTGAACATATATGCAGTAGATAATGTGCCCCCTCCCCTCTGCAGACACTTGAAGCTTTGAAAACTGTATTGAATTTATCCTCAAACAAGCAGTTTAGTGTTGGTATATTGGACAAGGTGATGACAATGCTTGAAGAACAATCTCCAGATTTTGTTGATACTCACGAAGCATCAGATGATGCAAATAAAGATACAAGACAATCCAATCAATTATTAGATATTACTGGTGATATCCTCCAGCAGGTTACCACCCTCTCTGAATTGTATTTCATCTCATATTAGATACCAGATTGCAGTCAATAACTCAATATCTTGCTTGAGTTTGCAGATTGTGCGAAGTGGAGGCAGCAATGCAGCCATATGGGGTTTGTATGCAAGATGGCATAAGACCAAGGGTAACCTCATAGCATGTTCTGAAGCTTTGTTGAAGCAAGTTCGATCCCTTCAGGTGCATATACTGTTCTCAAGCTGAATGTTTCGTATAGTCGTGTGTGTGTACTGAGGAGCAGATTGCGGGATATATTATCATGGTACAAAAATATTGTTTATACACGATACCTTAGGGGTGTTTGTTTCAGCTTAAATTCAGATTCTGGCCGTCAGAATCGGCTTCTGTTAGCCAAACAATTTGCTTCTCAGTCCGCTTATGTGAGAATCGCTTTGGTGAAAATTGTCCAAATCAACGTGAACAAAATACGCCGAGTCGTGACGATGGGAGGAATCCGTTGCTTTTTAGATCCTAAACCCTATGTACCCCTTCATCTAAGTCTCATGATATTCAGATTTTCCCTACAGCTAGATTCTCCAGTAATCCAGATTCTTAGAAAAGCTCGTAAGAAAAAAAAACTGAACTAAACAAGCCCTTGTGTGTGTACTGGATGATGACTTTATTCTTGTGGATTACTTTCACTGTTCTTTGAGCTTGTGTTTTGTGGAGGCTTGCATTCTAAAGGAAACAAAAAATTCCATACTGTTCATAACTTGTCCCTAACAAAAGTAGAAACATAGAAATACTGCCATTCTGGATGAGAAATATTTTTGTGGGAACATACTCAAATACTCAACTCACCCTTTGGTGAAAAGTATGTAAAATAAATTTCTGACATTTGTAGATGTAGTACATGCCATTTCTATAATTCTATTCATGGATGCAAAAATTCGAGGTAAAATGCACTTATGCTAGGAAGGCACTCTTGTATAATTCATGATCCTCTAGAAGTGTGTCCTACTCCAATGTGGCTACTCCACTACTCCAGGAGTCCAACACTCTAAGGACACCTGGTTCACTTTTTTATTTCTAGTTGCATTCTATATGATCAAAAGGGGAGCCTTGGTACAGAGGTAAAGCTGCTGCCGTGTGACCAGGAGATCACGGGTTCGAGTGGTGGAAACAGCCTCTTGCAAATGCAGGGAAAGGCTGCATACTATAGACCCAAATAGGTCTGATCCTTTTCGGACCTTGCGCAAGCGGGAACACATGCACCGGGCTGTTTTTTTTTTTTTTTTTTTGCATTCTACCATGATCCTAGGGATTTTTGTTTGGGGCTAGTTAGGTTAGTTGCGACTTCACTGGCAACTATTTCTCACTGGCTACAAGGGTAAATGGTGGAGGCAGCATGCACATCATGTGGGAAGGGTCGTGGTGCTTATTGGTGGATAACGAGCCGTCCTTTTTTTGAGCTTTGTTTAAATTGACTTATTTTATATTTGTTAGGAGGATGGACTTATGCAATATAGTAATGCACAGGCATCTAATGGTTACTCATTTTAGTTACTTATTGCCATTATTAGTTTATGCCTGGAACAGTTTTAGATGCCTTTATATCAGAGATATGTGGTCTAGAGATATGTATCTTGTACTCCAAGTTTTATCCTGGCTATATATATGAAAGTCACCCTTCCCGTAATGCTCGTGAGGTGTTCCCTAATTCTCTACACTTCATAACTATTTCACTGTCGTAATAATTTATGAACTAAATTATTCACCTCACAGGGCTCAGGATTATTGCATGACCAAATGAAGTTCGCAAAGTATGCTCAAGCTTCCTTAAAGCTTTGCAAGGTGTACATGGAAATTTCTTCCTCAACTGGAAGCCGACGAGAATTATTAACAGCTGAGATGCACCTTAAAAGTACCTTGAAACAGGTATTCAAATTTTGTCTGCATTGTTCGATTTCTATATAATAAAAAAGTTCATAGATATATTCTAGAGAAGAATTTGGGATGGCCGTATAACAGAATGGAAATCCATATCATCCATATAACCCCATTTCTGTGCCATCTATTGCTTGGCGATTTTTTTATTGTCTACATCTTTTTCCTTTGCCATTTGTTGCTTACATTTTCTTTATTATATTTGTGCTGCGAAACTACGGAAGCTATAATATACTATTTGAGATTTTCTGCAAACACTAATAGTCTTATCTTCGGTAACATCAACCACTTTGTTTCATGCCCATCATAGATTACTCATCTGTAAACTTTTCCCTGTAGACGATGGACTTCTCAGACACTGAGGAGTACAAAGCTCTTGATAACTGTCTTGAAGAAATAAAGAACCTGATTGCCGCTACTGCCTAGGTGAGTTTGAAGAATTATTTTTTGCTTATACATGAATACATCAGAGGCAGAATTCACTTCTAATGGTGGTTTCATCTTGGTCTGCAGGTTGTTGCATCCAAGTTTTGGACGCTGGTTATGATAATGTATTGTCCGTTTCTAATTAAGCATTTCTATTGTTGTCTTGTTGGGAATCAAGATCACATTATCGGACTCTGTTAGCACACACAAGGATGCCAAGACAAGTGAACCTGCGCCAGAGACTGGAAGCGAAGATGGTGTGCTGCTACAGCCAAGATTAAAAAGGAAGCTTAAGCCCAATAGCAAGGTGTCCGGCCTAGAGTGGGTTCGTTGACTGTAATAGTGTGGCCCAGTCGTTGTGCCATATGTATGGCTTCAGTCTGTAAACTGGGACATCGAAAAAAAGAACAGAAAACACTACTGCCTATCTTCTTCCCCTCTTCCAAGTCTTCTCCTTCCCTGCCGCCGTCTTGCTTTCCCCTTCCTCCTGGAAGCTAACAGTGGTATCAAAGACCATCGTTCCTCGGATCTGGATTCTATCCACTACACTCGCCGTGCCAAAACCCTAGGCGCTATGGATCCCCAACTCAAACTCGCCTTGGAAGCACAGACTCGCTCCTTCATCTCCGAACTCGACAAAAAATTCGCCGACCACGACGCCAAATGGGAGTCTCGCGTGGGTGAACTGGAGAAGGCGGCGGTGTCTGCTGCCGACCAGTTCTACGACCTCGAGGCGGACATCCATACCGATGTCACGGCGCAGTTGGAGTTCTTCGTCTCTTCTGCGACCGAGCAAGCAAATCGGGTCGCCGCGGCCACGATGTTGCGCGTCTTAGCGCTGGAATCCACCACAGCGGCCTTCGAGGCGTGGCGCCCCGCCATGGAATCGTCGATCGCCGAGGTCAAACGCGGCGTCGCAGCTGTCCAAGCCGCCGTCGCCAACATACCTCAACTGGGGGAACGTCGTCCGTTGGAGCCGCCGCACCTACAACCCGGCATCCTCGGCGAATTCGGATCGGGCCCTGCGCGTCCATCTACCGGTCTGCGGATCGACGACCCCGATGGGCATTGCTCCGACCATCATCGTCGGGAGGCTGGTTTTGGACGTGTGTACGCGTCCACCCACCTCCCGCCCAATGGTATGCCCCCGTTCAATTCGCCCACATTTTCCCATCTTCTAGGGTCACCACACAGTCACAGCGGAGAGCCCCCCAGCGGGGTTCACGCAGTCCTCACAGTTCGGTCCCTTACCGAAGGTTCCGTTTCCTCCATTTGACGGTGAAAACCCACGTCTTTGGATCACTCGTAGCGAGGACTATTTTGACTTATGCAATGTTGATCCCTCCGCCTGGATCCGTGTGTCTACAATGCACTTCACAGGACCAGCCTCTCGCTGGTTGCAATCATTAGGCCCGCGGTTTAGGTTTTTCCCTTGGGCAGAATTCACCAAACTACTCCTTGAACGCTTTGGTCGGGATCAACATGACGCCCTCATTAGACAACTTTTCCACATCAAACAATCCACCACCATAGCAGCTTATATTGAACAATTCTCAGGAATAGTGGATCAGCTATTGGCTTATGAGTCTCACACAGACCCTCGCTTCTACACTATGCGATTTATTGATGGCTTAAAAGATCATATCAAGTCTGCTGTATTGTTACAGCGACCTTCGACTCTCGATACTGCTTGTGCTCTTGCCCAATTGCAGGAGGAAGTCTCGGAGCCGGGGCGAGCAGATCATCGCAAGTTTATATCCACTTCTTCCACAAGACCAGCTTATTCTCCGCTGCCCCTGCCCCGACCCCCACAACCTGAAGCGTTGGTGGCTGATTCTGGCAAGCTGAATTCCCTGCCTCGCTCTCGTCAGATGGATGATAAACTTGCATCATTGAAGGCTTATCGCAGAGCTCGTGGGTTATGCGACCGGTGTGCTGACAAATGGGTGTCGGGACATCGTTGTGCACCAACAGTCCAACTTCATGCCCTGGAAGAATTGTGGGAATTAATTGAAGACAAGTCAAGCACTAACGAAGTGGATACTGGGCTCTCACCACCAGGCGAGCTACTGTCTCTCTCACTGTCAGCAGTTTCAGGGATTCCTTCGCGCCGGACTATACAATTCTCGGGCGAATGCCAAGGGCATCCTATTGTTCTGTTAGTAGATTCAGGCAGCTCACATTCATTTGTTAGCTCAACATTAGCTGAGCAGCTCTCTGGTATATCTCCTCTACCTCATCCTGTGACAGTCCAAGTGGCCGATGGAGGCAATGTTTCTTGTTCCCAATTTTTCAGCTCCATTTCATGGTCAGTTCAGGGCTACACATTCTTTACTGATTTTCGGGTGTTTCCCCTAAAGACTTATGATGCAGTGTTGGGCATGGACTGGCTTGAACAATTTAGTCCCATGAAAATTAATTGGACAGAAAAATGGTTGTCAATTCCCTACAAGGGCCATACCGTGGTACTTCAAGGCAAATATCAATATACAGACAGTCCAGACTTGTTCCATGTGGTCTATTTATTGCATGCTATGGACAGCGACTCGGCAATGGGGGATGTTGATCCCAAAATTTCTGAAGTATTGCAGAGTTTCCAACCAGTGTTTGATATTCTGCAAGGTCTACCTCCTTCACGTTCTTGTGATCACTCAATTCCTCTAATTCAAGGTTACCAGCCAGTTTTCATTAGGCCATACCGTTATGCCCCAGCTGTCAAAGATGAAATCGAACGACAAGTCAATGAGATGCTTGCGTCTGGCATAATTCAGCACAGTAACAGTCCGTTCTCGAGTCCGGTCTTGTTAGTGCGGAAAAAGGATCAATCATGGCGTTTTTGTGTCGATTTCAGACATCTCAACGCCCTCACGGTTAAGCGGAAATACCCTGTTCCTATCATTGAGGAGTTAATGGATGAGTTGCAAGGGGCTAGTTGGTTTTCCAGTTTGGACTTAAGGGCAGGTTTCCATCAGATTCTGCTCAAAGAAGGCGAGGAGTTCAAAACAACGTTCCAAAACCACAGTGGCCACGATGAATTTCGCGTTATGGCATTCGGTTTGACTGGGGCACCAGCAACGTTCCAGAGCGCCATGAACTCTACCTTGCAGCCTGTTCTGCGCAAGTTCGCACTTGTTTTCTTCGATGATATATTAGTATACAGTCCAACACTGAACGATCATGTGGAGCACCTGTCCGTGGTACTATCTCTCTTGCAGAAAGATCAATGGAAAGTGAAGCTGTCCAAATGTACCTTTGCCACTCGTTCTATCTCCTATCTGGGGCACGTGATCAGTGAAGCTGGAGTGCAGACCGATCCCAACAAAGTTACTGCAGTGGTCAATTGGCCAACACCTTCTAATGTCAAAGAACTCCGTAGTTTCCTTGGCCTTGCAGGATACTACAGGAAATTCGTGCAACACTTTGGTATTATCTCCAAGCCTTTAACCCTACTACTCAAGAAGAATAGCAGATTTCTTTGGACTCAAGAACAGGACATTGCATTCCATTGTCTAAAAACCAAGCTGAGCCAAGCACCAGTTTTAGCCTTGCCTGATTTCTCCAAGCCTTTCGTGCTTGAAACAGACGCTTGTGACCAGGGCATCGGGGCAGTGCTAATGCAAGGTGGCCACCCACTCGCCTATGTCAGTAAAGCACTGGGACCACAAACTCGAGGCCTCTCTACATACGAAAAGGAATACCTCGCAATATTAATGGTCGTCGACCATTGGAGAGCTTATCTGTAGCATTCGCAATTTGTTATTCACACGGATCAGAGAAGTTTAGTCCATTTGAATGAACAACGGATGCATACAATTTGGCAACAGAAAGTTTTTTATAAGCTTTTGGGGCTGCAATATTCGGTTTCCTACAAGAAAGGAAGTGAAAACAGTGCAGCAGATGCTCTCTCTAGAAAACCTTCTCATGATTCCAGTTGTGCTGCTATTTCCACCGTAGCACCATCATGGGCTTCATCGGTCGCTGACTCTTATTTGCATGACTCGAAGGCTCAGGAATTATTGGTTAAACTCTCCTCTGGATGCCTCCTCTGTTCCCCACTTCTCCCTCAAGGATGGTCTTTTGCGGTACAAGAACAGAATCTGGGTTGGCTCTGATCCTCAACTTCAACACAAGTTGGTTACTGCCTTCCACCATAGCCCCGTTGGTGGCCACTCCGGCGTGCCCGTCACTTACAGGAAGATCAAGCAAGTGTTTGCCTGGCCGGGTCTCAAGTCCTTTGTCCAGACTTGGGTGGCTTCCTGTGTTACTTGTCAACAGGCGAAACCAGACCGCACACTTTCACCTGGTTTGCTCCAGCCCTTGCCGGTTCCCACAGCTGCTTGGCATACGATCTCAATGGATTTTATTGAAGGGTTGCCACGGTCACAACGTTTTGACTGCATCTTAGTGGTGGTTGATTTATTCACTAAGTATGCTCACTTTATTCCATTGGCGCACCCATTTTCAGCAGTTTCCATTGCTCAGGTATTCTTTCAGCAAGTCTACAAGCTGCATGGCCTCCCAGTTGCTATTGTCTCTGACCGAGATAAGATTTTCACAAGTAATTTTTGGAAAGAACTCTTCAAGCTAGCCGGGGTCAGTCTCCACATGAGCAGTGCATACCATCCTCAATCGGACGGGCAGACCGAGCGCGTGAATCAATGCCTCGAGACGTACCTAAGATGCTTTGTACACTCTTGTCCTTCCAAGTGGGCTAATTGGATAGCTTCAGCAGAGTTTTGGTATAATACTAGCCACCATTCCTCTATTGACAGATCGCCATTTGAAGCTCTCTACGACTATGTCCCACGGCATTTCGGTATTCCGACATTGGAGAATTCTTCGTCTGATTTGGCTGCATTCATCCAAGACAAACAGCGTATCCATCTGTTATTGCAGCAACATCTACACCGTGCCAAACAACATATGAAGCATCAAGCGGACAAGCGTCGTTCCGATCGCACATTCCAAGTGGGGGATTTGGTGTTTGTCAAGCTTCAACCATACGTCCAAACATCCCTGGTCTCTCGTGCCAACTAGAAGCTCAGTTTTCGCTACTTTGGTCCTTACCAGATTCTGTCCAAGATTGGTTCAGCTGCATACAAATTGGACCTACCAAATTCATCAACAGTTCACCCCGTCTTTCACGTATCACAACTCAAACTGTTTATTCAGCCTCCTACACAGGTATCTGCTGTCATACCAGATTTGTCTGACCCATTTCAAGTGCCTGTGGCTATTCTTCAGCGTCGCATGGTATCTCGCGGAGTTCGCGCGGTGCAGCAAGGACTGGTGCAGTGGTCGTCCCTTCCCCAGTCACTTGCTACATGGGAAGATCTGGAGGCTCTGCGACAGCGCTTTCCATCAGCACCTGCTTGGGGACAAGCTGGCGCTCAAGGCGGGGGTACTGTTAGCACACGCAAGGATGCCAAGACAAGTGAACCTGCACCAGAGACTGGAAGCGAAGAAGATGGTGTGCTGCTACAGCCAAGATTAAAAAGGAAGCTTAAGCCCAATAGCAAGGTGTCCGGCCCAGAGTGGGTTCGTTGACTGTAATAGTGTGGCCCAGTCGTTGTGCCATATTTATGGCTTCAGTCTGTAAACTGGGACATCGAAAAAAAGAACAGAAAACACTACTGCCTATCTTCTTCCCCTCTTCCAAGTCTTCTCCTTCCCTGTCGCCGTCTTGCTTTCCCCTTCCTCCAGGAAGCTAACAGACTCGAACAAACTGATGATGTCTTGTCTACAGGGCAAAATCATTAGGAGTAATTGATTGGTAGTAAGTCTTACATTTTGGGCAGTAAACATGAAAGCGCATGGGATTCCCATGATGGGAACAGAGGGCTTCAGTGTGAAAGAGCATGTAGCCTATTGGTTACTAGAGCCCCAGAAGCATATGCAGTAGTACACGAGGTTCTAGGTTTGATTGAATATTTTATGATTCAACGAGTTCGATGCCTACGGTGTACGGTGCCTTTGTTAATCTCGTTTCTAGAATTTATGGATTCAGTCTTCAAATGGGAAGCCATTCCTCTGTAGTTACGTTGCTCCTGCAGTTACACTTAAGGGCTTATTTGTTTTGCTTTTAATCCATATGGATTGGATGGAATTGAGTGGGTTTAATATTTTTTTCTAATCATATCTAATCCATATGGGATAAGAATGACTGAACACGCCCTAACTGTTTAGGATCTGACCGGCTTCGATTCGAATTTGTATGTGTTGTAGGGTTTGCCTGTTAGTGTTTATAGGGTTGTGTATGCGTGGTACTGTAATAAAAAAAATATCCTGATATGTGTATCACTTGTGAGTGAAGGCATCACGAGCATTGAACCGTTGAACATAGCAGCGAATGATCGTTCATGCAGACGCAAGGGAGGACGCTGTTCTGGAGGAGCTGCAAATTGCATCAACACGGACTAGGCGACAAGCGGTAGATTCAGATGGTCGAGCTCCGTCTGACTTCTCCTTGGGACAAAGGAGCCGCCGACGCAGTCTGAATTGTGGCTGGATGTACGGATACATTTAGGACAAGCGGAACCGAGAATTTCTGTTTTGGTTCTTTCAGTTCGGTTTTGGATCTAATCAAACATTACCGAAGTTTAGTAAAAAAAACAACACACCCCAATTTGCAAAGGTGTGTAGGTGACTAGATAGATGATTGAGGTTGTGGATGGATTGATTTGGAAGGGTCATGTGTTTATATACTTAGGATTTGGAAAGATTATATTGTACTAGGCCTAATGTTTTATTGGTCTATTGGACTAATATTATATTTTGGTTTATTTTTTTTAAATATGGAACCAAAATTACTAAGAGTTGATTTGGTTTTGGTTAATCCAGTTCAGTCTTTGGTTTCAATTTGTGTTGCCCAAGCCTACTCTGAATCATTGCCATCGACATGAGGCCATTTCTTTGTGACTCCGCCTCACTCTATGTATGCATGCTATATATTTGGAATCATATGTAAAAGTAGTTTAACATAATGGTTTTTTTTGTATTCATTGAAAGATATGAATGGTCAAAGTTTTGCTTTAAAAACTGTGCCAAAAAAATACGCCCTAATCAATAGGATGAACGGAGTATTATTTTCTAATCTTCCATATTGATATATTTCTTTTTTTATACCTCAGGTTGAATTAAAACTTGAAATTATGTACTGGTATAGTAAATAATGAAGTAAATCTTAGAAACGGTGACACCTAATAGGGCATTGAATTAGGTAGTCTAATTTCTCTCTAAGCTATACTAAACCAATCTATCTTATGTACAATTATAGTTTTGACTAAGTGTTACTATCTCTACCGCAAAAAGTTATGCAACATAGGTTCCAAACCTATCCACTAACATATAGCTAAGCAAGAAAGGTACATCATATAACCAGATAAACACAATATAAATGTGAAATCTTAAATACGATACAGATATGAACGCTCATCGATACGTTAATATTTTTATCGAGATAAAGAGAATGAGATAAAGAGAGCCTCGAATTTTGGAATCAATCCCTTCATGACTGATTGACCCAGCATAAAAGTCCAATCGATAACTTGATGCTTGTGAAAGTTTATATCCATTAGTGTTCCCCAGAAGACATCAAACTGAAGCTGAGTATGAAAGAATTGAATGTTGGTGTCTAAGGGCAGGTCATACTGATTAATTGTCCTCCTGGAGTAGTACTCAGACATAGAGAATCTTCTCTTTGGATAAGTCCATCCTGTGATGTCGATTGGATAATCTGGATGAGCATGTGGAATATCCTCTGTGTCCATAGAGATGCTGCCCCCAGCTGAGGATTGAGCCTCAAAGTCTGTAGCTGGATTATAATCCACATCATCTGCACGAGGGCACTTCGACTTGAAACGACCGGCAAGCTTCTTCCTGAGACCACCCAGACCACTGCAATATATATGAGAAATAGCCACTGGTGAATAGTTGATAACGCCACAACATAGAGAAAGAAAGTGGAACTTTCTATCAGGGACCAGACTGTCCGCGTTAGGGGGCCGGACTGTCGGTGCCAGGGGGCCGGACTGTCCGCACCATCCTGGCGGACGGTCCGCGACCGTTCAGGGGCGATTTCTAGAACCCTAGCCGCCCCATCCATTTAATCAATGATTCGATAGAAAATAACCATCCAAATCTGTTCAAATTTTTGCACAACATTCACAATGAGTAACACTAGCAATTCCACCAATCATATTTGTAAATCCACTGCCCAATTCTAGATCAGAGAGAAAATCTGTAGAATCCCCAAATTTGAATAAATCTGACAAAGTCCATGAGATTTTGAAATACCGAGATGAAGACATGGTTGATGAACTCCAAGCAATCTCCCGGACAGTCCGTGCGCAAGTGCGCTTCACCGTCTGCTCACAATCAACAAGAGTCACCTTTTGGCGTGTGGTGAGAGAGAGAGAGAGACAACCATTGAAAGTGACACTCTGACTGCTTCTGCCCGACTTATCTGCCTATCGTGGAATGTCCGCGCCCTGTCAATTTAGACGGTCTGCTCTACTGACTCGGACTGTCCAGATCCTGATACGGCGGACGGTCCGCAACCTGATACTCAAATCTCCAAACTTTGTCCACTTTCTGATTTTGAATTTCAAATTTGATTTGTCGCTCATATATAGACATTTTGACCAATCCAAGGGTTAGTATGCATGCATATACACATTATGTATTTGAGGAATACAAATTTTCATATAAAACTATTTAGATCAAACAAGAGTCAAAAATTCATCAAAAATACACAATAAATAGCCTAAAGAGAATATTTAGAATTGAAATGCAATACTACACATGTGTATTCAACCTCAAGCCACGTTTGAGAGATCTATCACATTCATTTCACTTCTTAATGAGCAAAACCTCGTTTCATCTAATGGCTTTGTAAATATATCGACCAATTGATCATTCGTGCCAATCGAATATATAGTGATATCTCCCTTTCCAACATGATCTCTCAAGAAGTGATGCCGTATATCAATATGCTTCGTTCTTGAGTGTTGGACCAGATTTGTAGCCAATTTTACCGCACTCTCATTATCACACATGAGAGGCACATTCTTAAAAATGATCCCATAATCCAATAGAGTTTGTTTCATCCATAATAATTGAGCGCAACAATTACCGGCCGATATATATTCTGCCTCAGCGGTAGAGAGAGCAACATAATTTTTGCTTTTTAGAAGACCATGAAACAAGAGACCTCCCAAGAAATTGACAACAACCGGAGGTGCTCTTCCTATCAACTTTGCAACCCGCATAATCCGAATCCGAATATCCAATTAATTCAAATTGAGCACCTTTGGGATACCATAGACCAATATTGGGGGTATACTTCAAATATCTTAGAATTATTTTTGCGGCCTTCTAGTGAATCTCTCTAGGTGAAGCTTGAAATCGAGCACACATGCAAACACTAAACATAACATCGGGCCTAGATGCGGTAATGTAAAGCAAACTACCAATTATTGAGCGAAAAAGTTTTTGATCAACCATAATACCTCCCTCATCTAAGTCTAGATGACCATTTGTTGCCATTGGAGTCTTGATAGGCTTTGCATTCTCTAAGCCAAACTTCTTGAGCATATCCTTCAAATATTTCGATTGACTTATAAAGATTCCATCTTTCAATTGTTTGATTTGAAGACCAAGAAAGAAGCTCAATTCTCCTATCATAGACATTTCAAATTCTTTTGACATCATTTTCCAAACTCCTCACAAAACAATTCATTAGTAGATCCAAAGATAATATCATCAACATAAATTTGACAAACAAACTAATCTTTGCCAATTCTTTTAGTGAATAGGGTAGTGTCAACCTTCTCAATTTTAAAGTTTTTGAAAAGCATGAAATCCCTAAGCCTTTCGTACCAAGCGCGTGGGGCTTGCTTAAGCCCATAGAGAGCTTTAGAAAGCTTGTACACGTGGTTAGGTCTTTTAGGGTCCTCAAAACCGGGAGGTTGTTCAACATACACTAGTTCACTAATCTTACCATTTAGAGAGGCACTCTTTACATCCATTTGGTAGAGCTTGATATTATGAGCACAAGCATAAGCAAGAAGGATCCGGATTGCTTCCAATCTTGCCACGGGAGCAAATGTCTCACCAAAATCCAATCCCTCTATTTGAGTATGCCCTTTTGCAACTAATCTTGCCTTGTTTCTTACAACTAATTCATCTTCATTGTGCTTGTTGCGAAACACCCATTTGGTACCAATAACATTGTGGTTCTTTGGTCTCTCAACAAGCTCCCAAACTTCATTTCGAGTGAAGTTATTTAATTCTTCATGCATTGCATTCACCCAATCAACATCAAGTAGAGCTTCATCTACACGGTTAGGTTCCATACAAGATACAAAAGAGAAATGTTCACAAAATGAAGCTATGCGAGAGCGAGTTTGAACACCCTTACTAATATCACCCACAATTTGATCAACTGGGTGATCCTTCACAATAGAATGATGGATTCTTGATACCATTTGAGAATTGCTAGTTGAAGCATGAGGAGGAACCGAATAACTTGAAGTATCTTGATCATGAGCATCCATAATTTTATCATTTTGTTGGCTTTGGTGATTTTCTTTATTTAGGGTTGAAGAGGATGGAATGACAACCACACTATTATCATCATCATCTTCCTTTGGCTTTATTTCACCAATAGCCATTGTTTTCATAGCATTTCTCAATTGAGTTCCACCAACATCATCAAGATTATCGCTTTCATCTTGAGACCCATTAGTTTCATCAAACTCAACATCATATGCTTCTTCAATAATACCATGAGTCTTGTTGAAAACTCTATAAGCCTTGCTATTTGATGAATATCCAAGTAGAAAACCCTCATCACATTTCTTCTCAAATTTAGAGAGCTAGCTTCCCTTCCTCAAAATATAGCATTTGCAACCGAATACTCTAAAATATAAGATATTTGGCTTTCTACCAATGAGCAATTCATAGGGAGTTTTCTTCAAGAGCTTGTGACAATATAGTCTATTTGATGAGTGACATGTGGTGTTTATTGCTTCGACCCAATAAGAATCCGACACATTATATTTCGCTAACATAGACCTAGCCATATCAATGAGAGTCCTATTCTTCCTTTCAACAATACCATTTTGTTTCAGAGTATATTTGGAAGAAAATTCATGTTTAATACCCTTGTCATCACAATATTAATCAATTCTAGCATTTTTGAATTCCGACCCATTATCACTTCTAACTTTCTTGATATCAAAATCAAATTGGTTTGAGCCAATATAGCAAATGACTTGAATGTTTCAAACACATTAGATTTATCCCGAAGAAAGTAAACCCAAGTAAATATAGAATAATCATCCACAATCACAAGGCAATAGGAATTACCATCAATACTCACAAAAGATGTTGGTCCAAATAAATCCATGTGAAGTAATTTCAAAGGCCGATGAGTAGACATTTGACTCTTATTTGGATGAGTATTTGCCACTTGCTTTCCGGCTTGACAAGAGCTACACAATTTGTTCTTCTCAAATTTCACATCTTTCAAGCCACGAACTAAATCATGTTTGGTTAAACGATTGAGTTGCTTCATTCCAATATGACCAAATCTTCTATGCCATAACCAACCTAGTGAAGCCTTTGAGAATAAGCAAGTTGTGAGCTTTGCCTCACTAGATGAGAAATCAACAAGATAAAGATTTTCATATCTAAAACCTTTAAACTTAAGATTGCTACCATCAACACTAGAGATAATAACATCATCAACGGTGAAATTGCAACTAAATCCTAAATCACATAATTGAGCTACAGACAGTAAATTAAAATTCAAAGACTCAACCAAGAGCACATTTGATATGGAATGATCATTCGAAATAGCAATTTTACCCAAACCTTTAACCTTTCCTTTCCGATTATCTCCAAATGTGATACTATCATAACTTGAGCAATCTTCCGCACTCACTTGGGTGAACATTTTCATATCTTCGATCATGTGTTGAGTGCATCCACTATCCAACACCTAATGATTCCCTCCCGCCTTGTAGTTTACCTACAAAAGGAAATCAATCTCTTTTAGGCACCCAAATAGCTTTCTTCTTATTGCCAACAATTGAAGTACCAACAAATTTAGCATGAACACCTTTTGCATTATGAGAAAGAACATAACAATGCTCAAAACAAGTGGAGGATACATTCTTTAGCTTAGGACAATTGTCACACCCGGTTCCAGGGGGTAGAACTGAGCGCATACCATATGTGTGCCAAGATCCATTTCCACACATATGTTGACGTCACAAGTGTAATATATCAAAAGACAATGCAATAAAGGCGTAAAGAGATTAGAATACTTTATTACATCATCTGAATCATTGTATCTTTAACAAGTATCACATCAAAGTAAAGCGGAATTTAAATAACAGGGGCAATCTCCCACAGGAAGATGACCGACGTATCGTTAGACTTAGAGTTCATCGTCGTCAAAATCTCTATCAAAGTCTCCAGCATCACCCTCTGATCAAAATATTAGCAAGGGTGAGCTCACTTATGGTCGGGGCTCAGCAAGTGGGGGAAAAATTAATGCAGGTATAACAAGGTGAGGCTAAGGTTGAGCAGTAAGCATTTTAGTTGGTCAACATTTTAGTAACAACACCTGTCTTACTAATAAGTGTGAATCCCAAGTATCCCAATTAAACAAAGGAATATGAGTATAACAAAAACACTTAAGTGAAACCACTTAAGCGAACAATTGGCAGATCATCGGATCTCAGTTTATTTCCATCTTCAAGTTTAATTATCATGTGAGGAGTCCAGGTCGCTCTTAACCGAGAGCACGACTGATATATCAGTTTTACACTCTGCAGAGGTGGTACAACTTTACCCACAAGCCATGTATCCCATCTAGCCCGGGTTGATCGGACCCTTAAACACTGCCGAGGTGAACGGCTAGGGATCCATTATGAGGCTTTCATAAAATACACTTAATACGAAGCAACCCGCTAAGGTTTCTAAAGCCGATGGTGGTGACCCCCTGGGTGAGGTACCTTAGCCAAGAATAGGTCCCCATGTTAACGTGGGCTGCCAACACCACCACTCCCCCTCTTGCCCATATTTCAGGTAAGGTTGCCAGGCACTAAGCATATAAAGCTAATTACCAAAGCCAGAGTCATGATAGCACTCGTGGTTGCACTGTTATCCTGGGTGGTCACTCCATGTTCCAATTAATTTGAAATAATGTTGTTTTAACCATCGGGTTAATGTCATAATTGCTAATTTCAATTTTGGAACATTAATACCAATTAATGAGTGACATCAAAATCATTAAGTTGAGCGGTAGCATAAATTGCAAAGCTTAATAATTTCTCAGGGTAAACAAGGAATACAGTTGGTAAATCTTGGAAATCCTTAATTAGGTAAAACCCATCAAGTTATGCAGTGTAACAAAAAGTAAACATTATTATATGCAATGATTGGGTACAAAAAGAATATGCAGAGGGAGAATCCACTTGCCTTGTTCAAATGCGTCCTGCGGATCGTCCTCGAACGAATTCGGATCCTCTACCACAAAATCAGCTTCTAATAACGTCGTACGTTGCCATACAAAGAGAAAACATACACCAATAAATAAACATGCACCATTACATAAACATACACCATTACATACACATTAACACGTCGCACGTATCACACCTTAAATACGTCCTAAACGCGTAAATACTTATTAATTCAATTATAGCTATTATTGTGAGTCCTAAATGGTGAATTTATGAGTGGGTGCTATAAATACAATTTTAACTTGTATTAATCCGTATTAACATCATCAATGAAAATAAATGGTAGTTATTGTCTTTAATACTAATAAATAGACTAGTAATTTTTATTCTTTTTATTCCTAACTTGAATTGTTGAGTATGGCTAAAAATGAATCTATTAATATTAATATTCTAAAAATCCATATAAATTATTAATTGGACTTTTTATAACATAAGCGGGTTATTTTGACATAAACAAGTACTTCGCTTACTCTAAAAATTTAAGTGCTATACTTGCGAACATGTTTATTTGGCTAGTAAAAATCTATTTTCCATACTACTAGTGGTATTTTCTCCTTTCTTTCTAAAAGAAAATATTAATAAAATAATCGGAGCTAAATCATTTAAAATCCTATAATGTTTATATGACATGAATTTCATACTATTTTCTAAATCCATTAAAATGAACCTATGACTACAATTCTCCAAATAGTTTCTAAAGTTCATTGTGACCAAATTAGTTTCTAAAGTTCATTGTGACCAAATTAGTTTCTAAAGTTCATTGTGACCAAATTTTAACTAAAAAATTTCCAACGCGTGACTACTAAATTTTCGTCATATTTCTCTCTAATCCAAAAATCATCGCATCGACTAACATGAACAATCACAGTGCACTACGTATCTACCAAAAATTCCATAACGCGCTCGCATGAATTTTGGATCACACAAGTTCATATTACAACCACATAAATATACAATTCATGAATCGAATCAAAAGTATTTTATAAAATACACAAATTAATTTGGGTCGTCTTTAACCTTGGTTCTCGCTTGCGCAGGGAGATGGAGATGGCTCGGTAAGGAGGTCGATCGAGAAAGAGAAGCGGGCAGGGGTCCTCGACGTCGGGCGGGCTCCGGCGGGGCGAGCTCCGGTGAACTCCGGCGAACTCCGGCGACGAGCAGTGCACTAGCGATGGCGAGCGAGGAGAGCTAGAGAAAGAGGCGAGCTCGGGTAGGGGAGGAAGAGAGGAGAGGGCATCGGTTCCTTTTTATAGAGAGAGGGAGGGGAGAGATGGAGAGGTGGCCAGGGAGTTCATGAGGGCGCCGACGGGTCTTCATGGAGGACTTCAATGGTGCTGTCATTTCCTGCTCGTAATGGGGAGAGGAGGAATGAGGGGAGGAAAACGGATGCAGTGATGCTCCAATAAATCGCGAGACGAACAGACGGCGACACTTGGGCTTCGGTATCGCGCGACGAAGTGAACGTGCGGGGTCGCTCGGCGGCACGGCTTGGCGCGGGCGGGACTGGTAGGGCGCCACGTGCGGTGCAGGGCACCGTCGGGGCGGGGTCATCGCGGGGCTTGGGGCGCGCGCGGGATGGCGTGGCAGGGCGGCATGCAAGGCGCGGCGCGCCTGGGCAGCGCGGCCTGGGCAGGGCGTGTCGGGGCGGCTCCCTAGCGCGTGGGTGAGAGAAGAGAGAGGGAAGAGAAGGGAGGAGAGAGAGATGAGAGGAGAGAGAGATGAGAGGAGAGAGGGAGAACGGAGGCTGGCGGCGGCGGCTTGGGGAGGAGCCAGCAGGGGGGCGCGGCTCGTAGTTTAGTTGGGCCTAGGGTTAGGGAGGGTTTCTCTTTTTTTTTTAAATTTCGAAATGAATTTTTAAAGAGCTCAAAAATTCCCTAAAAATTCACCAAAGTTATTTATAAATAAAATACTTGTTTTTAGACTAATAATTATTATATTAGTTACTAGGATTTTCTTTTAAAAAGAATTGCTACAAAACATCCAATCATCAATCATGCGCATACAAAGAAAAATGATCAAAATGCAAATAAATAATTAAACACTTAAAAAATTATTACCATATTTAACATAATAACCTAAATATTATTATTTTTAGTTGATGGCTTTTATGGTGTTACAACAATTCTTCTTGATATGTCCCTTCTTGTGACACTTGTGACACACTTTATCACATTCTTTCACAAACAATGTCTTTTGCTTTACAAAAGCATTCTTTCCTTTCTTGGGAACATATCCAAGACCCTGACGATTAAGTGAGCACCGTTGACTCCCCAATATGAAATCCAATTTAGCCTTTCCACCATATGCATTTTCTAGATCATGGGTTAGAGCATTCACTCTATCTACTAATACTTCATTCTCAACAATGATTTGTGATTCATCATGAGCAATGTTATCATTTATAAGAGAAACTTTGCATTATCACAAATAGAGTTAGTAGGTTGTGGTTCACTTGTAGGACTATCAAGTAAGTCACAAGTGACCCCAACATCCTCGGTGACCACCACAACTTCATGCACAATAGATGAGTTTTGAGCTTCCACAAGCTTCTCACAATTCTCTTTTAGATCGTTGTGAGAGGTCTTGAGTTCCTCAAAAGACACTAGGAGGTTTTTATACAATTCCTTCAAGGTCTTAAACTTTTCTTTTTCTTTGTGCATGTAGTTATCGGCCTCACCTAACATTCTAACAAGATCATCATATGAATAGCCATCATCCTCAACATCATCATCATCATCTATATCATTTAAATTGGTGATGATTTTTACCTTGGCATCTCCCTTTGCCATGAGACAATGAGGGGATGAGAAAAGTGAAGGGGCTTCCTTGATGGCAATTCCGACATTAAGCTTGGATGAGGTGTCATCATCATCATCATCATCATCCGAATCCCATTCAACTAGGTAGGCTTTGCCATCTTTCTTCTTGTTGTAGAATTTCTTCTTCTTCTTATCATCTTCATCTTTGCCCTTCTTCTTCTTGTTAGGGCAATTCATGGCGATGTGACCAGGTTCCCCACACTCAAAACATTTTCTATCATTAAAAACATTTCTTCTTGATGTTTGGCCTCTTCTAGGTTGACCCCTCTTCATCTTCATAAATTTGTTGAATTTCTTTACAAATAGAGCCATATCTCCATCACTCTCACTTTCATTTTCTTCATCATCACTATCTTCTTTTTCAATTGCCTTAGAGGCTTTAGCTTTGAGAGCAATTGATTCATTTTTCACTTTCTTTGCCAAACTTATAGCATCAGATTGAGATTTCTTGAATATATCTTGAGTAAGAATTTCCCCCAATACTTCGGTTGGAGAAGTTGTAGATAGATCACTTCTTACCAACATGGTCACAATAGTCTCATACTTCTCCGGAAGAGATCTAAGGAACTTATGAGTGAAATCCACATCTGGTACATTAAAACCAAGTCCCTTGAGCCCATTCACTATCTCATTTAACCTGTTGAACATATCGGATACACTTTAATCTTCTTTCATAATGAATTGCTCAAATTTTCCTTTGCACACATATAGCTTTGCACTCTTCACAATTGTAGTTCCTTCATGAATTTCCATTAGCTTAATCCAAATCTCATGAGCAGTTGTGAGATTCTTGATACGATTGAACTCATTTATGTCAAGAGCATCATAGAATACATTCATGGCTTGATCATTTGTAAGAATGTTTTCATTGTCAGTAGCCGATGGTTCATCTTCTTTCAACACAACAAACCCATCCTTGACAATTGGCCAAAATTTTCCACCCATTGCTCTATGATGCATTGACATTCTTATTTTCCAATAGTCATAGTTATTCCCATCAAAATGCGGTGGCTTCCCAATGTGCACATTGTTGTTACTAGCCATTTTGTCCCACTCCGGGATGATTAGATCTACAAACAATGGAGTCCTCGACTCTGATACCACTTGTAGGATCTAGGACACTGGCTAGAGGGGGGGGTGAATAGACGGTTTTGACTAAAATAAAAAACACTAGAGAAATTTAATCAATATGACAAGAGGTATAAATTCTCTAGTGATAACAAGTAAGCAATCTATGAGAATCAACTATGGTAATTGTATACAAGAAGAGCAATATGCGAAATACTAATTACTTGCACGGTAATAAGCAATGCAAGAAAAGAAAGACACCAGATTTTATCACGTGGTATCGATAATTTGCCGATCACCCCTAATCCACGTTGTGGTGGACTTCAAGCTCTCACTTGCTCCTCTATCAAGACACGACTTGATCTTTGAGCCAAGTGGACAAGAAATCACTCAATACCTAGTTTCCACTAATGTCACCTTTGCCGCTTCGGCGAGGTAGGCGCGAACCCCTCACAATCAACACTGCGACTCCTCCACAATCTTCTTGGAGAGCTCGACGAAGACAACATCTGAGCCGTCTAGGAGGCGGCAACCTCCAAGAGTAACAAGTCGATGACGCTTGCCCGGTGTACCACCTAGTGCCTCAAGAATCACCAATGGATGCAAATGCACTAGGAACTCTCAATCTCTCACTAGAATGCAATCTCAATCAAGGAGTGTGAGAGAATGAGCGGGAGGATCACAAATGAGCTCAATGTGTGCAAGGAATGGACAAGAGAGCCCTCACACACGAGCTCCCCTTCTATTTATAGCCCACCTCAATTCCAACCGTTATGTGCAACTAGCACACTTTTTGCGCACACGCGGACGGTCCGCGCCCTGAGGTCGGACAGCCCACCGTACAAGTAACGGCTAGTTTTCCCATTTGAAATCTGTCAGAGCTGTCAGAAAAGCGAGGTCCGGACAGTCCGCCAACCTTGGCCAGACCGTCCGAGACCTGGCAACTTGGAGCACCATAGCTCTGACCATGAAGAGTTAACACACGCGGACTGTCCGCCCTACAAGGCCGGACGGTCCGCGACCTGCGAGTCAGTACTGTCCGGGCTTAGGCCGCAGACAGTCCGTAGTACAAGTGCCCAAAAAGACACAGTCCCTGCCCAAACAAATTTGGCACCTGCGGACGGTCTACCGACCCTGGCTGGACAGTCTGCACAATAATACAGGGACTGTGCAGAGATCAACCCTCTCTTGTCAGGACTGCGGACGGTCCAGCCCCAAGGCCCAGACGGTCCGCAGTACAAATGTACAGGACCAGTCCGAAGTGAACTACTTCAGTCCCCACTGGATGGATCGCGGACGGTTCGCCCACTTGGCCCGGACGGTCCGCCAGCCCCATGACTTAGCATCTTTTCAAACACGCTTTCAAAAAGATTTTTAACTCTCGAAACTGGAAGAACTGTTAGTCCTCATGCAAATGCAACCACTAGATGCTCTATGAGGCACTAAGTTTTACACAGACCAAAGTCATTGACCCCTCTTAATAGTATGGCCATCTAGCCTACTAATCCGGTCACATATCTTCTCTAAACTCCTGGAGACCGGCAAAAACAAAAGCCTATATTATACCTTTGCCTTCACTTGATCCACAACCAATGCTTATAAGTCTCCAAGATTTTCGGTTCTATGTGGTCCAACCTGCATTCTTATTTCTCCAAGAACCGTTAGTCTACAAATAGTTGTCATTAATTACCAAAACATCACTAAGGGGCCTAGATGATTCACATGTTCGGTGTGGTATCTAGTGTCATACCGAACACAGTTAGTGCCTTGTGGATCTTCCTGAACATGCTATATACTTCTTTGAGTGTTGTATCCGGTGCCTCATTCAGTGTGAGTTCTGTTGCACACCTACGTTTCTAATGTACTTTATTTTAGTAGTCCCAAGGATGAATAACCCAGGTACAACATGTGAATCAATTTCTCGACCCTCGAGAATAGTCTTACTTCAGTTGAGTCCCGACCATAGGTCACCGACTCACCCAACCTTCGACTGCCTAAAGATTCGGACGCAAAATCGCTCTCGTAGGAATCGGCTCGCTCAACCTAGAGGTTGAGACACAATACCAAACTCTAGGGAAGACCATCTTGTCTGACCTAGAGGTCAGAGGCTGTGCCCAACCCCTCGAGGGCCACATACTCTAGAAAGCATTACTGAAGCCCATCTCGAAGATGGTACAAAAGTACCAGACCAACGCTTGAATGTCAGGACATGAGTTAAAAACTAGAAACACATGCTCTGATGATCGGACAACTTGAATGACCACTCTAGAGAGGGCACCCACACGCTCCATCAGTACAAAAGCTAACTAAAGAACCAAGCTATGAATCAAAGGACAACCAGGTGTATGTACCAAGATAAGACAAGACACACATGCCTCGGGTCAGGACAACAACACGGTAAGGAACAACGATGTCACCATTGGACGATGGGCATTCAATGGGACGAAAGGACAAAGTAGCAAAATGAAAGCTTCATCCGACCGGTCAAGACGATGTGTTTGTGTACCAAGGCCATCCCCCTTTTTTGGTCTATAAAAGGAAGGGCAAGGTGGCGACTAAAGGACATGAGCAATTAGATAGCACAAATAGTGAACACACTTACAACACACATGGAATTCATCCACACCCATTACAAACTTATTGCAGGGTACACAAGTAACCCACTAGTCGTAGGGACATTATGCCCGAACCATTATAAAATCTTTGTGTCATCCTTTGCACACCTTCTGCACCGGATGTGTAAAGCATGCAGATCACTCTCTAGTGGTTTTAGAACATCGATAGTTGGCGCACCAGGTAGGGGATCATTTGCGTGTCATGATGCATTTCACACCACTTGGTGTAGATGGCTGAAAATGCCAACAACTGGGTTCTAGGCGGCAGCGTGCGTTTTGGGGCTCTTGACATCATCATCACGACCGAAGGCAAAGGGTCTCTAGTGTTGGTCATGACACCCACACAGCCCTTTGTCTCCGCCTCCATCAAGGCATTCCAAGGGCTAAAACTTTGTAGTCTGGTGGCCCATGTTGTAAATGTCCTCATGGAGTCCTCGAATGAAGGATGTGGTCATCCCTAGCTCATTCCTGCTCCGAGAGCCGCATGCATGGTGACTCCCCGCGAACATCGAGTTCGTGGGTATGACCAAGCATGCCCTCGAATTTATATATGACCTCCTTGCTTACGAGTCATTTTACTCCATTGATGAGGAAAGTAACCATCTCTCCCCCAAAACAAGCAAGGAAACACACCCGCTCTTTGAGTGTGCCTTGGCCAAGCACGTGGAGCTCCTCACTAGACGACATGGGAGAAGTTCCGATCAGGGCATGTCCACCGTGAAGGTCGGCATGGCTGTGTCCCTTAAGGGTGATCCCCACACTAGTAGAAGGCCAAGCGTGACGCTGAGGGAGCAACCTGAAGCACCGCATGTTCACCATCCTAGGCGTGGGGGTCACTACGATTGTAGTGAGTATTTGAGCCCAAGCCCCGACCGCTTGAGGGCTAAAACCCTTAACCAACCTTGTCAGAAGGGGGGACGGGAGGATTTCCAATGAGGGAACTCACACCAAATCTTCAAGCACGTGAAGCGCAACATGAGGGCAGATAAGAGACAATAATGACAAGTGGAAATTCCGCATGTAGTTGTGGGCAACCCCAAAAGGTTGACTACCTACTCAAATGCTCCCCATTGTCTTCACTATCGAGCTTTCAGCCAAAACGTCGCAGGCCTCGTTCCTTCCGATACACGGTGGCGGCCACACCACAAACTCGGTACAAGTACAATGGCTCGAGCAAGAGCTGAGGGGTTTGTGTGGGTTTTTTCTAACCACACTCGATCTACTAGGAGCACCCTAAATCAAGCGCAATAGTGGTCTAACTAACCTAAGCACTTCGTAAAGCAACTACTATAATCATCAAGTGATTATATTAAGCACTTGGGTGTTTAGAGCTATGAAGATATTCCTCAGTTCACTTGGTATGTTGCTTGGGCTCCCACACCTCCAAATAGCCGGGTGATATGGTTTATATAGGCGGTAAATCTTAACTAGTTGTTAGAAAGCAAGTTGCAGTTTTTTTGTGGCACACGGGACCACCACGTGTACTAACTGTTAGAGGTAGCCATTCAAGCTTCTGAAGATGGCGCATTGGACCTTCCGTACTTGGCGCACCAAACCGGTCTGGTGGCGCAGTGGACCTCTTACGTTTTTTCTAACCAAACATGATGCTTTTTGTATTTTGGGAATAACTTTTAGCTCTGAACTCCTATTTTTTCGTCGGTCCCTATAAAGTTCTCTACATCCCAGAGTTGAAGCCATGTTAGTTTGAGTATATTTGGTGCACCAAGCACCTGTGTAGTCCACTCCTATGTTGCGCCTTTTTTCAGCCGCCCAAATTGGTATTGTGGTCATAACTCTTAGCTTCAAACTTCGATTTTGTTGATCTTCAACTTTTTGGAAAGCTCATGAAAAGATCTACATCTCAGAGTTGAAACCATGCCAATTTGAGTATATAAAAAAATCGTGAGACACTACTAATTCAGTCACCCCTTTGTCTCAATTTTGATAACTTCAATTTTGTTTGTGGCTTTGCATCTCACTTCTACTTCTTGGTGTGTTGGACTCTTAGCATATATAAAGGTTTTCAATACGACTTTATAATGTCTTCTTTGAAGTGTTGATTTCCTCATTTACTTAGTCCATCAATAATTTGCATCCTGTGAACTACAAACACTAACACTAACAAACACATTAGTTCACATGTTATGTTGACCATCAAACACCAAAATCATTTAGTCAAATGGGACTGTGTCCATTTTCCTTACAACGATGTCCATAGCCCGGGCCACGACCACTTCCTCCTCAACCTCATAGGGCACGTCTAAGGGCCACGATCTCCACTTCTCGAGCGTCGGCTGTGGCATGACAAGCTGTCTCCAGAACAGAATCTCTAGTGCCTCCTAATGCCAGGCCTCCTCTCTAGAAAGACGCCCCACACCTCCTTCTACCTGCGAAAAGAGGAAACCTTCTCTCCTCTTCAGGTCCTGAGGAATGAAAGGCTTAAACCAAGATTGGAGGATGCAGACACAAGGGGTTGGGATAACATACCTGGATCAAAGCAAATGCCTCAATTTGGAGGGCCATCATGGTGTCCATTACCCTCATCTCGACAGCTTCGTCTATCTAGAGCGAGACCACCGACAAGTCGTCGCTCCTTGTCCATCGCATTCGGTAGGGAGAGCGATCCACCGATGGACCAGCCCGCACGTGAACCCGAGGGATCCCTCGCCAACGCCTGACCCATCGATGATAGGAATGGACGTGGGTGACCCTAACTTGGGTCTAGCGACAACGTCAGTCAAGGCCGGAGGGTTCAACACGAGGGCCATTGAGTCATCCACCCTAGAAGGAGCACCCCTCCTTTGGCGAAGGCTAATAGACCTGGGCTAGGAGGAGGAGCCTGCTCGGAGGATGATGGTAATGCTCCAGTGGAAGGAAGTATGACCAAAGCCGATAGAGAGATCAGAGCCATCACCACCATAGATAAGCCCACCGAGGTGGGGGTAGGGATCTCCCCGACTACGCCCACCACTGCCGCCAAGGCTTTCGCCCGTGTCAACTCTCGAATAATGGCACTAACAACATCGAAGAGACGGCTAGGCTTCCCTATCCTAGGGCCACCAGAGGTGAAGCTTGGTCCAAAAGCAGCGGGGGAACCTTGACTCCCTCACTCTCCTCAATAGGTAAAACATGAGGAGAAGCAACCACTTTCACCTTCACTAGCAGTGTTCGAGCCTCGCTGGACAAAGGCCCAAACAAATACATGTCATTGACTTCGTCGTCGCTAAAGTCATTGTTGAAGTCCTCATCGGTATCGATCTCTTCATCCTCGTACCACTAGCCTTCATCGGCGTGCAGGATCCCTCTGAAGCTTCTAGTCCCTCTTCTTCTTCTTGACCTTCTTCTTTTTTGCCTCAGTGGCACTACAGTTCACCGCATGCAAGATTGAGTCTTTAGGGAGCAGCACACGTGAAAGGCGGATTTGGAAATCGGACCATGGGCGAAAGAGTTGTAAAGATTCAAAAAACACTAAAACAAAGAATGAAGAAAATCAACACATCCATCGTGTTCCCGTTAGGTGCAGGCAACATCAGGGGGTGACCCACAACCGTGAACTCAACATTTGAGTTCCCAATCACCTCACAAATCCACTAGCCTATTTCATTGTCCTTTAGCTCACGTCACAGATCAGTGACCCCTCTAGGATGGATCTAGAGTCATCCAAAAGATGGGGATCTAGCGCTCCATCAGTGGCGCCACTCTCATCATGAAAGGGAAATGTGCCCTTGGGCCATTTTAAGTATTTTGGTGATTTAGTATCCAACACAAGTGCTTAAGTGATAGACTATGTCAAATGATGGATAAGGTGCAAATCAATACAAAGGTAAGATTCTAGACTTAGTACATTGGTTTTTGTGTACTAACATGTTTGTCTAAATGTTAGAATCAGAGAAAATGCAATTGGAAAAGCGTGGCTCGAAGCAGCTAAGAGTCTGCTCAGTCTGGGTGCACCGGACTGTCTGGTGGAGCACCGGACTATCCGGTGGAGCACCGGTCCGTCAACTAGCTGCTCTCGGGACTTCGTCGGCGGCGTACGGCTAAAATTCACCGGACTGTCCGGTGAGCCAACAGTCGGCCGGGCCAACGGTCGGCCGCGGAATCCGCGCGCGACGCGTGGCAAGTGCCAACGGTCAGATGGGGCACCAGACTGTCCAGTGTGCACCGGACAGTGTCCGGTGCGCCAACGGCTCCAAGACTGCAACGGTCGGCTTCGCCAAATAAGGAAAGAGATCCGCACCGGACTGTCCGGTGCGCCAGGCGACAGAAGGCAAGAATTGCCTTCCTGGAATGCTCTCAACGGCTCCTAGCTGCCTTGGGGCTATAAAAGGGACCCCTAGGCGCATGGAGGAGCACACCAAGCATTCTCTAAGCATTCCTAAGCACCAAGACTTCGATTCCGTGCATTTGATTCTTTGTGATAGCAACTAGAGCTCCATTTGAGTTGTGAACTCGCCAGGTTGTGTTGTGAGCTCTTGTTGTGACTTGTGTGCGTGTTGGTACTCTGATTTCGTGTCTTGTGTGCGTTTCTCATCCCTCCCTTACTCCGTGCTTCTTTGTGAACTTCAAAGTGTAAGGGCGAGAGGCTCCAAGTTGTGGAGATTCCTCGCAAGCGGGATATAGTAAAGTGAAAGCAAAACACCATGGTATTCAAGTGGGTCTTTGGACCGCTTGAAAGGGGTTGATTGCAACCCTCGTCCATTGGGACGCCACAACGCGGAGTAGGCAAGTGTTGGACTTGGCCGAACCACGGGATAAACCACTGTGCCATCTCTGTGTTGATCTCTTTGTGGTTATCGTGTTGTGCAAGTTCTCCTCTCTAGCTACTTGGCTTCTTCGTGCTAACTCCTAATCAAGTTTTGTGGATTAAGTTTCAAGTTTTTACAGGATCACCTATTCACCCCCCTCTAGGTACTCTCAATTGGTATCAGAGCCGTTCTCTTCAAGAAAGGGACTAATCGCCCGAAGAGATGGATCCTAAGGGCAAGGGGATGGTGGTCAACGATAAGGAGAATGAGTCCTTTGTCAATGATCCAAAGGAGGACAAGCCTATTGACTCGGGCTCGAGCCACAAAAGAAAAGATGGGAGGAAGAAGAAAACAAGGCGCATCAAAGAGATAGTCTACTACGACAGCGACGAATCCTCTTCTTCCCAAAAGGACGACGACAACGACTATGAGAAAAAGAAGACGGTTAATTCAAACTTCTCTTTCGATTATTCTTGTATTCCTCAAAGTACCAATGCTCATTTACTCTCCATTCCACTTGGTAAACCTCCTCATTTTGATGGAGAGGACTACGGATTTTGGAGTCACAAAATGCGTAGTCACTTGTTCTCTCTCCATCCTAGTTTATGGGAGATAGTAGAGAGTGGAATGAAATTTGATAGCTCGGATAGTCCTTTATTTATCAATGAACAGATTCATAAAAATGCACAAGCTACTACTGTGTTGTTAGCCTCATTGTGCAGGGACGAGTACCATAAGGTGAGCGGCTTGGACAATGCCAAGCAGATCTAGGACACCCTCAAGATCTCACATGAGGGGAACGACGTCACCATGCTCACCAAGATGGAGTTGGTGGAAGGCGAACTCGGGAGATTCGTGATGATAAGAGGGGAGGAGCCAACACAGACGTACAACAGGCTCAAGACCCTCGTCAACAAGATAAGGAGCTATAGAAGCACGCGATGGACGGACCACGACGTCGTCCGCCTAATGCTAAGGTCCTTTACTGTACTTGATCCACATCCGGTAAACAATATTCGTGAAAATCCTAGGTACACCAAGATGTCGCTCGAAGAAATTCTTGGGAAATTTGTAAGCGGGCGGATGATGATCAAGGAGGCGAGATACGTGGATGATGCATTGAATGGCCCAATCCACGAGCCTCAAACCGTCGCTCTCAAAGCGACACGGAGCAAGGAGGCACTACCTAGCAAGGTGGCGCAAGTTGAGGCGGTCGGGCTCAATGAGGAAGAAATGGCCCTTATCATCAAGCGGTTCAAGACGACGCTAAAGGGTCGCAAGGAGCACCCCAACAAGAACAAGACGAAGGGGAAGCGTTTCTGCTTCAAATGTGGTAAGATTGGTCATTTTATCGCTAATTGTCCCGATAATGATAGTGACTAGGAAAAGAAGAGTGGAAAGTGGGAAAAGAAGAAGAACTACAAGAAGGTGAAGGGCGAGGCACATCTTGGAAAGGAGTGGGATTTGGATTGCTCCTCGTCCGACTCCGACAACGAAGGACTCGCCGCCACCGCCTTCAACAAGTCATCCCTCTTCCCCAACGAGCATCACACATGCCTCATGGCAAAGGAGAAGAAGGTATGTACTCGAAACAATACTACTTATGCTTCTTCAAGCGAGGATGAGTCTAGTGATGATGATGAAATAGACTATTCATGCTTATTCAAGGGATTAGATAGAACTAAGATTGATAAGATTAATGAATTGATTGATGCTTTGAATGATAAGAATAGATTACTAGAAAAACAAGAGGACCTTTTATATGAAGAGCATGATAAATTTGTTAGTGCTCAAAATTCTCTTGCTCTAGAAGTTAAAAGGAATGAAATGCTTTCTTGTGAACTATCTACTTGTCATGAAACTATTTCTACTTTAAAAGGTGTTAATGATGATTTAAATGCTAAACTAGAAGTAGCAAATAAATCTAACTCTTGTGTAGAACATGTTATGATTTGCGATAGCTGCAAAGATTTTAATGTTGATGCTTGTAGTGAACACCTAGTTTGCATTTCTAAATTAAATGATGAAGTGGCTAGTCTTAATGCCCAACTTAAGACTAGCAAGAGTGAATTTGACAAGCTAAAATTTGCAAGGGATGCCTACACGATTGGTAGACACCCCTCAATTAAGGATGGTCTTGGCTTCAAGAGGGAAGTCAAGAACTTAACAAGCCATAAGGCTTCCATCTCCGCCAAGGAGAAAGGGAAGGCCCCTATGGCTAGTAGTGCTCAAAAGAACCATGCCTTCATGTATCATGATAGGAGACATTCTAGAAATGTTTATAGAAGTTATGATGCTTTTGATTCTCATGCCATGGTTGCTTCTAGTTCTTCTATTATGCATGATAGAAATTTAGCTAGGAGAAATGTTATTAATCACATGCCTAGAAGAAATGTTGTTCATGTTTCTAGGAAAATAATAAATGAACCTTCTACAATTTATGCTTCATTCGCGATTTGTAGAAAGGACAGGAAAGTGATTGCTAGGAAACTAGGGGCAAAATGCAAGGGAGATAAAACTTGCATTTGGATCCCTAAGGATATTGTCACTAACCTTGTAGGACCCAACAAGAGTTGGGTACCTAAGACCCAAGCCTAAATTTACCTTGCAGGTTTATGCATCCGGGGGATCAAGCTGGATTATCGACAGCGGATGCACAAACCACATGACAGGGGAGAAGAAGATGTTCACCTCCAACGTCAAGAATAAAGATTCCCAAGATTCAATCATATTCGGTGACGGGAATCAAGGCAAGGTTAAAGGCTTAGGCAAGATTGCAATCTCAAATGAGCACTCTATTTCTAATGTATTCTTAGTAGAGTCGCTTGGATATAATTTGTTATCCGTAAGTCAATTATGTAATATGGGATATAATTGTCTGTTCACAAATATAGATGTGTCTGTCTTTAGAATAAGTGATGGTTCATTAGCTTTTAAGGGTGTATTAGATGGCAAACTCTATTTAGTTGATTTTGCAAAAGAGGAGGCCGGTCTAGATGCATGCTTAATTGCTAAGACTAGCATGGGCTGGCTGTGGCATCGCCGTTTGGCACATGTGGGGATGAAGAACCTTCACAAGCTTCTAAAGGGAGAACACGTGATAGGTCTAACTAATGTTACTTTCGAAAAAGATAGACCTTGTGCAGCTTGTCAAGCAGGGAAACAGGTGGGAAGTTCTCATCATGCCAAAAATGTGATGACAACATCAAGACCCCTGGAGTTGCTTCATATGGACCTCTTCGGACCCGTCGCCTATCTGAGCATAGGAGGAAGTAAGTATGGTCTTGTTATAGTTGATGATTTTTACCGCTTCACTTGGGTATTCTTTTTGCAGGAAAAATCTGAAACCCAAGGGACCCTCAAGCGCTTTCTAAGGAGAGCTCAAAACGAGTTTGAGCTCAAGGTGAAGAAGATAAGGAGCGACAATGGGTCCGAGTTCAAGAACCTTCAAGTGGAGGAGTATCTTGAGGAGGAAGGAATCAAGCACGAGTTCTCCGCTTCCTACACACCACAGCAAAATGGTGTGGTAGAGAGGAAGAACAGGACACTTATAGACATGGCGAGGACGATGCTTGGAGAGTTCAAGACCCCAGAGCGCTTTTGGTCGGAAGCCGTGAATACGACTTGCCACACCATCAACCGGGTCTACCTTCATCGCCTCCCCAAGAAGACTTCGTATGAGCTACTAACCGGTAACAAACCCAATGTTTCGTATTTCCGAGTTTTTGGGAGTAAATGCTACATTCTAGTGAAGAAGGGTAGGAATTCCAAATTTGCTCCCAAAGCGGTAGAAGGGTTTTTGTTAGGTTATGACTCAAATACAAAGGCGTATAGGGTCTTCAACAAATCATCGGGTTTGGTTGAAGTCTCTAGCGACATTGTATTTGATGAGACTAATGGCTCTCCAAGAGAGCAAGTTGTTGATCTTGATGATGTAGATGAAGAAGACGTTCCAACAGCCGCAATGCACACCATGGCGATTGGAGATGTGAGGCCAATGGAACAAAAGGATCAAGATCAACCTTCTTCCTCAACAATGGTGCATCCCCCAACTCAAGACGATGAACAGGTTCATCAAGAGGAGGCGTATGATCAAGGGGGAGCACAAGATGATCATGTAATGGAGGAAGAAGCACAATCGGCACCTCCAACTCAAGTCCGAGCGATGATTCAAAGGGATCATCCCGTCGACCAAATTTTGGGTGACATTAGCAAGGGAGTAACTACTCGGTCTCGATTAGTTAATTTTTGTGAGCATTACTCCTTTGTCTCTTCTATTGAGCCTTTCAGGGTAGAGGAGGCCTTGCTAGATCCGGACTGGGTGTTGGCCATGCAAGAGGAGCTCAATAACTTCAAGAGAAATGAAGTTTGGACACTGGTGCCTCGTCCCAAGCAAAATGTTGTGGGAACCAAGTGGGTGTTCCGCAACAAACAAGACGAGCACGGGGTGGTGACAAGGAACAAGGCACGACTTGTGGCAAAAGGTTATGCCCAAGTCGCAGGTTTGGACTTTGAGGAGACTTTTGCTCCTGTGGCTAGGCTAGAGTCAATTCGCATACTGTTAGCCTATGCTACTCACCATTCTTTCAGGTTGTTCCAAATGGATGTGAAGAGCGCTTTCCTCAACGGGCCAATCAAGGAGGAGGTGTACGTGGAGCAACCCCTGGCTTCGAGGATGAACGGTACCCCGACCACGTGTGTAAGCTCTCTAAGGCGCTCTATGGACTTAAGCAAGCCCCAAGTGCATGGTATGAATGCCTTAGAGACTTTTTAATTGCTAATGCTTTTAAGGTTGGGAAAGCCGATCCAACTCTATTTACTAAGACTTGTGATGGTGATCTTTTTGTGTGCCAAATTTATGTCAATGACATAATATTTGGTTCTACTAACCAAACGTCTTGTGAAGAGTTTAGCAGGGTGATGACTCAAAAGTTTGAGATGTCGATGATGGGCGAGCTAAGCTATTTCCTTGGGTTCCAAGTGAAGCAACTCAAGGATGGGACCTTCATCTCCCAAACGAAGTACACACAAGACTTGATCAAGCGGTTTGGGATGAAGGACGCCAAGCCCGCAAAGACTCCAATGGGAACCAACGGACACACCGACCTCAACAAAGGAGGTAAGTCCGTTGATCAAAAGGCATACCGGTCTATGATAGGGTCTTTACTTTATTTATGTGCTAGTAGACCGGATATTATGCTTAGTGTATGCATGTGTGCTAGATTTCAAGCCGATCCAAGGGAATGTCACTTAGTGGCGGTGAAGCGAATTCTTAGATATTTAGTCGCTATGCCTTGCTTCGGGATCTGGTATCCAAAAGGGTCTACCTTTGACTTAATTGGATATTCAGACTCCGACTATGCTGGGTGTAAGGTCGATAGGAAGAGTACATCGGGGACGTGCCAATTCTTAGGAAGGTCCCTAGTGTCGTGGAGCTCTAAGAAACAAACCTCCGTTGCCCTATCCACCGCTGAGGCCGAGTACGTTGCCGTAGGACAGTGTTGCGCGCAACTACTTTGGAGGGCAAACCCTCAGGGACTTTGGCTACAATTTGAGCAAAGTCCCACTCCTATGTGATAATAAGAGTGCTATCCGCATGGCGGATAATCCTGTTGAACACAGCCGCACAAAGCACATAGACATCCGACATCACTTTTTGAGAGACCACCAGCAAAAGGGAGATATCGAAGTGTTTTATGTTAGCACCGAGAACCAGCTAGCCGATATCTTTACCAAGCCTCTAGATGAGTCGACCTTTTGCAAGCTGCGTAGTGAGCTAAATGTCCTAGATTCGCGGAACTTGGATTGATTTATAGCATACATGTGTTTTATGCCTTGATCATGTTCCTTAAGCATTTTGTTGTTTATTTATGGTGCTCAGGTTGTACAGGCACTCCCCGGACCTTACAAGTCCATTTGCAAGTGATGCACAAATTTAGGGGGAGATGTGCTACAACTTGACCCTTTGAGACTAACTGTGTGCTTGAGTTTGCTTAATTTAGTCTCAAAGGAGGTTTGAAAGGGAAAAGGTGGACTTGGACCATGCAAGACTTCCACTGCACTCCGATGAAAGAGTAACTTATACCAAGTTCATCTTTGTACTCTTATTGTCTTTTTACTCTTAGTTGAAGATTTTGGTGAGGCAATGGGGTTAAAGGGCCAAAATTGATCCCGTTTTGGTGCTTGATGCCAAAGGGGGAGAAAATAAGGCCAAAGCAACAAATGGATCAACTACCACTTGAGAATTTTTAAAATAGTAGAATATAACTTTTGATTTGTCAAAAATCTCTTATTGTCTCTTTTGTCAAAAGTTGGCCACTTGTGGGGAGAATGGTTGATTATGGGAAAAAGGGGGAGTTTTTGAAATCTTTGATCAATTTCTATTGGAACAACTCTCTTTATGTCTCAAACAAGTATGTTTGACTTAGAGATAGGGAATTGAGTGTGATTTGCAAAAACAAACCAAGTGGTGGCAAAGAATGATCCATATATGCCAAATTTGATTCAAAACAAATTCGTGTTCTCATTTGAATTGATGTTGCACTTCTTTTAGTTGCTTTATGTTGTGTTGGCATAAATCACCAAAAAGGGGGAGATTGAAAGGGAAATGTGCCCTTGGGCCATTTCTAAGTATTTTGGTGATTTAGTATCCAACATAAGTGCTTAAGTGATAAACTATGCCAAATGATGGATAAGGTGCAAATCAATACAAAGGTAAGATTCTAGACTTAGTACATTGGTTTTTGTGTACTAACATGTTTGTCTAAATGTTAGAATCAGAGAAAATGCAATTGGAAAAGCGTGGCTCGAAGCAGCCAAGAGTCTGCTCAGTCTGGGTGCACCGGACTGTCCGGTGGTGCACCGGACAGTGTCCGGTGCGCCAGGCTGGCATCCGTCAACTAGCTGCTCTCGGGACTTCGTCGGCGGCGTACGGCTAAAATTCACCGAACTGTCCGGTGAGCCAACAGTCGGCCGGGCCAACGGTCGGCCGCGGAATCCGCGCGCGACGCGTGGCAAGTGCCAACGGTCGGATGGGGCACCGGACTGTCCGGTGTGCACCGGACAGTGTCCGGTGCGCCAACGGCTCCAAGACTGCAACGGTCGGCTCCGCCAAATAAGGACAGAGATCCGCACCGGACTGTCCGGTGCGCCAGGCGACAGAAGGCAAGAATTGCCTTCCTGGAATGCTCTCAACGGCTCCTAGCTGCCTTGGGGCTATAAAAGGGACCCCTAGGCGCATGGAGGAGCACACCAAGCATTCTCTAAGCATTCCTAAGCACCAAGACTTCGATTCCACGCATTTGATTCTTTGTGATAGCAACTAGAGCTCCATTTGAGTTGTGAACTCGCCGGGTTGTGTTGTGAGCTCTTGTTGTGACTTGTGTGCGTGTTGGTACTCTGATTTCGTATCTTGTGTGCGTTGCTCATCCCTCCCTTACTCTGTGCTTCTTTGTGAACTTCAAAGTGTAAGGGCGAGAGGCTCCAAGTTGTGGAGATTCCTCGCAAGCGGGATATAGTAAAGTGAAAGCAAAACACCGTGGTATTCAAGTGGGTCTTTGGACCGCTTGAAAGGGGTTGATTGCAACCCTCGTCCATTGGGATGCCACAACGTGGAGTAGGCAAGTGTTGGACTTGCCCAAACCACGGGATAAACCACTGTGCCATCTCTGCGTTGATCTCTTTGTGGTTATCGTGTTGTGCAAGTTCTCTCTAGCTACTTGGCTTCTTCGTGCTAACTCCTAATCAAGTTTTGCGGATTAAGTTTCAAGTTTTTACAGGATCACCTATTCACCCCCCTCTAGGTGCTCTCACATCGCATGGTAGGCTTTGATCATACTGACAACCTTTATGTCATGGTCGATTAGCCTATATATATAGGATAGGGCCCACCTTAGCTAGCTTTCTCTTCTTATCGGTTGGACAACATTAGCCCTAGATCATGGGCTACTCCATGATCGCTCGTCCTGAGAACGTTGGAAAACATGCTTCGAGGGCGTTCTTCAAGTAGAACCATTCCGCATGCCACCTCTTGTTGGGATTTGTTGTTGGGGCACTAATGTACTTCGAGGCTTGGGACCCCTAGAGATGAATACTAGCGCGACCAATCGGCAGTGCCGAGAAGGCACATGAGCGCTCTTTTTTCCTATAGATGGAGACCATGAAGAGAAGTCGCCATAACTCGAAATGGGGCTCAATTACCAGAAATCCCTCACAAAGGGCCACAATGTGACAATGTGTCGGATCCCATTGGAGTCAAGTGTTGAAACTCGATGCCATAATAGTGAAGGAGCTAGCGGAGGAAGCGATGAGGAGGTGAAGTGAGGCCACACTTATGGAAGGGTAGAAAGGAGACAACATAACTGCCCGGAGTCCTCGAGACATCTTAATCACTAGGCACCATCTACTCAATCACCTTTGTTCTCTTGCAAATGAGGTTGCGTGATGCCAGGGACGCGATGTGAGCATATGTGACATCGAAACGGTACAAGAATGCCACCGAGGACCTTGAAGGGTTTCTTGCTTGAAATGAAAATGAGTTATATGCCATTTCTATATTGGTTTTAGTGTTTGATGACCAACACAACATTGTGATCTAACTAGTTTGCTAAGAATATGGTTGCAGATTCATAAGAATCAAATTGAAGTATTCAAAGCAAGTATAAGCTCAGACCAAGGCTTGGAAGGCTATACTTTGGATGAGGTGAACTATGAGTAGTACATAAGTTTGGATAAGTTCTAAATGTCCTTAGGGACATATTTGAGCACCTTAGTAGGACTACATGTTTAGATTTTTGAAAAGGTGCATTTGGAGCCTAGTTTGAGCCAAAACTAGAATATAAGTTAGAGAGCTAAAAAAGGTGAAGAATTATGATTTGGACTAGTTGGATAGACTATACAAAAGATTTTCTAAGTCATCAAAGATGGCTAAATTGAATCGAGGAAGAAAAGCCCAATTTGGACCTAACTCCGACATGTCTATGGCGCACCAGACCAAGTACATAGTGAAGGCGTTTATGGGTTTCTATGGCTTGGTGCACCAGCCTTGTCTGATGGTGCATAGGACCAATTATACAGAGAGGACTCCTACAGGGCTTTGGTGGCCTGGTGCACCGGACCACTACGATGGTGTACCAGACCACTTACACAAAACGATTGTCTATTGAAGAGCTAAAGCACATGGCGCCAAACTAGTCTGGTGTGCACCAGACTTATTAGACTCAATGACAAGTTTCTACTCTAATGACTAGCTAATGTGGTGGCAGATGAGGCGGAGTCCGGTGCCACCTGACATGATTTTCGTTGGTTACGTAGACTGATAGAAGGTGTGAGGCTGGTGTAGATTTTTTTGGATCTTACTATGAAAGTTGCCTAGAGGGGAGAATATGTGAAACTTGAAATTTATAACTTTAAAACCAAACTTCAACCAAGGTTAGGCGTTAGAACGAGAATGAGAATAATCAGAGTGAGGGAGAGGGAGTTCTTCTTACACAAGTTTCTCAAAATATTTGCGGATAACTTTGGGAGCAACTTTTTATATGGAATCAAGCACAAGTAAGAGAACTAGAGATAGGGGAGAGGAAGGTAGAAATCACAATCGAGGATCAAACACAAAGAACGTGGACGATTTGTTTCTCGAGGTTCAGTTCGAAGAACCTACTTCCCATTGAGGAGTCTATTAAGGATGGGTCTCTTTTAACGCTTTCCCTCTCTTAGACAGTCACTTAGACCGATTGAGTGTTCTCAATCTCGAGGGACACTTAGTCCCTGCAAGGATCACCACACACTTAGTTGTATCTTGCTAGCTTTACAAATGTGAGAATGGGGTGAGAGATATAATGAAACCCAAAATAAGAGCACAAGGCCTTGCAAGAACTCAAGAACACAAAGCGCTATGTCACTCTAACTCAAATTGATCAAATGTGACATTTGTGTGACTTTGAATGCTTGGGAGGAGTTGCAATGAATGTATGGATGATTGGTGTAGCTCTTGTGTCTTCAATATGCTTGTTTGGGGGTATTTATAGCCCCAACCACCCCAAATAATCATTGTAGAAGTGGGACAAATCTACACTGCAGTTGGTGCACCAGACCCCTACAGTGCTAGTCTGGTGCATCACCGGACTGCCTGACACCTGACTTAGCATGTTACTATTCTGATGGGTGGTTGGCACAGTAACCAGTCTAGTGGGCCACCGGACCTGCCATGTCAGGTCCACGTCAGCAGATGACCGTTGAGACGTGAAGTAGTCGTTGCATCCTGACTTGTCTGGTGCACACTAGACTGGTTCGGTCCTCCATTGCCTGATTTTACATTTTACATCCTGTAAAGCCCAAAATTTGTATAAGGAAAAAATAATAAAATAAATAAAGAAATAAAATAGTAAATTCATATATCTCAAATTATACTTGAGTCTGAATTTTGAGGGCTGGATTTCGAAATCAAGAATTAATTTAGAAAAGAAATAATAGAAAGCTTTTCTATTCAACTAAATGATTATTCATTTCATTAAAAGATACACTATAAACATTTATTTAAAAGAGTATTAAATTTAGATGACTCAAATCTCGACTAGACTTTTTAAATTTAACTCATAAAATGGAAGCTCGGGAAAATAAATAATAAAAGTTACTCCATTGATTTGTTCTCATAAATTATACATACTCTTAAAACAATCAAGAAGCCCTTGAATTAAAGTATACTATAACTTCTTTCAAAATAAATAGATAATGAATATTTAATTTTGAAGTAAATTTTAATTCTTATCCCACATTCAAAATGCTATCTTCCTAAAAAGAAAGGAACATTATGAGTGTGTTTCATATTTCAAACATCTATCAAACAAATAAATTAATTAAAATAAATAGATATCTACTGCATCATGATTGATTTTGTGTGTGTATTAAATTTGAATTCTTAGACTTTATCATGGATTAGAATTTGAATATTCTTTTTAAATAAAAAAGGGAATAATATGGGAATATCCCATTTGACTAAGTAAATAATGGATATATAAAATAAAATAAACCATGTATAACAAGTTGGAGTTTTGTTTGAGCACTTAAATATACTTTAAATTTGAACTCCATTTGAAGTTAGTTCAAAATTTGAATTTGAATCCAATTTGATATTGGGGAAGAAAACAGAAAAGAAAATGAATACAGAAATAAATAAAAAGAAGAAGAGTCCATTTGGCGCCTTGGGCCGTATTCCCCTCGTGTCGGCCCATCCCCCTTACTCCCACGCAGCCATCTCTTCTCCCACGCCCTAAACCAGTCGACCACTTCCATGAGGGCCCCACTGGTCGGGACCTCACCCGCGCTCGTCTGGTGCCACACCTGTGTGGGTCCCACATGTCAGGGCCTTCTTCCTCCAAGCTAACTTCCGCCATCCGCACGCTGGTAGGGTCGTGATCCTCAATTCTCGCACCCATGGGTATATATATAAATGCGCCCTGCGCTCCTCTTCCTATCCAAGTCGAGAGGACAAGTCACCGCGTGAAGTAGTGGAGCCATGGCCGAAGGGGGGGGTCTGGAGAAGGAAATAGAGAAGCATCGCCAGGTCTGCCACTACTGTGATCTCCGGTATTGGGCTGCGGGATTGCCATGCCTCAGTGAGGTGATTGGGCGCGTATGCCAGGGCACGGCGGTCGTCGGTGTGTTTCTCCTGTGCGGGTATGGCAAGCTGTGGAGGCAGAATCTCTCACCGGAAAAAACTACGCCGCCGTGGACCGCCCTGCTCCGTGGGTGATGGTCATCATGGCACAATCGCCGATAAGGAAGCCCTCATCTAGTTCGCCTAAGTATCGCCTATGTATAGAATACCGCAGATCGGAGCTTAGTGCTAGGGATCGATGGTTGGTGCAGCTCAACCATGGCGCCGCCACAGTTGGTGTCCCGCCGCCATGGTCCGTGTCTGGGGAACGAAGATAACCCAATTATCGTCGATGTGTATCGAATGTCTGAGATCTAATGTAGCTGGCCCACAAAGTCGCGGCCATCTGATCGGGTATTGGCGGTCGGGATTAAAACTCATGTAACGATTCGGTCCGGATACGCGTGGGTCGTTGATAACGTGACCAAGGAACGAGATTGTATTCGAGCTTCATAATATTCGAGGCGTCTACCTAAGATCCCATGGTAGGTAATGCATACCCGTTTGCATGAGCTAGGTTAAAATCTGGGCCCTCAGTTTTTGATCAGATGGTGGGGAATTAAAGATACCCCTTCGACCTCCACTTTTTGCATAAGAGTCCCTGCCCTTTTTTTGAATAAACCCACAGTCCCTTATCTACGGAAAATACTTAATGTTAGCCCCTGGTTCTTATAGGCAACCCCCTGGTCTTTTATAAAATGGTGGCTGCGGTCCATGGAAATCTGTTTTTCAATAAGAGTAATTTGAAAATAATTTTTAATGCAAAAGTAATTCCAAAATCTTAGAAAAAGCATAACTAATTCTTTTTAGTTCCGATTCGATCCATTCCAATTGCATTAGACTCATGATAATATTGTCTATCGTTTAGTAACCATATTTTACTATGTAACTTAGTTATAAAAATAACACTCATTTTGCTTTATGTTTGACACCTAAATTTTTGATAAAATCATAACTTTTACACCTTAACCCCGATTTGATCCATTCTAATTGTGTTAACCTCATAGAAATATTTACTACACAGTAGCAATATTAGATATCACATACTTCTATGATTAAGTAACTATTCGGATTAATCTATGTTTATTGGATTAGCTTTTCTAATATTAATATAGTATTCTGATCTTATGGTTATAATTTGACTAAAAGATGATCTTTAATCAAGTAATGACTTAGATTAAGGTTGAGTTAATTATTTATGGAATAGTCTCTCATATGATATACACTAACAAATTTATAATAAAGTTTAATATTTAAACCACATAGATCTATCATAAATCATAATTCTTTAACCATAATTCCAATTTTAGTGATTCACGAGCCACGATCTCGTAGCAACGCGGAGATCATTGTTACGCAGTTTGTTCTTATGTTTGGTGTGATGTTAATTTTGCCTATACCATGTTTGTTTGTATTGCTACGTGTAGCAGTGAGGTCACGAGTCACCGAAAAAGCAAGTTGGTACCTGGAATCTCAAGTCCCAGGCAATTTGTGCCCTTGACCACTTTTATTACCCAATAATGTTCTTTATTATCACTTATTCATGCATAGGCTTAATTTTGATGGGACCCAATAGGTCACCCTAGTCTGGTTATCTTTATACCTTGTTTACCCATGAACTATTTGGGTAGTTTTGCTATTGCTCTATATAGTTTTGGGTTTAATATTACATTATGTCCATGTTCCAATTATATTGTTATTTTATTTATTATTCATGTCAAGATCATTATTTTTAATTGGAACATGGAGCTTAACTTGAGAAACACGTGCCACCACAAGGGTGGAATGGGACGTCATTGGCTGACTAACTAGCAAAGCTAGTGGAGGACTACCTTACTCGATAGGGGCAAGGGCAGTAGGCGTGTAGGGAGGTTCCCGAGTTGATTTTGGTGCGATGGTGGTCAGACGGGGGATTCCTGCATTGCTCTTCCTAGAAACTGTACCGGGTTTTCTGAAGTTAGTGGAACTTTGTAAAGACATCGTACTGGATCCCTAGCCATTCACCTCGGTAGTGTCTTAGGGTCTGGCTAACCCTGGTGACATGGGATACACAACTTGTGGGTATAGGGTACAACCTCTGCAGAGTGTAAAACTGGTATACTAGCCGTGCTCGCGGTCATGAGCAGCTCAGGACTCTCACATGATTAAATTATGAAACTAAATTCAATTTATCATTTGCATTGCATTGGATTTATTATTAATTTTGTTCCAATATTATGGTTTGGTATTTACTTACATTTAGTAACTGCTAATAAAATTTGACCAACTTATTAAAAGCAATGCTCAGCTTTAACCCCCATTATTGATTAGCCTTACACTTCACATGGACTCCCACATTTGGTGAGTTAATGCATATTATTCCCCACAACTTGTTGAGCGATGAACATATGTGAGCTCACCCTTGCTGTCTCACACCCCACAGGTCAAGAACAGGTACCACATGATGAGGCGCATGGAGGAATGTTGCGATGTGTTCGTGAGAGATCTAGGTCGTCGTCTCCCATTCAACTTTGGGTTGTTCTATCGTTGTCTCCTTTCGATGTATTTATTTATTTATTTATTTTGTATAGAACTCCTATTATATAGTAAAGATGTGAAATTCGTTTCTGTACCATGATTCATCATATGTGTGAGACTTGGTCCAGCACACCTGGTGATTATGTTCGTGCCCAGGTCCCTAAAACCTGGGTGTGACAGAAGTGGTATCAGAGGAATGTTGACTGTAAGACGAAACCTAGATAGAACTGGACAACACTTATTTACTTACCTTTGCTACTCTAATTCTTTTCTAAACTTTTCTTAATCTTTTCTCATGTATTTCTACTTTACTCTGAATATTCTTACCTTATCACTTCTAAAGACAAAAGTGGATTTCACACTTTAAAATCATGTACCTAAAGTGACCTTTAGGAATAGGAGACCTACTCTTAGGAACAAAATCAAAACTATTTTTGTAAATATCTGTATGCTTGAATGTTTGTTCTTGTGATACATGTCTGATTTGGATCTTTGATTGAGTGTGATGAGTTATGGAGTAATGTTCACAATTACATCTGCATATACATATAGGCATAAATATAAATAAATAAAATTCATAAGATAACTAAACAACCTAGATTATCCTCCATTAAAGTGTATCTATTTTAAATAGAACCTTCTTAACTTAAAGGACTATCTTATCCTAATAGGTTGATCTTATGTTAAAAAAATCTTATCCTCATAAATTATTTATAAGATAAACTAGACCAACTAAGAATGCCCCCACTAGAATATATCAAGCCTAATAGATCCATCTTATCTTAAAAGACTCTCTCTTATCTTAATAAATTCATCTTATCTTGAAAGATTCATCTTATCCTAACCATTTTACTTATCTCATCCTAAAGTAACAACCGGGATCTAATCCAAAATAATAAGATCTTATCTAGTCTAATCTAGTCACACAAATATAACTTAGATCTGATCTAATGTGATAAATTAATCTAACCTAACGAAGGCTAAAGTGGAGCTAATCTAATGTAAGTTGCTTAACAAGAAGGATAATACTGATGAAATAAATGAGACTCTACTCCTATAAAATATGTTCTAATTTAATTCACTCTGCACTAAATTAAGAACGACAGACCAACTCGGTGTCATGCAACTACCTTAACCATCCGATGGTTGCATAACCCCTCTATTTTAACCTAACAGAGATTCTGACCTACCTGCACCATATAATCCATTCTATCTCAAAAGCAAAGCCAAATTCTGTTTAATCAACCTACCCCATATACCCACAATTGTTATCCCAACTCAGATAATGGCATCTAACACCACAACCGATGGTTCCTAGACCAGACCCAAGAAGGTTAACTTCGACAATGAACGATATGAGTAGAAACAGATCTTCAGATGAATCAAGATCCACCATCCAGAATAAAAAAGTCTCCCTTACCTAACTTTCCCTTACCCCCAAATCTTCTCTACACTCACCTAATAGCTAAAACCAGATGTACCGTTTTTTTCTATGCCCTACCTGCTAATGCATGAAAAATATTAGGTTTATAAAAAAATACTAATGGGAAGTTCCACTTAGATAAAAAAAGAAAAAAAGATACTAGAATTTCATAAAGATAAAGTCAGCTTGATATGCTCAACTAAATGGTATTCTTAAATAGGATTATATATTCTAATGTGATCTAATCTAACGTGATCTATTTAAACGGACATATTCTATCTTACCTTTGGACATTCACCTTATACGACTAGTTATCCCAATCTTGACATAAAACAACAGATTAAGACCTGCCAAAGAATCTTCAGTTTATGACTAGCTATTAGCCTATTCGTTCTGCCTACCAAATAATTTCCCTTGCAAAACTATCTTACCATATGCTTCTAACTCAGATGGTCAATACCAGGAAGGGAGGAGGAATCAATCTACTAGCCAACCCCCACAATAGGAGGATTATCAGGCAATAGCAAATAGAAATGAATCCTCCAAATCCTCCACCGGCTGGAACTGATCCAGTGGTTGCCGCCCAAATGCAGGTACTACAACAATGACAAACACGGGGAACGAAATGCAAAATCAGATAAGGCAAGAACGCCAAGAAATATGTCAGGACCGGTTGGAGATGCGTCAAGAAATGAGGCAGAACGGTTGGAAAGACAACAACAACAACAACAACACCCACTACCTCCACCACCACCACCAGCTCCACCAAGATACATATATATAACTATTTGTAAGACCTAAATGTTACTTTAGTTAGTAGTTAGTATTTTACTATTTTAGGAATAATAATAAGGTCTATTTGACCCTATGTGTTGCTAATAAGTTATGTATCAAGCTAAGATTTTTGCTTGTACATATGTGTTGAGACAATATGGTAATACATCCTTTTTTCTTACAAATCTCGAGAACGAGATTTCTATTAAGGGGTAGGATTTGTAAAGCCCAAAAATTTTATAAGGAAATAAATAAATAAATAAAATAGTAAATTCAGATATCTCAAATTATATTTGAGTCTGATTTTTGAGGGTTGAATTTTGAAACCAAGAATTAATTTAGAAAAGAAATAATAGAAAGCTTTTCTGTTCAACTAAAAGATTATTCATTTCATTAAAAGATATACTTTAAACATTTATTTAAAAGAGTATTAAAATTTAGATGACTCAAATCTCGACTAGTCTTTTTAAATTTAACTCATAAAATGGAAGCTCGAGAGAATAAATAATAAAAGTTACTCCATTGATTTGTTCTCCTCATAAATTATACATACTCTTAAAACAATCGAGAAGCCCTTGAATAAAAGTATACAATAACTTCTTTCAAAATAAATAGATAATGAATATTTTATTTTGGAGTAACTTTTAATTCTTATCCCACATTCAAAATGCTATCTTCCTAAAAAGAAAGAAACATTATGAGTGTGTTTCATATTTCAAACATCTATCAAACAAATAAATTAATTAAGATAAATAGATATCTACTGCATCATGATTGATTTTGAGTGTGTATTAAATTTGAATTCTTAAAATTTATCATGGATTGGAATTTGAATATTTTTAAATAAAAAAGGGAATAATATGGGAATATCTCATTTGACTAAGTAAATAATGGATATAGAAAATAAAATAAACCATGTATAACAAGTTGGAGTTTTTGTTTGAGCACTTAAATATACTTTAAATTTGAACTCCATTTGAAGTTAGTTCAAAATTTGAATTTGAATATAATTTTATATTAGGGAAGAAAACAGAGAAGAAAATGAATACAGAAATAAATAAAAAGAATAAGAGTCCATTTGGCGCCTTGGGCCGTATTCCCCTGGTGTCGGCCCATCCCCCTTACTCCCACGCAGCCATCTCTTCTCCCATGCCCTAAATCAGTCGACCACTTCCATGAGGGACCCACTGGTCGGGACCTCACCCACGCTCGCCTGGTGCCACACCTCTGTGGGTCCCACATGTCAGGGCCTTCTTCCTCCCCAACTAAGTTCTGCCATCCGCGCGCTGGTAGGGTCGTGATCCTCAATTCTCGCACCCATTGGTGTGTATATATATATATGGCAGGTATAACGGGAGCCCTGGGCTTCCAATAGTTAAAGAAAGCCTAGGTCGATCACCTTTGCAACCTGGTTCAACCCAGCGCACCGACTGAACCAGGTTGTCGGTTGCGCCACCCGTGCCCACGTCTGTGCGCACAAAAAAGGAAAGCATGCATGAGTCAACCACGTTCCCTTGCATGCGCGTAAATTTAGGAAAGATATGTATGGTGGTTTCTATTTTTAAATGATTTATTTTCTCCATAAATTTAGGATCGCTGCAACAGCCATGCAGTTAGACTCGTAAGGACCATTTTATGATATGTACTGCTACTAAATATGCTACCCTTTGTAGATAATTATGCAATTCGGTATACTGCGTAAAAACTGTTACCAGCTGCATGCGCACGAATTTATGATGAAAATAATGTGCAATAAAAGGAAATGAATTGCACGCATAGAACAAAAAAATCGTATTTAATGTTTTATTTCCTTCATAAATATAGGATCCCTCCAACAACCATGCAGCTAAACATATTAGATCTAGTTTATGATATATACTGATACAAATTATACTACATGGTGTAGGTATTTATGTAATTCGTTACACTGCGTAAAAAATCTGGTATGTTGTTCACTGGTGGACGCATCTTCAGGTTTGAGCGTAATAACCCTAGGTTTTGAGCATAAAATCACTCAATTATAAGCGTAAATATCGAGCCAGTGTGAGAGGTTGATAGCTCTAGTAGGTTGTTATTACGATCCTATTTTTATGGCAGATCCGAAAAACATGGCAGCACCATGCATGCGGTTATACAGATCCAAAAATTATGGCGAAATGCATGCATTGGTCAAACACGTTCCCTTACATGCACGTAAATTTAGGAAAAATATGTGTGGCGGTTTCTATTTTTAAATGCTTTATTTCCTCCATAAATTTAGGATCACTGCAACAGCCAAGCAACTAGACTCGTAATGACCATTTTATGATATATACTGATACTAAATATGCTACACTATGTAAATAATTATGCAATTCGGTATACTGCGTAAAAATTTGTTACCGGTTGCATGCGCACGAATTTATGATGGAAAGAATATGCAATAAAAGGAAATGAATTGCATGCATAGAAATAAAAAAAATCATATTTAATGTTTTATTTCCTTCATAAGTATAGGATCACTCCAACAGTCATGCAGCTAAACACATTAGAACTAGTTTATGATATATACTGATACAAATTATACTACACGGTGTAGGTATTTATGCAATTCGTTACACTGCGTAAAAAATCTGGCATGTTGTTCACTGGTGGACGCATCTCCGAGTGGAGCATAAAAACCTTAAGTTTTGAGCATAAAATTCCTCAATTATAAGCGTAAATATCGAGCCAATGTGAGAGGTTGATAGCTCTAGTAGGTTGTTATTACGATCCTATTTTTATGGCAGATCCGAAAAACATGGCAGCCGCATGCATGCAGTTTCTATTTTTATACAGATCCAAAAATTATGGAAAAATCGTGGGAGTTTCTATTGCATACGCGCAAATTACAAACAGCATAAATCAAGGAATTACCTTTCCAATGTGCATGCAGTAAACTAATATACGAACTCCGTGTTCAAGCATGAAATCGTAAAGTTTTTAGCGTAAATAATACATGTGGTAGGCATAAAACACAATATTCGAAAATAAAACACGAATCGAAGGAGGTAGTGGTCGGAGGACGTCGTCGATGACACAAGCACAAATGTAGGTCGTCACTCGGGCCGCCCAAAACTGCGAAGTATTGGAGGATGTCACGCGCGATCATCGTTGCGCGCATCTCGTGTGACGGAACCTCCCAAGTAATTAGGCCCACCTACAGTTGTCCTTGTCTAACAGACATCAGACACCCTGTAGATGTTCCTAAGTCACTTGACAAGCTCGGTATCTTTCCTTACCTCACCAGGAACGTTTCACCCGTCTTGCAGACATTACAGAACATCGGAGATAAAGAAATGCGGAAGGGATTACATAAATTACATTTATTTCAAAAGCAAGCTTAAGTTATTTTGTTACAGACCAGAACTAAAAAGGTGAGTGCTGAGTAGTAATATTATACAAACCAAGGGAGGCACAAACTCCTCCTGATAAGCTAAAGCAAAAGATCCTATGTGGAGGACCGAGTCCTCCCGAACTTCAGTCTTGTTTTTCTTCATTTGGTACCACCTTGGAGCAAAAGCAACAAAAATTTGTCACTTCCTCACCTAAAAACAACAAAGGGATAAACCCTGAGTATGGAATTACTCAGCAAGTCTTACCCGACTAAGAAAAAGACTCTCAAGGGTATGCTGGATAAATAGGAGTCAAGGAGAGGCTTTAGCAAAAATCAACTTATAGTTTTGCAGAAGTAGCTTACTAAAGTGAGTCCTTACTTTCAATCTTTTAACGCCATATTGAGTATTAATAGACTCTATTTGCATCTAGTCTAATTTCACATCACATCAAGACAACATCATTTTTATCCATAGTGTTCACGTCTTGACTTTAGGTTGCAGGGAAGTGACCAAGTCTTCATAACCGCGAAGGTACGGCGATCCGAATCGATTATACTCAGCTGAGGATCTCCAATCACACGACATATGTAGCACTTAACCCTTGCATATGTCAACCCGCCACCGGGGTTCTTAAGACCGGATCAGGTTCACGCAAACCGAGAGCACAGATACACCACCGTCCGGCCTCTTGCCACGGAGGGTACACGCTACTCTCGCCACCGCTCCACGCCCATTTCGTGTTATCTTATTCCGGCCTTAGTCTGCCCGAGGCAAGGCTTACCCATGACGAGGCATGTGACCAGTTAAAGGGTCCTCGGTCAGCACGCCTACATACGCGTTAATCCTTAACCAACTTGGGTAGAACATCACCTGTTCCTAACCCAAGTCTCAATTTCAGTATTCCCATCCTTAGGATTGTGTCTGTTCCTTAGGATGAAAGAGCATCACAGGGAGCTTTGCAGTAAGATCCCACTATTGCTCCAATGAAAATATACTTGCAGGTAGAAGCCATCCCCTCCCGGGTTAAATTGAGGACAACCTCTATCCACAAGATCTAAGCAAGGCTAAGCATTTTTGTAAAACATATTTTGATACTTCACAGAAGTATCTATAAAGGTATGGATATCAAGGAAAGTAATGCATCAAAGGGTTCCAAGCAACTCCTATGAACTTAATGCACATTTCACTAGACTTAAGTGTGCGAAAAGTATTTAAAAACACAAGGAAAGGGGTTGCATGCACCGGGGCTTGCCTTCGTTCACAGGTGAATCAGGCTCAGATCCACAGATATCAAAGTAGAAACAATTCCTGGCCTGAGATTCCGAAGGTGGTGGTGGTGTCTCCTCTTCAGTTACTTCGATTTCTTCTTCACATTCTAATCATAACCATACATATGTATAAGAATGGATGCCATGGGATGCTCATGAGGATGCAAAGATAATATAAACTTATTATCTATGTCTTGAATACAACTTTCCTTCAAGGAACGAGAACTTAGGGTTTCCGGAGTCGGTAAAGGAGTTCATAGGGCAGGGGGGTGTTTTGGGGTTTGGTGATCAAACAAGGTCCAAATCAATTCAAACTCTACCCAAGGCTTATAAATATTGTTTTAAGTTCCCATAAAAAGTTTGGGCATTTTTGGACTTACCAATTATTTTCTAAAAATCCATAACTAATACCTTTAACTACTTTAAATACCCTAAAATTTCTTATTTCCACTAAAAATCACAAAACTATTTTTATTAACTTCTAGGGAAAATAACAAGCCTAGGAAAATTAGTTTCACAATTTTCGCATTTTTCTACATTTTTCTATAATTGTTTTGGCTCTGGAGATAAAAGAAAAAGAAAAACAATTGAATAGCACTGGGCCGAATGCAGCCCAGGCGGCCCAGCTAGGGCAGAAAGGCGCCCGCGCTGGCGGCTTTGCAAAAATACCCTCGGGGTTCTCATTAACTGGGATCCGGTCTTTCTACTGTTTTCCTGTGTCACTGACGCTTTGCACAGAGGCCCTTGAGGTTCTATTTCTTCGCAGTGGGCGGTCCACGACGGCGACGTGCGCGGAGAGACTCCGGCGAGGTCCTGGACCGGCCGAGTGGGGCAAGTACTGGCGCTCTACGTTGGTCGAAACCAAATTCAGGGTCGAGTGAAGGTTTTCCCCAAGTTAATTTCAAGAACGGCTAACCAAATGTTTCTGGCCACGGTGAGCGCGCGGATGAACTAACAACCTACATGTTCCCGATGATTTATGGGATCCTAGCTCAATTGGATGGGTTGGCGAGTATCGCAGACGTATGTGAATGCTTAAACAAGGGAGCAGAGGACGGGAACTGACCAGAGTATGGCTGGCGACGGTGAGGCTTGTTTCACGGTGGCGGAAATCGGATTTGGGGGAAACTCCGAATTCGCGAACCTCAGCGAACGATTGCGGTTTATTCGTGGTGGCTGGACAGCTTACTACCCTACGGAGGTCGGGGAGGGGTCAATTTATAGTGTTAGCGGGCGGTGGCCGCGAATTTCGAGCAAGACGCGCGGCGGCCGGAGATGGAGAAGAGCACTGGCGCACGCGAATTAGTGTCCTACGCCGTGGCAACCTCACCGGCGTTGATTTGACAGCAGTAGCAAGTTACAGCGACGCGGTGGAAGGGTTGAGCCACGCGGCGCACGACCGGGAGGCGGCGGTCGACGGTGAGCACTTTACCGCGGGCGGTGAGCCAGGGGAGATGGGCTACGGCTAGTCGGAGTGGTGTCCAGGTCATGGGCGGTGACGATCTTTTGACGCCGCGAAGTTATCCACATACCCGAGCACGAATCATGACGCCGGCGACGTGAATCACGGCGGAAAGCCACCGGCGGTGAGATCTTTTCTATGGCGGTCGAGCTGATCCGGTTAGAGCACTGTACCATCAGAAGTTCAGTTAAATGAACCTGACAGCCAAATTTGAAGCCAAGTTTTCTCTTGATTTCTGATGATAACTCATACCAAGCTCTGCAGCAAAGTTGTAGAGCAATATGCCATCTACAATATTGCCATATGATGTTGCCCTAAAAAGCCACTGCATCGGGTTTGAAATTGGGCTTGAAGTTCAGGGCATGCATCAGTTAGCCTGATATTCAGACAGAACCAGCCTGACAGTCCAACTTAGGTTGAGATTTTCTCCCTATTTCTTATAAGAACATGGCTTGAATCCTTAAACAAAGTTGTTCTCCTATGTTTGGTCTTCAAACTTGTTGTGGTCACTTTGGGCAAATTCCCTATATTTTAAAAGATACAGGGCTCCAAAGTTAAACCAACAAAACTGAATTTCAGACTTAGGCTCTATAGTGCTTAAGAGGTGATTTTTGCAAATAAGCCCAAAACTTAGGGTTTACCTTGCAAATTCACATATTTGTGAACCAAATGACTTTATATGTTCAAACATAGTAGTTTTTACACTTTAGTCCAAAGGTTCATCACTTTTGCACATAAGTCCCTAGGATTTGGTTTTAGGGTTTTCCAGGGTTCCAATTAGGGTTTCTGGTATCCCAGGGGCATAAATGTGATTCAAGTTTATTTTTGGGGTCATTTTATGACTTTTACCCTAAAGCTTTTGGGTTTTCTCAACTTGGGTTAAGTGTTACCCCTTTAACCACTATTTAGGGTTAAGTCCTTTAACTAGTGTTCTATTTGCAAAACATTAAAATAATACAACTTGTTTGAAATTTTTGCCTAGTGAATGCACTCTAGGTGTGTCAAACATATGCAATGCTAATGCTTATGATGTCATGCTCAAGTTTTAGTTATAGTAACACTAGGGGTGTTACATCCTTCCCCCCATAAAAGAATCTCGTCCCGAGATTAAAATCCTAGGGTAGGTAATGGTAAAGGAAACACATCACATTTTTATTTCTTAAGTTTTGGTACAAGGCAGGGGTGATGTGGGGGTCACTTCTCTATTACACAGTTATACAGGCTTTACAATTTACAAGAGGCTAAAAAGCCTGGGAAATTCTTGTCTAAAAAGTCTTGGGTTTCCCATGTAGCCTCATCTTCAGAATGCTGGTTCCACTGTATCTTGTAGAACTTGAGAGTCTTTCTTCGGGTGACCCTGTCCTTTTGATCCAGAACTCGAATAGGATGTTCTGAGTATGTTAAATCTGGTTCCAGGACAACATCAGTCACTTCAATGGTTCGATCGGGAACCTGAAGACACTTCTTCAATTGTGACACGTGGAACACATTATGTACAGCAGACAATGTTTCGGGTAGTTGGAGTCGATATGCCACTGGTCCACATTGCTCAATCACCAGGAATGGACCAACGTACCTGGGTGCAAGCTTCCCTTTAACCCCGAAACGCGATACACCCTTCATTGGTGAAACTTTTAAGTAGACATAATCGTCTACCAGAAAGCATAAGGGTTGTCGTCGTCGGTCTGCATAACTCTTCTGTCGAGTCTGAGCTTTCTTCATATTATGAATAATTCTCTAAACCTTTTCTTCGACCTCTTTCACCATATCAGGCCTAAAGAAGTATCTTTCTCCAGGTTCAGACCAATTTAGCGGAGTTCGACACCGTCGTCCATATAAAGTTTCGAAGGGTGCCATCTTGATACTTTCTTGATAGCTATTATTATATGAAAACTCCGCTAGGGGCAAACATTCATCCCATTTCTGCGAGAAGTCCAGAATACATGCCCGCAGCATATCCTCGAGTATCTGGTTCACCCTCTCAGTCTGTCCACTGGTTTGAGGATGATAGGCCGAACTGTGGAGCAATTTGGTACCCAAGGATTTATGAAGTTCTTCCCAAAACTTGGATACGAACTGAGGTCCACGATCCGACACTATGGTCTTTGGAATACCATGCAAACTGAGAATACGGCTGATATATAATGCTGCATAAGTGGCTACTGTATATTTGGCCCTTACAGGTAAGAAATGGACAATCTTTGTGAGTCGATCAACGATAACCCAAATAGAATCATACCCTTTGGCCGTCCTGGGCAGTCCCACAATAAAGTCCATACTGATGTCTTCCCATTTCCATGTTGGGATTGGCAAAGATTGTAATGGACCAGCAGTTTTCATGTGTATGGCCTTGACACGTCTGCAAGTGTCACATCTAGCCACATATCGTGCAATTTCAATCTTCATCTTTGTCCACCAGTAATGTTGCTTTAAATCTTGGTACATCTTAGTGCTTCCGGGATGAATAGAATAACGACTAAGATGTGCTTCATCAAGCATTTGCTGGCGGAGTTCTTCGTTCTTTGGCACTACTATGCGGTTTTTAAACCATATCACACCTTGATCGTCTTCCTTGAAACATTTGGCTACTCCAGTCCTTATCTTCTCTCGTATGTGATTCATACCCAGATTATCCTTTTGAGCATCAATTATCCTTTGCAAAATGATTGACTCAAGCTTTAGCTGATTCAGAGTCCCTTGTTGGATTATTCCCAGGTTTAGCTTTTCCATCTCTTGACACAAGGTGTTGTCAGAGGTCTTCATTGTAAGACAGTGGCAGGAAACCTTACGGCTCAGTGCATCTGCCACCACATTGGCCTTGCCTGGGTGATAATGGATCTCCAGTTCATAGTCTTTAATAAGCTCAAGCCATCGTCTTTGCCTCATATTTAACTCTGACTGGGTGAAGATGTACTTCAAACTTTTATGATCTGTATATATGTGACAGATATTTCCCAGCAGATAGTGACACCATATCTTCAGGGCATGAACCACAGCAGCCAGCTCCAAATCATGGGTTGGATAATGCTCCTCATGCCGGCGCAACTGCCTTGAAGCATACGCAATTACTCGGCCCTCTTGCATCAGTACACAGCCGAGCCCACTGCCAGATGCATCACAATATACATCAAAAGGCTTAGTGATGTCCGGTTGAGCCAATACCGGAGCAGTGGTCAATAGTGTCTTCAATTGCTCAAAGGCTTCATTACACTTAGAAGACCAATTGAACTTAATGTCATTCTTCAATAAACTTGTGATTGGCTTCACAAGCTTAGAAAAATCTGGTATGAATCTGCGATAATATCCAGCTAGTCCAAGAAAACTCCGGACTTGGTGAACAGTGGTTGGGGGTTTCCACTCCAGAATATCTTTGACCTTGCTAGGATCTACCGCAGTTCCTTTAGCCGATAACACGTGCCCCAAAAATTGAATTTCTTCCAGCCAGAACGCACACTTGTTGAACTTGGCATATAGCTGATGTTCCCTCAGGCGCGTCAATACAATCCGTAGATGCTGAGCATGGTCCTCTTCATTTTTAGAATATATCAAGATATCGTCGATGAAGACCACCACGAACTTGTCCAACTCGGGCATGAACACCGAGTTCATCAAATAAGTGAAGTGGGCAGGAGCATTTGTGAGCCCGAAAGACATTACCAAGTATTCAAACAATCCGTACCGCGTAGTAAACGCGGTCTTCGGTATATCCTCGGGCCGAATACGGATTTGGTGATAGCCCGACCTGAGATCAATTTTGGAAAATACCCTCGCCCCAGTCAGTTGATCAAATAAGATGTCGATCCTTGGAAGAGGGTACTTATTCTTGATGGTGACCTCATTCAGGGGTCGATAATCCACGCACATTCGCAAGGTTTGATCCTTCTTCTTAACAAAAATGGCGGGACAACCCCATGGGGACGAGCTTGGCCGGATGAATCCCTTATTCAGTAGATCTTGTAATTGAATCTTCAATTCCGCCAACTCATTAGGGGGCATACGGTACGATCTTCGGGAGATGGGAGCCGTACCGGGCTTTAGCTCAATTACAAATTCTACATCTCTTTCAGGGGGCAGTCCAGGCAAATCTTCCGGAAATACATCTGGAAACTCACATACTACCGGAATGTTCTTGATCTCCGGTACAATGGCTTCATATACTCTACCAGAAGCTTTGGTTGGATTAGTTACGGGGAGAGACAAAAGAATCTCTTCTTGATTATAGCTCAACCTGACGGTTCTGGGTTCAGTGTTGAGAATTGCCTTGTGTTGGGTTAACCAATTCATACCCAAAATTACATCTATATCCTGGCCTTTCAGAACAATCATGTTAGCAGGAAAGTTCCGTCCGGCCATTGTTACTGGCACTCCATAGGCCACTTCTCTAGTAAAAATGTGTCCCCCAGGTGAATGAATTTTAAATCCCTCTTTCGATTCATGACATGCAATATGATGTTGCTCCACAAATTTCTTGCTAATGAATGTATGTGAAGCACCAGAATCAAAAAGAATAATTGCTGGGTGACTGGCCACGGGAAACGTACCCATCATCACCGGCTCTCCTTCCGGTGTCGTGGCCACTTGAGTGTAATATACACGCCCCGTCTTCTTCGTATTTTTCCCCACAACATTTCCTTTAGGCTGAGCTGATCTCCCAGATCCTTGCGGAGCATTAGATTGATTCTGCTTAGGATATGGGCAGTCTTTGATAAAATGTCCCGACTTGCCGCAATTAAAACACCCAGTTGAAGAACTAGGCAAGGTAGGGAATCGAGTGCCTGGGGCACCCGGCTGATTTGGGGTAGTGGGGGTATTGTTGGGGCGAATAATGATAGGTTGTTTGAAAGGGAATGAGGGTGGACGAGAAAAAGTGCGATTTTGGCTTGAAGGTCGGATCACAAACCGTTGCTTCTTCGCCTGGCCCTGATTAAGCCTCTCACCACCGAATCCCTTATTCTTCCCAGAATTTGCGTATTTGGCTTCAACAGATAAGGCTGTGCTGACAGCCTTTCCATACGTGAGGTCTATGCATGTGGCCATCTTTCTCTGTAGCCGATCATTTAAACCCCGCATAAAACAGTTCTTCTTCTTTAAATCAGTATTCACCTGGTCGATGGCATACTGTGACAGGTGATTAAACTTGTTGAAATATTGGTTGACGGTATCTCCACCTTGTTTTAACTTCATAAATTCCTCTTGTATCATATGCAGCACTCCTTCAGGTATGTAGTGCTCACGGAAGGCTACTTTAAACTCATCCCAGGTGACTTGATGGTTGACAGGTTGAATAGCCACAAAATTTCCCCACCAGGTACTGGCAGGACCACGTAGTTGTTGTGCTGCAAATAACGGCTTCTGCGTCTCTGAGCAACGGAGAAGACCAAACTTTTGTTCGATAACCCGTATCCACTCATCAGCTTCTAGGGGATCTTCAGCTTTGACGAATAGGGGTGGACGGGTTTCAGAGAAATCCAAATAAGTAGTTTCACGGGGGCCATGCGGATAACCCCTTCCTGCTTGCTGCTGGAATTGCTGCTGACCCGCCATTTCCCTAAGGAAGCGGGTATTGTCTGCGGTGGCATTCACCAAGGCGGCAATTGCCTCGGCTAACGTGGGAGGAACCGGAGGTGGGTTTGGGGTAACATCCCTTCCCCCAGAAGTTCCGGCTGCGTCCTGTCCTCGAGTCCTGGTCGGCATCTGTGGCAAAGAACATTTGAAGTAAACATAATATGCCAGAGAACCTTCCATTTTACATTACTATAAAAAGTAATGATACAGACTCGATATTACATAACAGGATACATTACCCATTATACAAAAGTTCAACCTATTATACAACAGTACTCCCTACAATACACTACTCTACTTTTACTTCTATTACACCATTATTCCTGCTTTCCATTAGTCTTGGCGGCCTCATCGTCAGGTGTGGGAGTCCAGACATCAACCAACCTCAAAGAAGGAGGGGGCTCAAAAAGGTCTAACTCCCCACCCAGCGCGCGTCCCGCAACGTGAGATGGTCCGGCTTCCGCCTCAGCAGGGTGTGCAGGCTCACTAGGGTGTAATTGTGAGTATAGTATATGGACTTCCTCATGCAACGTATTGCAGTAAACCTGCAGGTTATCGACAGTCGAGCTAAGTTCTTTAATTCGGGCCTGAGCCCTTGCTTCCTTAGCACACATTAGCAAACGAGACTGTACGGCCCAGTCAAGTGCTAAGTCTCGATCAGCGAGCTGATCCTGCAAGTGACGGATGTCCCTTCTAAGTTCATTGATTCTATCTCCATCGGCGACCCAAGCATCGGTCCTGTGTTGCAGCGCTGCTTGAAGTCGACTCACACGGGCTTCAAGATCTCCGATGGGGTCATTACTTCCACTGCTGCTGCTTTCATGTCGGGGAGCCAGTTGATGCCGAGGCACCCCAATTGGTCCCGTAGACTTGCGTGCCGTTAGCCTTGTGCGTGGCGGCATCTTTTCTAAGGGGGAAAATGTTATTAGTATGATTCTTAGCATGATGCATGTATAATTACAGAATCAACCTTAGTTGATTCAACCTTCTATACATTGCACTCTTCCTATCTGGTCTTTAAAATAGACTCTTCAGAATACTTAGGTAAGAAGAGAAAAGGGTTTTTAAGTAAGACTTTTGAAAATCCTTTTGAAGATGCCTCATAATATCTGCAAAGAAGGGCTACGCTCCGATACCAGCTGTGACGGAACCTCCCAAGTAATTAGGCCCACCTACAGTTGTCCTTGTCTAACAGACATCAGACACCCTGTAGATGTTCCTAAGTCACTTGACAAGCTCGGTATCTTTCCTTACCTCACCAGGAACGTTTCACCCGTCTTGCAGACATTACAGAACATCGGAGATAAAGAAATGCGGAAGCGATTACATAAATTACATTTATTTCAAAAGCAAGCTTAAGTTATTTTGTTACAGACCAGAACTAAAAAGGTGAGTGCTGAGTAGTAATATTATACAAACCAAGGGAGGCACAAACTCCTCCCGATAAGCTAAAGCAAAAGATCCTATGTGGAGGACCGAGTCCTCCCGAACTTCAGTCTTGTTTTTCTTCATTTGGTACCACCTTGGAGCAAAAGCAACAAAAATTTGTCGCTTCCTCACCTAAAAACAACAAAGGGATAAACCCTGAGTATGGAATTACTCAGCAAGTCTTACCCGACTAAGGAAAAGACTCTCAAGGGTATGCTGGATAAATAGGAGTCAAGGAGAGGCTTTAGCAAAAATCAACTTATAGTTTTGCAGAAGTAGCTTACTAAAGTGAGTCCTTACTTTCAATCTTTTAACGCCATATTGAGTATTAATAGACTCTATTTGCATCTAGTCTAATTTCACATCACATCAAGACAACATCATTTTTATCCATAGTGTTCACGTCTTGACTTTAGGTTGCAGGGAAGTGACCAAGTCTTCATAACCGCGAAGGTACGGCGATCCAAATCGATTATACTCAGCTGAGGATCTCCAATCACACGACATATGTAGCACTTAACCCTTGCATATGTCAACCCGCCACCGGGGTTCTTAAGACCGGATCAGGTTCACGCAAACCGAGAGCACAGATACACCACCGTCCGGCCTCTTGCCACGGAGGGTACACGCTACTCTCGCCACCGCTCCACGCCCATTTCGTGTTATCTTATTCCGGCCTTAGTCTGCCCGAGGCAAGGCTTACCCATGACGAGGCATGTGACCAGTTAAAGGGTCCTCGGTCAGCACGCCTACATACACGTTAATCCTTAACCAACTTGGGTAGAACATCACCTGTTCCTAACCCAAGTCTCAATTTCAGTATTCCCATCCTTAGGATTGTGTCTGTTCCTTAGGATGAAAGAGCATCACAGGGAGCTTTGCAGTAAGATCCCACTATTGCTCCAATGAAAATATACTTGCAGGTAGAAGCCATCCCCTCCCGGGTTAAATTGAGGACAACCTCTATCCACAAGATCTAAGCAAGGCTAAGCATTTTTGTAAAACATATTTTGATACTTCACAGAAGTATCTATAAAGGTATGGATATCAAGGAAAGTAATGCATCAAAGGGTTCCAAGCAACTCCTATGAACTTAATGCACATTTCACTAGACTTAAGTGTGCGAAAAGTATTTAAAAACACAAGGAAAGGGGTTGCATGCACCGGGGCTTGCCTTCGTTCACAGGTGAATCAGGCTCAGATCCACAGATATCAAAGTAGAAACAATTCCTGGCCTGAGATTCCGAAGGTGGTGGTGGTGTCTCCTCTTCAGTTACTTCGATTTCTTCTTCACGTTCTAATCATAACCATACATATGTATAAGAATGGATGCCATGGGATGCTCATGAGGATGCAAAGATAATATAAACTTATTTTCTATGTCTTGAATACAACTTTCCTTCACGGAACTCCGAGAACTTAGGGTTTCCGGAGTCGGTAAAGGAGTTCATAGGGCAGGGGGGTGTTTTGGGGTTTGGTGATCAAACAAGGTCCAAATCAATTCAAACTCTACCCAAGGCTTATAAATATTGTTTTAAGTTCCCATAAAAAGTTTGGGCATTTTTGGACTTACCAATTATTTTCTAAAAATCCATAACTAATACCTTTAACTACTTTAAATACCCTAAAATTTCTTATTTCCACTAAAAATCACAAAACTATTTTTATTAACTTCTAGGGAAAATAACAAGCCTAGGAAAATTAGTTTCACAATTTTCGCATTTTTCTACATTTTTCTATAATTGTTTTGGCTTTGGAGATAAAAGAAAAAGAAAAACAATTGAATAGCACTGGGCCGAATGCAGCCCAGGCGGCCCAGCTAGGGCAGAAAGGCGCCCGCGCTGGCGGCTTTGCAAAAATACCCTCAGGGTTCTCATTAACTGGGATCCGGTCTTTCTACTGTTTTCCTGTGTCACTGACGCTTTGCACAGAGGCCCTTGAGGTTCTATTTCTTCGCAGTGGGCGGTCCACGACGGCGACGTGCGCGGAGAGACTCCGGCGAGGTCCTGGACCGGCCGAGTGGGGCAAGTACTGGCGCTCTACGTTGGTCGAAACCAAATTCAGGGTCGAGTGAAGGTTTTCTCCAAGTTAATTTCAAGAACGGCTAACCAAATGTTTCTGGCCACGGTGAGCGCGCGGATGAACTAACAACCTACATGTTCCCGGTGATTTATGGGATCCTAGCTCAATTGGATGGGTTGGCGAGTATCGCAGACGTATGTGAATGCTTAAACAAGGGAGCAGAGGACGGGAACTGACTAGAGTATGGCTGGCGACGGTGAGGCTCGTTTCACGGTGGCGGAAATCGAATTTGGGGGAAACTCCGAATTCACGAACCTCAGCGAACGATTGCGGTTGATTCGTGGTGGCTGGACAGCTTACTACCCTACGGAGGTCGGGGAGGGGTCAATTTATAGTGTTAGCGGACGGTGGCCGCGAATTTCGAGCAAGACGCGCGGCGGCCGGAGATGGAGAAGAGCACTGGCGCACGCGAATTAGTGTCCTACGCCGTGGCAACCTCACCGGCGTTGATTTGACAGCAGTAGCAAGTTACAGCGACACGGTGGAAGGGTTGAGCCACGCGGCGCACGGCCGGGAGGCGGCGGTCGACGATGAGCACTTTACCGCGGGCGGTGAGCCAGGGGAGATGGGCTACGGCTAGTCGGAGTGGTGTCCAGGTCATGGGCGGTGACGATCTTTTGACGCCGCGAAGTTATCCACATACCCGAGCACGAATCATGACGCCGGCGACGTGAATCACGGCGGAAAGCCACCGGCGGTGAGATCTTTTCTATGGCGGTCGAGCTGATCCGGTTAGAGCACTGTACCATCAGAAGTTCAGTTAAATGAACCTGACAGCCAAATTTGAAGCCAAGTTTTCTCTTGATTTCTGATGATAACTCATACCAAGCTCTGCAGCAAAGTTGTAGAGCAATATGCCATCTACAATATTGCCATATGATGTTGCCCTAAAAAGCCACTGCATCGGGTTTGAAATTGGGCCTGAAGTTCAGGGCATGCATCAGTTAGCCTGATATTCAGACAGAACCAGCCTGACAGTCCAACTTAGGTTGAGATTTTCTCCCTATTTCTTATAAGAACATGGCTTGAATCCTTAAACAAAGTTGTTCTCCTATGTTTGGTCTTCAAACTTGTTGTGGTCACTTTGGGCAAATTCCCTATATTTTAAAAGATACAGGGCTCCAAAGTTAAACCAACAAAACTGAATTTCAGACTTAGGCTCTATAGTGCTTAAGAGGTGATTTTTGCAAATAAGCCCAAAACTTAGGGTTTACCTTGCAAATTCACATATTTGTGAACCAAATGACTTTATATGTTCAAACATAGTAGTTTTTACACTTTAGTCCAAAGGTTCATCACTTTTGCACATAAGTCCCTAGGATTTGGTTTTAGGGTTTTCCAGGGTTCCAATTAGGGTTTCTGGTATCCCAGGGGCATAAATGTGAGTCAAGTTTATTTTTGGGGTCATTTTATGACTTTTACCCTAAAGCTTTTGGGTTTTCTCAACTTGGGTTAAGTTTTACCCCTTTAACCACTATTTAGGGTTAAGTCCTTTAACCAGGGTTCTATTTGCAAAACATTAAAATAATACAACTTGTTTGAAATTTTTGCCTAGTGAATGCACTCTAGGTGTGTCAAACATATGCAATGCTAATGCTTATGATGTCATGCTCAAGTTTTAGTTATAGTAACACCAGGGGTGTTACATCTCGCGCCTTCCGTGACGCTGCTCGCTCGAACCTCGTGCCTCATGTGTCGCCGTCGCTACTCGCACGTCGATGGGCGCCGCTTGCTTGTCGGCCTTGGAAGTGCCGCCTCCTCGGGGCCTCTGGACGTCGCCGCTTGCCCGTACAAGGGCCCCGCTGTCGCTTGCCCTCTGGATCGGGGAGCCGCCACCACTACTCCGGATCGAGGAACCTCCGCCACAGCTCTGGGGCAACCGCCGTCGTCGCATGCAGCGTCGCTAATGAATCGGGGTGGAGCGTAAAAAACTGAACCCTAGCACTCCGGGTCCTGTTTTATAGACGTCCGGACCTGGTCCGCCTCGACCGGATTGCACCGTCCGACCTGGGCTTCCTATAGTTATTGGAAGCCCAGGGCTCTTAATATATAAACTATATATATATGCGCCCTGCGCTCCTCTTCCTATCCAAGTCGAGAGGACCAGTCATCACGTGAAGTAGTGGAGCCATGGCCGAAGGGGGGGGGGGTTCTGGAGAAGGAAACAGAGAAGCATCGCCGGGTCTGCCACTGCTGTGATCATCGGTAGCGGGCTGCAGGATTGCCATGCCTCGGTGAGGCGATTGGGCGCGTATGCCAGGGCGCGGTGGTCATCGGTGTGTTTCTCCTATGTGGGTATGGCAAGCTGTTGAGGCGAAATATCTCACCGGAGCAAACTACGCCCCCGTGGACCGCCCTGCTCCATGGGTGATGGTCATCATGGCACAATCACCGATAAGGAAGCCCTCATCTAGTTTGCCTACGTATAGAATACCGCAGATCGGAGCTTAGTGCTAGGGATCGATGGTTGGTGCAGCTCAACCATGGCGCCGCCACGGCTGGTGTCCCACCGCCGTGGTCCGTGTCTGGGGAACGAAGATAACCCAATTATCGTTGATGTGTATCGAACGACTGAGATCTAATGTAGCTGACCCACAAAGTCGCAGCCATCCGATCGGGTATTGGCTATCGGGATTAAAACTAATGTAATGATTCAGTCCGGATACGCGTGGGCCATTGATAACGTGTCCAAGGAACGAGATTGTATCCGAGCTTCATAATATCCGAGTCGTCTACCTAAGATCCCACGGTAGGTAATGCATATCCGTTCGCATGAGCTAGGTTAAAATCTGGGCCCTCGATTTTTTATCAGACGGTGGGGAATTAAAGATACCCCTTCGGCCACCACTTTTGCATAAGAGTACGTGTCCTTTTTGTGAATAAACCTGCAATCCCTTATCTACGGAAAAGACTTAATGTTACCTCTGGTTCTTATAGGAAACCCCCTGGTCTTTTATAAAATGGTGGTCGCGGTCCATGGAAGTCTGTTTTCTTATTAGAGTAATTCGAAAATGATTTTTAATGCAAAAGTAATTCCAAAATCTTAGAAAAAACATAACTAATACTTTTTAGCTCTGATTTGATCCATTCCAAATGCATTAGACTAATGATAGTATTGTCTATCGTTTAGTAACCTTACTTTAGTGTGTAACTTAGTTATAAAAATAACACTCATTTTGCTTTATGTTTGACACCTAAATTTTTGATAAAATCATAACTTTTATACCTTAACCCCGATTTGATCCATTCGAATTGCGTTAGCCTCATAGAAATATTTACTACACAGTAGCAACATTAATTATACGATATCACGTACTTCTACGATTAAGTAACTAATCGGATTAATCTATGTTTATTGGATTAGCTTTTCTAATATTAATATAGTATTATGATGTTATGGTTATAATTTGACTAACAGATGATCTTTAATCAAGTAATGACTTAGATTAAGGTTGAGTTAATTATTTATGGAATAGTCTCTCATATGATATACACTAACCAATTTATAATATAGTTTAATATTTAAACTGCATAGATCTATCATAAATCATAATTCTTTAACCGTAATTTCGATTTTAGTGATTCGCGAGCCACGATCTCGTAGCAACGTGTAGATCATTGTTACACAGTTTGTTCTTATGTTTGGTGTGATGTTAATTTTGTCTATACCATGTTTGTTTGTATTGCTACGTGTAGCAGTGAGGTCACGAGTCACCGGAAAAGCAAGTTGGTACCTGGAATCTCAAGTCCCAGGCAAGTTGTGCCCTTGACCACTTTTATTACCCAATAACGTTCTTTATTATCACTTATTCATGCATAGGCTTGATTTTGATGGGACCCAAAAGGTCATCCTAGTGTGGTTACCTTTATACCTTGTTTACCCATGAACTATTTGGGTAGTTTTGCTATTGCTCTATATGGTTTTGGGTTTAATATTACATTATGTTCATGTTCCAATTATATTGTTATTTTATTTATCATTCATGTCAAGATCATTATTTTTAATTGGAACATAAAGCTTAACTTGAGAAACACGTGCCACCATAAGGGTGGAATGGGACGCCCTTGGCTGACTAACAAGGAAAGCTAGTGGAGGACTACCTTACCTGATAGGGGCAAGGGCAGTAGGGGAGTAGGCGTGTAGGGAGGTTCCCGGGTTGATTTTGCTGCGATGGCGGTCAGACGGGGGATTCCTGCATTGCTCTTACTAGAAACTGTAGCGGGTTTTCTGAAGCTAGTGGAACTTTGTAAAGGCCTCGTATTGGATCCCTAGCTATTCACCTTGGTAGTGTCTAAGGGTATGGCTAACCCTAGAGACATGGGATACACGACTTGTGGGTATAGGGTACAACCTCTGCAGAGTGTAAAACTAGTATACTAGCCGTGCTCGCGGTCATGAGCAGCTCAGGACTCTCGCATGATTAAATTATGGAACTAAATTCAATTTGTCATTTGCATTGCATGGGATTTATTATTAATTTTGTTCTATTATTATTAAGGTTTGGTACTTACTTACATTTAGTATCTGCTAATAAAATTTGACCAACTTATTAAAAGCAATCCTCAGCTTTAACCCCTATTATTGATCAGCCTTACACTTCACATGAACTCCCACATTTGGTGAGTTAATGCACATTATTCCCCACAACTTGTTGAGCGATGAACATATGTGAGCTCACACTTGCTATCTCACACCCCCACAGGTCAAGAACAGGTACCACAGGATGAGGCGCATGGAGGAATGCTGCGATGTGTTCGTGAGAGGTCTAGGACGTCGTCTCCCAATCAACTTTGGGTTGCTGGATCGTTGTCTCCTTTCGATGTAATTATTTATTTATTTTGTACAGAACTCCTATTATATAGTAAAGATGTGACATTTGTTTCTGTACCATGATTCATCATATGTGTGAGACTTGGTCCCAGCACACTTGGTGATTATGTTCGCGGCCAGGTCCCTAAAACCCGGTTGTGACACATCCTCTCTGCGTAAGTGATCCGGATAGCCACTAGACCGGTCCGATGTGCCAACTAGAAAACTCCAAGTCTTGGCCTTCTATGTGCAAACTATTCGGTGCCCCACCAGACCGGTCCAGTGCGCCAGATAATAGGCCAAATTTGGCAAACTTGACCAATTCTTCTTCAATTTGATTTGGCTACACTTAAGGATATTCCTATGACTTATACAAACTTACCTAAAGACTATACAGCTAGTCTAAGTCATGAAACTTGCATATTTCAATTTCTCTAACTAATATTCCTGTTTTTTGCTCAAACTCGCTTCAAAAGAGCTCCAAAATGGTTATTCATTGAAATGGAGCTTTCTTACCATCTTAGATGAATTAAATAGGTTCCTAGGGGTATTTAGAACTTATCCAAAGTATAGAACTAGTGATAGTTCATCTATAACAAGTTTTACCCCTTTTTGGCTAGAGCAGACATAGAAACTAAATTGTTGATCTTATGGACATGTGAATCAAAGAATTAGCAAACTAGTTAGTCTTTATGGTTGTGATGGTCATGAACCACCAAAATCAATTATAGAAAATGGTTTAGGGCCATTTGCCTTTCGCACCTAACGACTAATGAGGGGTTGGGCTGTAAATACTCCCTAATCGCCCATTTCAAGGTACAAGAGTTTTGATTCAACTCCTACAAGCTAGAGCAACCCTCTTAGAGGTCAAAAGCCTCCCAAGGAATCATTAGTGATAATTGTGCAAGAGATAACCATTTTAGAGTTGTACTTGATAGTGCCTTGTGAGTGCATTAGAAAAGGATGTGTTGTTGTGATTTTGTGCTCTGGTTGTTGAGTTGAGATCTCTCATCGTTGTAAAGGCTAGCAAGAGGCACCGAGTTTGTGGAGTGACTTGTAGAGACTCTATTTTTCATCTCAGAAGTCCTAGAGTGCTCAAGCATGATCATTGGAATCGCTTCAGAGAGTTGTAAGAGACCCCGTCCTTAGTGACACCTCAACGGAGACGTAGGTTCTTTGGAACCAAACCCCGATAAATCAAATCATCGTGTTTCTCTTTGTGTGTGTTTGCTTTTGTTGCAATTTGTTCTTCCCTCTCCCTCTCTAAGTTCTCTTGCATTAATCTTGATTCAAATCATAAGTGTGGCACCCAAAATTATTTTCGTAATCATTTGAGCACACTTTGCAAGAAGAGCTCCTATCCCTACTCCGATTCTATTTTTCTTACTCTAACAAGTAATTGGGGTCCAAGTTTGTCGGGGACCATAATTAGGGGTACCCTCAAGACGCCTAATTCTCAGCTGGTAACCCCCATCAGCATAAAGCTGCAAAGGCCTGATGGGTACGATTAAGTCAGGGATCAGTCCACACGAGTGACTCGATCACGCTTCACCCGAGCCTAGCCTCGGCCAAGGGCAGCCGACCTCGAGAGACTTCCATCTCGCCCGAGGCCCCCCTTTTTACGGCGGACACATCACCGGCTCGCCCGAGGCCTTGGCTTCGCTCAGAAGCAACCCTGACTAAATCGCCACACCGACTGACCGAGTTGCAGGAGCATTTAACGCAAAGGTGGCCTGACACCTTTATCCTGACACGCGCCCCCCGGCAGAGCCGACGTGACCGCCGTCACTCCACCGCTTCACTGACCAGTCTGACAGAAGGACAGCGTCGCCTGCGCCACTCCGACTGCGGTGCCACTCGACAGAGTGAGTCAGACAGACAGTCAGGCCTTGCCAAAGGCGCCACGACGAACTCCGCTCCGCCCGACCCCAAGGCTCGGACTCGGGCTAAGACCCGGAAGACGGCGAACTCCGCTCCGCCCGACCCTAGGGCTTGGACTCGGGCTAAGACCCGGAAGACGGCGAACTCCGCTCCGCCCGACCCCAGGGCTCGGACTCGGGCTAAGACCCGGAAGACGGCGAACTCCGCTCCGCCCAACCCCAGGGCTCGGACTCGGGCTAAGACCCGGAAGACGGCGAACTCCGCTCCGCCCGACCCCAGGGCTCGGACTCGGGCTAAGACCCGGAAGACGGCGAACTCCGCTCCGCCCGACCCCAGGGCTCGGACTCGGGCTAAGACCCGGAAGACGACGAAACTCCGCCTCGCCCGACCCCAGGGCTCGGACTCCGCCCTGGCCTCGGCCAAACGACCTCCGCCTCGCCCGACCCCATGGCTCAGACTCGGCCTCGGCGACAGAAGACAGACTCAACCTCGGCTTCGGAGGAGCCCCCACGTCACCCCGCCTAGGGCACAGACCCGCCACGTCAACAGGAAGCGTCATCATCGTCCTACCCCGAATCGACTCGGGTCACGGAGAACAAGACCGGCGTCCCATCCGGCCAGCTCCGCCGGATGGGCAATGATGGCGCTCCACAAGCTCTGTGACGACGGCGGCCCCCAGCTCTCTTACGGAAGCAGGGCGACGTCAGCAAGGACTCGACCGCTCCAACAGCTGTCCCTCCGCCAGGCTCCGTCGCACCTCTGACAGCCACGACATCACGCCAGCAAGGTGCCAAGACCTCTCCGGCTGCCACATTGGCATGTACCTAGGGCGCTAGCTCTCTCTCCGCTAGACACGTAGCACTCTGCTACACCCCCCATTGTACACCTGGATCCTCTCCTTACGACTATAAAAGGGAGGACCAGGGCCTTCTTAGAGAAGGTTGGCCGCGCGGGACCGAGGACGGGACAGGCGCTCTCTTGGGGCCGCTCGCTTCCCTCACCCGCGTGGACGCTTGTAACCCCCCTACTGCAAGCGCACCCGACCTGGGCGCGGGACGAACACGAAGGCCGCGGGACTTCCACCTCTCTCACGCTCGACTCCGGCCACCTCGCCTCTCCCCCCTTCGCGCTCGCCCACGCGCTCGACCCATCTGGGCTGGGGCACGCAGCACACTCACTCGTCGGCTTTGGGACCCCCCTGTCTCAAAACGCCGACAGTTGGCGCGCCAGATAGGGGCACGCTGCGTGCTGACGAACAGCTCCCCGTCAAGCTCCAGATGGGCAATCTCCAGCAACCTCTCCGGCCCGGGGCGGTGCTTCGTTTCGGGACTCTTGAGGTCATGTCCTTCGACGGCAGCTACGACATGATACTTCTTCCACCGCCGCGCGACAACGACAATGGCGGCCGACAACCCGCTCGCCGGCGGCGGAATCGACGACACCTTCCCCGCGTGGTGGAAGAACAACATTCGAGCTCGCTCCGTTCTCTCCCCCGCCAACGGAGGAGGAGGCGGGGCCATCAAGGCCAAGCGGGAGGCCGCGCTTCGTTGGCCGTCGAGCGAATCGACGCCCCCGACGCCCCGACGGAAGGCACGCCGGACGTCGACCTCGCGTTCAAGACGAAGGCAAGCGCCGTCCCCCCGCGACACGCTGACCCCGAGCAAGAAGACGACGTCGGCGCGCTCGCGGAAAGCCTGCAGGACGTCGCCCTCGTACCTGAGATGACGGTGCAACCAGTCCCCGATGCGACTACGTCGCTCCTCGTCGACCAAAAGGTACCGACTAACTCCCATCTTACGTCATTTCGACTCGGCCTCAACCCGCCAAACGACCTCGCTTTGGCGGGCGCTCTCATTGAGGCGAGTGCAACCCCACTGGGGTTTCGTATACGGTCGCCTTGGGACCGGCTGACGGACGTCTCGACCTACGGGCCCTCTGGGTCCGAGGAAGATGACGACCCCAGCGTCTGTTGGGATTTCTCCGGACTTGGCAACCCCAGTGCCATGCGGGACTTCATGACCGCATGTGACTACTGCCTATCCGACTGTTCCGACGGAAGCCGCAGCCTTGGCGACGAGAGCTGCGGCCCAAGCCGCGAATGTTTCCACATCGAGCTAGGGGATCCCTCCGAAGGCAACTGTCTCGGCATGCCGGAGGACGGTGATCTTCCTAGGCCGGTGCCTCGCGCCGACATCCCACGGGAGCTAGCTGTGGTCCCCGCTCCGGCGGGGGGTTACGACCCACAACTCGAGCAAGTCCGCGAGGCGCAGGCCAGGCTCAACGAGGGAACAGGAGCGCTTGAGCCGATCCGTCGGGACGTCGGGCAGGTATGGGCGGACCAACCCCTGGCCGGAGAAATACGTCACCTGCCCCAAGGTCTCCAGCACCGCGTCGCCAACGATGTCAGGGTCAGGCCGCCGCCCGCATCCAGCGGGGTTGGTCAGAACCTGGCAGCCGCAGCGATGCTCCTCCGCGCGATGCCGGAGCCATCAACCACCGAGGGTCGGCGAATCCGGGGAGAGCTCAAGAATCTCCTGGAAGGCGCTGCGGCCCGACGGGCCGAGAGCACTGCCTCCCGAAGGCAAGGATATCCCTCGGAACCTCATGCCGCGACTTCCCGATTCATGCGGGAAGCCTCGGTCTACACCGGGCGCACGCGCAACGTCGCGCCTGCGGCCCCGGGCCACCTCGGCAACGAGCACCATCGACGCGACCGTCGGGCCCACCTCGACGAAAGGGTGCGCCGAGGCTACCACCCCAGGCGTGGGGGGCGCTACGACAGCGGGGAGGATCGGAGTCCCTCGCCCGAACCACCCGGTCCGCAGGCCTTCAGTCGGGCCATCCGACGGGCGCCATTCCCGACCCGGTTCCGACCCCCGACTACTATCACGAAGTACTCGGGGGAAACGAGACCGGAACTGTGGCTCGCGGACTACCGCCTTGCCTGCCAACTGGGTGGGACGGACGACGACAACCTCATCATCCGTAACCTCCCCCTGTTCCTCTCCGACACTGCTCGCGCCTGGTTGGAGCACCTGCCTCCGGGGCAGATCTCCAACTGGGACGACTTGGTCCAAGCCTTCGCTGGGAATTTCCAGGGCACGTACGTGCGCCCCGAGAATTCCTGGGACCTTCGAAGCTGCCGGCAACAGCCGGGGGAGTCGCTCCGGGACTACATCCGGTGATTCTCGAAGCAGCGCACCGAGCTGCCCAACATCACCGACTCGGATGTCATCGGCGCGTTCCTCGCCGGCACCACTTGCCGCGACCTGGTGAGCAAGCTGGGTCGCAAGACCCCCACCAGGGCGAGCGAGCTGATGGACATCGCCACCAAGTTCGCCTCTGGCCAGGAGGCGGTCGAGGCTATCTTCCGAAAGGACAAGCAGCCCCAGGGCCGCCCGTCGGAAGAGGCTCCCGAGGCGTCTGCTCCGCGCGGCGCCAAGAAGAAAGGCAAGAAGAAGTCGCAATCGAAACGCGACGCCGCTGACGCGGACCTTGTCGCCGCCGCCGAGTACAAGAACCCTCGGAAGCCCCCTGGAGGTGCGAACCTCTTCGACAAGATGCTCAAGGAGCCGTGCCCCTACCATCAGGGGCCCGTCAAGCACACCCTCGAGGAGTGCATTATGCTTCGGCGTCACTTCCACAGGGCCGGGCCACCCGCCGAGGGTGGCAGGGCCCGCGACGACGACAAGAACGAAGATCACCAAGCAGGAGAGTTCCCCGAGGTCCGCGACTGCTTCGTGATCTATGGAGCGCATGCGGCGAATGCCTCGGCTCGGCATCGCAAGCAAGAGCGCCGGGAGGTCTGCTCGGTGAAGGTGGCGGCGCCAGTCTACCTAGACTGGTCCGACAAGCCCATCACCTTCGACCAGGCCGACCACCCCGACCATGTGCCGAGCCCGGGGAAATACCCGCTCGTCATCGACCCCGTTGTCGGCAATGTCAGGCTCACCAAGGTCCTGATGGACGGGGGCAGCTGCCTCAACATCATCTACGCCGAGACCCTCAAGCTCCTGCGCATCGATCTGTCCTCCGTCCGAGCAGGCGCTGCGCCCTTCCACGGGATCATCCCTGGGAAGCGCGTCCAGCCCCTCGGGCGACTCGACCTCCCCGTCTGCTTCGGGACGCCCTCCAACTTCCGAAGGGAGACCCTGACGTTCGAGGTGGTCGGGTTCCGAGGAACCTACCACACCGTACTAGGGAGGCCATGTTACGCGAAGTTCATGGCCGTCCCCAACTACACCTACCTGAAGCTCAAGATGCCGGGCCCCAACGGGGTCATCACCGTCGGCCCCACGTACAAACACGCGTTCGAATGCGACGTGGAGTGCGTGGAGTACGCCGAGGCCCTCGCCGAGTCCGAGGCCCTCATCGCCGACCTGGAGAACCTCTCCAAGGAGGTGCCAGACGTGAAGCGCCATGCAGGCAACTTCGAGCCAGCAGAGACGGTTAAAGCCGTCCCTCTTGACCCCAGTGGCGACACCACCAAGCAGATCCGGATCGGTTCCGGGCTCGACCCCAAATAGGAAGCAGTGCTCGTCGACTTTCTCCGCGCAAACGCCGACGTCCTTGCGCGGAGTCCCTCGGACATGCCCGGCATACCGAGGGATGTCGCCAAACACTCGCTGGATATCCGGGCCGGAGCCCGATCCGTCAGACAGCCTCTGCGCCTCGGTCATCAAGGAAGGGTCGGCCTCGCCTTGGCAAAGCCCGACCCTCCCTCGGGGGCTAAAAAGGGGGAACCCCTCTGCGTCAAGATCGGGCATACTTCTCCGTGTCAAAAATTTTCAATCAAAAAAGGGGCCTCTTGCGTCCTCCCGGCTACGTTCTCCCGGCTATGTCAGAAGCAGGGTCTCGAGGAGCGAACGCGGGTACATGTAAATGGCAAGGCCGACTGAGCCGAGGAGCTCCTGTGCCTCCGGGTTAGGGATACCTCACTCATCACCTGCCACGAAGAATGGCCCGACTCGAGAAGCCACCCTATTATTGACAAGCCAGGACGAACATGCAGATGGAAAGAAAGGAGAGTACGACTCCATGCAAGAAAGACAAAGTGTTCAGGCCTCAACAGCCGCGGTGAGACGCACATCCAACAAGAAACTGTTCAAACAAGAATTAGGCGCCGCCTTGGGAAGGAGCCGCGCCCTCAGCTCCATCCCCGCCGTCGGTGGGGTCCATCTCGGCCTCCGGTAACGTCGCAGGGGGAAGGATCTCCGCCTCAAAGGTGGTCGCCAGCACCGCGCTCGGACCCGCGGCGACCGCGTCGAGCCGTTGGACCTCCGCTAGGGCAGCATCGTCTTCGTCAGGAAGACAGTACCCCTCACTAACCCGCTCCAGGTCCACAACGTAGTGGGAAGCAAGCACGGCGAAGGCCCGCCTGACGCCGTGGTGTAACGCTTCGCGGACTCTGCCGCGCGCGTGATCACCCAAGGCTCGAAGGCGGCTCTGAGGGGAGCTTCCTGAAGGGACGTCGCCGGAGCCGAGGACACGATAAAAGTCCGAGACGGCCTCAGACATAGCCGCAAGGTCCGCACCCCTCTGCTCGGCAGCTCCGGCAAGCGCCTCAGCAAGCGCCTTGGCGGACTCGTCAAGGGCGGACTCAAGCTCTGCAAGCAACCAGGAGAAATACCTCAAGCACAAGCAAAGGAAACGGACAAGAAAGAGAACCAGGGAGGACCAAGACGTACCTCCGGCTCGGGCACGATGCTCCGAGGCCGCGACCTGGGTCGCGGCTAAGTCAGCCGCAAGGGTCTCGGCACGGCTTTCGGCCTCGGCAGCCCGGCCCTGAGATCGGTCCCGTTCCTCGACGACCTGGGCGAGCTCCGATCGCTGCCGTTGCGCCTCCGCACGCGCTGCAGCCGCCTCGGCTCTCAGGTCGGCGCAGAGCAGCTGGAGGTCCGCCACCTTGGCATCCTGCTGGGAAAGGCGCGCGGTAGCCCCGGCGAGCGAGGACCTCAGGGATCGCAGCGAGCCCCAGACATCAACCTCGCGGCGGATGAACGACGACTTGGCGGCGCTCCGGTCCGACAGATCCTGGGGAAAGGAAACAGGGCGTCACGACGGGTGTCTCGCCCACAGAAGGAAAAAAGGTATGCCCGAAACCGCTACCTAGAGGATTTTGGGGACGTCTCTGCAGAAAACCTCCAGCGACGACCGGAGCGACCCCACCGTAGCCTCTGCGCACTCGCGGAGCTCACCCCAGGACTGGTCCTCCTGCTCATCATCGAGAACGAAGACGGGGTCCGAGGCCCCGCGGGTCTGGAATCGGAGCAACGGGCGCCGGGCCTCGGGGCTCCGCCGCACAGCGATGAGGCTGCCGCCCGGCTGGACGGATTGCGCGTCCACACCCACCTCTTCTGAAGTCTTGGGCGCCGACGCATCAGCCATCCCGACGCTGGCGGCAACTGGACGCCCTTCGACAGGGACGGCGGCAACCTCGGCGGTGGCAGGCGCCGGCATGACCGGCACGACAGGCGAACTCAGGGCCGCGTGGGCGTCAGCCGCCTCCTCAACCACGATAGCCGCCTCGGCTGAAGAGCCGGCCTCGGGAGCCCGCTCCTCAGAGATTGGCGACGCCCGAGCCCCCGGTGGTGAAGTACCCCGCGAAAGGGTCGGTGGAATGGCGCTGGCCACACAGTTCGGCGCCGTCTTGAGGGCCTTCCGGGGTGCCAGGTCGGTCTGGCCATGACTTCGCTTGCTGGATATAAAAAAAGAGAGGAGGAAAGAAAGATCACGACCGAGACATATGAATGGGAAGCCAAGACGAAGACATTCCGAGATACTCACCCACTTCGGGCCATGATCCACCGCGCCTGGGGGGAGCCTTCTTGGATCCCGGCTCCCGAAATAGCCGCCGAGGTCCGCTCCGCCGGCACCTTCGGCACCACCCTTGCTTGGGGCGCCCGGGAAGCGGATTCCCCGGGCACGGCCGCGACGACTTGAGGGTCACCCCCATGCGCCACCGACACAAGCGGCGGCCCCTGGGGAACAGACGCCTTGGCCTGGACCACCGGAGCTGCCTCAGCTCCTCCGGTTGAGGGGTCAGGTGACCTCTCGGTTCGCCCCCGTGCCTCGGGTCGGGAGCCCGACGCGCCGACTTCGGGGGCTGACGGAGTCGGCCCGCTCGGGGGCTGGCTCGACGGCTCCTGGCCACACCCCAAGCTGGGGCTGAGGCCGAGACGGGCGGCCATGTCATCCTCTTCATCATCATCATCGTCATCATCGTCGTCGGGCGTCTCCGGCGACGGCTCCCTCGGGAGTCCGTCCCTCTCCTGCTGGCGACGGCGCTTCTCCAAGGCGTCCCGAGCCCGCCTCCGCTCGCGGGCCCGGGCCTTCTCCGCGTCCTTCTTTTTCTTCTTCTCCTCCGCGGCGACCCGCCGCGCTGCACGGTCCACCGTGTCCTCCGGGACCCGTGGCTGGGAGGGTTTGTGCCACCCCACATCCTAAAAGGAGGGGAGAAAGGAACCCGATCATAAGGACCCGGGGCGACCCGATATACGAAGAAGGAAGGAGCGAACACTCACCAAAGTCACACACCCCTGGTCGGGGCGCATCCGAAGCTGGGAGTATGCGTGGGGGTCCGGCTTCCCCATCGCAGCCGACACCCGCCATTGGAGGGCGTTGAAGGGGAGAGGATCAGGGGACATTCGTGAGCCCTCCCAGTCAGCCTCCGGGGTCATCTCCCAGAGCGGCAGCCGCCGCTCCGCCAATGGAAGCACCCTCCGACGGTGGATAGCGGCGATCACTCCCACAGCGGTAAGTCCCCCCTCCCGCAACTCCTTCAGGGCTTGGAGAAGGGGTTCGAGATTCTTCTGCCTCTCGTGCGGGGTCCCGTGGCGCCAGGCGTCGGTGGCAGCCGTAACCACTCGCTGGGAAAACGGTGGGAGCAACTCACCGTCATTCCGGAGGTAGAACCACCGGCGCTGCCACCCCTTGTTCGAAGACGCAAGAATGGCCGGAATGTACTGCAGCGCCCGCGACTGCCTCAACAAGAGAATGCAGCCGCCGGCCCGCACCGCGGCACGGATCCTCCTCTCCCCCGTCGACAAGGCGAAAGGCTCGGCGAGGAAGAGATGAGTCCACAAATCCCAATGAGGAGCGATCCCCAAGTATCCTTCGCATACCGCTACGAAGATAGCGGCCTGCGAGATGGAGTTGGGGGAGAGGTTATGCAACTCCACCCCGTAGTGGAATAGGATGGCCCGCATAAAGCGGCCCGTCGGCACACCAAATCCCCGCTCATGGAAGGAGACGAAGCTCACGACATACCCCGGCGGTGGGGACGGAGCGGCTCCGCCCACGGGAGGAATCCACTCTGGCCGCTGCTTGTCGGTGAGGGGGCGGAGCAAACCTTCGCCGACCAGCTCCTCCAGATCACTCGCCGTCACCGTGGAGAAGGGCCACGGATCGCGCGGGGGGATTATGGTCACTCGATCCGCCATCACCAAAATGGAGAAGATGGCGGCGCGGGGGGCAGGGAGAGCGGTTTCTCTCTTCTCCGACTAAAGTTTCCCGGGTTGCGAAAACCTAAAGGGAAAAGAAGGGAGCAGAGCGAAGAACCGTCACCGGACCCCCTCTCAAGTATATGAAGGCCAGGGCGAAGCCGTTTCCAGCACACCGCCTGGACCGGACGCGGGATTCGAAAAGCGCGAAGCGGTACAGCCGTTCCTCAAACGGCTCGCGCACGCGTAACAGCCACCCCGCCAACCACTCGCCCCGTCGCATTAACTCCGCGGCGGGACACGCGGCGCCTCTGGCGGGAGAAGCGCGCGACGCTTCGCCTTCGCCGTAATAACCGCGTCAAAAGGAGGTACGCCACGTCGTTCGATTTCGTATCCCTTTCCTTTTTTCTCTTTCTCTATCTCTTGCGACAGGGACCGGGAAAGGGGGATACCCCGAAAAGGGTCCTTCTCCGCGAAGGAACTGGGCTCCGAGCCCCCCCACTGATCAGGGGTTCGAAGACTGGCCCTCCGAAGGGTTCAACAGTCGCCTCAGATCGCGTGGGCCCGACACCCACTACTGGTCAGGGGTTCGAAGGCCAGCCCCCCGAAGGGTTCCATGGCCGCCTCAGGCTACTCGGGCTCCGCGCCCATTACTGATCAGGGGTTCGAAGGCTGGCCCCCGAAGGGTTCACAGTCGCCTCAGACACCGAGCGAGGGATGACCAGGGGTACGTTCGATACATAACCGAGGCTTGGGCTGCGCTCCCGAGGTACCCTAGGACATTTCCGAGACCAGCGGGAACGATCTTGTAACGGAATCCCATCGGAGGGAGGCATCGAGCCCTCGGACCCCGTCGCCAGGGGACCGGGTCCGGCAAATCACCCGCAGGTACTTTTGGGCGTGCCTCTGGGCCCCTAGCCGACCCCCAACGAACGGGGCACGGACGCCCACTCGGATTACCCGCTTGCAGCTCACCGGAGACACCATGTTCGGTGCCCATCGAGGGTAACATGGCGCACTCCCCCCCTCCTCCTTGCGGAAAGGCGACGTAGGGGCGTATGTAAAAAGTCGAGTCTGTCCCTGATCGTCCTCTCGCCCTGTGCAGAGGCTCGGGGGCTGCTCTCGCAAAAACCGGCTCCGGCCAAACCGTTGACAGCGTCAACATACCAGCCCGAGAGCTTGGGCCCCGACCGTGCACCCGGGCTACGGCCAGTTCGCATGAGGGAACGACCAGACCAACCGAAGCATTACGCAAGGTATTAAGACCTCGAAGGAGTGTAACCACTCCTCCGAGGCCTCGGGGGCTACACCCGGCGGGTGCACTCGCGCGCACCCACCGGAATAAAATGCAACCGAGAAAGGCTGGTCCCCTTGCAAAAAAGTGCGACGAAAGCCTCCAAGCGAGTGCTAACACTCCCTTCGAGGCTCGGGGGCTACTGTCGGGGACCATAATTAGGGGTACCCTCAAGACGCCTAATTCTCAGCTGGTAACCCCCATCAGCATAAAGCTGCAAAGGCCTGATGGGTACGATTAAGTCAGGGATCAGTCCACACGAGTGACTCGATCACGCTTCACCCGAGCCTAGCCTCGGCCAAGGGCAGCCGACCTCGAGAGACTTCCGTCTCGCCCGAGGCCCCCCTTTTTACGGCGGACACATCACCGGCTCGCCCGAGGCCTTGGCTTCGCTCAGAAGCAACCCTGACTAAATCGCCACACCGACTGACCGAGTTGCAGGAGCATTTAACGCAAAGGTGGCCTGACACCTTTATCCTGACACGCGCCCCCCCCCCCCGGCAGAGCCGACGTGACCGCCGTCACTCCACCGCTTCACTGACCAGTCTGACAGAAGGACAGCGTCGCCTGCGCCACTCCGACTGCGGTGCCACTCGACAGAGTGAGTCAGACAGACAGTCAGGCCTTGCCAAAGGCGCCACGGCGAACTCTGCTCCGCCCGACCCCAGGGCTCGGACTCGGGCTAAGACCCGGAAGACGACGAACTCCGCTCCGCCCGACCCTAGGGCTCGGACTCGGGCTAAGACCCGGAAGACGGCGAACTCCGCTCCGCCCGACCCCAGGGCTCGGACTCGGGCTAAGACCCGGAAGACGGCGAACTCCGCTCCGCCCGACCCCAGGGCTCGGACTCGGGCTAAGACCCGGAAGACGGCGAACTCCGCTCCGCCCGACCCCAGGGCTCGGACTCGGGCTAAGACCCGGAAAACGGCGAACTCCGCTCCGCCCGACCCCAGGGCTCGGACTCGGGCTAAGACCCGGAAGACGACGAAACTCCACCTCGCCCGACCCCAGGGCTCGGACTCCGCCCTGGCCTCGGCCAAACGACCTCCGCCTCGCCCGACCCCATGGCTCAAACTCGGCCTCGGCGACAGAAGACAGACTCAACCTCGGCTTCGGAGGAGCCCCCACGTCACCCCGCCTAGGGCACAGACCCGCCACGTCAACAGGAAGCGTCATCATCGTCCTACCTCGAATCGACTCGGGTCACGGAGAACAAGACCGGCGTCCCATCCGGCCAGCTCCGCCGGATGGGCAATGATGGCGCTCCACAAGCTCTGTGACGACGGCGGCCCCCAGCTCTCTTACGGAAGCAGGGCGACGTCAGCAAGGACTCGACCGCTCCAACAGCTGTCCCTCCGCCAGGCTCCGTCGCACCTCCGACAGCCACGACATCACGCCAGCAAGGTGCCAAGACCTCTCCGGCTGCCACATTGGCATGTACCTAGGGCGCTAGCTCTCTCTCCGCTAGACACGTAGCACTCTGCTACACCCCCCATTGTACACCTGGATCCTCTCCTTACGACTATAAAAGGGAGGACCAGGGCCTTCTTAGAGAAGGTTGGCCGCGCGGGACCGAGGACGGGACAGGCGCTCTCTTGGGGCCGCTCGCTTCCCTCACCCGCGTGGACGCTTGTAACCCCCCTACTGCAAGCGCACCCGACCTGGGCGCGGGACGAACACGAAGGCCGCGGGATTTCCACCTCTCTCACGCTCGACTCCGGCCACCTCGCCTCTCCCCCTTCGCGCTCGCCCACGCGCTCGACCCATCTGGGCTGGGGCACGCAGCACACTCACTCGTCGGCTTTGGGACCCCCCTGTCTCAAAACGCCGACAAAGTTTTTGTTTTAGTGAATATTTTTAGGAGACACCTATTCACCCCCCTCTAGGCGACTATAAGTGCTAGTGAAGTTGAAAGTTCTTTTCCAGGGAAGTGGGGGCTCAGATGGAGAAGGAAGGGAAAGGAGATAAGGCAGACAGAATCATGCAATCGAAGAGGGATGGAATGACCTATTTAAGGGAAAACAAGAGAGGACAGTTGAACATAGAGTTGACTGCCTCAAGCGTTTTAGAACATCTCGGTAAGCGCACATCGTCCCAATTCTAACTCTCACTGGACGAATCGATGACCTCGATGAAAACACGCCATCACTCGCGCTCGATGAATCAGTCACCTCGGTAAGCGCGAGCTATCACACTATAGGGACCAACAATGATGCAGCTGACCGTTCCTTGAAGAACGTATCAAAGTAACAGTACCTTTCCATGGGCCAGGCACCATTTCAGGTAAGATGGCCATATACGCCCATACTGCCCATTAACGGCCTAAGGATTCGAAGGCTGGCCCATTGTATGGTTTGATATCCACCTTTTTTTAGGGAAGTTACTATAAATTTTTGCCTACAATATTTTTTATTGCTTAAGAACAAAAAAAAACTATATAGTTGTGTGTATGTGTTTTTACAAGAGTTGTAGCCAATTCCTATAGCTTCCCCTAATTCTGGTTTAACCCTATAGCAGATTAAATACATCTCCTCTATGAACATATTTTTGTAGGCTTCTACCTAGGGCAAAATCAGTGTGAGAGACGGGACAGATGAGTACAGTGGCCAATACCCGGACTCATGTTTGAGTCATGACTTCCAACCCATGATTGTTTCCTCAAAGAAAGGCATCAGAGCCCTTAGGGTCAGTCGAACAACAATGGGAACTGTATGGGGTAGAGGTTGGCAATTTTGATGATTGATCACCAACTGATCCATCCGACACCCTCAAATGGGACATGCCATCATTCAAACATACCCATTTGCGGCTCATCGGAACCCCACTTTGCACCAACAAGGGAAAGTGGAGGCATGGTCCAAACCCTCCATCCCAAAGCGAACGAGACACAAGCAGGATGACAATAAAAAGATAAAACGACTCTGTTGGGGACTTGTTCTCAAATGCTAAGAATTAAGAACAAGGCAACACAAAAAATGTTAAGTGTTAAGGTCCTTCGTCCTCCATAACGGTATATCCCTTCGGGATATAAAGCATCTCGGACGAAGGTTACGAAGGACATACCTTCGTAAGCATAACAACGAAGAATGAAGCATTCACATAAATCATAGAATATGAATAAAACATTTAAATATTGTCATAGAATTATCTCTACTTGTATTAATGAATATAAATGACTTTGATTTACAAATGTACCTTCGGTCCTGCGGAAGGCAGAAGTACAAGCGTGATGCGAAAGCAAATGACAGGTTCACGTGAACAGTACAGAGGTACTGTTCATCTATTTATAGGCACAGGTCGCAGCCTGTGACAAATTACAATTATGTCCCTTGCGAAAGTTTACAGCATTGACTCAGACCTATATGTATAAAAAGGTCATTCTATCTCTATGTCGGTTTAAAACGCCGAAGCTCCATGAAAAGGGACCTTCGGCCATCTCTTGGAGACGACATCAGCCGAAGCTGTTTCTTCGTGTGAGACCTTCGGCGCACCGAAGCACAACCCCAACAGTAGCCCCTTTCGCGGTGCTAGATCGTTCTTCGTAACGAGCTTGACCCGTGAAAAAAGCCTCTTCAGCTTCGGGAAGCCGAAGGTCCAAAAAACACCTTCCCTGAGCTCGTTGCGGAGAAACGATCCGACTTCCGAGCGCGTGTCGGTCCCACCTTGCAGAGTTACTGTTTGATCCTTGCGGTCCACTGCGCAGCGGGTACAAGTTACTGCGCGCCTGGTGTAACAATTCCGCCGCTTCGCCTTCTTACCTGCAGCACTATATAAACTGACAAGTAGTTGTGAAGTTACCACAGCATTCATTGCTATTTGCACTGTTTTGCTGCCAAAATTTTTAACCATCGCCGAAGCTTGTTTGTCAGAATTGAACGAAGCTCCATCTTGAAACCTGCTTCGGAGAAAAAAGTATTAAAGTTTCACAAGTTCATAGTTAAATGGCCAGAATCCGTTCTACTGCTAGGATTGAACGCGAGGGGGAGGAAACTGAAGCTTCGGAGACCGTCCCTATCTCCGAAGCCATGCAACGGTCCGGGCTAGTGATTTCGGAAAAGATTCCTATTGATGATGCAGAACAAGCAATCGCTGAAGCAGAAGGAGAAGAAGCTGAGGAAACAAACTCCGAAGATGATTATCACCTTGCCACACCAAGCAAACCCAGCCATTTGGACTTCGGGAAATCTACTGTTTCGAAGGCTGACTTGTCCAAGATGGTAAAGTCAGGCTATTTTACTGAAAATCAAAAGAAGCTACTACGGTTCGGAGGAGAAGAGACTACCCCAAAGCCGGAGAAAGATGAAATTGTTATTTTTAAAAGCTTCTTAAAGGCTGGGTTGAGATTCCCCCTTCACGGGATTATTGCAGAGATATTGAATAATTTTGGAATCTATTTTCACCAGCTAACCCCTAACGCTATCGTTAGGCTTAGTGTTTATATTTGGGCACTCCGAAGCCAGGCGGTGGAACCGTTTGCGGACAGCTTTTGCCGAGTTCATGAACTGCACTATCAGACAAAGGCTAGAAAGGATGGATTACATGACAACTTTGGTTGCTATAATTTTGCTTATCGGAAAACTACAAAGTGTCCTGTGATTAGCTACCGAAGCAAATGGGCAGCAGGGTGGAAATCGGAATGGTTCTATGTTAAGGTTGATGATGATAAAGAGAAGCTTGTGCAAAGCCCACTGGAACTGACCTTCGGAGAAACCCGCCCCCAGTGCCACATGTTACCAGAGGGTCCAACTCAAAAAGCAATGTATGAATTCAAAATAATTGCAGAAAATATCAGTACAAGGGACCTGGTCCAGGAATTCTTGGCTTTCAAAGTTTTCCCTAGTGTAAAAGAGTGGGAAATGCCGAAGCTGGAGGGGGAAAAGAAAAAGGGTGAACTTGTACGCTTGCCTTACTACTTCAAATTTAAGAAATTCTTTAAAACTCCTTGCCAAGAGTGGCTAGATACGATTGAAGTGATGTGCAACGAAATACTTGGTAATTATTCCAAGAAAGAGGATCAATTGATGACTGCAGCCTTCGGTAGCCGTCCAAAACGAAGGCTGAATCGAGTATTGGACGCCCTGGGCTTCGAATATCCAGACTACGAAGATCTGAACAAAGGTGCCAAGGGCCAAAAAAGGAAAAGAGCAACTGAAGCCTTAGATGAAGGTGAAAAAGAACCAATAAAGAAGAAAATTCAAAAGAAAAAGAAAACTTCTTCTCCGAAGCAACAAATATCCGAAGCAGAAGAAACCCCCGCATCGCCTTCTGCTGCTATTGTTGGGGAAATTCTGAAGGTAATGACTGAATCCTTACCTGCGAAGCTAAGTCCACTAGGTCCTCAACTGACAAAGTTTTTTCAGAAGGACAAGGAGCCCGAGAAATCAAGGAAAACAATCAAGGCGAAGAAACAAAGAATCATTACCGTGACAGAGGTAATTGACAAAACGCCGCCGAGAGCTTCGGCCCAAAAAACACGAGCGGCTGCAGAGGGAGCAGATATTGAAATTGCACCTTCGGAAGCCGCAGCCGCCGAAGTTACCTCAGCTGAAGATTTTAATTTAGAGAGCACAATTGAACATATTGACCAAATGCTGCTAGACATGGCTGCAGAAGAAGCTGCTACTGCTGTCGGAGAAACTGTGACCGTAGCGTCAAAGAAAGGAAAAGAAATTGCTGACGAAGCTTCAAAAAACGAAACCTTCGCGTTTCAAAACTTAGTTGGAGAACATCTAACAAAAGCTGAAATAGAAGAGCTTAAAGAGTATGCCCAATCCTGCGGATACAAACCTGGGGCACTCCTCTTCGGAGGTGTTGATGATGAGAAGTTAAAGTGTATTCGGGACCAAACAGGGGCCAGAGTTATTAGTACTCTGTCCAAGAGTATTGGATTTCCGAAGCTAGAAGCAGATATCAGCCGCTACCGACGACAGCATGTCGTTGGTAGTTTGTTTTACTCCAACTTCAAGGTAAATGACTTGTCCCCTAACTTTTATTGCTCCTAACAAGAACATGTCTGATGAAGGTTGTGTTTGTGTAGAGTATGCTATTGAGCAAGGCCTTGCAAATGCAGCAGGATCTTGAAGATAAAAAGCATGAAGTTATAATTGAAAATTTGGAAAACAAAATAAAGGAACAATCAGATGCTTTTGAGAAAAAGAACTTCGAACTCCAGGCAGCCGAAGGTTTACTGGCGGAAGCTGAAGCAAAAATATTAGAACTGAACACGAAGCTTCTCCGCCAGTCTGAGCAGTTCGAACAAGAAAAACAAGATCTCAATGCAAAACTTGAAGCCGAAGCTCAGCAAAATTCGGATTTGAGAAAACTACTGACAAATCTTCAAGAAAAATGCCTAGAATTTAGCAACAAGTGCATTCAGCGACTAAGAAAGATTTTTCATTCGGTTGGAGCTAGCAGCGAAAAATTTACCCCCTCAGCTGAAGACCTACCACAAACCTTCGAACACATTGAGGGGGAAATTGACGAGCTCGACGAAGTCATAGCTGGGCATGGTGATTTCTGTGCCTGGGTAGCTTCTCGAGGGACTGCTGCAGCCTTCATGAAGGCTGGCTGTGAACATGGAAAAGTTGTTAACAGGCCCAACTTCGCCTTATCTCCATCAATCCTGGATGATATGCCTGACCTTGCCCGAAGTATCTCCAACAGATTTATAAAAATGATATGGACAAAAGGCGGGCGGGAGAAGGCTGGAGATGAAGCACGAAGCCATCTTGAACCAGTAAGAGATAATACTTCGTACTTACCTTTTTCTTTGCACTTGATTTTTACTCACGATTCCTTGATTTATGTAGGATGACGAAGGTGAAGATGATGCCTAAGTTATGTCGCCGAAACTGTCGCCGAAGCTGAAGCTTAATGAAGATCAGTAGAAATGTACTATAGGAAAAAACTCAGGATACTTTTGTAACAAGTTTTGTAAATACAATTGAACTGTTCTCAAGGAACTTTGTACATACCTTGTAATATATCCTTACCATTCGATTGAGTCGCTTTGATGTGGACGAAATCAGTATTTTGAGCCGAAGGCGAAAAAACACCTTCCCTTCTTTTCGTACACAACGAAGCCTAAACGGTCGCTTCCTCTTTTTGCCAAAGCTTTTCTTCACATAGCAAAACATAAAAAACTACTTCTTCTTTCTGCCGAAGCTTTTACATAGCAAGACATAAAAGACTACTTCTTCTTTCTGCCGAAGCTTTTACATAGCAAGACATAAAAGTCTACTTCTTCTTTCTGCCGAAGCTTTTACATAGCAAGGCATAAAAGACTGCTACTCTTATATACAACGATTCATAAAAAACCACTTCTTCGAAACCTTTCTTTTACATAACAAACCATTTATCCGAAACTTTTCTCTGTGCCGAAGCAACCATTTAAGAACACAAATGCTATGAATGAATGCTTATGCATGCAAATGCCATGATGCAATGTGCAAATGAATGTCCGAAGCGTATGTCCGAAGCCACACTCATCCATCATTTTCTTAGGAGCAAACACACGTTAGCTCTGCATTCCCTTAGGAACGACTTTGGAGCATCTTTGCCTTTTACTTAGGCAGTATCAGCGTTGACTTTTCGCTGTAAGCTCTGCATCCCCCTAGGGACGTCTTTGGAGCTTCTTCGTCCTTTACTTAGACGGTATAAGCTCTGCATTCCCTTAGGAACGACTTTGGAGCTTCTTCGCCTTTTACTTTCGGCGGAATCAGCGTTGACTTTTCGCTGTGAGCTCTGCATCCCCTTAGGGACGTCTTTGGAGCTTCTTCTCTTTTTTAGTTTCGGCACTCGATGGTGCACTCTCAGCTTTTACATTTACATTCTTTGGGGGATTTTGCTCTTATAAAACTAAAAAGGAAATTACATAAGATGGCCCCATTAAAAACCTTTCTCCCCCTTTAGAAAGGAAAAGGGTGCCATGAAAAAGAAAGAAAAGTTAAAATTACATCGAGTTATACATAAAACCGCCGAAGCTCATCCGCATTCCAAGATCTTGGAATTTCATTGCCATCCATGTCTTTCAGTCTGTACGAACCAGGCCTTGACGAAGATGCTACTAAGAAAGGCCCTTCCCATTTCAGTTGCAATTTGCCCACTGTATCCGGATTGGCTACTCTCCGAAGCACCAAGTGTCCTGGCTCAATATTTTTTAGCCGGACCTTTCTATCTCGCCATTTAACTGTTTCAGCCTGGTACTTATTGATATTCTCCACGGCCTGAAGCCTGATCCCTTCTAAGGCATCTTTTTCCACGAGACAAGTATCTTCGGGACCTGATTCTGCCGAAGCTACCACTCTTATTGATCCAGCTTTGGCTTCTTCCGGGGTTATTGCTTCGTCACCAAATAGCAACTTAAATGGGGTAAAGCCTGTAGATCTTGATGTTGTTGTGTTATGGCTCCATACCACTTTGGTAAGCTGATCTGGCCACTTTCCCCTTGGTTGATTAAAGATTAGCTTCATTATTCCTGTCATTATGATGCCGTTGGCCCTTTCAACAAGCCCATTCGACTCCGGGTGCCTGACTGACGCAAAGTGGATCTTCGTGCCAATTTGATCACAAAAATTTCTGAATTCTTCGGAGTCGAATTGTGTTCCATTATCTACAGTTATAGCCTTCGGCACTCCGAAGCGACAGACAATATTCTGCCAGAAAAATTTTTGGACAGTGGCCGAAGTTATTGTAGCTAATGGCTTCGCCTCAATCCACTTGGAAAAATATTCCACAGCAACTACAACATATTTCAGATTGCCTTGAGCCGGTGGTAATGGGCCCAGCAAATCGAGGCCCCACCTTTGCAATGGCCAGATGGGTTGTATTAGCTGTGTCAAAGACGAAGGTTGTTTTTGATCTCTTGCACATTTCTGACAACCTTCGCACTTTTGAACTAACTCAGCTGCATCCGAAGCTGCCTTCGGCCAATAAAATCCTTGACGGAACACTTTTCCAAGTAACGGCCTGGATCCGATGTGGGATCCACAAAGGCCTGCATGTATCTCCTTCATCAACTCTATACCTTCGGCTCTAGACAAGCACTTGAGCAGCGGGGCACAAACTCCATGCTTGTATAACTCCCCTTCTATAATGATATACGGGCGAGCTCTTGCCTCTATTCTTTTATTATAAGCTTCGTCATCTGATAGGAAATTGCCCTGAAGGTAAGAAATTATTTCAGTTCTCCAATCTTCACTGTATACAGGAGAAATAGTAAGAACTGCTCTTTCAAGTAACTCTACTGAAGGTGCCTTTATTGTTTCGAAGAATACATCCGAAGGTAACGGCAGCCCCTGTGCTGCAGACCTGGCTAACAAATCAGCATGTTCATTTTGCCCTCGAGGGATATTCTTAACAGAAAATCCTTCGAAGGAAGCTTCGATCCTTCGGACTGTGTCTAGGTATTTTTCAAGCTTCGGGTCTTTAGCCTTGCAACTTTTGTCAATATGACCCGAAACAATCTGAGAGTCAGTTTTAAGGATCGCCCTCCTGATCCCCATCGCCTTTAGTTTCCGAAGACCCAGGAGCAAGGCTTCGTACTCAGCAATATTATTTGTGCAGCTGAAGTCCAGTCTTGCTGCATAGCAAGTTTTAACCTTGGACGGTGAAACCAAAACAGCAGCTGCTCCTGCTCCGAAGGTTCCCCAGGAGCCATCACAAAACACTGTCCAAGCTTCGGCATCTTTATTCGCTTCTTCGCCCTGAGCCCCTGGCGTCCAGTCGGCAATGAAATCTGCCAATGCTTGAGACTGAATCGAGGATCTGTGCACATAATCAATGTAAAATTCATTAAGCTCCGCAGCCCATTTTCCAATTCGGCCAGTAGCTTCTTTATTTCTCATGATATCTTTCAACGGCTGCGAAGAAGGAACAATAATATTATATGCCTGAAAATAATGCCGAAGCTTCCTGGATGCCATTAGAACGGCATACAACACCTTCTCCAGTTCTGTATAATTTTTCTTTGAGACACTAAGGACCTCAGATACAAAATATACTGGGACCTGCTTCTTGATTTGTCCATCAAACTTCTCCTGCACAAGTGCCGCACTTACTGCTGAGTGCGAAGCTGCCACATACAACAATAGAGGAGCCCCTGGCATTGGTGGAGTTAATGTTGTTAGATCTATCAGGTATTGCTTGAGTTCTTCGAAAGCTTTTTGTTGAGCTGGGCCCCATTGAAAGACTTCAGCTGATTTTAGCACCTCGAAGAAGGGTAGATTTCTTTCCGCTGATCTGGATATAAATCTGTTAAGAGAAGCCAGTCTTCCTGTCAATCTTTGGGCCCCCTTTCTTGTGGTTGGTGGCTCCATTCGAAGTATAGCTTCGATTTTATTTGGGTTAGCTTCAATTCCCTTTGTTGAAACCAAGCATCCAAGGAACTTACCCTTCTTCACTCCGAAGACACATTTTTCTGGATTCAGCTTCAGACCAGCTTGTCTGAAGCTGGCGAAGGTCTCCTGCAGATCAGCAATATGGTCTTCTTGCTTCGTGCTTTTTACAATAATGTCATCAACATAGGTCAACACATTTCTGCCTATCTGAGATTGGAGAACCTTCGCAGTCATCCTGCTGAAACTCCCTCCAGCATTCTTAAGCCCCTCAGGCATCCGAAGATAGCAATATGTACCACTTGGGGTTATGAAACTAGTCTTCGGCTCATCCTCCTTTTTCATCCAGATTTGATGATAGCCTGAGTAACAATCCAGGAGACTCATGAGTTCCGAAGAAGCTGCTGCATCAACTAAAGAGTCTATCCTTGGCAGCGGGAACTCATCTTTCGGACAAGCCTTGTTGAGATCTGTGAAATCAATACACATTCTCCACTTTCCATTGGCCTTCTTCACCATAACAGTGTTAGCTAGCCATTCTGGATACTTGACTTCTCTGATAACTCCTGCACTTAGGAGTCTTTTTACTTCGTTGCGAGCCCCTTCGGCCTTGTCATCAGACATTTTCCGAAGCCTCTGCTTGCGGGGTCTGAAGGATGGGTCAACATTGAGCGAATGTTCAATAACATCCCGATTCACTCCACAAAGATCATTGGCTGACCATGCAAAAACATCTTTATTGTTGAATAGAAACCTTATCAAGGTTTTCTCTTGATCTTCAGATAATTGCGAGCCCAATAGCACCTTCTGCTCTGCTATATCCTCACACAGCAGCATGGGCTTCGGCTGATCAGCCGAAGCTGCTTTTTCCCTCCTGAACTTGTACTGTTCACAAGCTTCAACTCCATCTATATTATGAATTGCCTTGGAATCAGTCCAGCTTCCTTCGGCCCTTCTGGCAGCTTCCTGACTCCCATGAATAGCAATAGGCCCTTGGTCCGAAGGTATCTTCATGCAGAGATAAGCTGGGTGAAGAATTGCTTCAAAAGCATTTAGGGTACCACGACCAATGATGGCGTTGTAGGGGTATTCCATGTTAACAATATCAAACACAATTTGCTCAGTCCTTGTGTTATTAACAAATCCGAAGGTTACCGGCATGGTAATCTTCCCGAGTGCCACAATCTGCCGCCCTCCGAAGCCACAAAGAGGGTGCGTAGCATCATGAATCTTGTCTTCAGGCTCCTGCATCTGTCTGAAGGCTTTGGCAAATATAATGTCAGCTGCACTGCCTGTGTCAACTAGGACATTGTGAACCAGAAACCCTTTGATCACACAAGAAATGACCATAGCATCATTGTGAGGATAGTCCTTGAGCTGAAGGTCTTCCTGAGAGAAGGTAATTGGAATGTGAGACCATTTTGACTTAATAAAGGGTCCCTGCACTCCAACATGCTGCACCCTTCTCTGAGCCTCCTTCTTCTGCTTTTTGTTAGCTGGCTCTGAGCAAGAACCGCCTGTTATCGGGAGCACCAGCTTCGAAGCCGAAGCAGCTCCAGCTTGAGTGTTGAACGAAGCCATCAGCTCAGAAAGGTGGAAGTGAGTTGACCGGAGGTGGGCGCCAATGTTGGGGACTTGTTCTCAAATGCTAAGAATTAAGAACAAGGCAACACAAAAAATGTTAAGTGTTAAGGTCCTTCGTCCTCCATAACGGTATATCCCTTCGGGATATAAAGCATCTCGGACGAAGGTTACGAAGGACATACCTTCGTAAGCATAACAACGAAGAATGAAGCATTCACATAAATCATAGAATATGAATAAAACATTTAAATATTGTCATAGAATTATCTCTACTTGTATTAATGAATATAAATGACTTTGATTTACAAATGTACCTTCGGTCCTGCGGAAGGCAGAAGTACAAGCGTGATGCGAAAGCAAATGACAGGTTCACGTGAACAGTACAGAGGTACTGTTCATCTATTTATAGGCACAGGTCGCAGCCTGTGACAAATTACAATTATGTCCCTTGCGAAAGTTTACAGCATTGACTCAGACCTATATGTATAAAAAGGTCATTCTATCTCTATGTCGGTTTAAAACGCCGAAGCTCCATGAAAAGGGACCTTCGGCCATCTCTTGGAGACGACATCAGCCGAAGCTGTTTCTTCGTGTGAGACCTTCGGCGCACCGAAGCACAACCCCAACAGACTCTTTGATCGGTCCACTGCAATAAGCGGAGGTTCAGGGGTCGACGTTGCAAAAATGAGATTGAAAACACAATCGCAAGATTCTCCATCTAAAATACGACGAAAGAGCCTCCGAACGAGTCTATCATTATTTTCTGAACGAGTCTATCATTATTTTGGAGGCTCGGGGGCTAGACTCACTAAATGCGCCCACACTTACTTAGTAAAGGCTAGATGAAAGCATAACCTCTAAAGGAGCAAGAAGCTCCACCAGAGACTCGATGGCTACTATCGGGATAAATAACCTAGGTACAACCCCTGAGTTGGTTTTCCGTCCCTCAGGAACGGTCTTGCTTCGACCGACCCCCAATGTAGGTCACCGACTCATCCGACCCTTGATCGCCTAAAGAGTCGGATGCAAAATTGTCCTCATAGGATCCGACTCGCCCGACCTATAGGTTGAGACACAATGCCAAACTCTTAGGAAGACTGTCTCGTATGACTTGGAGGTCGGAGGTTGCGCCTGACCCCTCGAGAGTCGCATACTCTTGGAAGTAGTATCGAAGCCCATCTCGAAGACGATACGAAAGTACCAGACCAATGCTTGATTGACAGGATGGGAGTTGAAAACTAGACACACATATCTTATGATCGGACAACCTGAATGATGACTCTGGAGAGGGCACTCGCGTGCGTTGTCAGTATGAAAGTTGACCAAAGAACCAAGCCATGACCCGAAGGACAACCATGTGTATGTACCAGGATAAGATAAGACACACACGCCTCGGGACGGGAAGGCAACACGGTAAGGAGCAACGATGCCAACCACCAGATGATGGGCATTTAATGGGATGAAAGGACAAAGCGAAAAAATAAAAGCCTCATCCAACTGGTCAAGATGATGTGTTTGTGTACCCAGACCATCCCCTTCCTTGGTCTACAATAGGAAGGGGAAGGTGGCGACCAAAGGACATGGACAACTAGCTAGCATGAGTAGTGAACACACTTGCAATACACAGGGCATTCGTCGATGCCTCGCTTCTCTTCCACCAGAGACTTGGGCTCCCACCCCTCTCTCGATCTGTTTGTAATCCACCCCCGTACAGACTTAATGCAGGGTACACAAGTAACCCACTGAATGTAGGGACATTCTTCTCGAACCAATATAAAATCCTTATGTCATCCTTACACACCATCTGCAGTGGACACACAAAGCACGCAGATCAATAGCTCATGGTTTTAGAACACCGACAAGTAGTCTTTTTGGTACAATAGCTCTCTTATCTAGTGGTTTATTTGGTGCTTCTTCGGACACGTCTGATGGTGCTGAGTTTTATGTTTTTTCTTTATTTCTTCATATACTGTGTTTAGGCTTCTTCCATCTTGTGTCTTGGATTCTTGCATGATCTTGTAGGTCTTCAATGAGCCTTCTAATATCTTTCTTGAGGTGTTGATCTTCTCAATCACTTGTTTTCCTTTGTCTATGTACATGTTGTATCCTTTAAATTGTATCTATAAACAATAGCAAATAATGTTAGTACAATTGGTTATGTTGATCATTAGACACCACAACTATCAAATGAGCTTCAATCCATTTCTTACAATACCCCCTTTTTGGTGATTGAGTACTACACAACCAAAGCAAATAATAATTACCAAAATGTAAATGCAATCTACTTGCTAGGATGCAAAATGCAAAGACAAGATTCATATGATATGTATGATATATATATATATAAATATATAAAGACTTTTCTTGAATACACTAAATGTTCTCTTATAGTGGCATTATGGACTTAAGGTTCACTGACTCCAAAATCTACTTCCTCCCTTTCTTGGGCCATATCCCAATGTAGGATAACATCGTTAGTCACAAAAATCTTGTGCCATCATTAACCACCAAAACAACTGAGGACCTAGATGTTTTCAATACCAATATTGTTCAATCCTTATAAATCATGTACTCATAGAACAAACATCTTCATATGATTTGTATATAAAGTCGATCACTCATTGGAATCATTATATTTCTTTCGTTCTCTTGTTAATCTATTTACATTCTAACATATTTACTGCATGATCTTTTAGGCTACTTAGTTGGACAACTAGAATTGAGTTTAGCATTACACCTCTGCCCTCAACCTATTGCAACCCTTAAGGCTTATTCCCTCATCCCCCTTGGTCCCCTTTTCTCTTCCAACTAGTGACCCATTGGTGGCCGAAGGAGTGGGGATCCCAACCCCTTTGTAGATTTAGGTTTTGTTGAACCTTGTTCATCTAAGGTTTGGTTCCTGTCATTATAGATGAGGTGGTGGTGACGATGCCCCATTAGAATAAGGTCTCTTCGGTCTCTCGCTACCTTGATGAGGGTCGATCTAGTGTCACTGGGAGTATGGTCTGCCATATATGTTGCTTGTCTTTAGACCTTGGTAGCTAGTTTGTTTGTTAGGCTATCTCCAGCAGATTACCCATCCACATCCACATATTCAAACTCCACTCTAGAACAGTGTACAGTGTAAAACAATGTTTTGGTTGGCCATATGAATGAACAACTAAAGATGGCCTTATGGGAAGCAGGTGGTTGCCTTTGGATACAATATTTTTGACGTCTTGTTTTGGTGTGTTCTATTACAAGGTTTGACATCTGCAACACTTCGTTCTTTGAGGGTTTCTCTAGCCGATGTTCTTTCAGCGGGTACTAGATCTTGTTGTTTGTGGCAAATGGTATTTATAGTCTTCAAAACCTTGTTTGACCAAAGTGTTTGTAGGCGTCTCTTTTCTTCAATATATTTTGTTCTATTTTTCAAATCCACACAAGCAGTGGACATTCGAAGAAAGAAGATAACTGATTTAATTAGTCTTTGATATGCTCATATATTTTAGAGGTTGCTTTGTGTTAGGTACTTATGTCATCCTTTGCAGGGCCGGGCCAGAGAAATTTGAGGCCCTGTACCAAATCTAAAGTAGTGTAATGTATGTTTTTATCAAAAATCAGTAATAACAATCTGCAAGTTATAGTAATATATATTGCAATAGAATATCTAAAGAAACATTTCTATTTTATTTGAATAACACTGTTCTTTTGGTGGGTTTTAAATAAAATGTTGTACAATATGCTTATATTCGATCTTCTCCAAAGCTTCACTCTCGAGTGCTATTGTGGCTAAATAATACGTCTTTTTATCATAGTAGAACACAAATATGGATTTAGTAGCTTTAATTTAGAGAACTTCGTTCACGCGGACAAATATGTTAAGATTCTATGAAGATTTATTTTTTAGTGCAGCGCTCGGTAGTTTCGCTTCAGCGCAGCGGTCTGGTAGGGAGGAAAATATGTGCTACATATTAAGATGTGTAGAAGATCATAAAACTAAAATATATACATCTGCTAAGTTTTGGGGGCCTCAAATTTTGGAGGCCCTGTGCAAACGCACTGCTCGCACATGTTTATGCCCGGCCCTGATCCTTTGTCTATGTTAGCAAATTGTGTCATCCATTTCTTGTACTAACCTTGGTTATCATCTCGTGTTAGCACAACCCCCCCCCCCCCCCCCCCTCAAAATGTCAGCTCTGGTCTAATTAAACAAAGGGTAGGATAGTCATTTTAGTTCTTGTTCCCAATTTTAAACGACTCGTTGCAAGCTGCTCAGGAGCACTTTCGTTGCTTGAGCAAGCTGTTTTTTGTTTATGAACTCCGTTCGGTACGTTTCCTTCGAATGTTATACAGACAACCATATCAGCTATGTAGGTTTGTCAATAGGGGCGAAAACGGTCGGAAACGATTGGTAAACACTAAAATCATTTTTGTTTTTATATTTTTTTCTCAGAAACGAGATCGAAAATGGTAACTCCTGAAACGAAAACAACATCGGTAATTCGAAAACATCGGAAACGAAAGTTCGGTACGAAAATTACACCGGTTACAATCGGAGTCTAAAACTCGATCGGTAAAAACTGTAACATGTACCCTTAATTGACTTAAAAAATTCATGCAAGTCATACATTCATATAAAATTAGTAATGATATATAAGGTAGTAGGTCACAATAAATATATAAAATAAGAAGTCATACAATAATAAAATCATTATTATATATTTAAATAAAATAGAATCAATATATGTATAATGATATAACACTTACATTCTATTTAATTATACTCCTACTATTTGGCATAGTCGGTGAATATAATTAGTGTCCTCTTGGTCCTTTTTAAGTTCTCATGCAAATTATAAATATATGTATCAAGAGTAATAATAGGTAAAAAAACATAAATAAGATTTATAAAAGTTTTAAACAATTCTAAACTATATACCATTAGATTGATATTGATTTTAGAAAAATAATTAAAATTAGTTTCATATATTTCTAAGCTAAGATGAATTATTATGAATTTATAAAAATCAGTTCAAATTTAATATTTTCTGAAAAATACTGAATTTATTACCGTCGGTAATAAAAACGGTAATTTTCTCACGAACCATTTCCGTTTCTGAGTTCTTCTACCGATTCTATTTCCGTATTTTCAGTAATCGTTTCCATTTCCGTTTAGACCTAAATTTCGGTTAAACTTTAAAAACAATTCCCGTTATTCAAAAATTACAGTTTCCGTTTTCATCCCTATTTGTCAGCACCACATTTCGAGAAATCGAACGCGAATACAAAGAACCGAGAAAAGGCAAAGTATTTGGTTATAAATTGGGACGGTATACTGCTGTCCTTGGAACAGATTCCTCCCCGCAACAGGGTGTCAGCCACGTAAGCAGGGCCCCGGTAACAAATGCTATCCATCAGTATCAGAAGCGAGCTGCTACTAGATTTTCTCTATCTTGCAGTTACAGCTTATCTTGCTGGCCTATGGTGCTTCCTGGAGTGAGTACTTGGAGCATCTTTGGAAGATAGATACCAGCTTCGGCTTTCCCTGACCTCAAAAGCAGAATGTGCATCAGTAACATGCCTGGCAGCAGACATGAAATGCTGTTATAGCTTGGAGATTAGAAGGAATAGGACCGAGCCGCAGGAAAAGATGCGCACTTTCTTTCATGATACATACCTCCGATGCTCATTAGAATGTTTAACATGCCAATGATGAGGCGGCGCTGGAAGATTAGATCTTGTTCTGGCATGGTCACTTGAACTAGGTGTTGACTCTTGATTCTGAAGAATGCAGGTTTCAATTGTAAGAAGCTGAGATGGCATGTTTCAACAAAACTTAATGTCAGAAAATGATGAGCCCATATCCAACTTACGATATAGTCATAATCACGCATCACAGAATAACTTTTCGGTTTCAACTGCTGGCCCTAAGAAATGTAAGCGCCAGCAGTTAACATAAGCCAAAACAAAGCAGAAATTATAGTATCTGATGCTTATTTATACCCACCTTGCAGCAAGAACCCTCGCAATGAGATGCTACTTGAGAAGTTGAAGGAATCAGATCATGGTCCTAATAAGAAACAGAAGCAGCAACAACAAACATCAAGCCAATCGCAACAAAATACTAGCAACCGAACTTTTGCACTTACTGTCTGGTAGTATGCCTCCTGACAACCGCTGATTGCAGAAAATTCCTCACCATTGGGGTAATTGTAATTTTGACCACACAGCTTACAACCTGGGCAAGTTCTATGTGCCCTCTCCTGGTATGAATGTCCATACTTGATCCTGCGGTTTGCATCTCGCTCCATGGTTCCATGCATCGTGTGTCTGTGTTTTGGATATTTACTAGTGTATCTTCCCTCAGTATATTCTTCGCTGATTCTGGTCTCCAGATGTGTCCTTCCATATTTATAGCTTGGGGCTACATCAGACATACAAAATAACAGTTCATTCATGCAGAGATAGAAAGGAAGATGGAAACAAGTTAATTTGGTTGTATACTTCAGAAACCGACCATGCACTGGAGAGTCTCTTCTATAGTAAGCTCTGTATCCTCGCACAGAAGTATGCCTCTCTTCAACATCAATAGAGTGACGGCGAGAATGATTATCTGAATACGAACGCCTTACAGGACTAAAATGCCTATATCTGTCCGAGTGGTGTCCTCTACCACTAGAACTTTTATCTACAAATCCTCTTCTGACGCCTAGCAAGGAACTTGAGCCTTGCCGGGAATACTTCTTGAAAGCATGCCTTGGCCTTTGTAAACTAGCTTTTATGGGAACCTATAAATTCAGTTCAGACATAGTAATTAAACATATCTGGATCAAACGGTGAGAAATGGCAACACAGAAAATAAATGGCGCTAAAGTGGTTACCTTTCCACTACCTTCACCAACACCATCTTTATTGACCATCTTAATGCAGTCTAAAGCTGACTGTCTTGCTGTAAAGCCAATGAAACCAAAATCTTTTCGTGCTGCCGTGAACATATTTCTAGCAAGTTGTATGCTATCAATTTCACCAAATTTCCCGAAAATTTCTCTCACTTTGTCTTCATCCCAGTGAGGTGGTACGCCATCCAAGAAAACAGATTTCACCTGCATTGCATGACAAAATTGAAGACATTGTAAAAGACAATAAAAGAATGATGGAATATATACTGTGCGCATGTGCTGGGACAAGTTCTTGCAAGGTACAGATGGTATGTTACTTTACCTTTTCCATGATCTCATCATCTTGTGAAAGAGTGTTTGAAAATGATATGTTTGCTCTAGAGTCAGTACCAAGATACAGATCTATTTTTTGTAGTTTCACAAAAGCCTCCACAGCATCTACATGAGTCCTGAAGTCAAGAAACGCATAGCCTCTGTTTTTACCCTTTCTGTCTGGGTGCTCAATTAGATTAATTCTATCCAAGTTTTCCAACTTGAAGGGTTTCAGTTTTTCAGCTAACTGAACAAAAAAGTTATCACCTGTTATACAAAATGAAATCATACTTATAACATATATTATACCAAATAAGCAATAACACTTACATCATCCTTTGACCAATCAAAGCATATATTTCGGAGATGAAGGGTTTCAGTTTCACTGTTCTTGCATATTCCACAAGCTTTTCCCTTAATCTGGAAATTTAAGTGCCAGTAAATAAATGCTACCTAGTCATGTAGTAAAGAAACCAATATAGGCACATTCATTATATATGGATACAAGCATGCATTACAATAGCAAAATCACAATGAAAAGGAAATATTACCTAAACTAGTCTTGCAGGAAAATGAACATATAGTAGGAAAATCACAATGGATATAATAGGAAAAATGCAAGCCTTGCAGGCTTGTACCAGTGAAGAAAATTGCAGTTGAGAATATTCACCAAATTGCTTATATCAATGTTATCAGGTTGTTTGATTAATCGCGACTAATTGCCCTGATCAGTACCCAGCATTCAATTAGGCACACTGACTGGATCAGAGCAATCAGAAACCTTGTCGGTCGATTAATTGTCGATTAGTTGCGATTAATCAGACTAGGTACCCTGACCGACTAGACATCAAATAAGCAGATGGGCTGCTTCAGCTTACTGTGCTACCTTTGTTTGGGCCAAGCCCATTATGGTCTCTCCCCCACTCTTTCCCTCACCTCCTCACCCGTGAAACATTCAGCCGTCGGCTACAAAGTTGCTGTGCGCGTGCAACAGCTGCATCTCTTCCCCTCCTGCCCTTCTGGTTCCCAGCTGCCTGTTAAAGCAACTTGTCTGCTGCTTCCTCCTCCCTCCTGCTGTAGAGCAGCAGGGGTTAAAGGAAGGTCTCAGGTGCGCAAGACACAAGGAAGCTCGTCGATTCTCTTCCTCATCTGCAGGTCCAAGGGGGTACAAAGATGAGCTCATCCGTTGCATCAGCTGCTGGTGGTTCAGCATCCTCAGCTTCTCCAGATGTTGTATCCCTTATGAAAAAGTTATTGCAGCACAAGAATATGGAGTTCTGGACACTTTACTAACGAGAAAAATAGTATTAAAGCTCGGTTTCTACTATATAAGCATAATATAGTATATGGGATATATACCCTACATATATGTCCTGGTATATACATGACAAATTAAAGATGGCAATGGGGACCCGTTACCCGTTACCTGGCAGGTAATTACTCCATTAGGGTACGGGTTTGGTCGCAATTTTATACCCGCGGGTCTGTTAACGGGAGAAAAAGAGGACCCAACGGATAGAACAAGTATGGGTACATACTCATTAAACTCACACCCGTGTACCCATAGGTATTTTATAATCGAAATATAGCCAACAATTCTCTAAAATTTTAGCCTAGCTCAATGATTTGTCTTGGGCTTCTGGCTCATGAGTATAACTATATGCTACATAGGCCTTGGGACACATGGTAGCAGTATGCAGATAACCAGCCAAAACAGCGTGTCCAAGGCTCCAAGCTTCTGAGATGCGACTCCTCGTTAATGTGCATTCGAAGCGACCAAGCCACATGCAGGCACACGACACGCCCAGACCTAGAAGATGGAAGACGGAAGGTCGGATGTTGCCTCTCGGTGCCTAGCATTCACCATAAACTAAGTTGGGCAGACAGACACAACTCCACTCTAGACGGGTATGGGTACCCATCGGGTATGGAATACCTGGCGGGTCCGGGTATGAGTGTGGAATTGTACCCGCCCACGGGTACAGCCGTACAGGTATTGAAGCAGGGAGTTTTTAGTCTAGCGGGGCCGGGCCTGGGCTAACAAAACCTGGCGGGTCTTCACTCATTGCCATCTGTAGGTCAAATATATAGACGACTAGACCGACCAGGGTCAACTAGTCGTCCTGGTTGTCGACTAATCATCCTGGTCAGTAGTCGTCGATTTAATAACCTTGCTTATATGTACCATGTTTGGGATAGCTCCAACTCCGGAAAACTTGGCGGAGCACGTCAATAGGTGCTCCAGAAAATCGTGGAGCTGGAGCTGTAAGCCTTTAGAAGACATTCAGATAAGTCATTTCATTTATTATTTAGATTAAAAATATTTCTCCACATTGGAGCTAGAACTTGGAGCCATCCCAAACACCCATGTAATAATAATTTGAAGCTGCTTGAGTTAAGCACTTAGAGAGAGAAGTGGATACATCATATTCAACAAACTTTCAGAGGGATAATTAAACATAACCAAAATGGAATGCGCACTCTCACTGCCATTTCCAATTTTCCATGCATCATCTATTTAAACATAATGGGGCTAGCATAAAAAATACCACAACATGGACTTGAACAGTGGCACAAATATTCACAAGGCATGCATCAAATAGTCCTAGGATGTTTATGGCTACAAAAGTTGAGTAATCATACTGCTACCTTTTATACTAAAAAGACGCTAAATTAGAATACTTCTATGTGAACTAGATCCTTGAAATAGAAGAAGAAATGAAACTAGGATAGCAGAGTTAGCCCCTTTAACTTTCTTAACATTACTGTTAGCACAACAGTACTTCATATCATGTACAGTAACTACACTCTTTAATATATGGTGAAAGGAGTCAACTTTACCAAGTTAATAATACTCATAAGCGGTACCCTATAACAGCTACAAATGCAAAAAAAATCATGGTTATCAATGTGTTGCCATGGCGTCCTGGAGCTTTTCAAAGCTGGGTGTCTGCCTTTCCATGACCTGGCATGATATGGTGTCCACCCTACATCAAAAGGCATCCTCTAGGCGCAGCTTGGCGTCTTCTCCGTGCAGACTTGCCCCAGGCAGGTGCTGCATGGGTGCGCAGCCGGGAAACCAAAGGCGCAGAAGCACAGGTGGGCGGGAAATGGAAGGCACAGTTGTGTGCTCTCGGGAAAGAGCCGTGGGAAGCAGACAGCAGTTCCACCCTTGCAGGAAAGTGGAGCCTACAAGTCCTGCAGAGCCATGACCCAGCCATCCAGCATCAAACAAGTGGGAGTAAAGGAAAGGTTGCAGATGGACCGTCTCCTTCCAGCCATTCCCTCCCCTTCTGCTCCCTCCATCCACGACCCTTCCCTCTGTTCCAACAATTTACCTCGATTCGCTCATCCCCTCTGCTCCGTTGATCCACGTCCCCTGCAGGTCTTTCAAGTTCACGGTACACAGGTACCCTTTCCTCTGCACTTCTGCTGCTTATGCTGCTCAGTTATTTGTGACTGTGCTGGTTGCAGGTTGCTTTCTATTTGTGGCTGCTATGGATGCCTATGTACATCTTTGTTTTTACAGCTGACAGAACTATGGCAAGTCCATTTTACATCACCAGTGATTATGATCCGAAGACTGATCTAGCTCAGAAGGGAAATTTTGAGGAACCAGGATGGAAGTATGCCTACTGGCCAAACCTTCAAAACAATGTGGTAACATGCACGGATGCACCCTATGTCGTACCTCATTTTATGGAGGGATAAAAAGGGTGAAGAAACATCTGGGTGACTTTGGGAGACACAAAAATGTGTATCAGAACTACCACTGCAATTAGAATGGAGATGAAAGACTGCTTGAATAGCCATGCCTAGATGATGTTGAGTTGTTGACTAGAGATTTCAGATCACCAATTATGTTACTTTTTATTTTGCACTTGCAACACTACTAAATAAGTTATATTATGTCACTAGAGTCTAATTTTATGTTACTAAGAGATGAGATTCTTCAGATTTGCTATTTTTCTATTTTTCTTCAGATATGTCATTAGGGATTTCTAAAACCGTGCCATTAGTTAACCACCACTGTTCAGTTTTACCCCTCTTTAATAGTAATGGATGAGGTGTTTTTACTACTAGAGAGGGACAAAACTACAGTTTTGGGTAAACCATGGTATTTAAAACTGAGTTTTGACTGTACAAACCAAACACCTTTTGAGCTCCAATACTATAGTATCATCAAATACCATAGTATTGTTTCAAAACTACAAAAATACTACAATTCCAAACAGGGCCTAAGCGGTGATGATGAACCAAGGGCATGGATTGAAAAATCCCTATTTATTGTGGTATTATATTATATGATTTGTTTCTGCTTTCTACAGGCATATATATTAAGATGTTTGTATGCTATCATCTTGCCGCACGCCTTAAACGCCTCACCGCGCTGCGCCTTACAGCCTTAATAACCACACAAAAGTTTTTTTCTGGTCTAGCCTCAAGTGGGGCATTCCTTTTGCCTACGTGTTGCTGGAATGCTAAGTTAAACAATGATCCTTTAAAAACAAATTCATTTCCAACATCATTTCCTTTCCTTATTTTTGTTCATTATTAGGTACTACACACATTAAGTAATAGATAATTCTAGCTGCGGAGGACAAACTCAGTTGATTAGTTCATTCAAATAACACTGTAACAATAAAAGGAATTGTGTCAAAAGGTGTCAATTAAACTAGACCTTGACCAACACCAATACACCATTAATATATGTTCAACCAGATAACCAGAACATTCAAAAAAATCAAATTTTCAGATAATATGATCTTTTAAAACTAAAAAAGTTAAATGACAAAGCAGAATATATTCCACTCGAAGAGAAATATTATCCAAGGGTGTGCTTGAGACAAGCTAGATGAAATGGAATGAACTGGCAGGGACATTTATTTTTTCTTTGAGGAAAACTAGCAGGGATGTCAGCATGGCCCCTGATGCCTGGATAAATGCCATCAATGCTAAGTGTTGCAATTGGTGCCAACTTCACTTTAGCAATAAAATAAAAATATATATATATACATTAGATTCTTAGCACCTAGTATAGAAGTAGCTTGGAACTACAAAAGGTGTTATAGATGTACAAGCACTAAAGTACTACATTGAATCCAACATATTTCATATTTCCTAACAGTGTAGTCTCCTACAGTACCACGGCTTGACAAACAGGGTCTTGTACCACATATCGACCTCTAGATTCCAAATTGCCAACTGTACCTGATTTCACGTCCATTAATCTAAAATCCAGGAAAGAAACAATCCAAGAAAGCCTATCTAGTCTCGAAGTTGTAAGAATGAATTAACCTCATTCCCCCAACCACTAGTATAAACACAAACGCCTTCACAGGTTTCCCCAACCACCTCGTAGCAATCGATGCGAATGTATATAATGTGGTGGTAAGATTCGATGTGATACCGTAGCCTCGCGGAGGTCGTTGGCCGCCCACCGGGCCTGCCATGCAGCCGCGAAGCGGACAAAAGCGAATCCCTTGTTGAGCCGCTGGTCCGCCGGATCCCGCACGAGGCGCACCTCCTCGATATCTCCGGCATCCGCCAGCGCCTGCGCCACGTCCTCCTCAGCGGCGTCCTGCGGCAGCCCGGACACGAAGACCTCATAGTCCACCCTCTTTTTCCTCCTCTTCCCCTCCCCAACCACCTCCTCCGCCGGCGACGGCGTAGGCTCCTCGTCCTCCATGATCACCTCCTCCGAAGGCTCCTCCATGATCACGTCTTCCGCAGGTTCATCCTCCGTGATAGGCACCGCGTGCTCGACCAATTTCTCAACAACCTCCTCGACGACAACCTCCTGGGGCTGCGCCAACGGGGCTCCCTCCTCATCGACATCCTCCTCAAGAACCTCAATCGGCTCCTCATCTACCTCCTCCTGCGCGACGTTAAGGTCGAAAGGGAATAGCTGCGGGGCGCGCGGCGGCGAGGAGGCCATCTCCGGCGACCGCCGGCGGCGAAGTCTAGGGTTTCGCGATGGGGCCTGCCGGGATAGGGTTGCTGCAAGTTACTCCAGTCCACTCCTCGTCCGTCTAGTAAGCAGCCTCGGCGGCGCGATGCGGTGATGCGAATGCGGCGCGGCGACGGCAGCGAGCACGTGGCGGCGGAAGAACTTCAAGCGGTTATATAGCGGGACGTGCCGAGCAGGTGCGGTGCCGTGGGGTCTGTCGCCGGAAAACAAAGGGTTCCGTTCATTTTGGCCATACGCCCAGGCCCAGCCGCAACGACAGGCAGGGCCCCTGCTGCACCGACACCCACATGTCATTGAGCGCGGCAGGCGTGAGCGGGGTAGGGATGTCAGTGGGTGGGCGCCCGCGTACTTTCGATCGCCGAGCGTGCGTGGTTAGCGCGTGCGCCTGACCCAACTCCGGCGGCGTGCCTTGTGTTGGGCTGCTGGATGACATGTGGGCTCCTCTATGAAGGCCCACCTTCACTAAAGGCTGGGTCCAATGCACCGACAGGTGATTGTAGCAGCGCAGGCGGTCGATATAGATTGGTTGGTACTAGTGTATTGTGCACGTCTTGCGCGCAAACCGTATTTTTAAACGTGTGTGACGATATTTAAGTAGATAAAAATTATAGAGTGAAAATGTTATATGAAGGATATTTGTTATGGAGCATATAACTATATAGACATAGTCACACAAGAGCAGATTTAAGGAAACTTTGATAAACTGCGGTAGCTTTTGACTAATATTGGAATGGGCATTTACATAATAAGCAAGAAGAGAGAAGAACGATTATAGGACGTGTCAAAGAAAACAAGAGGATACAAAGTAGAAAAGAGAAAAGGTTTGGTACTAACTGCAAATAACAGCATGCAGTGTACCAATGTTCTCATTTCGTGTGTTTCGTTGAACCAACAGAAAAAAAATGGAAAATTATCGTCCTTGAATCATGAGCACTCTGCTTACAACAGAGCACGTGAGCAGTTTCAGTCCTTATCAGTGGCTCAATTCTTACGGCTAACCGAGTGGTCACGGTGAGAAATACCGTCCATTAACCTGCACCAAGACATTACAACAGTTCATCAATATTAAGAATCGATCTTCTAAAATTCTCAAGTAAAGACAAAGGGTCAATTGTAATCATGTGCAGGAATAATTTAAGTCAAAAATCAGTATGTTGCTCTTGATCCATGTGGCCCAGCCCCAAACAAATTGTGAAAATAAAATGTGCTAGAATATGGAGGATTGTGGACGAAGATAGCTTTGCTCCCGAGGAACTCGGATGCTTAGTAGAGACGTCGAGGATTGTGGACGATGTTGTTACTGATGTAAAAGCGTAACTGGTAGAGCTGATTATAATTCTCTATAAAAGTTGATTCTCTTTTAGAAATGATTATGGATGAAAGTAATTCTCTTTATTATAAATTTTCAAAACCATAATAAAGAATCATTTCACGGAATCATAATAGAGAGTCCTACCAAAGGAGGCATGAGGCAGTAGCAATCTGTAGACAACACAGTGTATGTGATGCTTTCTCTTCATATAACTAATCTACCACAAATGAGCAAGGAACGATCCACTCTGATGTCCTAACTGACTGATAGAGTGACAGAGAGCTTGACAGTTGATACTATCACTACATCTCATTCAGTAAATGTTGTATAGGGTTGTCAGAATCAAGAATGACAGAAAATGTAAACAATAGTAAGCCTAGGAAGTGGGAAGCCCATGGATATACTACTACGTGATGTATTACAAGCCAATATGACATGTCGTTTATGTGGAAAAAAACAGAGGTAAAAAAGGCAGCTGATAAAGGACAAAGGAGCATTGAGCCACAATAATTTCAACTATGGAACAGTGCTAACGATATAGCAGCAGGTTTCCCGAGACTTTGAACAATGACTGGTTTTGCATTAAACATTATTACCTTGTACATGATAAGCTATCTAGCGCATAAGATGACGGAATCTAGGAGCCCTCATGGAAAAGCATAATCAATCATGTTAGAAATAAAGTTAGAAATCAACATTGTAGTAGTACACCACAATACTTACTCATAACCATATGGGGGAAAGTACGGTGCTCCATATGATCTATATGGGTAGCCATTGTAGGAATTATACCAGCGTGGTGGAGGCTGCCTCATCCCAAGGACATTAGTCCTCTTTAGCGCAACCTGTCCAGCACAGACGAAAAGATTAAGCAGAAGTAAAAAAGTTGTTGCAAAAGCATTGAATCTCCGCCAAATAGTTATGCACCTAATCTAGCAATGCTGGATTTAGGCTGCCATATTATCATACTATTTTAAAAATAGTTCATATGTCAGCAAGAGTTAGGACTAATGCATCCATATCACTCCATAATTTGTTTCTTCAAGCATTATTTGATCTTCATTTTGAAGTTCACCACATACTCGTTGCTATCATGGAAAAGAATATAATTTTAAATCTGAATTGGAATTTACAAATTTTTAGTAAATATTTTTCCTATGAGAACACATACCTTCCACTTTGCAGTAGTCTGAACATTTTTTGCATAGTTTATCCCATTCGCCTCACTGATATCCTACAATACAAAGAGTAATTAAATGTACATAATTCATTTAGATGGTGCATAAAAGGAAGAACGTCTGGCGCATGGTGTCCCCAAATAATCAATGGTGAGCAGCAACAAGGTCATGTGCACCGTCGAGAGACACAGCTGCGTGGACTTCATCACCATCACAGGTGCCGGCGAGCACCTCACGGCCCTACCCTCTGTCGTGGCTGCCTCTGAGAGCGTGGTGCGCTGGCGCTCCCCGTGGAGGGTGAATCCTACATAATTCTAGAATCTAGATTTTGGACAATAAAATCTCTACATGTATGAGTGTTTGATTCTTAGTTATGGATTCTAGACATTTCAAAGAGTTTTTCTCCAAAATACCCGTCTGCACTGTGTCTAATTAGCAGAGTTGTTAAAAAAAGGAATACGTAAGAAAAAACAAAATACCTAGGCCCATATGAAGTGCATCTCATCTCCATCCCCATGCGTGTTGGTTGCCGCTCACCCGCAGCACCTCCTATAGCAGGCAATAATCCCACCCAAGAACGAAGATAACTCACGCAGAAGACAAAAAGAAGATCGCTTGGGTGCTCAACTTCCCTTCCGAGGAGAAAGAAGAGGGAAGAAGAAGGGGAAAGGGAAGGGTTGTGTGTTGGTGTGCGTCCTCCTCCTCTTGTCCCTGGACCCTGGATATAAGGGGGCCACCGTCATAGAGGACGGGGAGGGAGAGGTCGTGCCACAGTACAAGACAGGCCATGCCGCGCGGTGATGCGAACGTAGCGCTGGCCATGGGCGCGGAGCAGGGGTGGCTGGAGGCAGGAGCGCGGAGCTCCGAAGTAGAGATGGTGGCGCGTGTATCGCGTATTACGACCACGGAGTAGATACTGAGGCGGAAGCGCGTCAAGGCGATGACTCCGCATTGCCTTTTGCAGGCCTCTCAGCCTGTTCTCCGGCCTACTCGTAAAAGCGGCGCGACGCTTTCGGAATTGCGTCGGGCGGCGATGGAGTATTCGCGAAAGAGGGAGCATGCCTGTTGTCAAATGACGTTCAAATTAGCAGAGTATTCGTCGACGTGGATAGCTCCAGAGGGCGGAAAGAAAAGTGTGCTAGAATTCTCTGGACGGAGTCTACACTAGGATAACTTTTCTCTCACTTTTTTAATCCGGCGATGATGTTGTTACTTGGACGCACAGGAAGCGTAGATAGGAAATCGAACGGTTCGCAGTTTAGTGTGCGACGTGGATAGGCTCGTTGTATCCATTTTGAACCGGTTTTGTAATAAAGGAAATTTATCTGCACGCTGAATGGTATGGTCGGTATCGATGTGCGTGATATATGGTATGGTTATTACTGATCCGAATCGATTGATATTGACCGTCTTTAGGGATACAACATGTTTTAATTGGTCCACCCATACGTTAGCTTGGTGTTTTTTAACCATTTAAAGTCTAAATACTTCAAAGAATACAAAATGCATAAAATACATGATATAAAACAGATTTTATTAATGAATTTTATGCTTAAGTTGTATAATTTTATTTAATAATTAAGTATTTTATTTTTTAAGTTGAAAATTTTAATTATTTTTATGAGTTATGTAAATTTAATTTGCTTATGAATTTATATTTAATAAAATGGTGTGTTTCATTTTAAATAAAAGTCTACAAAAAAGTTGATGCGTGTTGAGGTAGTTGTAGACTAATGGTAAAGATTGTGGTTAGAATGTTGTAGTAGATAAGGGTTGGCAATAGTCGATAGCGCAATCGGCAAGATGGTTGATAGTTGATGTGGTGGTCGCTAAGAGCCGGTTGCTCTAGAACCAGCCCAACTTTTTTTGGCTGAGGACACTTTCTGTGGTATTAGTTCAGTGTTTGGTATAGCTTTATTATTAAAAAAGCAAAAAATTAGTTTCATTGTGAAGCAACTCTATCGTGGAGCAGTTCCATAGTGGATCTAAAATCCATTTAAGCTTTTAAAAAGTAAATCTAAATTTTAGATTCATCAATAACCATTGTCAGGCAGCTCTACCGTGGAGTGGCTCCACAGTAGATCTAAGATCCATCAAAGCATTTAAATTTTAGATTCATTGTTGAGCAGCAATGTCGTGGAGTAGCTCCACTATAGATAAGGGATATATCAAAGTGTTTGGATAGCTCCACCTCTGTCTCTATTAGTGTCACCTAGCCCCACTCATTAGGGTGCAAAATACATAAAAAGAACATATCCTTCTTAGCAGATGTATGCAGGCCAACCGGAGTTGTGGCCTCGTCGCCCACTACTGGCGTGGGCAGTTGCCAGTGCAACCCATGGGGATGTGGCCCTAAACGAAAGCTACATAGTTGCTTAAATGGTTATACTACTTACAGCACAAACAAAATAAAGTTGGGTCGTATATGAAGTGACACTTTTCCTACATCAGGCTTGGACTATATCCTAGCTAATGTTTTGTCTTTGAACATTATCAGGGACTCATTGATCACTACACTCTACTTGCACTATTGCAATCTCCAAATCCTTAGGTGGGTGTTTCGACACTGCCCAATAGTCCCTTTTGAGAGCACCTAGAGGGGTGAATAGGTGATCCTGCAATAATACTTAACTAGAACAACAAACTTGGTCTATAAATGGAGTTAGTGAAATCTAAAACCAAGTTCAATTACGAATAGAAGGAGGATTTCTTCACTTAATTTCTCTCACAAGATGTGTATTGAAACTAGAGCAATAATGAAAGTGAAGTGGAGAGCTTGAAAGAACAAAGTCGTAATGCAAGTAAGTGGACAATGAGACACTGTGATTTATCATGTGGTTCGGTCGAGGCCTACCTCCACGTTGTGGCGTCCCAATGGACGAGGATTGCACTTAACTCCTCTCAAGTGATATAGGGATCAAACTTGAGTACCACGATGGTCTTCCTTATAATATGTTCTTGTTTGTGAGGAATCTCCACACGTTGTAATCTCTCACACCTTACACAATATGATCACAATCAGGAATAAGAGTAAGGGAGGGAGAAGCAACACACACACACACAAAAGAGCACAAATGCAGCAAGATCACGCACACAAGTGAAAAAAGAGTGCACGAGTGAAAACCAACAGAGTCTCAACACAAAACGCGCTAAGATCTCTCTCGAACGAACCAAGGCGTGATTAGAGTCTCGAAGTATGTTGTATGCTCTTGTGTTTTTCTCGATGTGTTGCACGGGTATCGCTCCATGGTGCCTACGAGGTCCTTTTATAGCCCCAAGGAGCCTAGAAGCTGTTGGATCTTTATTTTGGGAAGCAATCAGCCTTCCCTATTTGCTTGTACCGGATTGAACAATCAACAATCTATTTCCTTCATTAGCCGAGCCGACCATTGTGCGCCTTGGTCGCATGGTGTCGGCGTTTCGAACCCGGGGAGTCCCTGGACCGACGAGTAAATTATCGCTGCGTGCCCCAGCCCAGATGGGTCGGCGCGAGACGGAGCGCGAAGGGGGGAAGAAGCCGAAGGGAGACGGGCGTGAGAGGTGAAATCCCGCGGCCTTCGTGTTTGTCCCGCGCCCAGGTCGGGTGCGCTTGCAGTAGGGGGTTACAAGCGTCCACGCGGGAGGGAGCGAGCGGCCTCACGCGAGCGCCGTCCCGTCCTTCCCCGCGCGGCCAACCCTCTGTAAGAGGGCCCTGGACCTTCCTTTTATAGGCGCAAGGAAAGGATCCAGGTGTACAATGGGGGTGTAACAGTGTGCTAACGTGTCTAGCGGAGGAGAGCTAGCGCCCTAAGTACATGCCATCGTGGCAGCTGGAGAGGTTTTGGCACCCGGTTCGTGTGGTGTCGTGGCCGTCGGAGGAGCGCTGGAGCCTGGCGGAAGGACAGCTGTCGGGGCTGTCGAGTCTTTGCTAACGTCTTCTTGCTTCCGTAAGGGGGCTGAGAGCCGCCGTCGTCATAGAGCGTGCGGGGCGCCATCATTACTTGTTTAGCGGAGCGAGCCAGATGGGACGCCGGTCTTGTTCCCCGTAGCCTGAGCCAGCTTGGGGTAGGGTAATGATGGTGCCTCCTGTGACGTGGTCGGTCCGAGCCCTGGGTTGGGCGAGGTGGAGGCTCCTCCGAGGTCGAGGTCAAGTCTATCTTCCAAGGCCGAGGTCGAGTCCGAGCCCCTGGGTCGGGCGAGGCGGAGACCGTCGGCTTGGGCTAGGGCTGAGTCCGAGCCCTGGGGTCGAGCGAAGCGGAGTTCGTCGTCCTTCGGGGCTGAGCTCGAGTCCAAGCCCTGGGGTCGGGCGAGGCGGAGTTCGTCGTCTTCCGGGGCTGAGCCCGAGTCCGAGCCCTGGGGTCGGGCGGAGCGGAGTTCGTCGTCTTCCGGGGCCGAGCCCGAGTCCGAGCCCTAGGGTCGGGCGGAGCGGAGTTCGTCGTCTTCCGGGGCTGAGCCCGAGTCCGAGCCCTGGGGTCGGGCGAGGCAGAGTTCGTCGTCTTCCGTGGCTGAGCCCGAGTCCGAGCCCTGGGGTCGGGCGAGGCGGAGTTCGTCGTCTTCCGGGGCTGAGCCCGAGTCCGAGCCCTGGGGTCGGGCGGAGCGGAGTTCGTCGTCTTCCGGGTCTGAGCCCGAGTCCGAGCCCTGGGGTCGGGTGAAGCGGAGTTTCCTATGGCGCCTGAGGCCGGACTTGGCTGCTGTCAGCCTCACTCTGTCGAGTGGCACAACAGTCAGAGCGACGCAGGCGGCGCTGTCCTCTTGTCAGGCCGGTCAGTGGAGCGGCGAAGTGACTACGGTCACTTCGGCTCTGTCAACTGGAGGGCGCGCGTCAGGATAAAGGTGTCAGGCCACCTTTGCATTAAATGCCCCTGCGATTTGGTCGGTTGGCGTGGCGATTTGGCCAAGGTTGCTTCTTGGTGAAGACTGGGCCTCGGGCGAGCCGAAGGTGTGTCCGTTGCTGGAGGGGGTCCTCGGGCGAGACGTAGATCCTCCGGGGTCGGCTGCCCTTGCCCGAGGCTGGGCTCGGGCGAGGCGCGATCGCGTCCCTTGAATGGACCGATCCTTGACTTAATCGCACCCATCAGGCCTTTGCAGCTTTGTGCTGATGGGGGTTACCAGCTGAGATTTAGGAGTCTTGAGGGTACCCCTAATTATGGTCCCCGACAGTAGCCTCCGAGCCTCGAAGGGAGTGTTAATACTCGCTTGGAGGCTTTTGTCACACTTTTTTGCAAGGGGACCAGCCTTTCTCGGTTGCGTCTTGTTCCGGTGGGTGCGCGCGAGCGCACCCGCCGGGTGTAGCCCCCGAGGCTTCGGAGGAGTGGTTTGACTCCTTCGAGGTCTTAGTGCGTTTTGCAACGCTTCGGCTGGTCTGGTTGTTCCCTCATGCGAGCTGGCCGTAGCCCGGGTGCACGGTCGGGTCCCAAGTTCTCGGGCTGGTATGTTGACGCTGTCAACGGTTTGGCCGGAGCCGGGTTTGCGAGAGCAGCCCCCGAGCCTCTGCACAGGGCGAGAGGATGGTCAAGGACAGACTCGGCTTTTTTACATACGCCCCTGCGTCGCCTTTCCGCAAGGAGGAGGGGGGGAAAGCGCCATGTTGCCCTTGGAGGGCGTCGAACATGGTGTATCCAGCGAGCTGCTGACGGGTAATCCGAGTGGACGCCCGTGCCCCATTTGTTAGGGGTCGGCTAGAGGCCCGGAGGCGCGCTCCAAAAGTACCTACGGGTGATCTGCCGGACCCGGTCCCCTTTTGACGGGGTCCGAGGGCTCGATGCCTCCCTCTGATGGGATTCCGTTACAAGATCGTTCCCGTTGGTCTCGGAAATGTCCTAGGGTACCTCGGGAGCGTAGCCCGAGCCTTGGTTATGTATCGAACGTACCCAGGGTCATCCCTCGCTCTGTGTCTGAGGCGGCTGTGAACCCTTCGAGGGCTAGCCTACGAACCCCTGATCAGTAGTGGGCACGGAGCCCGAGTGGCCTGAGGCGGCCGTTGAACCCTTCCGAGGGGCCGGCCTTCGAACCTCTGACCAGTAGTGGGCGCGGAGCCCAAGCGCTCTGAGGCGGCTGTTGAACCCCTCCGAGGGGCCAGCCTTTGAACCTCTGATCAGTAGGGAGGCTCGGGGCCCGTTTCCTTCGCGGAGAAGGATCCCTTTCGGGGTATCCCCTTTCCCGGTCCCTGTTGTAAGAGAGAGAAAGAGGAAAAGGGAAAGAATATGAAATCGAGATGACATGACGCACCTTTTTTGACGCGGTCATTATGGCGAAGGCGAAGCGTCGCTCGCTTCTCCTGCCAAAGGCACCGCCTGTCCCGCCGTGGAGTTAATGCGATGGGGCGAGTGGTTCGCGGGGCAGCCGTTGCGTGTGCGCGAGCCGTTCGAGGAATGGCCGTTTCGCTTTGAGTTTTGAATCCCGCGGCGGGTTCGGGCGACGCGTTGAACGGGTCTCACCGGGGTCTTTATATACTCGGGGGAGAGTCCGGTGACGGTTCTTCGCTCTGCTACTCGCCTCCTTCTTAGGGTGACCTGAGGGATTAGCCAGAGAAAAGGAATCCGCCCACCCAATCCTTTTCGCCGCCACCTCCTCTGCTTGGTGATGGCCGACCGGGTGACCATTATTCCACCGCGCGACACATGGCCTTTCTCCACAGTCACGGCAGATGACCTGGAGGACCTCGTTGTCGAGGGTTTACTTCGCCCTCTCTCTGATGAGAGGCAGCCGGAGTGGATACCCCCCCCCCCCGAGCGGAGCCGCCCCGTCCCCACCGTCGGGGTACGTCGTGAGCTTCGTCTCCTTCCACGAGCGGGGATTCGGAGTGCCCGCAAGCCGCTTCATGCGGGCGATTCTGCATAACTACGGGGTGGAGCTGCACAACCTCAGCCCCAACTCCATCTCGCAAGCCGCCATCTTCGCAGCGGTTGCGAAGGATACTTGGGGATCGACCCCCACTGGGACCTGTGGACTCATTTCTTCTCCGCGGAGCTTTTTGCTTCGCCGACAGGGGAGAGAAGGGTCCGCACGGCAGTGCGGGCCGGCGGTTGCATCCTCCAGCTGAGGCAGTCACGGGTGTCGCAGTATATTCCCGTTGTCCTTGCGTCCTCGAATAAAGGGTGGCAGCGCCGGTGGTTCTATCTTCGGAATGACGACGAGAGGCTCCCGTCGTTTTCTCAGCGAGTGGTCACCGTCGCCGCCGATGCTTGGCGCTACGGGACCCCGCACGACAGACAGAAGAATCTCGAGCCCCTTCTCAAGGCCTTGGAGGTGTTGCGGAAAGGAGGGCTCACCGCTGCGGGAGTGATTGCCGCCATTCATCGCCGGAGGGTGCTTCCCTTGGCAGAGCGGCGGTTGCCGCTTTGGGAGATGACGCCAGAGGCTGACTTGGAGGGCTCGCGGATGTCCTCGGATCCCCTTCCCGTCGACGTTCTCCACGGGCGGGTGGCCGTCGCGTTAGGAAAACCGGACGCCAGCGCCCTCTCTCAGCCCTTGATGCGTCCCGACCGCGGGTGTGTGTCCCTGGTGAGTGTCCGCTCCTTCTTTCTCCTTGCGTCGGATTGCCCTTGGTCCTTACGACCGAGACTTTTCATCTGTCTCCAGGAGGTAGGGTGTCACAAGGCTTCCCTGCCACGGGTCCCGGAGGACGCGGTGGACCGAGCAGCGCGGCGGGTTGCCGCGGAGGAGAAGAAGAGGAAAAAGGACACGAAGAAGGCTCGGGCCCGCGAGCGGACGCGGGCCCGAGACGCCTTGGAAAAGCTCCATCGTCGGTAGGAGAGGGATGGACTCTCGAGGGAGCCGTCGCCGGAAACGCCTGACGACGACGACGATGATGAAGACGACGACAAGGATGATGACATGACTGCCCGCCTTGGCCTCAGCCCGGGTTTTGTAATACTCAAAAGTGTAATAAAAGTGGATAGAGATAAACTCATTAGTTGTGGCCTCTACTATTCATTACATGTGATCAACACTAGTTAAAAGTGGGTAGTTAGAACCAAGAACACCTAAATAACCTATGCATCATGCTGGATCTTACTTTGTGTGCATTTTGTGATGATATAAAAATATAGTAAACAAAAAAAAATTATGTTAAATACCCCAATGGGAAATTAAATCCTAAAAGAAATTCTAGAGTTTGGAAAAGAAGAAAAGAAATTCTAGAATTGAAACCAAAAAGAGAAAAGATATAAAAATAATATATATAATAATATATCTTCAAAGTAGTACTATTTATGGCGCAATATCATCTGAGAATATTTGGTCACAGGAGTTTGAATTAAATTTGAATACAACTTGAATTTGAAAAGAGAGAGAAAAAAGAAAAAGAAAAGAAAAGAAAAGAAGAAGAAACCCTGCCTGGGCCTCGGATTCTCCTTTCGGCCCACCTGAAGAAACCACGCGCGCGGCCCACGAAGCCACTTATCGCGCGCCCACGCTTCCCAACCGGCTTACAGGCGGGCCCGGTCTGGCAGCCCTTGCACGGTAGCTTTCCACCGTCCCGGTGTCTCTGCCGCACAGGCCCCATACGTCAGTGGCCGTGGGTGCTCGCGATCGTGTTACGCTGCCTTGTGGGTCCCCTAGGTCAGCCGCTGAACCATCTTCCTCTTCCTTCGCCGCGCGAATCGCGCGTGCTCGGTCATGGCAGGCGCTGCGGACTCCGTTGTTGACCGACCCCTACGCATAAAATGAATCGCGCCGCAGCTTCCTCTTTCCCTATTCCCCCTCGAAACGCAACCGGCAGCACCGTTGCATCGCCGTGGGACCTCGGGGCGCGACGACTTCGCCGCCGCCGCTGACTTGGCCCTACGCCACCATTCCAGGGTCGACTGGGGGCTTGGGTGGTTCGCCTGGGACAGTGAAACACGTCCGTGGCGGATTGGGGCCCGGAAAGCCTCGGTCATCGACGGAATTGTTCGTCGGAGTCGAAGGAACACCGCCGAGCCGCCCCGACCCGTGAACAACTCGTCTACACGCCCGATTCTCGGTAATCTTCACCTCCTTCGTGTTCGCCGTAGTCATATCTTCGTGTGGTAGGGATTAATTAAGGTTTGGGTCATCCGCGCGCCCGGGGCGATGTCGCCGGCGTTCGGCCGCCGTAGGTGTGGGCGGCGCCGCCGCGCATGCCTGCCTAGTTGGGGCGGTGAACATGCACCGTCGGATCGTTGACGGACAATCCCGATTAGATCAAGCATACCCCTTCGCTCGATCGAACTGAGACCGTAGATGCGAGATCCAGTGGCGCGGAGTGGATCCGCGACTCATTAAATCCGGGTCGTTCACTGTTGATCCAACGACTTCGCGCGCGTTAGATTTCATAAAGGCTTAGATTCAATCTGATACATCCACGTCTGATCCAATGGCCCATCGTGGCCGATACCGCTTCGCAGTGCCATTTTGCGTAAGAACCCTCGGGGTTCTGAAGAATAGAACCCGCAATCCACCCTGTGCAGTCCACTGAGTCTTAGGAATTTTTACGCGCCGGCCCCTGCGCTTTCCTATAATTGACGCCCAGTCCAGGAAATTAGAAAATCAGGAAAAATGAAATAGGAATTTATTTTTAATGCAAAAATAAAATACTAGAACTTGTGTAAATCATAGAAAATTCATTTTAACTCGTTTTTGACCCGTTCCAATTTCTATAATTTTGTATTAATATTGTTTAGCACTTAATGACTCTGTTTTAGCATGAAAACTATATTAAATTTGACCACTTAAGTATTTCCGTATCAAACACATGAAACCCTAGGAAAATCATAACTAATCCGTTTTAACTCCGAATTGAGCCGTTCAAGTTGCGTTAGTCTTGTAGCAACGCGTAGGTCATTATTAAGCAGTATATTCTTATGTTTGGTGTGATGTTAATTTTATCTATACTATGTTTGTTTGTATTACTACGACTAGCAGTGCGGTTGAGAGTCACCTCAAGTTCATCCTGTCACCTGGAATCTCAAGTGCCAGGCAAGTTGTGCCCTTGATCACTTCTTTTTACCCACTCATGTTCTAATTAATCATAATGATCTGCATAGGTTAATTTTGATGGGACCCAATAGGATACCCTAGTTTGTCTATCTTTATACCTTGTTTACCACTAAACTTTCTGGGTAGTACCTGCTATTGCTTTATGTGGTTATGGGTATGGAGATACATTTTATTCATGATTATACTTTTATTATCAGTTGTTATTTACTGTTCATGATAAAATCATTATGTTAATTGGAACATGGAGAACCACCCGGGAAAACAGTGCTACCACAAGGGTTTATGGGACGCCCTTGGCTGATTAACTAGGAAAGCTAGTGGATGGCTACCTTACCCGAAAGGGGCAAGGGCAGTAGGGGAGTGGTCAGTGTAGGGAGGTCCTTGGTTGATTTTGCTGCGATGGCGGTCAGGCAAGAACCCTGCACTAGAGCTTCCTATAAACTGTAGCGGGTAGTCTGAAGCTAGTGGAACTTTGTAAAGGCCTCGTAGTGGTACCCTGCCTCGCTTCCTTGGTAGAGGTGTATGGAGTCTGATCAACTCTGTGGCAAATGGGTAACACGACTTGTGGGTAAAGATGCGCAACCTCTGCAGAGTGTAAAACTGGTATACTAGCCGTGCTCACGGTCATGAGCGGCTCGGACACTCACATGATTAAATTATGGAACTTAAACTCAATTTGTCATATGCATTGCATCGCAGGTGAGGTTGTTACTTTTGTTCTACTACTTAATTGGGTTGGTATTTACTTATACTTAGTAATTGCTAATAAAATTTTGACCAACTTTAAAAGCAATGCTCAGCTCTAACCATCCTCTTTGGTAAGCCTTACACTTCACGTGAGCTCCCACCTTTGGCGAGTTCATGCACATTATTCCCCACAACTTGTTGAGCAATGAACGTATGTGAGCTCACTCTTGCTGTCTCACACCCCCCCAGGTCAAGAACAGGTACCGCAAGATGAGGCGCTTGGAGGATGCCGTGATGTGTTCGTGAGAGGTCTAGGTCGTCGTCTCCCAATCAACTTTGGGTTGCTGGACTGTTGTCTCCTTATAATGTAATTATTTATTTTGTGCAGAACCCCTGTTATATAGTAAAGATGTGACATTCGATCCTGTGCCATGATTCATCATATGTGTGAGACTTGGTCCCAGCACACCTGGTGATTATGTTCGCGCCCGGGCTTTGGACCCCTAAAACCCGGGTGTGACAGAAGTGGTATCAGAGGAATGTTGACTGTAGGACGAAACCTATATAGAACTGGACAACCATTCTTTACTTACCCTTGCTACTCTGATTCTTTTCTAAACTTTTCTTAATCTTTTCTCATCTATTTCCGCTTTACTCTGATTACTCTTACCTTTTCTTTTCTAAAGACAAATGTGGATTTCACACTTCGAAATCCTGTACCTAAAGTGACTTTAGGAATAGGAGACCTACTCTTAGGAACAAAAACAAAACTATTTTTATAGATGTTTATACGCTTGAGTGCTTGTTCTTATGATACTTGTCTGATTTGGATCTTTGATTGAGTGTGATGGTTTGTGGAGTAATGTCCACAATTGCATCTGCATATACACCTAGACACAAGGGAAAATATTTACAAAATAGACAACACAGAATATTCCCTATTAAAAAAATGGATCTATTAAACTAGATATATTTATAAGATAAACTAGATCATCTACGAAAATCCCCCACTAGAATATATCCATCTTATCTTAAAAGATACTCTCCTATTTTAATGGATTCATCTTAACTTAAAAGATTCTCTCTGATCTTAATAGATGCATCTTATCTTGAAGGATTCATCTTATCCTAACCACTTTACTTATCCCATCTTAATAGATCTAACTGACCTCAAAGGATTCTACCTTATCCTTATGGATTTATCTTGCCCTAATTATCATATTGATCCCACTCTAGAATAACAACCATGATCTAATCCAAATTTGAGTTACTTAAATAAGTTAGATAATGTTGGCGACAAAAATTAGGCCCTATCTAATCTATTATGATTTAACCTTGTGGGTGATTCTTAATGCTGGTACAAAGGATAAAACCGTACTCCTAATTCACTTAAGCCTAAGTTAATGCCATAGATCAACTCAGCCATACACTCCCAATAAGTTACATAATCCATCTATGTAAACCTAAAAAAAAGTCCTATCCACAGACCCTAGCCATCTTAACTACAGCTCCCTAGCTCAGATGGAGATACCAAGATTGGAGACCGAAGATGATCAACCTCATCAAGAAGGATAAGCATCAACTCAAGACTTCAAAGATCAAGTTGAATCGCCAGCGGAATCAAGATCCATAGTTTAGGATGAAGTCTTTCCTTATTATACCCTTGCCACAACCTCTACTTGCCATAACCGTACCTGACCTAATGAATATCTAGACATACAATATTCATATCATCTACTAACTGTTAAAAAAAACTTGAACAAAACTTTGATTCCCAAAACCAAATGAGAAACTAAAATTCTAGACCAAACCTATTATATCCCTTTTCTTACAAATCTCGAGGACGAGATTATTTTTAAGGGGGGTAGAATTTGTAATACTCAAAAGTGTAATAAAGTGGATAGAGATAAACTCATTAGTTGTGGCCTCTACTATTCATTACATGTGATCAACACTAGTTAAAAGTGGGTAGTTAGAACCAAGAACACCTAAATAACCTGTGCATCATGCTGGATCTTACTTTGTGTGCATTTTGTGATGATATAAAAATATAGTAAACAAAAAAAAATTATGTTAAATACCCCAATGGGAAATTAAATCCTAAAAGAAATTCTAGAGTTTGGAAAAGAAGAAAAGAAATTCTAGAATTGAAACCAAAAAGAGAAAAGATATAAAAATAATATATATAATAATATATCTTCAAAGTAGTACTGTTTATGGCGCAATATCATCTGAGAATATTTGGTCACAGGAGTTTGAATTAAATTTGAATACAACTTGAATTTGAAAAGAGAGAGAAAAAAGAAAAAGAAAAGAAGAAGAAACCCTGCCTGGGCCTCGGATTCTCCTTTCGGCCCACCTGAAGAAACCACGCGTGCGGCCCACGAAGCCACTTATCGCGCGCCCACGCTTCCCAACCGGCTTACAGGCGGGCCCGGTCTGGCAGCCCTTGCACGGTAGCTTTCCACCGTCCCGGTGTCTCTGCCGCACGGGCCCCATACGTCAGTGGCCGTGGGTGCTCGCGATCGTGTTACGCTGCCTTGTGGGTCCCCTGGGTCAGCCGCTGAACCATCTTCCTCTTCCTTCGCCGCGCGAATTGCGCGTGCTCGGTCATGGCAGGCGCTGCGGACTCCGTTGTTGACCGACCCCTACGCATAAAATGAATCGCGCCACAGCTTCCTCTTTCCCTATTCCCCCTCGAAACGCAACCGGCAGCACTGTTGCATCGCCGTGGGACCTCGGGGCGCGACGACTTCGCCGCCGCCGCTGACTTGGCCCTACGCCACCATTCCGGGGTCGACTGGGGGCTTGGGTGGTTCGCCTGGGACAGTGAAACACGTCCGTGGCGGATTGGGGCCCGGAAAGCCTCGGTCATCGACGGAATTGTTCGTCGGAGTCGAAGGAACACCGCCGAGCCGCCCCGACCCGTGAACAACTCGTCTACACGCCCGATTCTCGGTAATCTTCACTTCCTTCGTGTTTGCCGTAGTCATATCTTCGTGTGGTAGGGATTAATTAAGGTTTGGGTCACCCGCGCGCCCGGGGCGATGTCGCCGGTGTTCGGCCGCCGTAGGTGTGGGCGGCGCCGCCGCGCATGCTTGCCTAGTTGGGGCGGTGAACGTGCACCGTCGGATCGTTGACGGACGATCCCGATTAGATCAAGCATACCCCTTCGCTCGATCGAACTGAGACCGTAGATGCGAGATCCAGTGGCGCGGAGTGGATCCGCGACTCATTAAATCCGGGTCGTTCACTGTTGATCCAACGACTTCGCGCGCGTTAGATTTCATAAAGGCTTAGATTCAATCTGATACATCCACGTCTGATCCAACGGCCCATCGTGGCCGATACCGCTTCGCAATGCCATTTTGCGTAAGAACCCTCGGGGTTCTGAAGAATAGAACCCGCAATCCACCCTGTGCGGTCCACTGAGTCTTAGGAATTTTTACGCGCCGGCCCCTGCGCTTTCCTATAATTGACGCCCAGTCCAGGAAATTAGAAAATCAGGAAAAATGAAATAGGAATTTATTTTTAATGCAAAAATAAAATACTAGAACTTGTGTAAATCATAGAAAATTCATTTTAACTCGTTTTTGACCCGTTCCAATTTCTATAATTTTGTATTAATATTGTTTAGCACTTAATGACTCTGTTTTAGCATGAAAACTATATTAAATTTGACCACTTAAGTATTTCCGTATCAAACACATGAAACCCTAGGAAAATCATAACTAATCCGTTTTAACTCAGAATTGAGCCGTTCAAGTTGCGTTAGTCTTGTAGCAACGCGTAGGTCATTATTAAGCAGTATATTCTTATGTTTGGTGTGATGTTAATTTTATCTATACTATGTTTGTTTGTATTACTACGACTAGCAGTGCGGTTGAGAGTCACCTCAAGTTCATCCTGTCACCTGGAATCTCAAGTGCCAGGCAAGTTGTGCCCTTGATCACTTCTTTTTACCCACTCATGTTCTAATTAATCATAATGATCTGCATAGGTTAATTTTGATGGGACCCAATAGGATACCCTAGTTTGTCTATCTTTATACCTTGTTTACCACTAAACTTTCTGGGTAGTACCTGCTATTGCTTTATGTGGTTATGGGTATGGAGATACATTTTATTCATGATTATACTTTTATTATCAGTTGTTATTTACTGTTCATGATAAGATCATTATGTTAATTGGAACATGGAGAACCACCCGGGAAAACAGTGCTACCACAAGGGTTTATGGGACGCCCTTGGCTGATTAACTAGGAAAGCTAGTGGATGGCTACCTTACCCGAAAGGGGCAAGGGCAGTAGGGGAGTGGTCAGTGTAGGGAGGTCCTTGGTTGATTTTGCTGCGATGGCGGTCAGGCAAGAACCCTGCACTAGAGCTTCCTATAAACTGTAGCGGGTAGTCTGAAGCTAGTGGAACTTTGTAAAGGCCTCGTAGTGGTACCCTGCCTCGCTTCCTTGGTAGAGGTGTATGGAGTCTGATCAACTCTGTGGCAAATGGGTAACACGACTTGTGGGTAAAGATGTGCAACCTCTGCAGAGTGTAAAACTGGTATACTAGCCGTGCTCACGGTCATGAGCGGCTCGGACACTCACATGATTAAATTATGGAACTTAAACTCAATTTTTCATATGCATTGCATCGCAAGTGAGGTTGTTACTTTTGTTCTACTACTTAATTGGGTTGGTATTTACTTATACTTAGTAATTGCTAATAAAATTTTGACCAACTTTAAAAGCAATGCTCAGCTCTAACCATCCTCTTTGGTAAGCCTTACACTTCACGTGAGCTCCCACCTTTGGCGAGTTCATGCACATTATTCCCCACAACTTGTTGAGCGATGAACGTATGTGAGCTCACTCTTGCTGTCTCACACCCCCCACAGGTCATGAACAGGTACCGCAAGATGAGGCGCTTGGAGGATGCCGTGATGTGTTCGTGAGAGGTCTAGGTCGTCGTCTCCCAGTCAACTTTGGGTTGCTGGACCGTTGTCTCCTTATAATGTAATTATTTATTTTGTGCAGAACCCCTGTTATATAGTAAAGATGTGACATTCGATCCTATGCCATGATTCATCATATGTGTGAGACTTGGTCCCAGCACACCTGGTGATTATGTTCGCGCCCGGGCTTTGGACCCCTAAAACCCAGGTGTGACAGGTTTGAGGCTAGGCCAGGAGTCGTCGAGCCAGCCCCATGCGGGCTGGCGCCGTCAGTTCCCGGGGTCGGGACGCCGAGGTCCCGGCCCGAAGAGCGGGGGAAGACCGAGGGGGTACTCGACCCCTCGGCTGGGGAAGTTGAGGTGACCCAGGGGAGTCAGGCCGAGGTGCCTGCTCCCCAAAAACCGTCGCCCATGCCGGCAGCGCAGGAGAGCGACCCTCAGGTCGCCGTGGCAGCGCCTGGGCAGTCCGTCTCCCGGGCGTCCAAGGTGCCCAAGGCGAGGATGGTACCGAAGCTGGCGGCGAGGCGGACCTCGGCGGTACCTTCGAGGGTCGAGATCCGAGAGACCTCCCCACATGCACGGTTGATCATGGCCCGGAGCGGGTAAGTACCTTAGAACGTCTTCGTCCTCGCTCCTCATTTGTATGTCCCGACCGCGACTTTCTTTTCCTCCTCATCAAGCGGAGCCATGGCCTGACCGATCTGGCTCCCCGGAAAGTCCTCAAGACGGCGTCGGCTTCCGCAGCCGGTGCCGTGCCGGGCCTCGCCGTTCAGCTGACCTTCTCGCAAGACGCCCCACAGCGGGGGGCTCAGGCGGCACCAGTTGCCGTGGAGCGAGTTACCGAGGCCGGCTCTTCTGTCGAGGTGACCGTCGCGCTGGGGGAGGCGGCTAGCGCAGGCGTGGCCTCAGGCCCACCAGACATGCCACCGGCGCCAGCGCCAGCTGCTGCCGAAGCCGCTGCCGTCCCGGTCGTGGAGCGACCTGTCGCCGCCGACGCTGAGATGGCCGAGGCGTCGCCTCATGGTGCCCCGGAGGAGGGGGCGTGGAAACGCGACTCGTCTCGCCGAGCGGCAGCCTTGTCCCTGCGCGGTGGAGCTCCGAGGGGCGCGCCAGTTGCTCCGGTTCTGGACCCGTGAGGCTTCGGATCCCTTCTTCGTTCTTGACGATGAGCGGGAGGAGCAGTCTTGGGACGAGCTCCGCGAGTGCGCCGAGGCAACAGTGGGGTCGCTCCGGTCATCCTTGGAGGTCTTTTGCAGGGACGTCCCCAAGATCCTCCAGGTAATTATTTCGGGCATACCCCCCTCTTTTTTTGTGATCAAGGCGTCCTTTGTGATGCCCCGCTTCCTTCCCTCAGGATCTGACGGATCTGAGCGCCGCCAAGTCGTCGTTCATCCGCCGCGAGGTCGATGTCTGGGGCTCGCTGCGATCCCTGAGGACCTCGCTTGCCAGGGCTACCGCGTGCTTCTCCCAGCAGGGCGCCGAGGTGGCGGACCTTCGGTTGCTCTGCGCCGATCTGAGAGCAGAGGCGGCAGCGGCACGCGCAGAGGTGCAGCGACGGCAGTCGGAGTTTGACCAGGTCGCCGATGAGCGGGATCAATCTCGGGACCGGGCCGCCGAGGCCGAAAGCCGGGCCGGAGCCCTTGCAGCAGACCTAGCCGTAGCCCAAGCCGCATCCTCGGAGCAGCGTGCCCGAGCCGGAGGTATGTCCTGGCTGTCTTCGGTTTTTGTTTCGGCTCGTTTCCTCCACTTGTGTTTGAGGCCTTGCGCTCTGGCTGTTCGTAGAGCTCGAGTCTGCCCTTGATGAGTCCACCAGGGCGCTTGCCTAGGCTGTCGAGCAGAGGGAGGCCGACCATGCGGCCATGTCCGAGGCCATCTCGGACTTCTGCCGGGTCTTTGGCTTCGGCGACATCCCCTCAGGAAGCTCCCCTCAAAGTCGCCTGCAGGCCTTGGGTGACCATGTGCGCGGCAGACTCCGCGAGGCGCTACATCACGGCGTCAGGCGGGCCTTCGCCGTGCTTGCTTCCCACTACGTCGTGGATCTGGAGCGGGTCAGCAAGGGGTATTGCCTCCCTGACGAAGATGAAGCCGCCCTGGCTGAAGTCCAGAGGCTCGACGCGGCTGCCGCGGGCCCGAGCGCGGTGCTGGCAACCACCTTCGAGGCAGAGATCCTCCCGCCTGCTCCGTCGTCCGAGGCCGGGGTGGACTTTGCCGAAGGCGGGGACGAAGCCGAGGGTGCGGCTCCTTCTCCGGGCGACGCCTAACTCTGCCGGAGCAGTTTTCCTTGAATGCACGTGTGTCTTTTGCGGCCGCTGAGGCCCGAACACCTTATTATCGTAGTATAAAGTCGTGCTCCTTTTCCTTCCATTTTGCGTGTCCGGCCCCGTTCGTCAGTAGCAGGGTGGCTTGCCCAAGTAGGAGTCATTTTTCGTGGTAGGTGACGAGTGAGGTATCCGTATCCCAGAGGCGTAGGAGTCCCTCGGCTCAGTCAGCCTTGCCACTTACATGCGCGCGCGTTCGCTTCTTGGGGTCCTGCTACTGATACAGCCGGGGAACGCAGAAGCCTTTTCGATTGAAAATTTCGGCGCAGAGGGGGTTCCCCCCTTTTAGCCCCCGAGGGAGGGTCGGGCTTTGCCGAGGCAAGGCTGACCCTTCCTTGATGACTAAACTTTGTGTGTGAACGAGGTATACGAACAACTTGAAAGCATCTTAAGGGTAGAAGCGACGTAGCTGTCGGATGTTCCAAGCGTTGTTGTAGACCTCGCCTTGACTGTTGGCCAGCTTGTACGTTCTGGGCTTCAGAACCTTGGCGACGACGAACGGCCCCTCCCAGGGAGGCGTGAGCTTGTGCCGCCCTCGGGCGTCTTGTCGCAGCCGAAGCACCAGGTCGCCCACCTGGAGGTCTCGGGACCAAACCCCTCGGGCGTGGTAGCGTCGCAGGGACTGCTGGTACCGCGCCGAGTGTAGTAAGGCCATGTCCCGAGCCTCTTTCAGCTGGTCCAGTGAGTCTTCTCGATTAGCTTGATTGCTTTGGTCGGCGTAGGCCCTCGTCCTCGGGGAACCGTATTCTAAGTCTGTGGGCAAGATGGCCTCGGCCCCATAGACTAGGAAGAACGGTGTGAAGCCCGTGGCTCGGCTCGACGTTGTCCTCAGACTCCAGACCACCGAGGGGAGTTCCTTCATCCACCGCTTGCCGAACTTGTTGAGGTCGTTGTAGATCCGAGGCTTGAGTCCTTGTAGAATCATGTTGTTGGCACGCTCTACTTGCCCATTCGTCATGGGGTGAGCCACGACGGCCCAGTCTACCCGGATGTGGTGATCCTTGCAGAAGTCCAGGAACTTTCTGCCGGTGAACTGGGTGCCGTTGTCGGTGATGATGGAGTTCGGGACCCCAATGCGATGGATGATGTTGGTGAAGAATGCCACCGCCTGTTCGGACCTGATGCTGTTTAGGGGTCGGACCTCGATCCACTTGGAGAATTTGTCGATGGCGACCAACAGGTGTGTGTAGCCCCCGGGTGCCTTCTGCAAGGGGCCGACGAGGTCCAGACCCCACACAGCAAAAGGCCAGGTGATGGGTATCGTCTGCAGGGCCTGAGCGGGAAGGTGGGTCTGCCTTGCGTAGAACTGACACCCTTCGCAGGTGCGGACAATTCTTGTGGCGTCGGCCACCGCCGTCGGCTAGTAGAAACCTTGTCGGAAGGCATTTCCAACAAGGGCTCGAGGTACTGCGTGATGGCCGCAAGCCCCCGAGTGTATCTCTTGTAGGAGCTTCTGGCCTTCGGCGATGGAAATGCATCGCTGGAGGATGCCTGAGGGGCTGCGGTGGTAGAGCTCCTTCCTGTCTCCCAGCAAGACAAACGACTTGGCGCGCCGCGCCAACCGCCGAGCTTCGGCTTGGTCGAGGGGTAGCTCTCCTCGGTGGAGATATTGCAGGTACGGGGTCTGCCAGTTTCGATTAGGCGTGACCCCGCTCCGCTCCTCCTCGATGCGCAGTGCCTCACCCTTGGGGGCCGAGGGTTCCTCAGGCCGAGCCGAGGGTGCCTCTGGCCGAGCCGAGGGTGCCTCGGATTGAGCCGAGGGTGCCTCGGGCTGGGCCGAGGCCTTCTCGGGCTCGGGCGTGTCGTCGGTCTTGACAGAGGGTTGATGCAAGTCTCGGGAGAAGACGTCCGGGGAAACGTTGTTCGCCCCGAGGCTATTTTAGCCAGCTCGTCCGCAGTCTCGTTGTGGCGCCGGGCGACGTGATTGAGCTCGAGCCCGTAGAACTTGTCTTCCAGGCGCCGAACCTCATCGCAGTAGGCTTCCATCTTCGGGTCGCGGCAGTGGGAGTTCTTCATGACTTGGTCGATAACGAGCTACGAGTCACCGTGAGCGTCGAGGCGTCGGACCCCTAGCTCGATGGCGATGTGCAACCCGTTGACCAGAGCCTCGTACTCGGCCACATTGTTGGATGCCGGGAAATGGAGGCGTAGAACGTAGCGTAGGTGCTTCCCGAGGGGCGAGATGAAGAGCAGGCCAGCGCCTGCTCCTGTCTTCATCAGCGATCCATCGAAGAACATGGTCCAGAGTTCCGGTTGGTTCGGAGCTGTTGGGAGTTGGGTGTCGACCCATTCAGCCACAAAGTCCGCCAAGACCTGGGACTTGATGGCCTTTCGAGGGGCGAACGAGATCGTCTCGCCCATGATTTCCACCGTTCACTTTGCAATTCTACCCGAGGCCTCTCGGCACTGGATGATCTCCCCCAGGGGGAAGGATGACACCATAGTTACCGGATGAGACTCGAAGTAGTGTCGCAACTTCCGCCGCGTTAGGATCACCGCGTACAACAGCTTCTGAATTTGTGGGTAGCGGATCTTGGTCTCGGACAGTACCTCGCTGATGAAGTAGACTGGCCTCTGGACGGGCAATGCATGCCCCTCTTCTCGTCTCTCAACTACGATCGCGGCGCTAACCACCTGAGTGGTCGCGGCGACGTAGATCAAGAGGGCTTCTCCGGCAGCGGGGGGCACCAAGATGGGCGCGTTCGTGAGGAGCGCCTTCAGGTTCCCGAGGGCTTCCTCGGCCTCAGGGGTCCAAGTGAAGCACTCGGCCTTCCTTAAGAGGCGGTACAGAGGCAGGCCTCTTTCGCCGAGGCGCGAGATGAAACGGCTCAGAGCCGCAAGGCATCCCGTGACTCTCTGTACGCCTTTCAAGTCCTTGATGGGCCCCATGCTGGTGATGGCCGCGATCTTCTCCGGGTTGGCCTCGATGCCCCGCTCGGAGATGATGAACCCCAAGAGCATGCCTCGGGGAACCCCGGAGACACATTTCTCGGGATTGAGCTTCACGCCTTTCGCCTTGAGACATCAGAATGTCGCTTCAAGGTCGGAAAGGAGGTCAGAGGCTTTCCTCCTCTTGACTACGATGTCATCGACATAGGCCTCGACCGTTCGGCCAATGTGTTCGCCGAACACGTGGTTCATGCACCTTTGGTATGTCGCACCCGCATTCCTCAAACCGAACGACATGGTAACATAGCAGTACATGCCGAAAGGTGTGATGAAAGAAGTCGCGAGCTGGTCGGACTCTTTCATCCTAATTTTGTGATACCCTGAGTAGGCATCGAGGAAAGACAGGGTTTCGCACCCAGCGGTGGAATCCACGATTTGATCGATGCGAGGCAGAGGGTAGGGAACTTTCGGACATGCTTTGTTTAGACCAGTGTAGTCTACACACATCTGCCATTTCCCTCCTTTCTTTCTCACAAGCACAGGGTTGGCAAGCCATTCGGGATGGAATACCTCTTTGATGAACCCTGCCGCCATTAGCTTGTGGATCTCCTCGCCTATGGCTCTGCGCTTTTCTTCGTCGAATCGGCGCAGAGGCTGCTTCACGGGTCGGGCTCCAGCTCGGATATCCAGCGAGTGCTCGGCGACATCCCTCGGTATGCCGGGCATGTTCGAGGGACTCCACGCGAAAACGTCGGCGTTCGCGCGGAGAAAGTCGACGAGCACTGCTTCCTATTTGGGATCAAGCTCGGAGTCGATCCGGATTTGCTTGGAGGCGTCGTTGCTGGGGTCAAGAGGGACGGATTTAACCGTCTTCGCTGGCTCGAAGTTGCCGGCGTGGCGCTTCACGTCTGGCACCTCCTTAGAGAGGCTCTCCAGGTCGGCGATGAGGGCCTCGGATTCGGCGAGGGCCTCGGCATACTCCACGCACTCCACGTCGCATTCGTACGCGTGTCGGTACGTGGGGCCGACGGTGATGACCCCGTTGGGGCCCGACATCTTGAGTTTGAGGTAGGTGTAGTTGGGGACGGCCATGAGCTTAGCGTAGCATGGCCTCCCCAGTACTGCGTGGTAGGTTCCTCGGAACCTGACCACCTCGAACGTGAGGGTCTCCCTTCGGAAGTTGGAGGGCGTCCCAAATCAGACGGGTAGATCGAGTTGTCCGAGGGGATGGACGCGTTTCTCGGGGATGATCCCGTGAAAAGGCGCAGCGCCTGCCCGGACCGAGGATAGATCGACACGCAGGAGCCCGAGGGTCTCGGCGTAGATGATGTTGAGGCCGCTGCCTCCATCCATGAGGACCTTGGTGAGCCTGACGTTGCCGATGACGGGGTCGACAACGAGCGGGTATTTCCCCGGGCTCGGCACGCGGTCGGGATGGTCGCCCTGGTCGAAGGTGATGGGCTTGTCGGACCAGTCTAGGTAGACTGGCGCCGCCACCTTTACCGAGCAGACCTCCCGACGCTCTTGCTTGCGGTGCCGAGCCGAGGCGTTCGCCACTCGCCCACCATAGATCATGTAGCAGTCGTGGACCTCGGGGAACTCTCCTGCCTTGTGATCTTCCTCCTTATCGTCGTCGCGAGCCCTGCCACCCTCCACGGGTGGCCCGGCCTTGTGAAAGTGGCGCCGAAGCATGGCGCACTCCTCAAGGCTATGCTTGACGGGCCCCTAATGATAGGGGCACGACTCCTTGAGCATCTTGTCGAAGAGGTTGGCACCTCCGGGAGGTTTCCGAGGGTTCTTGTACTCGGCGACGGCGATAAGGTCCGCATCGGCGGCGTCGCGCTTCGCTTGCGACTTATTCTTGCCTTTCTTCTTGGCGCCACGCTGAGTTGACGCCTCGGGGACATCTTCCGGTGGGCGGCCCTGGGGCTGCTTGTCCTTCCGGAAGATGGCCTCAACCGCCTCCTGGCCAGAGGCGAACTTGGTGGCGATGTCCATCAGCTCGCTCGCCCGGGTGGGGGTCTTGCGACCCAGCTTGCTCACCAGGTCGCGGCAGGTGGTGCCGGCGAGGAACGCGCCGATGACATCCGAATCGGTGATGTTGGGCAGCTCGGTGCGCTGCTTCGAGAATCGCCGGATGTAGTCCCGGAGAGACTCTCCCGGCTGCTGTCGGCAGCTTTGGAGATCCCAGGAGTTTCCATGGCGCATGTACATGCCCTGGAAATTGCCGGCGAAGGCCTGGACTAGATCGTCCCAGTTGGAGATCTGCCCCGGAGGCAGGTGCTTCAGCCAGGCCCGAGCGGTATCGGAGAGGAACAGGGGGAGGTTGCGGATGATGAGGTTGTCATCGTCCGTTCCACCCAGTTGGCAGGCTAGCCGGTAGTCCGCGAGCCACAGTTCTGGTGTCGTCTCCCCCGAGTACTTTGTGATAGTAGTCGGGGTTCGGAACCGAGTCGGGAACGGCGCCCGTCGTATGGCGTGGCTGAAAGCCTGCGGACCGGGTGGTTCAGGCGAGGGACTCCGATCCTCCCCGCTGTCGTAGCGTCCCCCACGCCTGGGGTGGTAGCCTCGGCGCACCCTCTCATCGAGGTGTGCCCGACGGTTGCGGTTGTGGTGCTCGTTGCCGAGGCGACCCGGGGCCGCAGGCACTGTGTTGCGCGTGTGCCCGGTATGGACCGAGGCTTCCCGCATGAATCGAGAAGTCGCGACGCGATGTTCCGAGGGGTACCCCTGCCTTCGAGAGGCGGAGCTTTTGGCCCGTCGGACCGCGACATCCTCCAGGAGATTCTTGAGCTCTCCCTGGATACGCCGCCCCTCGGTGGTTGATGGCTCTGGCATCGCACGGAGAAGTATTGCCGCTGCAGCCAGGTTCTGGCCGACTCCATTGGAAGTCGGTGGCAGCCTTACCCTGACATCATCGGCGACGCGGTGCTGGAAGCCCTGGGGTAGATGACGCACTTCTCCGGCCGGAGGTTGGCCCGCCCATTCCTGCCCGATGTCCCGGCGGATCGGCTCAAGTGTTCCTTCCCCCTCGTCGAGCCTGGCCTGCATCTCACGAATTTGCTCGAGCTGTGGGTCATGACCCCCCGCTGGGACGGGGACCACAGCTAGCTCCCGAAGGATGTCAACGCGAGACACAAGCCTAGGGAGATCACCGTTCTCCAGCATACCAAGATGGTTGCCTTCGTTGGGACCCCCTAGATCGACGTGGAAACATTCACGACTTGGGCCACAGTCCTCGTCGCCGAGGCTGTGGCTACCGTCGGAACAGTCGGAAAGGCAGTAGTCGCACGCGGTCATAAAGTCCCGCATGGCACTGGGGTTACCAAGTCCGGAGAAATCCCAACAGAAGTCAGGCTCGTCATCTTCCTCGGACCCCGAGGGCCCGTAGGTCGAGACGACTGTCAGCCGGTCCCAGGGTGACCGCATACGATACCCCAGAGGGTTTGGACTCGCCTCTACGAGAGCGTCCACCAAAGCGAAGTCGTGTGGTGGGTCAAGGCTTAATCCAAAAGGCGTGAGATGGGAATCGGTTGGTACCTCTTGGTCGACGGGCTGTGACGAAGTCACGTCAGGGGCTGACTGCATCGTCGTCTCAGGTACGAGGGTGACGCCCATCAAGTCCTTCGCGAGCGTGCTGGCGTCGTCTGTTTGCTTGGGATTGGCGTGTTGCGGGGAGACGACGCTCGTCTTCGTCTCAGACGCGAGGTCGATGCCTGACGTGCCCTTCGTTGGGGCGCCGGCGCCGTCAACTCGCTCGACAGCCGACGAGGTGCCGCCTCCTGCTTGGCCTTGGTTGCCCCGCCTCCTCCTTCGTCGGCGGTGGAGGGGACGGGGCGAGCTCGAATGTTGTTCTTCCACCACGCGGGGAAGACGTCGTCGATTCCGCCGCCGACGGGCGGGCTGTCGGCCGCCATTGTCGCTGTCGCGCGGCGGGGGAAGGAGTATCATGTCGTAGCTGCCGTCGAGGGACATGAACTCAAGACTCCCGGAATGGAGTACCGTCCCGGGCTGGAAAGGTTGCTGAAGACTACCCATCTGGAGCTTGACGGGAAGCTGTTCGTCAACACGCAGCAGGCCCCTACCTGGCGCGCCAACTGTCGGCGTTTCGAACCCGGGGGGTCCCTGGACCGACGAGTAAATTATCGCCGCGTGCCCCAGCCCAGATGGGTCGGCGCGAGACGGAGCACGAAGGGGGGAAGAAGCCGGAGGGAGACGGGCGTGAGAGGTGAAATCCTGCGGCCTTCGTGTTTGTCCCGCGCCCAGGTCGGGTGCGCTTGCAGTAGGGGGTTACAAGCGTCCACGCGGGAGGGAGCGAGCGGCCTCACGCGAGCGCCGTCCCGTCCTTCCCCGCGCGGCCAACCCTCTGTAAGAGGGCCCTGGACCTTCCTTTTATAGGCGCAAGGAAAGGATCTAGGTGTACAATGGGGGTGTAGCAGTGTGCTAACGTGTCTAGCGGAGGAGAGCTAGCGCCCTAAGTACATGCCAACGTGGCAGCCGGAGAGGTTTTCGCACCCGGTTCGTGTGGTGTCGTGGCCGTCGGAGGAGCGCTAGAGCCTGGCGGAAGGACAGCTGTCGGGGCTATCGAGTCCTTGCTGACGTCTTCTTGCTTCCGTAAGGGGGCTGAGAGCCGCCGTCGTCATAGAGCGTGCGGGGTGCCATCATTACTTGTTTAGCGGAGCGAGCCAGATGGGACGCCGGTCTTGTTCCCCGTAGCCTGAGCCAGCTTGGGGTAGGGTAATAATGGCACCTCCTGTGACGTGGTCGGTCCGAGCCCTGGGTTGGGCGATGTGGAGGCTCCTCCGAGGTCGAGGTCAAGTCTATCTTCCAAGGCCGAGGTCGAGTCCGAGCCCCTGGGTCGGGCGAGGCGGAGACCGTCGGCTGGGGCCAGGGCTGAGTCCGAGCCCTGGGGTCGGGCGAAGCGGAGTTCGTCGTCCTTCGGGGCTGAGCCCGAGTCCGAGCCCTGGGGTCGGGCGAGGCTGAGTTCGTCGTCTTCTGGGGCTGAGCCCGAGTCCGAGCCCTGGGGTCGGGCGGCGGAGTTCGTCGTCTTCCGGGGCTGAGCCCGAGTCCGAGCCCTGGGGTCGGGCGGAGCGGAGTTCGTCGTCTTCCGGGGCCGAGCCCGAGTCCGAGCCCTGGGGTCGAGCGAAGCGGAGTTCGTCGTCTTCCGGGGCTGAGCCCGAGTCCGAGCCCTGGGGTCGGGCGAGGCGGAGTTCGTCGTCTTCCGGGGCTAAGCACGAGTCCGAGCCCTAGGGTCGGGCGAGGTGGAGTTCGTCGTCTTCCGGGGCTGAGCCCGAGTCTGAGCCCTGGGGTCGGGCGGAGCGGAGTTCGTCGTCTTCCAGGGCTGAGCCTGAGTCCGAGCCCTGGGTCGGGCGAAGCGGAGTTTCCTATGGCGCCTGAGGCCGGACTTGGCTGCTGTCAGCCTCACTCTGTCGAGTGGCACAACAGTCAGAGCGGCATAGGCGGCGCTGTCCTTCTGTCAGGCCGGTCAGTGGAGCGGCGAAGTGACTACGGTCACTTCGGCTCTATCAACTGGAGGGCGCGCGTTAGGATAAAGGTGTCAGGCCACCTTTGCATTAAATGCCCCTGCGATTTGGTCGGTTGGCGTGGCGATTTGGCCAAGGTTGCTTCTTGGTGAAGACTGGGCCTCGGGCGAGCCGAAGGTGTGTCCGTTGCTGGAGGGGGTCCTCGGGCGAGACGTAGATCCTTCGGGGTCGGCTGCCCTTGCCCGAGGCTGGGCTCAGGCGAGGCGCGATCGCGTCCCTTGAATGGACCGATCCTTGACTTAATCGCACCCATCAGGCCTTTGCAGCTTTGTGCTGATGGGGGTTACCAGCTGAGATTTAGGAGTCTTGAGGGTACCCCTAATTATGGTCCCCGACACATGGCATACCAGACACGACTCGCCCGAGGCCACAACTCGACCGAGGCCACAACGCGCCCGAGGCAACAGCTTGCCAGAGGCCATAGCTCGCTCGAGGCCATAGCTTGCCTGAGGCAGTCACGTCTCGCCTGAGCGCATGTCTATTGTTATGATCCATGCCTAATGTTATGATTCATGTCAATAAGCAATTCTCGATACATAAATGACATATAGTTACACGAGAACTTCACACTAAACTTTACCAATAAGAACTAAACATGTCTGGTATCTTGAAGATTGAAAGCCCTGGTCACATGATCGTTGTCCTACCAACTATGAGCTTGGAATCAAAATGATGTTTCAAGATATTTATTCAGTAACTAAAACTTTCTAACAAAATTTTATTCTGTTAGATATGTACTGCAGCAACAACAGATAGTCCTCACACAACCACATGAACAGAAATAGGCATTGAGTGCCATATTCTTAAATCTCTAAGCATAGCCAGAATCACAAGTGGTCAAAATATATACTAAAAGAACTGCAGTAATGGCACATAGTCCTCACACAACCACATGAATAGAAATATTAATTGAGTGCCATATTGCGAAATCTCTAAACATAATCAGAATCACAAGTGGTTAAAATATATAGTAAGGGCTAGTTTAGGAACCACATTTTCCCAAGGGATTTCAATTTTCCCAAGGGAAATTAGTTCATTTTCCCTTGGGAAAATAGAAATCCTATGGGAAAATATGGTTCCCAAACTAACCCTAAAAGGAAAAAATCTTTTGCAGAAGGGAATGTGTTCATGTGGGATGTATGGCTCATATACGAAACTAGAAAACATCATGCCAACCTTTAGATTAACCTAGAGGTGTACATTTGGGCCGGGCTTAATGGGCTGGCACGAAGCACGAAAAAAAGCCCGGCCCGGCACGATGCATCGGGCCGTGCTTGGGCTGACGCCGAGGCCAACGGGCGGGCACGATCCCGACCCATTTAAGCAGACCCAAAATGGCCCGTTAACAGGCACGAAAAGGCCCAAAATAATTTCACGGGACGGCAGCGCGCGCAGCCGCACTTGTCCTTGTCCACGGGACAGGCCTAAGGCGCGAAGGCGAGGCCCATTTGGCCATTTCCATTAGGTTTATGTCTTGCGCCCAGAAAGTCAGAAATTCTAAAACTCGAGTCCGTCTCTCCGTGTCCGGACGCCGTCTCTCCCTCCCAGAGTCCCAGGCAGCTAGGCGGCCCCCAGCTCCAGCCTCCAGGCTCCAGTGCTCCACGGCCCACGGCCCACGCCTCCACCGGAACCGCCCCTGCGGCCTGCGTGCGACCGGAGCAGCCCCTGCACCTGCACGCGACTGGAGCCCAGCCGCCCCTGCACGGTGCACGCGACCGCCGACCGGAGCCGCCCCTATGCCCTACACGGCTGCGCGAGCACAACCGAAGCCTGCACGCGACCGCTGATCGGAGCAGAGCCGTCCCTGCGCCCTGCGCGGCTGTGCCCCTGCTCGAGCGCGACCAGAGCCGTGAGGGCAGGTTATCCGGCACTCCAGCAGCCGTGGCGCCACCTCCACGGCCACCCGGCCCACCGACTACCGCGGGGACGGCCGGAGCAGCCCCCTGCTCCTCCCCGACCTCCAGGACAGGGAGTTTCCCTTCCTCCCCGACCTCCTTTGCGTCCGTGTGTCCCTGCTCCTGCTGCTATCGACGGCCAACTCGAGTCGTCCACCATTTCTATGGATGGGAACTCGAGTCGAATCGACAATAACACCAGCCAATCATTTGTCGATCCTCTGACTTTGACTTCCATTGATCGCGAGAATGCTTTGGATGCAGATATAGGAGGTACAACTGCGACGTCGTCGACAGCGACAGCGAGTACCGCAAACACGGAAACTATATGCCACAAGCGCGGTCGCAAGAGCACCTCCGATGTATGGAATGACTTCGAGCAATTGTTCAAGGACATAAATGGTAAGAAGGTTAGGTATGCCGCCAAATGCCTTTACTGCAAATCTCAACTTACTGCTTCTTCAACTGCTGGTACTGGTCATTTGAAACGACATCGTAGTACTTGTGCATCTAAAGCTCAACGTGCTGCTAAGACTCAATCTTTGATTCAGTTTAATGCTGATGGTTCTGTTCGTTCATGGGACTATAATCCTGATATTGCTCGTACCGAGTTGTGTCAATTGATATGTACTTTAGATCTTCCCCTAGGTATTGGTTCCACTGCTGCATTTGAACGTTACATAAAACATGCTCATAATCCTAGGTTTACTACTGTTTGTAGACAAACAACCACTAGAGATTTTGTAAAGTTTTATAATCAAAGTCGTACTTCACTAATAGATGTATTGAAATCTAGTGTTTCATGTGTTGCTCTTAATTCTGATATTTGGTCTGGAAATGCTAAGGAAGATTATATTAGTGTGGTTGCTCATTATGTTAATGTTGATTGGGTTTTGGAAAAGAGGGTAATTGGTATGAGGTTGATTGATGTTTCACATAATGGGGCTAATATTGCAGATCGTGTTAAAACTGTTATTGTTGATTGGTAAGTGAGCCCAGAAAACGGCTTGGGGCAAAATTTATGCATCGCCTGAGGTAAGTGAGGTAAGTGATGCATCTGCTTCGAGTTTATCATTTGGCTCCCAAGTTTCTGAATTGGCAATGTACTTAGATAGTGACCCAATCACTATCTTTGATGATGGATTTGATATTCTAAGTTGGTGGCATGAGCATAAATCTAATTATCCTATCATGTCTCTTTTGGCTAAGGATGTTTTAACTGTTCCTGTTTCAACTATCAGTTCCGAGTCTGTTTTTAGTCTTGCTGGCAGGTTGATTGAGGAGAGAAGGCAGTCTCTAAGAAGTGAAATGGTGGAGATTCTGACTTGCTTAAAGGATTGGCGGCTAGGAGAGAGTCGGGAGCAGCACAACATTGCAAACAACGACATGGAAGAACACTACAAGAATATGTACTTGCACTACAACAATTCAAAGCATTCCCGTCGGCTACATTAATTCCCGTCGGCCTGCGTGCGGGCCGACGGGAATTAATTAATCCCCGTCGGCCAAAGTAAGGCCGACGAAAATTATTTAATTCCCGTCGGCCAGTCAACGTAGCCGACGGGGATTAACTAACTCCCGTCGGCCGCGCGTAAAGCCGACGGTGATTAAATAACTCCCGTCGGCCTCGCGTACAGCCGACGGCGATTAAATAACTCCCGTCGGCCGCGCCGCCAGGCCGACGGGAGTTATTCGAAATAACCACCGCCGTGCCTTTCTTCTTCCTTTCTGTTTCTTTCACCGCGCTCTCTCTACGCCCGTGCCCGCGCCGCCGTTTTGCCCACCGCCGCCCGCACGCCGCCGGCCGACGTCGCCGCCCCGCCGCCGTCCCGCCGCCGCCCCGCTCTCCCGCCGCCCCGCTCGCCCGCCGCACCGCCGCCGTCACGCCGCTCGCCCAGCCGCCGTCCCGGCGCCGCCCCGCTCGCCCACCGCCGCGCCGCCGTCACACCGCTCGCCCAGCCGCCGCATCGAGCCCACGGCCGCCGCCCCCGCCCACGGCTGCCGGTCCCATGCCGCGCCGCCCCGCGCCCACGGCCGCAGCCCCGCGCCCACGGCCACCGCTCCCGCCCCCGCCCGGGCGCCCGACGACCGCCGCCGAACGCCGTCGCCCGCCCAACGCCGTCACTCGCCGCCGTCCACGGTAGCCGCGGCTTCCCCTCATCGACGTCGTCCACCGACGTCGTACACCACCGTCGTCCGCGCACCACCGTCGTCCGCGCAAAGCATTCAAGGTATATTATATATATTGTAATGTTTTATTTTCGTCGGTTTTTTATGGCCGACGGGAGTTAACTGTTATGTGATTAAGTTTTGTTTAAATTTGTTAATTAACAGTGTTATTAGTCTTCATATTTTTAATTTTATGTTGCAAATATAAAATGTGTTGTTTAATGTTATTAGTTAATGAATTGGATGATATGTTATGTATATATATATGTATGTGTGACGTTTATGTGTTATGTATATATATAGTTATGTTATGTATATATATAGATGTATGTGTGATGTTTATGTTATGTATATATATAGTTATGTTATGTATATATATAGTTTAACTATTTATCTATAGATGTATGTGTGACGTTTATAAACATGAATGTCTCACACACACAATTCTTACTCGTACACACAGCCGCAATATGGGTGATAGACGTGATTGGATGTATGAAGGTTTCAAGAAGGGTGGGTGTCACACAAGTGAATGGTTTGCCAAGACGCAGATGTTTCTGGACCATGCAGCTGCTTTGTCACAAATAGATAACATTAGGTGTCCATGCAATAAATGTAGAAATATGACGAGCCACACCAAGAGGCAGGTCACACTACACCTGTGTTCGCATGGTTTCGTGCCAGGCTATAAGGTCTGGTATCTCCATGGTGAAGATGTTGAACGAGCAGCAGAAGTAGAAGTTGATGACGGTGAAGATGATGTTGATAGGATGGACCAGATGCTTGAGGATCTGCAGCCTGAACTGGCACCAGATCATCATGATTCACCTACACCGGAGGTTCAGAAGTTCTTCGACCTACTCAAAGCGTCAGAAGAGCCTCTTCACGGGCACACTAACGTGACCGTGCTAGAATTCGTGACCCGGCTGATGTCAATCAAGTCTAAGTTTGCATTCTCAATTAATTGTTACAAGGAGCTTGTGGATTTGATTAGCGAGGTTCTTCCTACGGGTCACAAGATGCCCAAAGACATGTACCAGTCCAAGAAATTGCTTGAAGGTCTTGGTATGGAGTATGAGAAGATTGATGTTTGCCAAGACAACTGTATGCTTTTTTGGAAGGAACATGGCAGAGAACAGAAATGCTTAAAATGTGGAAAGTCGAGGTACGTGGAGCTTGTAAATGAAGATGGGGAGAAGGTGGTGACAAAGGTTGCACATAAACAGCTTCGGTACATGCCTCTCACTCCTAGAGTGAAACGTTTGTTTCTCTCGAGGAAGACCGCTATGCACATGAGGTGGCATAAAGATTGTACGGACAGACAAGATGGGTTAATGGTGCACCCGTCAGATGGTGATGCATGGAAGGCTCTTGATAAATTTGATCCAGATTTTGCCAGCGATGCAAGAAACGTTCGTATCGGCTTGGCAACTGATGGTTTCACGCCGTTCAATATGACCGCTGCGTCGTATTCATGTTGGCCTGTCATTGCCATACCGTACAACCTTCCACCTGCTCTTTGCATGAAATATGAGTTTATGTTCCTATGTCTTGTTATACCTGGGCCTGAGCATCCTGGCGTACGCCTCAATGTGATGCTTCAACCACTGATTGAAGAGTTAAAGAAGCTATGGCAAGGTGTGGAAGCCTATGACTACTTCAAGAAGCAGAAATTCAATCTTCGTGTTGCATATCTGTTCTCGGTTCATGATTTTATGGCGTATGGTATTTTCTCTGGATGGAGCGTGCATGGTAGATTGACGTGTCCTTATTGTGCTAAAGATACAGATTGTTTTCGTCTTAGTGCTGGTGGCAAGATATGTTACTTTGATTGCCATAGATGTTTTCTACCCTTCAATCACCCCTTCAGAAGGCAGAGAAAGGAATTTAGGAAGGGCACCATTGTCACGAAGGGACCGCCCAAGCGACGTAGTGGGATAGAAATTACAGAAGAGCATATGAAACTTGTCCTAGACGAGAGTGGGAAAAGGTATCAAGGTTTTGGTGAGGAGCATAACTGGACTCACATATGTGGCTTGTGGGAGCTTCCTTATGCTAAGTCATTGATTTTGATGCACAACATCGATGTCATGCATCAAGAGAGTAACTTTTGCCAAGCCATCATAAATACATGCATGGATTTCCCTGATAAAACGAAAGACAATGACAAGGCACGCATGGACTTAGCAGTGATATGTGATCGTCCAACCCAAGTGCTTAGAGAAAACGGAGGCAAACCAAAAGCTGACTATTGTCTGAAATCTAAGCAACGGAAAGAAGTGATGAAGTGGATGAAGGATATTAAATTCCCCGATGGTTATGCCGCTGGTTTTAGAAGATCTGTGAACTTGAAGACAATGAAGATGAATGGACTGAAGAGCCATGACTTCCACATAATTATGGAGAGGCTCATGCCTGTAATGTTTCGTGGGTACATTTCCGAAGCTGTGTGGAAAACGTTAGCTGAAGTTAGCTATTTCTACAGACAGTTGTGTGCTAAAGAAATCAGAAGAGATGTGATGGAACAGCTGGAGAAAGAGGCACCGGTGCTTTTGTGCAAATTGGAAAAAAATATTTCCACCGGGTTTCTTCAATCCTATGCAGCATCTCTTTATACATCTTCCATATGAGGCTAAGGTCGGTGGTCCTGTTCAGTATAGGTGGATGTTTCATATAGAAAGAGCATTAAAGAAGCTTAGAGCAATGGTGGGCAATAAGGCAAGAGTTGAAGGTTGTATTGCGGAACAATTTAAACTAAAGGAGGTAGCATACTTCACAAGTTGTTACTTTGCAGAAGAACATAATGTATTTGCTCGAAAGAAAAGGTACCATGATGATGAACGAGAGATGCCTCCGTGTAGTGATCTTTCAATTTTTCAGACAAACGGCAAAGCCGTTGGTCCACCCAAGGCATATCACCTCAGTATGGAAGAACGGAAGTCTGCTTTACTGTACATGTTCATGAATATGCCTGAGGTGGAGAAATACTTTGTGTAAGACTTGTTTTCTTAAACTGTTCATATGTGAATTAGTTTATGTTATCAAATATCTCATGTCATACAATAATATTTGACAGCGAGTTTGATGAACAAAACATGAGGTGTCTCGGTAGGCCAACAGCGAGAGACATAGACAAATTGCGACGCAATGGTATGCATGGGCGACCTAATTTCATTATGTGGCTTTGGGACCGTGTAAGTCTTAATTATGTGGCTCCGAGAGCTAATTTCATTTAACTAATATTACAGAATTTGCTAATGCTTTGTGGCATGATTGACAGTTTGGGGAGGAAATGAATTTGAATGATGACTTACGTCAGTTATCTATTGAAAGTGTAACTGCCAAAAGCTATGGACGTTACGACGTCAATGGATATCGCTTTCGTTCAAGCATTTTCGAATCAAGTCATTCTATGGCCGCCACTCAAAATAGTGGAGTCGTTACTAGGGCAACCGACATGGAAGGACACGAAGCCTGCTATTACGGGAAAATCAAAAATATAATCGAGATTACATTTGCTGGAAATAAGCCTTTAGCGCTAGTTTTCTTTGAGTGTAAATGGTATGACCCGAAGTATTATAGGACCGAATTTGGGATGACACAGATCCAACCTGAGAAATTGCTTCAAGGACACGACACGTATATCCTTGCCCATCAAGCAGACCAAGTTTATTTCTCGACATATCCACGCAAAAAGTTGTCTAAATGGAGGGTTGTGTACAATGTAAATCCCCGCGAACGCCTATACACTCCTGGTGAGGACGAATATCAAATCGGTCACCTTGAGCAGGTTGATGAGGTGTTTCAAGAAGAGTTGCCAGCTAGTTTTCATATTGATCCTGCACCGGCATTAGATTCACTAGTTGCAGACTTTACCGACTTAACTTTTCCCGAGAGACGGAGAAGACAACCTGTTAGGAGAAAAGTTACATGGCGACCTCTGCATAGAAGAGAACAAATAGATCCTGATTTTGATGATATTTAACAAGTAAAGTTGTTTTGTTATTTCATTTGTTTATATTTTAAGTATTATGTCATTTTTGATGCACTAATGAATAATTTCTTATTTTTATGCAGGATGCCGCCAAAATCAAAGAAGTCAGTGAAGGGGTTGTTCAAGGGCCTGGGCCTTTTTCAGGGCAGTTCTTCGAGCAGCAGACGTCGAGAGCTGTTGAGCGCGGTACATGGAGATGAGGTAACATATCTTGTACAAATAAATTTGTTTACATATTTACAAATAAATCTTGAGTTGTATGTACCAGGATGAGCAGCACACTGAGGAGCAACACATTGAGGAGGAGCAGCACAATGAGGCTGAGCAACACAATGAGGAGGTGGAGCACAATGAGGAGGTGGACCACGTGACATGGGACCAGGCCGCACAGCATCACCAGCCATGGGACCAGTGGGACCACCAGAGAGAGCAGCAACAGGCGTGGGACCAGTGGGGCCAACAGGGCGAACCGGCTGACAACCCGATGGATGATGGCTCGGGAGGCTCTTCAGCGACACGCACACGTCGCTCAAGAAAAAGCCACTCAGTAAAGCCTCGTCACGCGATAGAGCGAGAGGCTGATAGGACTTTAATCATGCCACATGGAGATCGGTGAGTGTAACATATTAACTTATCTTATATAACTATTATGTGTATTGTTAATGTTTTTGTGTAATGCAGGAATTGGGAGGACCTGTCCTTTGACGGCAAGGGACACCACACTCAGGTTAACCTTACGTTGGGTTCTCTTTGCCGCCTTCACTACCCTGGTATAGTGAAGGTGTCAAACGGTGATACCGAGGATGAGGTGCTCGTCAGTACCTAGGATGAGTACAAGTTTAAAAAGGAACGAAACCACACCGACAGACAGGGACTTGTGCGTAATGACTTTTGGGTATGAATTCTTTATTATTTTTGTTATGTTTCTTAATATTGTAAATCTATGACTTATACCATTGTATTTGTATTCTTTATGTTGTAGCTTCGATATCGGTTGCCTGACGGAGAGGATTACATGGGGCACGCTGAACGTGTCTTGCAAAACAATGCAAAGAAGTTGGTGAAGGATGCCATATACTATGCGAGAATTCAGGCTACAAACTTGTATTTTTAAAAGCATCCGGAAGAAGCAGGCCCCTTGAATAAAAAGGAAGGGTCCTCAAAGATATATTTGACTGAGGATCAATATCGTGAGGTTAGTATTCAATTTGTTTTACCCTTTATATTTATTGTTGTCATTGATATAATATGTAACATTGTGTGTGTGTGCAGGTGATGGTTCCATGGATGGCGCCCGTGCCTGATGCGTACTATGCTTGGTGTCGATATTGGGCTTCCGAAGGCTTCCAGAAAGCGTCAACGCATCACAGACAATGTCGAGGAACCAATCCTAACCACAAGTTTGGCGGTGACGACATGATACGAAAAGCTAAAAGAATGGTAAGTTTGATCTTTCTATGTCGATCAACAAATAATACGATTGCTTATGAATGTTTTTTGTTTATACAGGAAGCTACGAGTGGCCAAAAGCCTAGTGACATTGAGGTCTACCAGGAGGGCCACAAAGGACCAGACCCGAACAACCCTGACCAGCTCTGCAGCCAGACAGCCACGGATCGCTTGGTGAGTTTTGGCTCAAAAGTTCAAACGTTCAAAGTATATAAATTCCTGCATTTGTAAGGTTGTGAATGATGTATAGGCGGCATATGGGGAGGAGATGGTTCGTCGCCATGGCCCTGACTTCGACTGGCGCCATGAACCGGTGGATCCCTCGGTGGTGTACGCAAGTGGTGGTGGCAAAGCGCATGGACGGTAAGCTCTAACTTATGAAATTATATGGTTGACACTAAATTGATTATGCAGTAATAACATTTTTTGAATCACTTATAGATACGCACTCTTCGACGGATTCATTGACTCGTCGTCGGTGAGATCTCAGAGGACGGGTTCATCTTCCCGTAGCTCATGCTCTCGTCGACCGAACGAGCAGGAGTTGGAGATTATGAGGATGCGTGAAGAGATGAGACAACAACGCGAATTTATGGAGGCTTGCAGTGCTCATAATCAAGCGATGTATCAAGTGAGTACACATAATCCAAACTCTAAATTATTATATTTCAATACAACATCTTCAGTAGTAACACATATGTGTTTAACAGTTAATGCAGCAACAGGGCATGGCAACAAATTTTCCACCGCCACCACAATGGAGCCAATTTGCAAACACACCAGTTCCACCACCAGAGTTCACCACCCCTCCGACACATATACCTGCACCTGGAGATAGGGTACGTTTGATAACTCTCGATTAATTTATACACTTGTATACTTTTTGATATTTGCATTTAACGTGTTGATATTTGCTAACTTGCATAGGTTACGCCTGAAGCGGGTGGTAGTGGGTCTGATCCAGCAGTAGGGCCTGGATTTGTTGACTCGCTCTTCACGTTCCCTCCTCCTGGTGGTGGTGGCGGCAGCGGTGAAAGCTCTAACCACCCAAGTGGTGGTTATCTCTAAACACTTAAACTCGTGCTCGTTATGTTTTTAACTCCTGGACGTTATGTTTGTGTAAACACTTGATCTTAACTCGTATCAGAAATGTTTGTGTATGTTATGTGACGGATTTAACCTATAATGCGTTTGTGATGTGTATGTTCATGTGGATGATATATATGTTTGTGATGTGTATGTTTTGTGATGTGTATGTTCATGTGGATGATATATATATTTTGTCATATGTTTGTCTGTGGAGAAATACCTAATTTGGTGTTGCTGTTGCAGAATTATAGATTAACTCCCGTCGGCCCAGTTAATCCCCGTCGGTTTGACCATAGCCGACGGGAATAAACTATTAATTCCCGTCGGCCCAGTTAATTCCCGTCGGCTGACTCGGCCGACGGGAATTAATTATTTATCCCCGTCGGCTGGTAGGGCCGACGGGAATTAAATGATAACGCCCGTCGGTTCTCCTGGCCGACGGGAATTAGCTATAACTCCCGTCGGCCATTAACTAGCCGACGGGGATTAATTATTCCCGTCAGCCGCCGATGGGAATAACCGTATCCCCGACATCTAACGGCTGTCGGCTAACAGCCGACGGAAATAAGCCTTAAACCGACGGGAATAAGTAATTCCCGTCGGTTTAAGGCTTATTCCCATCGGTTCCTGGCCGACGGGAATTAATTGATTTCCTGTAGTGTTGGATGAAGAACGCGAAGCTGGCGTTGGTCGTAGTTAGATGTTTCTTGTGATGTAATTTTACTTTTGTTATGTACTTGGACAATGAACTTTGAACTTATGAACTGCATCTAGAGTTGGCTGCACTCTTTTTCCCTTCTGACCAAAGGATTTTTTAATGAGGCAGCCATTGCACAGCTCTAATAATATTAAGTTTGTTTTGGTCAAAAATTGTTTGTCTTATATTTTGTTGGTTTGCTGATCATATTTGATTGTATGTTTCCAATTTTAGGCTTTTGTGTATTTCGGGCTCGATTCTGTATTCTGGGCTCAATTATGTATTCTGGGCTCGGTTTTGTTTTTCGGGCCCAAATGTGTATTTCAGGCCAATTCTGTATTTCGGGCCTTTACTATTTTCGGGCCGCCCGTTTAAAGCCCGACACGTTTAGCTGAATACGGGTCGGCCCGTGGGCCGGCACGGCATGGCCCGAATTTAATACTGGGCCGGCCCGACCCGAAATTAAACGTGCTAGGCCTTTTCGGGCTTGGACCGGGCCGGGCGGCCCGAATGTACACCTATAGATTAACCTGAGCATATATGTATCAAACATAACTACAATTAATACAGTACACTTTCAGGTGTAGAAAATGACGAAAGTAAATCATATCGTTCTCTCACATTTCATGCTCCGACGAGCACATTAGATGGTGTCGCCATTGGTGCTGCTATTGACGTCGAACTCAACAACATAAATTAATAGCAAAGTAATTATGTCTAATGTTATGATGCATGCCTAATGTTATGATTCATGTCAACAAGCAATTCTCGATACATAAATAATATACAATTAGGAACTTCACACTAAGGGTGTGTTTGGTTTAACTTTAGGTTTTGGCTTTTGCCCCCTAAGAGCCAAAAGCTAAACCAAAAAAGGTAGATCTAGAAATCAGCTTTTTCTAAAAGTCGACTTTCTCACAGTGTAAAACTGAAAACACCTTTGGACCTGCTTTTAGCGTCTTTTGGATGGAATTGTAAAAATATATGTGGAATAATTTTTAGCTTTCTTAGGGCTAGTTTGATAACCCCATTTTCCCGAGGAGTTTTCATTTTCTCAAGGGAAATTAGTTCATTTTCCCTTCAGAAAATGGGGTTCCCAAACTAGCCCTTAGTGGTTTTCACTAAACGTTTTTAGCTTTTTAGCAGTTCACAACAGTTATTTTCACAGCCCACAACAGTTTCTTTTCACAGCCACAACCCAACCAAACAGACCCTAAACTTTACCTATAAGAACTAAACATGTCTAGTAGCCTGAAGATTGAAAGCTGTCACATGATCGTTGTCCAACCGACTATGAGCTTGGCATCAAATCGATGCTTCAAAATATTTATTCAGTAACTAAAACTTTCAAACAAAATTTTATCTAGTCACTGCATCAATTGTAGATAGTCCTCACACGACCACATGAATAGAAGTAAATATTGTGTGCCATATTCTGAAATCTCTAAGCATAATCAAAATCACAAGTTATCAAAATATATACTAAAAGAACTACATCAATGACAGATAGTCCTCACATAACCACATGAATAGAAATAGTCATTGAGTGCCATATTGTGAAATCTCTAAGCATAACTAGAATCACAAGTGGTCAAAATATATACTAAAAGAAAATTCTTTTTCTAGAAGCGAATGTGTTCCTGTGAGATGTATGGCTCATATATGAAACCATAAATAATCATGACAACCCAAACATAACTACAGTTAACACAATACACTTTAGGTGGAGAAAATGGCAAAAGTAAAATCAGAACGTTCTCTCACACCTTCCAGGCTTTGACGAGTACCTTAGATGTGCCGCCACTGGTGGTGCTGTTGACATCGATCTAGCATGATTCAGATGTACTCCAAGATCCAGAACCTACAGGAACAAAAACCTATGTAACCAAAACTGAGCAATAAGAACACGAAATTTCAAACTGAAAGAAGAGATTCTAGAGTTGCAGACTGAGGAACACCACCATATTCCATTAGAGTGGAATCAACAAAAGTTGCGGATTGGCCAAATCTCTTCTCCAAGCTCTTTTGAGACAATATGAAGTGATTTCTCATCATCAAATACAGTGCCTGTTGTAAGGAAAATGGACTCCGGACCATTTGACTAAGTAATTTTGGTGTTTGATGATCAACATAACATGTGGACTAATGTGTCTGCTAGTGTTTGAGTTTGTAGTTCATAGGATGAGAAGAGGATTTGACTGAGGCAATAAGGATGCAACACCTCAAAAGAAGACTTAAAAGATGTGTAGAAGTCCAAGACTCAAGATAAAAAGAAGCCCAAGGAAACAACGATGAAACCCAAGAAGAGGGCAGCCAGCCAGCGCCCTGGTAGCGCACCGGACAGTGAACAGTACCTGTCCGGTGTGTGACCAGACAGTCTGAGCAGTGAGTCTGCAACCAGGGACTCTCGGGCATTGTAGCACCAGATAGTCTAGTAACGGTCGGATCCAACGATCGACTACTATAGATCTCAACGGTCGGTTAATGTGGCCATGGCACCGGACATGTCCGGTGTGCACCGGACTGTCCGGTGCGCCTGACGACAGAAGCAGTCAGCTTTCTGTCCAACGGCTATAATTGTGGGGGAGGTTATAAATACCCCGCCAACCGGCCGTTTGAAGGTGTGGGAGCCCAAGCAACATACCAACACATGTTATAGACATTTCCAAGTGCTCAAACACCCAAGTGCTTAATAGAATCACTTGATGATTAGCGTAGGTGCTTTGCGAAGTGATTAGGTTAGTTAGACTGCTTATGCGCTTGCTCTAGGTTTTTCCTAGTATTTTGAGTGAGTTTTGAAAAACCCACATAATCCCTCGGCTCTTGCGTGAGTCGTTGCAATATTGTACCGAGTGGGGCGAAGAGTCTTGCGAGACCGTGACAACTGAGTTTGTATTACGGCGGCCACCATGTACCAGAGGGAATGAGGCCACGACGTTTTGGCCGGAAGCTCGATAGTGGAGACGAGGGAGCGTCCGAGAGAAGACGGAAGCGGAGCACCACCTGTGTGTGGAGAAGGCCCCCAGCTCTCCACGGAGTTACTCGGCCGAGGTGTTTGGCCCTCGCGTGGGCTACCCTTTGTGTAGGGGCACCAACGAGGATTAGTCGGGACCTTTCGTGGTTCCGGATACCTCGGTAAAAATACCGGCGTCATCCACGAGAATTTGCTTTCTCTACTAGCTCTTTACCTTCTGCATTTATATTAAGTATTTAAGTTTCAATCTCTCATTTCTAGTTAGAATATTTAGGATTGAAACTTAGTCTATGCGGTAGAGACAACAACACTTAGACAAAAACTCGTTTACATATTCTAGATTGTTTATTTGCATAGGTTTTGTTCTACCAATTTATTTGTGGCCTAGTTTAGAGAATAGTTTTTAGAAGTCCTAATTCACCCCCTCTTAGGCGTCACCATTTCCTACACCTAATTACAAAATGAATACATGTTTTGAAACCCCCAAAATATACAAGAAAAAACATGAGACAGAAAGATATACTTTTCAGGAACTAAACATTAGTCCGGTGGTCAAGCCTGCCACCATCCGAACTGTTCTGACTCTGGCACTATCCAGGGACTAGCCGGTCCACCAACTCGACGTGACGAACGCCTTCCTCCACGACACCCTGATGGAGACGGTCTACTGCACCCAGCCCGTTGGGTTTGTCGACCCTGCTCACCCCGACTTGGTCTGCAAGCTCCACAAGTCCCTCTACGGCCTCAAGCAGGCCCTCGGGCTTGGTACAGTCGTTTTGCCACCTTCTTGTGTTCGCAGGGTTTCGTCGAGGCTAAGTCGGACACGTCTCTGTTCATCCTCCGTCACGGTTCGGATACAGCGTACCTCCTCCTCTACGTCGACGACATCGTCCTCACCGCCTCCTCCCCTGAGCTTCTGCGTCGCATCATCTCCTGCCTCTAGCAGGAGTTTGCGATGAAGGACCTAGGGGCGCTCCACCACTTCCTGGGGGTCACCGTCGAGCGCCGTCCCCAGGGCATGTTCCTCCACCAGCGGCAGCACACAGTCGACATCCTTGAACGCGCTAGCATGGCTAAATGCAAGCCCTGTGCGACTCCGGTGGATACGCAGGGCAAACTCTTCGCCGCCGGTCCCCCGGTCGCCGATCCAACCGGCTACCGGAGTATTGCCGAGGCCCTTCAGTACCTCCTCTTCACCAGGCCCGACATCGCCTACGCCGTCCAGCAGGTGTGCCTCTACATGCACGACCCTCGGGAGCCACATCTCACCGCGATGAAGTGGATTGCGGGGCACTCTCGACTTCGGGCTCCTTCTACGTCGGTCCTCAGCCACAGAACTTCGCATCTACACCAATGCTGACTAGGCGGGCTGTCTAGACACGCACCGGTCCACCTTGGGCTACGGTGTGTTCCTCGGCAACAGCCTCGTCTCCTGGTCGTCGAAGCGCCAGCCGGTTGTCTCCCGCTCCAGCGCCGAGGCCGAGTACCGCGCTGTGGACAACGACGTGGCTGAGGCGGCTTGGCTCCGTCCGCTGCTCCATGAGCTCCACAGTCCGCTGACCACGAGCACCCTAGTCTTCTGCGACAACGTCAGTGCCATCTACCTCTCCACCAACCCCATCCAACACCAGCGCATGAAGCATGTCAAAATCGACCTACACTTCGTCCGCGGACGGGTCGCCTGTGGAGCTGTTCGCGTTCTTCACGTCCCGACCACCTCCCAGTTCGCCGACGTCTTCACCAAGGGGCTTCCGTCGGTGGTGTTCACGGAGTTTCGATCCAGTCTCAACATCTGCAGTGGCTAGAGTTTCGACTACGAGGGGTGTTAGCGTATCAGTGTATATGGGCCTGGCCCACTAGGGTTCTATATACTTGTACCCCTGTAGCTGCTAGGGTTTTATTGTACTATACTCTATCACACTACCACCACATAGTGATGATAAGAAACCAGCCTTCTTTTGCTTAATTGGAAGCTCATAACCATATAGAGTTGTTCGGTTGAAAACACAACCAGTTCCCACATAAACTGGTCCTTGTATGCCATCAAGACCTCTCAAGTTAATCAAGACCCCAAAAATTCAATTAGAAACTTTAGAATTCGTGCACCAAATAGTCATAACATTGATGGAAAATATTGAAACACAATTTGTGGCTTACATTGTGTTCCTGTTGGTATATAGTTCATTCATGTCAATACCATCGAATCTATGGGGAAACTGAACATAGCAGACACTCCTCCTTAGGTTAGTATCCTTAAGGAAGCACATAGCTTACCTAAGAGCCTTACTGTTGTTAATTATGTATGTTTCCATGCCATGTAAAACCATTTCAATGACACCATAGTGGACAATTTGAACTTGATAGCACAACTTTCTTTTTTTGCCAAATAATTTATTAGACTTCAGTGCAGAACGATGTGATATCATTTTGTAGTGGATTGATCAGATACATGCAGTAGATTTTTGTTGCCATGTGTTGTCGAACCAACTGTATAAGTTATTTGGCATAGCTATGAACCTACAAAGGCCAAAATAGTCTATAATTAAGGACGGAAGGACTAAAAGAGAAATAAGGAAGCAAAAAAGTCCATAAGCAAAGTAATGACCTCACTAGATTCTTTGTTCAAGTTTTGTTTGATTTGCTGAAACCTTTTTAGTTGGCATTTATTCTATTAGTATTGGTCAATAGGACAAGGCAAACTGTTAATACAAACATGTTTGTTTGAGTGTTCCGGTTTCTATTTCTTGGTAGCCCATTTTCTTAAGGGACGTCAAAGCAAGTTTAGGGCCATAACATCAAAGCAAGTTTAGACACAGGTATGTGATGGAATTACTTGTGCGCAACCAATTGCAGGTAAAATGGTATTACGAGTGAAAAATAATAAACACATTTAAACATGCCATAGTCTCTACTCTCTACTAAACTTAAAGCACCAGTTTCAATGGTCGCCCCGCGTCATTTTTTTACAAATAACCCTCACAGCTATTTCAAATTAACCTGTTAACCCGTTGCACGTCTATAGATGGCCAAACGGCGGCCTGGCACGGGCCAGACGCCCGTAGGCCACAGCTCTGGTCCAGACACGTCGTACCAGCCTGTTGACTGTGCCGGACCGGCTCGTTAGCCCGTCAGCTCATTTAGTTAAATCAGCGTAAAATGTTAAAAAACGATGCAGAAGGTGGGGTTTGAACTCATGCCCTAGAGAAGAAGGATGGGAGACAATGAGTGAAACTATCTAAGCAGTAGAACATCATGCTAAGATGTTTTTAATATTGAATATAAATTGTATATATGTATATATGTTTTTTTGTAAAATAAAAATATAATAGTGTCGGACCGGGCCAGCACTATGGGCCGAGGCTACAGCTCAAGCACGACACGACTTTTTTGGTTCTTGCAAGCATTAGATCGTTTCTGAGACCATATTGGTGCAATAGACTCTATGGTGTTTGAGGTTGTTGAATTGGGTGTAGCAACAATGATTTGTCACACTAACAGTAAAATGAAAGGTTATTTATTGTTTTAAACGTTAGTAATTGCTACGAAATAACATAATTTATATGTAGCACATCAAGTTTTTATTGATGCCTGACTTTAGCAATCACTCGATATTTTGATATATCTTTTTATAAGTTTGAGTTCATGTAACTTATTTTAGAAACTTGAGCTCACAAACTTTCTCTTATTTGGTCTCTGTATGGTAAAATTATGTCATTCTATAATCTCTGTTCGTTCAGTCAGTGGTTGTGAACTCTCTTCTAATGGCCCACTTCATTGATCGTGTTATACCAAGACATATTGGATCGAGTAAACAATAACATCAGTTAGCCAAATCAAAAAAATATTATACGGAGAGCGGAGATAATCAATAAAAAATCTTGAGATTTTTTTGTTAGATAGTTTACGTGGATATTGTTGTAAGCCATCACAACACACGGGCAACCGACTAGTTGTATTTTACGATCTAGTGAGAGCATCCTGGCCTCTACACGTTAGCGAGAGCATCTTAGCCTGTACAGCGCGCAAGCACATCGCGGGGGGGGGGGGGGGGGGGGGGGGGGGGAGGGGGGGGGGGGAGGGGGGGAGAAGAAGAGCGTTAAAGACATTACCTTTGTTGCGCACTCTGCGCCATTGGCAGGGGCATACCGGCTGCTGGTAGACGTGAATCTCCCGATGGGCAGCGGCGTTGCCTCTGCCTCCCCCGCGTCCACGGCATGACCTGGTGGAGCACTGGACTACTGGAGGGTGTACCGATGGAGGATGGAGCCAGCGAGCCACCGCGACACCACCGTGGCCCATGGAGCAGTGGAGGTACCGACATCATGCATCAAGCCTTAGGCGTGGGTGTGGAGCCACCGGCATGCGTGAGCTAGCGAGGTAGGGGCTAGGGGCGGACGGTGATGACGCTCGGACGGGCAGAGAAGACGTTAGACGACACCGCCACCGCCACAAATATGGGAAAAATTTTCTGCGAAAAAAATCGAAAAAACCGAAAATCGTGTTTTTCGGTGGGCTCAGTTTTTTTATTACCGTTCAAATTTTTCAGCACTTTTAAATTTTGCTGCGCCAATTGTAAAGTTATTTGTTTGGACTATAAAAAGGAGGCCCAAAACATTACCCACATATATAAAATTGAAACCCTAACTCATTTGCTCACCTCGCGTCCTCACGCGGTCACTTTTGGCTAGGAGGAAGCGGCCGCCGCCCAGCAGCCGCCCTACCGCACACGGCGCACAGCGCCTGCAAGCAGCTCGCCTGCGCGCTGCTTCTCATTCATCGGCGTCCACCTTTTGCTCGAACAGCTCTATGCCCCTGCCTGCCACGAGCTCGGGACAACTGCACTCAGCTCAGGTCTCTGGCTGCCACGACGCTGTGCTCAGGTATGTCAGCTGCATCTCCTCCTTCAATCTCCCAGTCGCTGTTGGTGCTGAGCCGACGTCGATGCCTTCTCAGCGTCGTGCCCGTGCTTGCTGTTACTACTGCCATGCTTGCCTCCTCCGTCCCGCTTGAGTGCTGATTGCTGAGTTTACTCTAGTTTGAAGCTCCTCCATGAAGTGCGCATGATTGACCATCCTCGCGAGCGTCGTGCTAGTGCTGCTACTCAGGCAGAGAAAGGAAAGGCCATGGCCGATGACGGTACATCTTCAAATATTGCTGGTGTGGTCGTGTTGGATCGACATGGTAATTGCTTTCATTGTTTTATATAAAATATCTAACTTTAGATTTAATTTTGACAAACTGAAATGATGAAATGTTGTACAATAGGATATGGATTTCAATCCAATGCACATGTTTATGACCATTGTAAAATACCGGTATACTACTTGTTACAAATTTTAGAATAATACTTTTGGATTTCTGTACAAAGTTATGGTCAGATAGATTTCTATCTAGTGTACATATTTATGACCATTGTGATAAATTGTGAGACCTTGCATATATGACATATTTGCTAAAATAGTGTTATGTTTTCTAACGTAGGGAAACCAGTGAAGTTAAATGGACCAATTGATGTGACTTGGAGCCATGGTGAGCCATATCCTAGACCACATGGGGCTGACTTTAAGTGATTTTATTGTTTAACCACCAAAAAAGGCGGCTGGGGGGTGCCTCGATTAAAGAGCATCTAGGTCACATATCTGGGAGTGTGGAGGCATGTCGTAAAGTGCCAAATCATGTGAAGGACCTAATGTCTCAAAAAGTAACAGATGTGAGAATTAGGAGGGCACGTGGTAAGAAGCTCCGTCTGTTTGTTGAAAAGGAGGTTACTGCAACAAGACAAGGTTATCAAAGTGCAAGAATTCCTCTTGATGAACAAGCACATATTGATATGGCAATGAGAAAATCATTGAGGGATTCTTTTTCCACATTGGAACATGATAGTTGTCCACCTTTTGGTAAGTCAACGGGTAGTGCAAGTGGAGCTGCAAGTTGTTCTATAGGGAAGCAAAGTAGGTTGTCAAGTTACTACAAGAATACACAAGATATCTCTAGAGGTCCTTTTGACATTGACTTGGCACGTAGTAGGACACAAGTGCAGCCACACATAAATGTTATGCTAGAGAAGGGTCATAAGGAGAAGCTAGGGATAGCATTGGCAAAATGGTTCCATGCTAATGACATTCCTGGAAGAAAGAAAGTCTGCCCATACTTCCATTCAACACTTAACTTAGCTCAACAACTTGGTGATGGAGTACCAATTCCACGTGGGAGAGAAATAGATATTGGATATGAATTATGCAGACATGGAGGCTCACATGGATAAATTCAAAGAGGATTGGAAGGATTATGGAGTTACAGTCATGTGTGATTCTTGGACAAGTAAACACTTGTTCAGTTAGCCGACCTTACTTTATGTTGGTATTCATAAATGACCTTACTTTTGTGTTTCTATATCATGATTGTACAAGTCCTACCATGATGTCCATTATTAATTTTATGATCTTTTGCAATGGGCGTATGTTCTTCCACAAGTCAGTAAATGCAACTGGACTAATTCAAAATTTTGATTATATCTATGGAATTATATCTGACGTGGTTGCTGATATTGGGATCAACCATGTTGTTCAGATCATCACTGATAATGGCTCAAACTATAAAAAAGCCTATCAAGACTTCATAACAAAATATCCACATATTACTTGGCAGCCATGTGATGCACATACCATAAATTTAATGCTAAAGGATATAGGACGATTTCCTGATGTTGCAGAAGTAGTGGATAATGCAAAGAGAATTTGTAGATTCTTCTATAATCATAATAGGTTATAGTTCAATTCTGTTTTGTCATATTTCATTGTTGTTTTGTCATAATTCATATACATTGTTGTTTCATAATTTATTGTTGTTTTTATTGTAGGTTACATGCTATGATGCGAGAAAAAATTGGTGGTGTGCTAGTTCGGTGGAACACAACTAGGTTTGGTACTGTTTTTATTTTTCTGCAGAGTTTTTTGGATAGAAAAGATAAATTTAAGTTGTCGATGACATCAACCGATTGGGAGAACTGTAAGTGGGCTGGTGAAGAAGATCATGACTTCACATATGATTGTTTGACAAAAAACAAATGGTGGACTGACATGGACAAGGTTTTGAAAGCGGTGTCCCCAATCTACTCTGTACTTTGTTTAGCTGATCAAAAGAAGAGTGTGTCTATGTCGTCTTTTCTTCTAAAAATGATGAGTGCTATGGCTAAAATACGATCTAATTTGGGTGATGATCCTATCAACAAAAATCCGTGTGATAGATTAATGCAAGTAATCAATAGAAGACTTGACTATATGCTCAAATGATACTCTTATGCTTGCAGGTATGTGCTAAAGCATGATAGTTATTGATGTTGTTGCCCTTAATCAATTATTATTGCCCTTCAATTTTTCTAGCTGATTAAACATTATAGTTATTGATTTGTTGCTGCCCTTTTATTTTCATAGCTGCTGCCCTTAACCCTGAAGCGCTATATACTTCCAAAATGGCAAGAACACCAAAGTTCCAACATGCTGTGACAATGGCCATAAAGAAACTTTCAAGCTCATCTTCAAAGGCTTTAGCTGCAATTGATCAATATACTTTCTTCAAAAGCAAGCTGGGTTATTTGGAGGAGAAGAGGCTAAAGATTCAACACTTAATGGCCGCGCAAATGCAGGTAAGTCATGTTGTCTAGATTTATTCTTGTGTTGTCCTTGAGAGTTGCCTCTTTATTTGTGGTGATTGTTCTATTTTTCATATTTTCCTAGCTGATTGGTGGGATCAATATGGTGGAGACTACCCAGAATTACAAGAGTTTGCATGTCGTATTGTTTCTCAATGCATGTCCTCTAGTGGTTGCGAATGTAATTGGAGTACCTTTGCTTTGGTTCATACCAAATTGTGAAATCAGTTGAGTTATGATAAGTTGTATAAACTAATTTATGTTCACTACAACTTGAAGTTGTGCATTCAACATTTTGAAACTAATATGGAAAGTCTTGACAAATCAAAAACTCTAAAGATAGAAACATAGATCCATGTAGCATCATGATAGATGTTGCTATGTATGATGAAGGCAACCCGATTATGGAATGGTTGTGTAGTTCTAGGAGTGAATCAGTGCCGACACTTGATGAAAATGATGAGCCTGAATCCCCTAACAGACCAGGTGGATTCGTTTTAGTGGAGTTAGGAGGATTGAATGAAGAAGAGATGGTTCTTTTAAATTCTAGGATTGGTCCTGGTAGGAAAAGGAATGTTGTAGAAGAAGATATTGGAGATGATTTCCTATCAGATAGTAGTGAGGGAGGAGGTAGCACAACCTACGAGAAGGTTAAGTACATCTAAGATTATAGATGCGTTGTCTCACTGTTTCAAAAAGTTCATTTAACTAATTAATTTGTCGTCTTACTATTGGAAAATACAATGATCTAATCTTCAAGCACAGGCACAAGAATATGGCGTATAAATGGACTGATTAAATGGCAAGATTTTGAACATGTGGCTCTATTGTATCAACTGTGTGCTCTGTTCAGTTTCAGCACAATATTGCTGCCATATTTGGTTCATGTGGCCTAACAATATTTAGAAATGTGATTGATTTCTATGCATTATTTGAACTATGGACTACCAAATATTTGTGATTCAACACTAGTGTTATATTCACTGGTGCATGGATGCTGCCAAAGAACTTTATTTATGTAATATTTGGTTTATTTGAATTGTCTTATTATTCTATGTTCTCTATGGATATATATCCGCAGTCAATTTGTGATTCATTTTTCCATTTATAGAATGGTTATATGTATACAGTGACATTAGGTGGTTTAGAAACGATCTATATGTTTTTTATTAAACGGAGCTGTTCTTTCTAAATTTTGGCCGATTTTTTTTGAGAAAAACAAAAAAAATCAAGAAATTCAAGAAACACGTTTCTCGGCGAGCTCCAGTTTTTTGGCTACCGATAAGGTAAACCCTGCTGTCGTGACATCTCGCCACAGTTAGATCACGTACAGTGCTTAGGATGCGGCGCACATCGTCCTTGGTCAGGAGCGCGGGGGTCGGGGAAACCCCCTCTTCTGTGGTGGCGCCCATGACCTCCAGCCTCCACCTCAGCGCTGATGGAGCCTTGGATCATAGATAGAGACTCGTTTGTATCATCTAGACGAAAGTGGGGCTTACATGGATAGTTTGTTGCGGAGGCTAAGGTTGTGGAGATGAAAGCGAGTGAGGCGAATGGCAGGGCGGAGGGGAAGGCGAGCGAGGCAGGCAGATGCATAATTGTTGGAGATGGTGCACGACTTGAAAGTGCTGAATGGGCTAGGAGGCAAGGCATGGGCAGACGTTGTTGTGGAGCTCTAGAGGGCGAAGGTTATGGAGGGCGTCAGGCTAGGAGGCCAGGCATGGGCGGAGGTTGTTGAGGCGCTCTAGCGGATGGAGGTTGCTTATGTCAATGTACCATTTTTTGGGATGTTTGGGATGCGATGGTTGTTCGACGCACACGAAACACATGGGCGACAAATGAAAACAAATGATTGTCGACTGTTGAAACTAGTGCATTATAGTAGTAGAGATGTTGCTCATGATTAGAAGAAGCAATCGATTATGTCATAATGTCACCTCTCGGACCTACGTGTAGGGGTGGTGCCTCAACAATTGGTTGTATAAAATCTTGTACTTCATATGGACGATCAGTAGGGGCTGGAACCTTTTCAATTATCTCTAGAATTTCTTCAAGTTGCATCTTGCTCTCACAAACTCCTTTTTGAGAGAAACTTTCTCCAAAAGACACCATTCTAGGCAACAAACACATTGCCTTCTTCCTAGTTATAGAAATAATATCCTTTGGTTTTCTTAGGATACCCTACAAAGAAGCACTTATCATATTTGGGATGGAGTTTATGAGACGTCCAACATTTCACATAAGCCTCACAACCCCATATCTTAAGGAAATATAGTCTAGGATATTTCTTAGTCCATATCTCATATGGTGCGATGAACCATGTCCAACAAAGTCCAGTTCCTCTCCTCGGAGACCCTGTTCCATTGAGTTGTACCAGGTGGAACCAACAATGGAAAAATGCCACATTATTTTAGATGATCGCCAACCATGTGGGTTAAATATTCACCTCCACGATCCGATCATAGAAACTTAATAGTTTTGCCCACCTATTTTTGTACCTCACTCTAAAATTCTTTGAACATTTCGAATGATTTAGGATTATGCCTCATTAAGTAAACATATCTGTATCTACTTATTAGTAAAAGTGATGAAGTACTAAGAACCACCTCATTGGTCTAGAACTCATTAATCTAGATACATTAGTATGTACTAGACCCAACAAGTTACTTGCTCTCTCACTTTTACTAGTGAAAGGTGTCATAAGGTCTCAAATGATTCAAAATCAAAAGAGTTGAGAAGTCCCTCTTTAGTTAGCATCTCTATTTGTTTCTCAGTTATATGACCTAAGCGATAATACCGGATAAAAGTGGGATTCAAATAATTAGGTTGGAGTGTTTTCATACTAATGTTATGAACATGCTTATCATCAAAATCTAGGATATACAACCCATTAACCAATGGATATCGTGCATAAAACATGTTATTCAAATAAATGTAATGACATTGGACTCAATTATTAATTTAGAACCACTATCTTCCTCTAAACATAAAGAAGATATAATGTTCTGAAATAAAGCTAGTGATAGTCGCCTAAAGGGGGTGAATAGATGAAACAAAACTTGATCACAATTTAGAGGTTACAACAATAAACAAGTTAATCAGAGTGAGAAGACAAGTTCTATGTTGCGAAGTGTTCTTTTATAAATATGTTGAATGAACTTTGAAGCAACACTTAAGGATTTTTGAGAAGATCAATGCAAGAGAAGTTAGGAAGGAAGAAAGAAACAAATTGCAAACAATCAAACACAAAGACATGACAATTTGTTTACTAGAGTTCGGTTTCCAAATGAAACTTACGTCTCCATTGAGGCATCCCAACCAATGGACCGTGTCTTTTCTTAACCCTCTCAAGTGATGCCAAAGATCAAACTTGAGTCCTCTCTCTTTTCTCGATTGAGAGACCGAAGTCTTCGCAAGGTACTTCACATGTAAAATCCTCTTGCTAGCTTTACAATGAATGAGAGTCACAACTCCAAGCTCAAATACCACAAGAACACAACACTCTGTCTGCTCTTTAGCACTTTCAAGGTACTTTCACAATTCACACTAAAAGACTAGCTCTATCGCTCAATTATCTCTTTTATGCCACTTGGGAGGCTTTGTTCACTTGGAAGTGTTGCCCTTGTGTATTGGAATTATTGCATAGCCCTTGTGTATTTATAGCCCCAACTACCCAGATAGCTATTGGGATCAAATCCCAAAATTTGCTCTCAACTTTGGTGCTCCGGACCTCTAACAGTATAGGTCCGGTGTACATCGGACCTCTGGCACTCCTGATGTTCCAGTGATCGTTCTAATAGAATTGTCAGTTGTCATATGGCACTAGACTGGTCCGGTGCACCACCGGTAAGCGCCACGTCAGATCGACTGTTGAATTTTGAATCCAATCATTAGGTCCTGACAGGTTTGGTGCTCATCGGACTCTGGTGCGCCAGCAGTCTTGATTCCAAAAACACCTTCTCTATGTAACAGGTCTGGTGCACTATGGACTGGTTTGGTGCACCAAACCGTTAGGGCCCCAGAAACATGCTCTCTGCATAACCGGTCTGATGCCCAGTTCAGTGCACAACAGACTGGTACGGTGCTACGCAAAGCAGAAGACTTAGTCCATTTTGGGCTATTCTTCTTTGTTTTGGTCTGACTGCCTTCTTTTGTACTTCTATGACTTATATAAACATATGTAGAGTCCATCCAACTAGTCTAAGCCATAGGTATTCATGTGTTTGACCAATCCAAATCAGGCACTTATGCTAGCTCAAACTTAGCTCCAAAGCACCATTCTCAAAGTTTAAACTTTCCAACATCTCTAAGGTGCTCAAATATGTTCCTAGGGTTAGTTAGAACTTATCCAATTGGTTGAACTACTCATAGTTCATAATTTGCAAAATATACCCTTTCTAGCTGAGTTTTGAGCTATTGATTACATTGAATTCTTCAATTTCATTCTTATGAACCTGCAACCATTCACTAGCAAATTAGTTAGTCCATAACGTTGGTCATTAGACACCAAAATCATTATAGAAATGGCTCAAATCCCATTTCACTTTTAGTTAGAATATAATAACAATTATTTAATTTCAAATCTGATCATGAGGATAGTGATACATGATAAGTGTCACCGGGTAGCGCAACAACCTTTGCTCCATAGACAACATAGACATTTAACTCGCCTCTAGCAAATTTTCTAGTCCTCTTTAGTACTTACAATGGTTTGTAAGGATGAACCATTGATGTGGTATCAACACATGATTCACTAGAAGAAATAACATGATTAATTTCAATAACGCATATACCTGAATTAGAAGTCTCATTTTCTTCTTTTTCTTATCTTCCAAGTACTTCTTATAGTTCCTAGACTAATGTCCAAAGTTGCCACAATGAAATCATTTGTCTTTAGGAGAAGGGCTAGACTTGGGCTTTGCATTTAGCTTTGAGATCTCATCTTTAGCTTTGCCTTTTCCCTTCATAAAGTGTTTCCACTTCTTGATATATGTTGCTCGCCTATTAAAGCTCTTGAAAGGAACTATAACAAGACAACAAAATTAAAATGACAATACCTTCTCCCCATGCCATTGTACACGAAAAGGCAAGAGGAGACATGTATAAACAGTGAAAAGAGAAGATGTGTAGTAATAATACAAGGAAGGATAAACCAAGAAATAACATATTTGTACATTCTTCTATTTACTTTATCAAATTCTTTCTCTAGCATTGTTGCAAGCATTAGGATAGTTACACATTTTCGGTTACAAATTACCTTCGTGTTGGTCAGTTATCGAGGTTTCTACAGGAGACCAAAATAGGGCAACATGATTAAATCGATAGCGCCTTCAACCCTTTTCCATCGTGACGAGGAGGGGCAAGGAGAGAAGGATGTGAATAATAAATGTAGTCTGTGAATAAGCGAATAAGAAGACATGTTTGTAGTTTTCCATTCTCATCATCAGATTACAGTCAATTTCATGGTTACCTGGCAAACTCATAAGATGTCCAAAGGTGAATGCATAGTAGGATCTTTAAAGGCTCAACACTTCGAAGATGAATAGAGCACTTGAGATACTGTGTGTTTCCATGCATGGGCACTGTTCACTTATTTACATGGACATGGCGACGTATACCTTCGTGCGAAATTACACTATTATCACAACCCCTATATACATGATCTACGAAATATGGTAGCAGCATTCCTATCTTTTTCCTCACAAGACGTGTTGTCCACGTCTTTTTTAGATTTGTTCGTTTACTTAGCACCATGGTTCATTCGAAGCTTTACTGATGGTCAAGCTTTAGTTGAACAAAGACATCATAACTAGGTTGAGACGATGAAGCCATCATTTCCTCCTCTGGTCTGTCAAAGCTTTTGGCCAAAGCTTGTTACGTTATCCCTGAAATGAGCTTAGTGCAAAAGAATTAATCAGTTTGATGACCTTCAACAAAGGCTTCTCCCCAACAATATCTTTCTACACTATCATCGCAAGATTATAGTTCTTTTTATTTGTCTCCTTGTCTATCTCAAGCATCCTAACTCAGATAAGGTATTTTCCATGTTATTCATGTGGAAGTTGAAAATAAATGGCTCATAACTTGGAGGGAGAGACTAGAGGATCACATCCATAGCCAGCTCATCAAGAAGAGCAAAACCAAGCACGCCAAGGATCTCAATGTAACCCATCATATTGATTACATGAGGACCTATTGTACTTCCTTTAGTTACCTTGCATGATAGGGACTTGGAGATCCCATATCTCTCAACCCTTGCTTGGTTCATAAATATGTCATGGAGTCCAACAATCATAGTGTGGACATTTGTATCCTCATATTGCTTCGGAAGCTTAGTGGGCATGATAGAAAGCATGAGACAATTAACATCCATGGAGTCATTTATGTGCTTCTCATAGACACTTTGGTTAGCATCACTTGCATTCTATGTTGGCTCATCGGGCTAGGGAGTCTCAATAATATACTCCTTTTTCTCTTACGTGACAATAATTCTCACATTATAGTACCTATCAATAAAGTTTGTTTCAATGAGTTTTTATTTGTTAAGAATCCGTTGCAAAGCAAAATGGTAGGGGCATTAGGTGCCATCACTAAACAAAATGAAAATAAAAGTTCAACATTATGTTTACTTCAATCTTCATTAAATAATTTAACAAAAGATTCTCCCACAACATATTGTACAATCGTCTTCTCGCTAATGGCATACAATGGACAAGATCTATGTTCACTATGTTCTAGTGAACTTTGGCATCATGACTGGAAACATAATGACATAGGTAACCAACATTTGCTAATAACATCTTACATGACTCTTTTTTGTTCAGTGACATCCAATGCCCTAGGTCACAACATCATGCACAAAAGGCCCAAATTCGTTTTGACAACCCAATTAAGCAAACCAACACTATTCATGCAAATGCCAAACATCCACCCTATTAGATTGAAATAATTTATGGCACTCTCACAGTCTCACTACAGGAAAACCAGGAAAAAATCGTCGGCCAGGAACCGACGTTCTTACTCTAATAGGCCGACGTTCTTAAACGACATACAATTTTTGACGTACTTAAACAACTAAGAATGTCGGCCAGGCCAAAGCAGACGCCCTTAAACATATAAGAACATCGGTATGAAGAAGCTGACATTCTTAACTACGAGCCACGTGGCACTTGGTCGGGGCTCCTTGGGCGAGCCACATGGCATTAAAAACGTCGGCACACCGACATACTTAATGCATTAAGTATGTTGGACGCCTTGACCAATGTTCTTAAATGGACACCCGACCAACCGCGGGCGTTGCCACGTGGCTTTAAAAACGTCGATTCACCAACGTTCTTAGCTTACATGGAGTTAAGAACATCAGTGAACCGATGTTCTTATTTTTTTTAAAATGTAAATCATGTTCTGGCTCCCTCTCCGGATGGGAAGCCTCCAGAACATGGTTTATATTTTAAAACATGCATACATATATACCCAATACTCCAAAACACAAGTTCACACACTTATATACAAAATAGTCCATATGTCCACAAGGCACAAGTCCAAACATCGCATAAACAGGTCCAAACATCACATAAAAAGTATAGAAGTCCACAAGTCCATCAAGCTTGAGGTGGGTCGTCGGTCGAGTTGAAGATCTGATCGACGAAGTCCGAAGTAGGACACAAACCCGAACCCTATAAAAGATGTGGTACATAAGTTACCTTATAGATTTAGCTTTATTTACTACATTTTAGTTAACTAAAGCTCAAAGTAGACTTACCTTACCACTCCAGTTATGGAGGTGGCTATGTCGGCCATGGAGCATATGCCCAAGGCATTTGTGTCGGCCATTGAGCATCTGTAGAGCATATACCCACGACATCGTTGGGGGCATCATTTGGTTGTGGGGACCTATCCCAGAACCCTGTAACAAGAGAATAAGTGTCATATTTACGATTTAGAACTCTAACTTGATAAAGTTGCACTAGTTTACCTATGATGCAACACCAAGCGAAGATGTGTGGTTCGCTGGCAAAGTCAGAGTAATGCCTTGCTGAGATACTCCGGTACCGTATGTTTGCAAGCAAATAAATTACCAATTGTGCATTTAGAATCATTTGGAAAAACGAGCAAATAACAAAATTGAAGTCGAACTATTACCTATTGATGCATCCACATAGACATATGTTGTGATTGCATCATTTGCATCTGTTGTCGCATTTGTTGCATCTCTTACCGCTTTGTTGCTTCTCCTTGTCCCGTGCAGATGATCGTTGAAAGAGAAATAGGCTTACACCTTTTCCTAATTGATTTTGGTGGTTGAATTGCCCAACACAAATAATTGGACTAACTAGTTTGCTCTAGATTATGAGTTCTACAGGTGCCAAAGGTTCACAACAAACCAATAAAAAGACCAAGAAAGAGTTCAAATAAAAAGAGCAAAAGACTACCGAAGTGTACCCTGGTCTGGCGCACCGGACTGTCCGGTGTGCCACCGGACAGTGTTCGGTGCATCACCGGACAGTGTCCGGTGCACCAGGGAACCCAACTCCGAACTTGCCACCTTCGAGAATTCTGGGAGCTGCTCCGCTATAACTCACCGGACTGTCCGGTGTAGCACCGGACTGTCCGGTGTGCCAGCGGAGTAACGGCTACACAGCGCCAACGGTCGACTGCAACGCTACAGTGCGCGCCTGCGCGCGCAGAAGTCAGAGCAGCGCTAGAAGGCGCACCGGACAGTGAATAGTGATTGTCCGGTGGCCCAGTTGTCAGAAGCTCCAATAGTCAGAACCCAACGGCCGGGTGACGTGGCTGGCGCACTGGACTGTCCGGTGCGCCATGCGACAGAAGCCCTCACTAACGGTCACTTTGGTGGTTGGGGCTATAAATACGCCCAACCACCCACCATTCATTGCATCCAAGTTTTTAGCCTTCAAACCTCATACAAGAGCTATAACATTCAATACAAGACACAAACAAAGAGATCAAATCCTCTCCCAAGTCCGGAATCACTCCAACAAAATTAGTGACTAGAGAGAGAGACATTTGTGTTTATTTGAGCTCTTGAGCTTGGATTGCTTTTCTTCTTCCTCTATTCTTGTGTTCAATTCACTTGTAATCAAAACAAGAGACACCAAGTTGTGGTGGTCCTTGTAGTGGACTTAGTGTCCCATTTGATTGAAGAGAAAGGCTCACTCGGTCTAGGTGATCGTTTGAGAGAGGGAAAGGGTTGAAAGAGACCCGGTCTTTGTGACCACCTCAATGGGGAGTAGGTTTGCAAGAATCGAACCTCGGTAAAACAAATCACCGTGTCATTCGCCTTATTTGCTTGTGATTTGTTTTCGCCCTCTCTTTCGGACTCGTTTATATTTCTAACGCTAACCCCGGCTTGTAGTTGTGCTTAAACTTTATAAATTTCAGATTTGCCTATTCACCCCATTCTAGGTGACTTTCAATTGGTATCGGAGCTTGGTGCTTCATTAGAGCCTAACCGCTCGAAGTGATGTCGGGAGATCATGCCAAGAAGGAGATGGTGATCGGCGGGAACAAGCCTACAAGCCCCGCCAAGGCTACAAGCCACGGGAAGGCTCCATCAAAGGAGTCCGGCAACAAAAAGAAGGAAGGATCCCCCTCGCGCATTAGGATGCATAAGGATGGCGAGAAGAAGAAGAAAATGAAGAAAGTGGTCTACTATGAGACCGACTCTTCATCGCCATCTACATCGGGATCCGACGCCGCGTCCGTCACTTCTAAGCGCCAAGAGCGCAAGAAGTATAGTAAGATCCCCTACGCTACCCTCGCATTCCTAGACATACTCCATTACTTTCGGTCCCATTAGGCAAACCACCGACATTTGAAGGTGAAGATTATTCTAGGTGGAGTAATATGATGAGATATCACCTAACCTCTCTCCACAAAAGCATATGGGATGTTGTTGAGTTTGGAGTACAAGTACCATTCGTAGGGGATGAAGATTATGATGAGGACGAGGTGGCCCAAATCGAGCACTTCAACTCTCAAGCAACTACTATACTCCTCACCTCTCTAAGTCCGTAGGAGTATAATAAGGTGCAAGGGTTGAAAAGTGCAAAATATATTTGGGACGTACTAAAGACTGCGCACGAAGGAGACGAGGTGACCAAGATCACCAAAATGAAAACGGTCGAGGTGGAGCTCGGTCGATTTATGCTCAACCAAGGAGAAGACCCACAAGCCATGTACAACCGGCTAAAGACCTTGGTGAACCAAGTGCGCAACCTCGGGAGCACAAAATGGGATGACCATGAGATGGTCAAGGTTATTCTTAGATCACTCGTATTTCTTAACCCTACTCAAGTTCAATTAATTCGTGGTGATCCAAGATATAAACTAATGTCTCCCGAGGAAGTGATAGGAAAATTTGTGAGCTTTGAATTGATGATCAAAGGCTCCAAGAAAATCATCAAGCAAGGCGCCCCCTCTACACCCGAGGCGCAACCGGTCGCATTCAAGGCGACGAAGGAGAAGAAGGAAGAATCTACATCAAGTAGACTTCCCATCGACGCCTCCAAGCTCAACAACGAGGAAATGACGCTCATCATCAAGAGCTTTCGCCAAATCCTCAAGCAAAGGAAGGAGAAAGATTACAAGACCCGTTCCAAGAAGGTTTGCTACAAGTGTGGTAAGCCCGGTCATTTTATCGCTAAATGCCCTTTGTCTAGTGATAGTGACAGGGATAACGACAAGAAGGGAAAGAGGAGAGAAAAGAAGAGGTACTACAAGAAGAAGGGCGGCGATGCCCATGTTTGCCGTGAGTGGGACTCCGACGAGAGCTCCACCGACTCCTCCTCCGACGAGGACGCCGCCAAAATCGCCGTCACCAAAGGACTGCTCTTCCCCAACGTCGGCCACAAGTGCCTCATGGCAAAGGACGGCAAAAGGAAGAAGGTAAAATCTAGAGCTTCCACTAAATATGCAACTTCTAGTGATGATGAGGATGATTTGCTCACCCTTTTTGCCAACTTGAACATGCAACAAAAAGAAAAATTAAATGAATTGATTAGTGCTATTCATGAAAAGGATGAACTCTTGGATAGCCAAGAGGACTTCCTAATTAAGGAAAACAAAAAGCATGTTAAAGCTAAAAATGCTTATGCTCTAGAGGTTGAAAAATGCGAAAAATTAACTAGTGAGCTAAGCACTTGTCGTGATGTTATTTCCAACCTTAGAGATGAGAATGCTAAATTAATTGCTAAGGTTGAGAAATTAGATGTTTGTGATGATTCAATTGTTAGTCTTAGAAATGATAATGCTAGTTTGATTACTAAGATTGACAATTTGAATGCATCGCTTTCTAGCCATAAATTTGAGAATGATAAATTAATTGCTAAGGCTAAGGAATTAGATGTTTGTAATGTTTCTATTTCCAATCTTAGAAATGAGAATGACATTTTACATGCTAAGATTGTTGAACTAAATTTTTGCAAACCCTCTACATCCACCGTTGAGCATGTTACTATTTGCACTAGATGTAGAGATATTAATGTTGATGCTATACATGATCACCTAGCTTTAATTAAACAACAAAATGATCACATAGCTCAACTTAGTGCTAAGATCCATGAGCATGACTTAGAAAATAAAAAATTTAAATTTGCTAGAAGCATGCTCTATAGTGGGAGACACCCTGGTATTAAGGATGGCATTGGCT